>NC_092873.1:251801366-252426366 GCF_028372415.1 Notamacropus eugenii | reverse complement strand
TTACGAATGTGCCTTTTGACTTCTCACAAAGTGCTCCTCTTCAAGATTTAAATAATTGAGGGTTGGGTATCTTTTTAAGTTTACAATAGGAATAAAGGATAAAAGGTATGTTGGGAACTGACCCTCTTCTGCCAAATGAGAAGCATCCCCATCCTTCGCTCTCAACTTCTAAGACTATTCCTTGATGCCTTAGTCCATGGATCTACTCCATGGCCCACACCTCTGAGCTCAGGATTCTTTTATTCTGGAAGGCATGAAACAACTTGCTCAGTGACATATGTAAGAGTAGCACCGTGGGGTGCTGTGACATCAGTGAGAAGATGAGAGACAAGGGGCTGCCTCCTCTAGCTTTCCATGTGCCTCCATACCTATAGGAGTCCTCCTCTATTCCAGAAGAGTTGTCTCTGTGGGGTCAGCCTGGGAGAGATCTGTATCTTCTTACTCTACCAATATAAAGAGTTTCTTCCCTGGTGACCTCTCTAACTGATTTGAATTGTGCACCTTTCTCTTCTTTGCATGAAAAACATTCCTTTGCCTCTGCCCTTTTATGAGCTCTGAGCAATGTATTTGCTCACTTTGATGACTCTTCCCTCCCTTGCCAGGTCTTTGTGAGTTTAGCCTGTGCTTAATGGACTCTCTTAGCACCTCTGTTCAGCACACCTTAGTAGCTCCTAGCTTAATGGGCTTAATGAATTCCACTCCCTTTGAAGTGGTGGTGATCACTATTTGAGATCAGAAGCCAGAATCTCTCATCTTTATCCTTTCTTCTATTTTGGTGCAATGTTTACTAATGCTCTAACCAGTGGATAATTTAATTGAACACAACTCACTCTGAAATGACCTAGTGCCAGTAACCAGTCATTTAGCACCTGTTAAGATATCATCAGTTTCATTTTTGGTTGATATTGTTTAGAACTCACCATGCTGGACTTGGAGTCAAGAAAGCATGAATTTGAAATCTCAGACACATGCTCTGTGTGTGACCCTGGGCAAGTCCCTTAACTCTCTCTTAGTTTCCTCATCTGTAAATCCAAATCCTCAGGTAGGAACAGTTTTTCCCACCACAAAGCTGCTGTTAACAATATGGAACCGAGTCTGAAATAGCTGCCTCTCCAGCTCAAGCTTCTAGGATTGGTTAAGTTTCCTAAAGATTAGTTGCTCTAATTAGCATTTTATTCATTACTTTAAAGTTGTTTTAGGGTACATTTGGGACTGAAATTCAGATTATAAAAAAGTGAGTAGAATCAGTGGTTCATAAGTCTTTCAGTGACAGAGGGGTGGCTCAAATAGCACCCCAAGGCTTTCTCATGCCTGTGATTCCAGGTTGTGGACTTTAGGGATTTCAGGGAAGGGTGGGGTGATCATTACCAGCCAGTACTGACTAACTATAGCTGAAATTTGGAGGAAGGTTCAGGAAATTGAGCAAGGTGCCAAAAGGAAGTCTTTGACAGGAAACCTGTGGGCACTAGAGCAGTAGAGAGCTTTTACTCTCCCACAGTTTCTTAATCAAATAATTAAAGAAAAAAATAACATCCTTGCCGAAGGGGGCCCCCTTCGTTATCTGTCATAGCACACTCAGAGCATAAACTCCTGAGGATCTGGGTTAGATCTCTTTTGTATGTCTCACACTGAGTTTGCTTTAAAAATAAAAAAAGGACTAAGAAGATGTTCAAATGTTAAACAAAACCTTAGAAATGATTTTTTAAAATCACAAAGTAAACTGTCTCTGGGAAGCCTTACTATGCCGCCTGACAGTTTTAGCATTATCTTCCCCAGAGAATTTAAATCAGAGTCCTAGCCAGCTAAGCCTTCCATGAAGGCAGAGGCATTGAGATCCCACAGAGGGATTGTCTTTTCTGCCACATGACATGAACCACACTGAACCCAGGGATCACCTTAGCTTTGAGCTGATACCAGTGGAATGGCAGTGCTGTGCTATCTTCGAAGTTCCAGGAAGCCAGAGGAATCAAAACTTCTCCCAGAAACACCTTCCGGGTGAGTGTTCCCCAGTGCCACACGGAGACCTGGAGCAGCCGGGTCTGCAGCTGGGAATGCTCCACGTGATACTGCAAAACATAGTGATATGTGAGAATGACCTCCACCTGTGTCTCTGCAGCCACGAAGGCACACACACAATACCGCGTATCCACTCAACACAAAGACCATTGTTGAGAATAAAGAGGAGAGCAGGGGATTGTTCAAGACTCAGGAGTGCTGTCGGTCTAAAGAGAAAAGCTGCCTGGGGCCTGCTTGTACAATGACTCTGCAGCACACACAGTCCCATAGCTGCCGGGTGTCCAGTTTCTATGCCAGACGGGTACAGTCAAGCTCTCGATCTGGAAGAAGCAGAGTTTTACTGTACTGCATTGGAACCCTCTGCTTAAAATAGAACTATTTGCTCTGGCACTATCTCCTGGACCCTCCCCCAGGGTGAGGTTCTTTCCTGGCAAGTCCTAGGAATCCAGGCCAATTAAGCAAGCATTTATTAAGCACCTGCTAGAAGCAAGATTGCTCTAAGATTCCGCCCCACAATGTGATAGCTATCCCTTCCTGATTTTGTGCCATCCATAAATCTGATAACCACGCCATCTATACCTTCATTCAAAGCACTGATAAAAATATTGAACAGAGCAGAGTAAGGGGCAAAACCTCATGGCATGAAACTAGAGGTCTTCCTCTAGTCCAATGCTGATCTATTAATCAATTTCCTGGATCTGGGTATTCAGCCTGAATATAGCCAACTGTACTATAATTTAGCCCACGTTTTTCCACTGAAATTAGTTGAAACCTGGGGGTGTATACCATTCATTATCTGCAGAAGAAAATTTTCTACAGATGTCACTCAACTTCTCAGAACCTGTTTTCCCATCTGTAAAATGGGGGAAGTAATGTTTGCACTATTTCACAGGGTCATGAGGAAAGCACCGTGTAAAGTACTGTATCCATAAGTTGCTATTCTTATTAACATGTATCTCATGTATCAAGTATTCTTATTAACATGTATCTTATTTAACATGCATCTCCTTTCACACTGTGTGCTACTTGAGAAAACCTTTCTGACACACATCAAGATTCAGCAAGTCAAAGGAATTTTTTTAACTTGCCCCTGGCCCAGTTCAGAGATGGAAGATGGGGTCCAGCCAGGTTCTCTTTTCTACCCTTCCCCACCCCCAGAAATCATTAACTAAACATTGTTCCCAAGTTTAGTGGACCATGCACTTTTCCTGAACAAAGGCTGAAATTTATTTTTTCCCCAACTTGCAACTTATTGACAGAAGTTTACAGATATCTATAGGTTGGCTGTTGAGTTGTTGTTCTTTAATTTTAATTTAACTGGCTTGTGGACTTGGAAAAACTCATTAGCTTAACTTTGACCATGCAGACATGGGGCCCCGGAGCAGCAAAGGGGGCCGGAGCCTTTGCATGAATGGTGGCCCTGCCTGTACCTTCAAAGTCTCTTGAAAGAGAGGATCTACTGTGTTCTTTTTGATACTGGTTTTCCTCTTGGCCTGGGAGCCTCTGTCAGGCAGCAGGTAGGTCTTTATATAGCTGGGGACCAAAGAAGGGAAGAAGAAAGAAAAAAGTCAGGATTTCTTCTGGGTGACATTCTAAAAAAAGTTGAACAAGTAACAAATGACACCTCCTCCCCCTCCCTTCTTGTCCCCCTCCTTCTCATCCCCCCCTTAACCCTTGTCCTTTGCTCGTTGAAACCCTTTCTAATTTTGAAAGTGAACTTTGACCTACAGGGTGTCATTGGTGCCCTGGAGGCTACATGTGGTTCTTTCTATATAAGCTAAACTTAAAGTAAGTAAAAACTTAAAGTAACTTAAAGTCCATTTGGTTTCAAACTAATTTTTGCTAAACTTGCATTGAACAAAATTCTTTAAAATGCTTTCTATGAAACACGTGCACACAGAAACACCTCATGTCCTGCTTTCCACTGGAAATGCACATTATGTCGACTGTCTGTTTTCCTACCAGAGGTTCTCAAACTTATTTAGCCTACCACCCCCTTTAAAAAATTACTCAGCAACCCCCAAATCTACTTTCATTTTTTTAAAAATAGTGTCACCTGACACTACTTCTGTCCCCCTTGATCCTTCCAGTACCTCCCCAGGGGGTAGTATCACCTACTTTGTGAACCTATGTACCTACTCTAACCCCCTTATTTTAGTTTTTTAATGTTTTGTTGATGTTCTTTCCCCCCCACCTCCCAGTCACTTCCCAATGACTTCGCCAACATCAAGCCCCCAAGAGACCCTTTCTATATAAAAATGAAATGGTCATGTCTGACATTGTGCACCTGACAGGAGGTGAGAGCAGCTCGCACAGTTTGGACAATAGCTTTAAACTTAGTTATTCTTGCACACACTCGGGACAAACCAGGATCTCATCAATTTTATTGTAATTATTATAATTTTACTTCGAAATAAAAGTTTGTATCCTATCTCTGTTATCTTTGCCTTCTAAACTAAAAGAAAAAAATGCACTCTTAAAAGCACTAACTAGTTATCTACACAGTGAGTGCTTCAAGGTTTGCAAGGAGCTTTTTACAAGTTAATTCATTTGATCTTCCCAACCCTGGGAGCCAGGTACTATTATTATCCTCATTTTACTGACAAGGAAACTGAGGCAAAGAGCTGCTAAGTGACTTGTCTATGGTCACACAGTTAAGTCAGGGTCCAGATATGAATTCTGGTCTCTGCTAACTCCAAATTCATCACTTTTTCTATTATATAATGCTGCTTAATGCTG
This sequence comes from Notamacropus eugenii, assembly GCF_028372415.1. Classification (NCBI taxonomy): domain Eukaryota; kingdom Metazoa; phylum Chordata; class Mammalia; order Diprotodontia; family Macropodidae; genus Notamacropus; species Notamacropus eugenii. The sequence continues at coordinate 252,421,611 of NC_092873.1, read as the reverse complement.
AAAAAGTATTCACTCTAATATCAAAGGATAAAAGAAACTAATTTCCCAATCAAATAGTAAAGTAGGGAGTATGAAGGCTCATTGTAGAGAGGATGGTGGTCAGCTGTTTCCCCTTTCCCCCACCCCCATAGAGGACCCAATGAGAGGAAACTGCAACATAAGAGACTTTAACAGATAAAGAAGAACTGCTGCCCATATGTTTACTAAGGAATGTTGTGGAATCTCCTCTGGGGGGGGGGGGGGCTGTAAAAGCGAATAAATTCCCATCTGTCTGGGAGTGACTACGCCTGAGGGAGAGCAAGGGAGGATCCAGAGATGGAGGCACAGACCCACATACACACCCTCAGGCTCTGGCTCCCCCGGGTACTCCCTTTACTCATGCGGAGACTACTGGGGGCACACATCATTAGAGTCAAGCACATCTCTCTACAATGCCCCACATCCTGAGCCCCCCTCTGTGGGGACTGGCATTAGGAGCCAAGACACTCCACAAGTTATCATTCCAATCCTCACTGAGTAGAGAGGTTCCCCTGAGGGAGCAAGGCCAAAAGTGCACCCTCAAATTGCTTGTGGAGTTCATACCCCAAACACCCTGTAACTCATGGGCACTGATTCATATATTTCAGTGAATATGCCCTTCGTGGAAATCTCACTAGCAGCACACACCTACTTTTGCTCAGAATTGCTGTTCCTGATTCCACACACGCTCTATCATCTTCTCAATCTGATCATAATGTATTTTGTCATAAATACCCAAAGACAACTTCCAATCACAGGACTCCATCAATTACCAGTGAATGGAGGCACTTCGCTGCCATTCTTACAGTTAGGGGCACTGGGCAGGATGAGGTAAATAAGCTGCTATTATGGAGAACTGTAAATCTCCTTAGGGGACCAGTTCTTTGCCTTTCAAGTTGAGTGTCTCTAAAATCTAAAGATAGGGTTAGAAGACTGAGTTTTACATTTTTCCAACAATTAGTGCCAGCCACTAAAAACAGAAGGGGCCACTGCTTTTTTTTTTTTAAATCTCAACTATGAGCTTTATGAGAGTTGATAATCACCTTGTATCTCAGACTTAAAACAAAAAAAACAAAGGAAGAAATAGTAGTTCTCAAAGCATGGTCTGGGGATCCCTGGAGTACCAAGGATACTTTCAGGGGGTCCAAAAGATCAAAACTATTTTTAATATAATACTAAGACACTTAATTTCTAATATGATAAATCTGAACAGTATAACCCATGTAAAGAAATGCTATCAGTGGGGTGGCTCAGTAACTTTTGAGAGTAGAGAGAGACCAAAAAAGTCTGAGAAGCACTGAAATGCACTGCAAAGGAAAGAGGTCAGGGAGGAGACAAAGGATATTTTTCTTTACCATTGTATGAAGAAACAACCATAGCAACTTACGGGTTGCATTTTTTCTTCTTTTCTTCTCCAAAGGCAAGGTTCCTGCAGCCTTTGATGCAGATTTCTAATGTAGAAGCCTTAAAGTCGTACTGAAGGGCAAGCAGTATCTCTCCAGCTACATTAGCGTTGTCAAAACTGCCCACCTCTGTACAAGTGCTGCTGATGCTCGCCAAACTTCCCTAGAAAGAAAAAAAATGGATAACAGAGAATGAGTCTGCTCCGCCATAGCCAACTTCTCATACTTCCTGATTTCAACATACCAAGTAAATCAAAATGAACAAAACCAAGAGTCTAATGCTGCTACATGTCAAAATGCTGATATTTTATCTATATTTGCCTAAAAATGACTTATGCTACCTCCGACACACCTGAAGCTGGAAAGGCCTAGAGTCAGTGTGACATCAAGCTACTTCAAAAGAACCAGGGCCTAACTGGGACTTTGACATTCTCCTGACCCACCTTTTCCCTCCACTTGAGGGACTATTACTCCACAGTAATAGTCTTTACTTAGATCTCACTGTCATCATTGACAGCTAACATTTATACAGCCCTAGTTTAAAAGGACCAAGGTCTCCCACTGCATCCTGGGCCACGTCCCGTCGTTCTGATCTATATCTGGACCCAGATGTCTCTGGTGGAGAAAGTGAGTCTGGTGACTTTGCACAGTCCTCCCTCACTAAAATCCGCATCACTTGCAAGTCATGGCATCATTTTTCTGATGTCATGGTCCTCTTTGAGAATGAAGGACAAACCATATAATACAGTACTTTAAGGTTTACAAAAGATTTTTCCCATATATTACCTCACTTGAATCTTACAACAATCTTGTGAAGAAGATACTATGTCCCATTTCACAGGTAAGCAACTGAGTCCCAGAGAAATTAAATGACTTGCTAAAGGTCATACCTATAGGTTAATGGGCAGCTAGGTGGTACAGTGGATAGAATGCCAGGTCTGGGGTCAAGAAGATTCATCTTTCAGAGTTCAAATCTGGCCTCAGACACTTACTAGTTATGTGATGCAAGTCACGTCACCCTATTTGCCTCAGTTTCCTCCTCTGTAAAATTAGCTAGAGAAGGAAATGCCAAACCACTCCAGTATGTTTGCCAAGAAAACACCAAATAAGGTCATGAAGAGTTGGACACAACTGAAATGACTCAATAACAATGATAACAAAGATTAATTATAAAGATAATAAGTGTGAGGCAACATTTGAACTCACGTTCTCCTGATTGCAATTTTAGTCTTTCTATCCTCTATGACACTTGAGAGCAGGGATCGCTGCTTTTTTGTGCCTTTCTTTGAATACTCAGTACTTAGCATAATTCCGGTATATAGTGAGAAATGAATAAGTGCTAGTTGATTGACTATGCCATCATTTCTAATTATGTAATGTCCAGGATTCTGAATTCTGAAATTCCCCTCTCTGCGCATATTCATAGCTTATTCCACACCTCTATATTTTACTTTTCCTAAATCTATTCTTCACCCTTGCCGAATTATCCTATTGCTTACCAAGCCTCAGTCTTGGATTATTATCATCATCCCTTAACCTTCACTCCTACTCATTTGATGCCAAAGAAAAACTAGAGAAAATCATGAAATCTGTACTGACTAGATCCATTTCAAATGTTATGTAATGTCAACTGAGCTCTCACTGTAGCAAGGCAATCCTTTTCTACTTGAAGGATTCACCATCCTACTCACCATAGTGGCTTTTCCAAATCTTTTCATCCCTCCTCAAACCTTCCATAACTCTTCTCCCCTCACTCTCTCAGCTGAGAATCTGGCCTTATATTTCATTAAAAATAAATTGAGGTCATTCACCAAGAGCTCCTTCTTTTCCTCTCTTCCTCATCTCATCTCACCCAGATACCTTCTGCCACTATCTCCTCCTTCACCCATCTCACAAAAATGCATGGCCCTACTCTTTGCCTGGGAAAACCCTCTGTATGTACAAGTGATCCCATTCCATCTCCTCTTCTCCAGCAGATTGACCCCTCTATCATCCCTATCTTCTCATTTATCTTCAATCTCTCCCTGACTATTGGCTACTTCTACACAGCCTACAATCTTGCCCATATCTCCTCCATCTTCAAATATAGCCTCACTTGATCCATCCATACTTGCTAGGTATCATCCCATATCTCTCCTCCCTTTTATGGCTAAGCTCCTTAAGAAAGCTATCTGCAATAGGTACTTCCACTTTCTCTATTCTGTCTTCTTAATTCTCTGTCATGGTTTCATCATTGAACTAAAACTCTTCTCTCCAAAGTTATTAATGATCTCTTAATTGCCAAATCTAATGACCTTTTTTCTATCCTTATTTTTCTCGGCTACTCTGTAAACAAGTCACTCTCTGACACTTTCAACCACCTTCTTCTCCTTGACATTCTCTTGTCTGTAGGTTTTCATGACTCCTTTCTCCTGATTCTCCTTCCTATCTGATCCTTTTCTCTCAGTCTCCTTTGCTGGAACTTCTCAAGGTGATGCTGTGCCTGCTAACCCTGGGTGTCCCCCAAGGCTCTGTCGTGGGCCCTCTTCTGTCTCTATACTATTTCACCTGGTAATCTCATCAGCTTCTGTGGATTCAGTTGTGACCTGCCTGCTGACTGTTCTCAAATCTACTTGTTGAACCCTAAACAGTCTCACATCTCCAACCGCCATTGAACATTTCAAAGTGGATGTCTTGTAGACACCTGGATCTCAACATGCCCAACTCTCCCTTCTTCCTAACTTTCCTATTACTGTCAAGGGTACTGCCATCTTCCCAGTTACCTAGGCATCATTCTTGACTCTTTACTCTCTCACCCCATTCCCCCACAGATCTGTTGCCAAGGTTTTTACTATTGTAACATCTCTTGCATAGGTTTCCTTCTCTCTTTTGATACTGCCACCACCTTGATGAAGGCTCTCATATCTGGACTACTGAAATAGCCTGCTAGTTGATCTCCCTGCAACAAATCTTTTCCCACTTCAGTTCATCCTCTTCTCAAGCTACCAAAATGATCTTCCTAAAGTTCAGTCACCTGACTATGTCACCTTCATTCTTAATACACTCCAGTGGCTCCCTGCCACCCTCTGGTTCAAATATAAAATCATCTGTTTCGGGTTCAAAGCTCTTTATAACCTGTCTTCCCTCACCTTTCCATGCTTCTGATGCCCTATGCTCTGCCTGGTATTCTGCAATCCAGTGACACTGGCCTCTTTGCTGTTCCTTGAATAAGATGTTCCATCTGGGCCTTCTCACTGGCCTCCTCATAGCTTCCCTGGTTTAGTCTCAGCTAAAATCTCACCCCTTTTTCAGTCCTCTTTAATTTTAGTGCCTTTTTTCTATGAATTACCACCAATGTATCTTCTGTATAGCTTTTGTACACGTAGTTGTTTGTATATTGTCCCCCCCAGTAGACTGTAAACTTCTTGAGAACAAGAATTGTCTTTTACTTTTTTTTTGTATCCCCAGTGCTTAGCATGATATCGGACCCATAGTAGGGGGCTTAATAAATGTTTATTGACCGACTGACTGATGCTCCCCATAATATCCAGTCCCTATGTCCCCCCCTGCTCTCTCTGCTCATCAGTCCCTGCTTTGGCTCCTCTTTCAACCCTTAACAGTCTCGACCCCACTCAATGTATGGTTAAACAACGTTAGTATCTTCTACCCTCTATTCCTTCACCCCCCTGTCCTTCCACAATTCATACAATGTCCCCAACCTGGACCACCCATTCTCTGCTCCTTCTCCCAAGCTTCTCAATGTTGTGAGAACAAATCATGTAACCGTATCAAGCAGGTGCTCTCTAATCTTAGCTGGGAGCTCAGTAATACCCAGCAATACCTCACTCTTCAGCAGCAGCTCCAAATATTCTTATCTTTCCTCCAGTCCCCCGCCCCATACCACCTGCAGGCCCCTCTCCCTTGGCAAATATACTTGGCTGCTACTTTACTGAAAAAATAGAGGCCATCCTGTCTTATAATCAACACTCCACACCTCAAAACCCTTTTTCATCCACTCTTTCTTCCTTTATTCCTATCTCTGAGGTAGATGTGGCCAACCCTTCCATTTTTCTTTTAAGTGAAAGTTAAGTGTTTGTTACAATATAAAAAGGATAGAGTGTACAATGAGGCAGTGTGGAACTCTTCTATTCAAGCATCCTGTTGGTAACAAAGGCTTGAATGTTAACACTGAATGTATTTACAGAGCTAAACATTTTTACATACATCCATTTACCACATGGTGCAAGGTATTCCTTAGAAATCATGTCCTATAAACTTGATTTCATTCTTATAGTTTACAATAAGCTTGCACCAAATTCTATATCACCAAATAAGATGTTAGTTTTTAATGCATAATACCTTAAAAATATCATAATTTATGGCTTCTGAATGCTTAATTACTTGATTTGAACAAGGAAATGGGACAAAAAAGATAACCAAGACAGGCTTGTTTTCAGATTTTTTGCATTCAATTTGTTCTACTTTCACATCATTTCCAATTAGTTGATACACATAAGTGACCCCTGTAGAAGCCTGAATATCCATCTATACAAATGAAGGAATGATGTTTGTTTCTAGAACAGTATAGGCTCTGGTGGCAGATCCTAGATTAATGTAGAGTTGGTTTTCATGTTCAAAGGCCTGGAATTTGCATGTATGTATGTGTGTGTGTGTGTGTGTGTGTGTGTGTGCCCTGAAATGAGAATGTCCACATCAAACTGCCTTTGCAGCAACACTTTGTAGCTGGCCATATCGTCCTATTGAATAACTTGATGTCCAAGGATCAGGTCAATTTTGAACTTCCCAACAGTTCTGGATAATTCAGATTCTCATCAAAGTCTCCTCTAACAAAGTGAACATCCCTAGCTAGAGTTCTGAGATAATTATAACTTTCTTTGATGCAAAGGTTTTCAGTGCAGAGAACATGCTGAATTTGTTCCAGGTACCAGCAGTTTTTTGAATCTGGCTGACTGTTGCATCGGTTGAGGATGTGCAGGTCTTCTAACACTGACACCAACATCCTGTTACCAGCCCCTGTCTGTCACACCAGCTGTCACTGCCATCTCCTTTCAACCCTCTATTTTTACTTTCAATCCCATACTTCCTCTTCCTACCATGAGCTTGCCTCATTGATCATTCCTTCTTCTCTCCTTCATATTCACTCTCTTCTTAATTCCTGGCTGGCTCCTTTCCCACTGCCTCCAAACATGCTCAGGTTTATCCCATTGCTAAGAAATATTCCTTTGAGCCGATTATTTTCCCCTGTGTTATGTTTTGTTTTGGTTTGGTTTTTCTCATGGTTTCTCCCATTCATTTTAATTCTTCTACTCAACATGATTAATGTGAAAATGTGTTTAATAAGAATGTATAGTAGAACCCACAGAAGACTGCAAGCCATCTTGGGGAAGGATGGGGAGAAAATTTAAAACTTATGGAAGTGATTGTTCAGAACTGAAAACAAATAAATTAATAATAAAAAAGAAAGATAAAATTTTTTTTAAAAAATATCCTTTTGATCTTCCCAAAGTACTGTCCCTTATCTTTTCTCCCTTCCACTACCAATCTCCCAGAAATAATTGTCTACACATACGTCCTCTACTTCCTCACTGCCCACTAATTTCTTTTTAAATTGTTTTAATTATGGTCATAATACATGCATATGCTTTTCAATCTTTTACAGTCTTGTTTCTGACCCCATTATGCAACTGAAACTCCTCCATCCAGATAAGGTTACCAAGGATGTCTTTATTGCTAAATTTGTCCTAAGTGTCTTCTATCCCTCTGTATCTTTTGTTGCTGTTGGCTACCCTTATTTCTGTATATTATCTCTTCCCTTTGAATTTGTGACATTGCTGTCTCCTGTTCTTTTCTTAGTTATCTCATTTTATTAGTTATCTCCTTTACTGGGTCATCATGCCTTCTGACCTCTTAGCATGGATATGCCACATGCCATCCTTTTCTTCATTCTCTCTACCCTTTTCCTTGGAATTCTCACTAGTTCCCTTGGATTCAATGATCATCTCTATGAAAATGGTCCCCAAATCTATATAAGTCTAATCTCTCTTCTGAATGCCAGTTCCACATCATTAACTAACTGCTACACATCTTCCCTCAAATCTTGTCCATTGGGCATCTCAGACTCAACATGTCTAAAATGAACTCATTGGATTTCCCCAAATCCAGTTCCTCCAGAATTCCCTGTTTTCTAAGATAGCACCACCATCCTTCAAATCACCCAGGTTTCCAACCTTAGAATTATCCTAGATTCTTTCATTTTCCTCAGCCCCTATAACCTCCTGCCCTATCAAATCAATTCTGTTGGGTTCAAATCTGCAAATGAGCCTGACATACGTGATAGATTTCAGGGCAGCTGCAGTGGTTGCTAAACTAAGATAAATACAATCTGCTAAGTATGAGCACATCCTGGTCCTCAGGAGTTCTGTGGTCAGTGGTACTAATTCCAGTCATTTGAATTCTTAAATATCACAATCTAAACTTCCTTCCATGTTTTCTGGTTCTGCCCTCTTCCTACACAGAACAGAGCATGCCACGAGGATGAAAATGGCAGGAGGGACAATATGCTACAGCAAAGAATGTGGTGGCAGCTAAGATTGCAGTCAGTTGTTTACACTAATAAGCTGGCTAGAATACTAGACAATAACATAAAAAAAAAAAAAGAGCCAATTAAGAATTCATGCTAATGACTTCCAGGGCTTGGGGGAGAGGGGAAGTTCCATGAAGCTACAGCATATAATACTCCTTATTGGCAGCTAGGTGACTCAGCAGATAAAATGCTGGATTTGAAATCAAGGAAGACCTGAGTTTGAATGCTGCTTCAGACACTTGCTAACTGTGATATCCTGGACAAGTCATCTAATCTCTCTTGTTCTTGGTTTCTTTCATCTGTAAAATGGGGCTGATAGTAATAGCATGTACCTCACAGAGGTAATATGTGTAAAGTGCTTTGCCACCCTTAAAGCTCTGTATAAATCCTGGCTATTATTATTACTTTCAAAATCTATGCAATTTGCCCATTCCTAACATCTGTATGGAACAAACCTTGTTGAAAAAGAGCCACCAAAGCTATGTTTTGCTGCACTCAAATACTTTTTTGTAATCAATAAACAGAAAGTCCTGCTCCTATGTTTCATTATAGCTTGGAGTTGACTTGGGAATCTCAAAGGCTATATGAGCATAGTTCAAACTATGGTTCATTCATACCCACCTAGCCTTCCACCCCCACATACATACTTTTCTGTTTAAAGAACGAAAGTTAGGAGTTGGAAAAAATCTCATTGAAAAGGAACATTGCATTTGATATCATCTATCATAACCTGGTGATTTCATCTGTGATCTCCCTCTATATCTTATTGTCTTTGAGAGTCACCTGAGGCTCAGAGTAATTAAGTAATTTGCCCAGGGTCACAGAGCTAATAAGACACCATTTTTAGCCAGGTATTCCTAACTCTAAATCTAGCAGCCACCACTGTGCAATCCTACCTCCGCAATATGAGTAACCTTATATCAAACATGGAAACCATGGACATCATCCTCATTTGTGTGGAAAAATAGAAATGCTTCCTAAACAGCCTGCTGTCAGGATAGGAGCTATTACAAACCTACAGCACTGGGCTGAATCTGGTTTCATAGCTTCTCCCCAGCTGGGAAACGGGAGGGACATTCTGGGGGTGGGCTCAGCAGCAACCTGATCTGCTTCATTGGATTAACACAAACACCCTTATGCACCTTCCTCCAAACAGACATCCCCAAGCACATCAACATGGCTGGAGTAAAAAGATTTATTGAATCAGACTAAGATTTTACAAAGTCATACTGTAAATACATGAAATACAGGGCAGTCCTGGCCCTCAGAAGACATCCTCTCTCAACATAAAATATTGTGACAAAAAATACCACATGACAAGTACACACACACTACCGCAATCTGGTGTTCCCTGATCCTTCTAAGCATTCAGGATGCTGATTTTCTGAAACTAGTCAGGAGCTCTGATGTGTAAAATTTTTGCTGGTAAATTCAGCTAAAGGTAATATTTTCTTCATCAATCAAGCAATACCCATAATTTAAAGCAAGTAGCATGTGTTGAGAGCTTTGCTAAAGACTGGGGAATGAATGTCAGACAGTCCTTGGCCTCAGGGTGCTTGCATTCCAATAGGTGGATACAGCATGTGCAGAATAGCAGAATCCAAGGAAGGTAGTTTTGTTCTACACAGTCAGAGATTTTGAAAAGAGGCACTGGGCACAAGATTGTCATAACTTTTCCAGTAACAATGGTAGTATTGATTTGATTATTGCCCTCAGAGTAAGAGCCAGACATGGAAAGGGATGATCCCCCCCTTACAGATCCTGAAAAGTCACTCATGTAGTACTAGGTTCCACCAAACTTCTAATCAGTGTTTCTATCCAAAAGCTTAATAACCTGTCCAGATGAACTGATGCTATCAGTTTGAACTATGCTCACATAGCCTTTGAGATTCCCACATCAATTTCAAACCATGATGAAACAAAGGAACAGGACTTTTTGTTTATTGATTACAAAAAAGTATTTGAGTACAGTCAAACATAGCTTTGATGGTTCTTTTTCAGCAAAGTTTGTCCCATACAGATGTTAGGGATGTACACAATTCCTTGATAGATTCAATCAGACAACTTCAATCAATGTTCCTTTAGTTATAAATATCAAACAATATAAACAGGGTGATATTGTTTGATCAAAGTATTCACAGTGTAGAAGAATGTCCTACACAGAGATCAGACAGAAGAACGATTCCCTATAGATGAACTTCTCCAGATGCTTCTGTTTACAAATGACATGCTGATCACGTCAAGTCCTAGAATACTGCAGGGTTACAGAATGTTTCTACTCAATGAGATCCGTGTTCAAAAAATAATCTAACAATCTATACAGGTAAAGCCAAGTGGATGAAGAAGACCTGTTTGTCAGATACAATTGGATGAGCAATCCATGGACTTAATCCACAAATACATACAGGGTGTCCCAAAAGTCTTAGTACAGTTTTAAGCTTTAAGCTTTACTAGCTTCAAACTACAGTAAGACTTTAAGGACACACTGTGTAATTTGGATAGGTACTCCATGTAGACAATGAGATGAGTCCAGAATGGAATAGTTGGAGGAGAGTACATTTTGGGAATAGTATACTTGCAACAATACCAAGCTAACATACAACCCTATCTTTTTACTTCCGATATTATCCGGGTGATGCTGTAGGACTACTAATCTTGAAACAAGCTGAAAATCCCTGTTCTAGTACTTACTAGCTGTGGGACCATGGACAAGTTGGCAACCTCTGTGAGCCCCAGCCCTCTTGTCTGTAAAATGGGCATAATCACAACTATACATAACGTATCTCATGGGGTTGTTGTAAGGATCAAATGAGAAAATGTAAGTCAAATGCTTTGCAAAGCTTAAAGACAAACAGACATTTATTTAATACCCAGGATGTGCTCAGCACTGTGTTAAGCACATTACAAACATTATTTCATTTGATCCTTACAACAACCTTAGAAGGTCAGTGCTATTATTCTTCCCATTTTACAGAGGAAACTGATGCAGGCAGAGTTAAATGACTTGCTTAGGGTCACACAAGCCGTGAGTGACTCAGGGCACCCAGAATTGTGCCAACTAGCTATGTAAAAGTCAGATAATTGTAATCTTGCTCCTCCTTTTCAACAGAGATAAGCTAAAAATGGTCCTGGGATAAGTCAATTTCCTAACATATTCCTTTCATATTTAGTGCTTCATGAGGCATTGTACAGGGGAATTAAATGACTTTTTTGTAATTTATGAGCCGGGATTTAAGTTCACCTTCTATAGGTTTACTGGAAGCCTCTTTGGGATTATCATCATTATTATCACTATCATTATCTGGGTACAACTTCACCCACACTGTGACAAGCGGGCATCCCACAATGGTCAATATTTTATTAAAGTTTAACACCTTCTTGTCCTAGCACAATAGAATGCATACTCATACGATTTTTATTGTTATCATTTACCTTTTTAGAGATAAGACTAAGAGAAGTTAAGTCACTTACTTAAAGTTATATGGTTAGTAAATGTGAGAGCCAAGGCTAGGACCCAGATCTTTTCATCCTAGTCTGAACACTACACCACAGTAGTTGATGCCAGTTGATGCCACCTCCTACCAATATGGCCATGGGAAAGTACGGGAAGGTTGTTTATTAGTTCCTGAGTGAAAGAAAGTACTCACTTCTAGGTTTCATCCACTCTATCAATCATGAGCCACAACCCATTTATATCCCCTGCATACCAACTTCAGCTTGACATTGTTATGTTATTCATATATCACATGCCAACCACATTAAAACAAAACTCACACGTTTGATGCCACCAGAGAACATGATGCTATGAGTAGAAGTAGGTAAAATATTTTCTTGTTGTAAGATGGGACTAACAAAGCTTTCTTCATCCTCTTGGTTGACAAGTTTAAGATGATCTGTTAAGCTGGCAGTCTGAAAAAGAAAATAAATCACTGATCATACAGTTCACCTACCTGTTTGCTTTTATTCAAATGTTTGATGAACACAGGAACACGCACACAAGCTGACATATACTATGTACAACCTGCTCATCAGCATGGTAATAATGAATTTCTTATAAAGGAGCAAATACGGGAATCAGTGTGAGCATCTCTAAACCATCTATTGAGATAGAGGAAATAAATGTTGAGTTTACAAAATTACCATAGAGGCAAGATATATAGTAACAGAGGATATTGGCTACCTGATAAAAATCACATTAAATACAAAGAATTTCATGATTCACTGAAAATTTTATCTCTCAGAGAGGTAGTGTGGTACAGTGGATAGAGTGCTGGACTTGGGAGTCAGTAAGGCCTGGGTTCAAATCCTACCTCTAAAATTTCCATTAGGTAGCTAGTGATACAAGACTGGAGTTCACCAGAAAAAGACTTGAGTTAGATATATAGCTATATGAATCATCTGTAGATAAATCATCATTAACCCCAGGGTATCTAATAAGGTCACCAAGAGACTATAATAAAGAAGAGAGCCCAAGATAGAGCACTGGCAAACACTCACAATGGATGATGAGGCAGCAAAGGAGACTGAAAGATCAGTCAGACAGGTAGGAGAACTAAAAGACAGCAGTGTCACAAAAGCTCAGAGAGGAGACAGAGCATGGTTAGGACAGATTGGTCAACAGCGTCCAATACAGTGTCAAAAGGAGTTAACACATAAAGCCCTTTGCAAACTTTAAAGTGTTACATAAATGCTATTATTATTATCATTATTATATAGAAGAGAGGTCAAGAGGGATAGGACCTGAGAAAAGACCATTATCTACTGTTATAGTATCAATAAATATGATTTGATTTTATAAAATCTCCACTCCCTAGCAGCAATCAATATAGACTTGAGACTTTCCCATATAAAAATAATCTTTAGAGGTAGCCACGGAAGCAAGAAGATCAGGAACTACAGTCAACACTGACCCTCTCCCTCCTTGAGTCCCCATCTTAACATGTCTTTGTGAAATGAACACTGAACAATGCCTCAAGAAAAACATCAAGATTTAGATTGTTCACTGAAGTTCTCTACGTCACTGATAAATCACAATCTACTGGTATAATCCGTCTCACAAGCCTAGCAAAAGGATTGATTGACAGGATGGTATAGTGGAAAAAACGCTGATTTTATACTCAAGGGACTGGAATTTAAGTTCTGGCTCTGCCACTTGTAAATATGTGATGTTGGGCAATTCACTTCCCTCTGAGTTTCAACTTTCATGAAGCTTAGCATCAGTCCCTTTCTCATCCCCATTTCTATTTCTATTCTGCCTTTAATCTGTGGACAGCAAGTGAAAAGAAAGAATCTTAAGAGTCAGGCAATGTTGAGTTGTATGGACTTGTAAGATTCCAATTATATGTATTTTTGATATTCTGTTGTGCATCCTTGAGCAACCTCAAGTACTAGATTACCTGGACACATTCCCTACTATCTCCTTAAAATGAAGATTACATTTCAAAGAAAAATATCATGATGAATCCACTGGCGAATCTAGACTGACAGGTGTTGGTGATCATCTTATATTCGCATCTTAGAAGAGGTATTCGGCTTCCCCTCGAAAAAGTGAGTTAAGGTGATGAATATTGGTCGACTTTCCCAATTATTATTATTACTGATTCACAGAGCAACTTTTGGCAGGTGGCTCAAAATTTCTGGGCTTTTGTTTACCCAGCTGGAAGGTGGACACCAATGCACCTACCTCACAGGGATACTGTGACTTACAATTAATTATGGTAAGATGTTTCAAGATTCTTCAATGAAAGGACTTCTGTCAGTGTAATATTAAGACTTTACTAATTGAGGTACATCTGGGTACAATTACAGCTTGACAAATGCCCTATTTAAAAGGTGTTCTAGTTACATTTTAGCCCAATGATAATTATTTAGCATTTATAAATCCTTCTGTGTTTACATGTAATCTGCTTTACAACTACTTTGATAATCTATTTTTCACCACAGTTATCTACCCATTTTAGAAGTAAGGATATCAGAATACTACAGAATAGGGAAGATGTAGACATTGTCTGAATATCAAAGCAGTGCAGCCTTTATTGATTGATCAGTGAATGCTGACTCCTGCTCAGGATCAATAGGAGCACTATGTTATTGTCCTGTGACCTTCCTCCATTATGACTCATCGGACCTCTTCTGGGGCAGGGGACAACAGAGCCCCTTTACTTAGCTTATCACATATCTTTGACAATGTTCCTATTCCAATCAGACAGCACTCTCTTATTACAATAAATAATAACTCAGCTAGTGTATGTTAATATAATATTGTATTTGGATTTCCACAACTTGTTCATATTGGTAACAATATTAGAATCATAATTCCAAAAGACAGGTGCTGAGAATTGGACCCATCACAAAAGATGCTATGAATGGAAAAATCATAAAGTGACATGAAAATGAGTTGAAACTAATTATTATTCACTCCATTCTTATCTTTTTGAATGGAGATCAGATAAACTGGTCCAAAAATAGGTCTCTATTTTGCTATTATTCTTTTAAATTTAATATTCTGTGGGCTTTTGCACAGATGGATAAAATAGCAGCTTTTTGTAATTGAATGAAAGTACTAGGATGTAAGTTCATCTGTAGGCTCATTAAAACCATCTTTGAGATAACTCCAATTGCAGATAGGATGATGGGGATGATATGTTCTTCACTCTGTGGCTTTGACTTCTTCCCTTAGGTGTCTATATTTTTTGGAGTTTGCTCAGTACGCAGATAGGGCCCCAGAAGAGACTGCTCCCTTGGGTCCCTTCTCTTTTCTGTGAATCTGTGACCCAAAACTGGGTAGTGAGTAATAGAGCGGCCAGCTGGCAGCCATTCCTATATCCTGTGCTAATTCAGGAATTCTCTAGAATCTCCTCCTGCATTAGCATCCCCTACTCCTGCCCCACCCCCTCACACACACAGAGTCATTGGGTGCTAGAATGCTCTGAATCAGCACAATCCTGGCTAGATCCTGTCCCCAGTGTCCTCAGACCTCTGTGTCTTGTGTCTAACTCCCTAAGTTTCTCTGGCCTGGAAAAATGATGCACTGTTACCTTTTCTTGGATTTACTGATTAGAATTTGACCTGATTACTTTTCTAGATCTATATGAAAAAAATTTGGTGGGTGAGTTTGCCTCAGATCTCTATATTTCAAAAGCTTTTCGTTACACGTAGCTTGGAAATCACGAGTATTTAGTATACTGAAATCTATTACTATAATTAATGAAAAATATAATATTGTTTGATGGAGTTCAGAAAAAAATGGATCTGGAACAAATCATTATCATACTATTATTCTGCAATGATCTATAAGTCTGGACTCTATAGGATAATCTTTCAATACTTTCTGATTGCAGTGATCTGATCCTCAGTCACTATCATATTACCCTACATTTGTATAAATAAATCTGCACAACTCAGGCTTTTGATCAATACTTCATTGCTAACAGTGTTGTCTGAGTTCATACCGATGAAACTCATGAAGTACTTTTAATTTCTGTTCTTGCATCTTGGTCATCCAGAGATAAACCACTTTTAGTTACATTCAATGAAGCCAGGGTTATATCTTTTGTCAGAACTTAGTATTGTCTTGTGAAGTCTGTCTGTTCCAAAAACATTGCTGTAAATTTTTATCCTCTTCTTCCTTGTGGAAAGAGAAATGTTTGCTCTTTCTATATCTGTGTTGGATAATTTTATTAACATTTTGCAGGTGTTTGTTTGGAGACCCTCTAGACCCTTGTTATCTATTTTGCTATGTCAAACGTGTATATATATATATACATACATAAAACACAGTGGTATTGCATTGGTATTAATTGCTCTTAAGGAGTTCTTTACATTAAGCTTTGATTTTAGGATGCCAGTCAACTTCTTAACATAAAACAGCCTCACCTTTCTCCTTGAAAACCTTATGTTTAATATGTCTTGTCTAGAGAAAACCAAGGTATTTGTATCTGTTGTCATCATTTTCTGGATTCAAGCTTAAGAGTCTATTCTTCCTTTGTAAACATCGAGAATTTACACTTGTGAAGCAAAAATGACATCTTGATATTGTTGAAGAAAGTTTTCAAGAGGTGAAGAAGCTGTTTAATCTGCTTTCCAGGGACTCATAAACTTGATGCCATCCATGCATATCAAGTGATTGATGTGATTTTTTTTTGATACAATTCCTTCTTTGCTTTGAAAACCAAACTCAGTTCTTTTCAGTATTGGGTGGAGATTCTGTTGAGTGTAGATGCCAAATGCATTCAAATACTCTTTAGCTTTTTTCTCTTCAGATTTAAGTAGCTCCTCAGTTTCCACACTTTCAAAATCTAAGTTAGGTTTAGGAATAAAGTTATTTCTTATAATTTTCCTGCACTGGTTTGCAACTTATTGTCATGTAACATAAAGCTGTGATTATCATTGCTAAAAATCAATATGGAAACTTTTCCTCTAACTGATGTTTCCAGTTTTATCATGATGTCCATTTCACATACACTCATGATTTTTCTACCTTTACAATAAGCACCAACTGCACCAAAGCAAGGAAGGTATTAATTTTTCAGATTTGTTTTCACATAACGTGATATTATACCAGAATGCAAAGGGTCACCCATCACTCCACTGTCCTCTTATTCAAACTGTTGTGATGACTTTTAGTAGGTCCAGTCTGCAATTATTTATTACTTAGATTTATAGAAGCAGTTCTATTATGGATGGGGTGCTAACCCAATCATCAATGATAAATCACGAACCTGATTGACCAGAGTTTCAGGGTTTCTTGTACTACTACAACTATCTCAAGGCACACCAAGTCCCTGCCATATATCATGCCAACTATCACCCAGTATTTGGCCATTGTTTTTGTTATTATTGTAACAAATGCTTATGGTCACGTGCTGTGACTTGTCAATATTTAGAATTTTAGTCTATAATCTACAACACAGACCCTTCTCCCCTTCTGATATGTGAGAATCCATTTGTCTATGAGAGAAGTGGTCCAGTATAATGTGGATTGAATTCTGGACTTGATATCAGGTTCAAGTCCCACCCTTGGCATTTTCTAGCTTTATGGTCCCAGACAAGTAAGTCACTTAATCTCTTGTAGCCTCAGCTTCCTTATCTATAAAATGGGGGCAAAAATAATATACATAGCACCTACATTGAAGGATTATTATGAGACTTAGGACTTTAAAGCACTTAAAGTGCTATCTAAATATTGGTTTTTATTATTATCTATCTGCTTCTTCAAGCATGAACATTAGGCTTCCTCAAAAAAAGTAGCATGGTCCCCCTTCCAGGAGGAAAGTTGCTCAAACTACAGAGAGTTTCACCACGCCTCATTATTTGAAATTGTCCTCCTCTATCTGGGCTCCTTCTGCTCAAATGACAGGAGCAGGGAGTTATTTTCACTTTGGTTTAGTCAAATGGGACATTAGAATACCACCCAGATGCAAACCTCTTCGTTGTATCTCCTATCCAAAGTATCACTGTGGCATCCATTTGCAAGGTTTGATTGTGTTTTTGGAGGGAAACAACTAATGAAAGAAATGTATCACTGGGATAAAAATGCAAGTGACCCATTAAAATGTTGAGGTTAAGTTGTTTTGTTCTGTTTTTTTCCTTCTTGGCAAACTTTTAGCCATAAAACCCTGGGAGAGGGTTGAACTTTTTGCTTTCTCTAAAAAGCAGGTTTGGGTGAGATACTTCTTTTGATTTAGTTGCCAGGAGAGGCTATCTCTCCAACAGTCTGGCATAAGCACGAGGTTGCATTATCAGTGTCTTCCTGTGTTCCTTACTCCTTTAGCCAGAGACAAAGGCAGATGTGAATCAATCCTTATTTGCACTGAAGGAATGTGGGATGTTTAGCTTGGAGAAGAGCAGACTTGGGAAGGATCAGGGAAGGGATCCTGGCAGGTTTCCACAACTCAAAGGGCTGTGGATTAATTGTTCCATTTGGCCCCAGAGTGCAGAATGAGGGACAGTGGTTCTGAGTGGCTAAGAGAAAGATTTAGGTTTAATGAATGAACAACTTCCTAAAAATTGGAGCTGTCCCAAAGTAGAATGAGGCACCTGGATAGGTAGAGGGTTCCCCATCACTGGTGACCTTCAAACAAAGACTCCATGACCACATCTCTGGTGTGCTACAGAGGGGGACTTTGTTCATTTACAGGTTGGACTACACAGTCTTTCAGTTCGTTTCTGACTCTGGCATTCTATGAAATTCCTTTTGCATTGTTATAAGACTTTATCTAAATATGAAATCACTGTGGTAATGAAGGTGCTGGTATCTGCTCATATTTATATAGCATTTTTAAGTTTGCAAAGCACTTATCTCATCTCATTTGATTCTCAAAATAACTCTGTAAGGTAGGCACTGTCATTATCCCCAGTTTACAGATGAGCAGTCTAAGGTTCGTTGAGGTTAAGTCACTTGCCCAGGATCATGCAACTAATAAATATTTGAGGCAGAATTCTAACCCGGGTCACTGACATTCCCAAAAGGCCACACAAAAACTCATGGTTTCAACATTCAATTGCCTTTTTTTCCTTTTCCTTCTTGGATTCTAAATCCATTCTGAATTTTGATCTTTAATTTCTCAACCTCCCCCAAACAGGAGTTTTTCATTATTTTTTCAGTTCACTTAGTTTCACAATTAAAAAACTAAATTCAAAACCAAAATGTGATAGAATGTCATTGAAGCAAATATCATCCTATTCTAATGTAGTGAGATTTAATTCGCCTATCAAGGTCATCATGTGGAGCATGCTCCATTGCCATTCTCTCCCAGAGGTTCTTAAACTGGAATTCATAGGTAGATTTCAGGAAGTTTATGTTCTTAAATGGGAGAATTATATTTTTATATAATTCTGAGTTCCAACTTAAACTTAGCATTTCTTCTAGTTATGAATGTAGGCAATGAGGCTTCACCAGACTGGCAAAGAGGCCAAGCAACATAAAACAATTTAAGAACATCTGTTGTTCTTTCTTTAGTCATGTCTTACTCTTTGTGACCCTATTTTTTATTTTGTTTTTGGCAAAGATACTGGAGAGGTTTGCCATTTACTTCTATAGATAATTTTATACATGAGGAAACTGAGGCAAGCAGGGTTAAGTGACTTGCCCAAGGTAGTTTCTGAGACCAGATTTGAACTCACAAAGATGAATCTTCCTGACTCCAAGTCTGATACTCTGACCACTGTGCCACCTAGCTATCCCAGTCTATACCAATCCCTAAGAAAACTAAGTTCTCAGGGTAGCCCATGGAACCCCAGATTGAGTTGGGTTACTTGTGTACCCTGGTTGTCAAGTTGATAGCAGTGTCAGATTGGCTCCTCCTCTCCTTCTGGTCCATACCCTCCCTGTAATTGGTTGTTAGAAGATGTTTGTCAGAAGTCATGTCATTCTGGGACTTGGAGATTTCTATAAAAAAAAATGCAAGGAAAGGAAAATCTAGGTACTTATTCTTTAAGTTTTCTTGCTACCCAACCCAACAAAAAATAGGATGTACTTGGCCAAAAGCAAAGAAAGCAGAACGCTACTCCATTCACTGTGAGGCTCTCTGCAGTCAAGGTCATAAAGCTGGTGGACCTTGAGAAATGTAATTCAACAAACATTTAAGCAACTACTATATGCAAGGCCCTGTGCTAAGTGCTGGTCATCCAAAGAAAAGCCAAGCAGTACCTCCTGTCCTCAAGGAGTTGACAGTACTGGGTGGGGATGGTGAGGAACTGAAAGAAGTCTATATGACAGAAAGAGAGAGAGAGAGAGAGAGAGAGAGAGGAAAATAAAGGAAGGAAGGAAGGAAGGAAGGAAGGAAGGAAGGAAGGAAGGAAGGAAGGAAGGAAGGAAGGAAGGAAGGAAGGAAGGAAGGGAGGGAAGGAGGGAGGGAGGGAGGGAGGAAGGAAGGAAGGGAGGGAGGGAGGAAGGAAGGAAGGAAGGAAGGAAGGAAGGGAGGGAGGAAGGAAGGAAGGAAGGAAGGAAGGAAGGAAGGAAGGAAGGAAGGAAAGAAGGAAGGAAGGAGGAGGGAAGAAGAACAAGAAGAAGGAGGAGGAGGAGGAAAGGGGAGAGATAGAGACAGGCAGAGAAGACGATAGAGGGAAAGAAGGAGAGAGAAAATGTATAAATAGGGAGTCTGGGAAATTTTTGGTTAAGAGGTAACATGATTTGAGCCTTGAAGGAAAATAAGGATTGTGTTTAAGAGACAGAGATGAGAGCAATATAGGCATGGAGGACAGCCTGGGCAAAGACAAAGAGGTAGACTATATAACAGAGATAATGGAAGAGTTAGTAGACCAGTCTGACTGGAATACAGAGTGCATGAAGGGGAGAAATAGAAAATATGTCTGAAGAGTTAAGTAGATGGCTTTAAATGACAGATTAAAGGAGTTATAGTTTACCTTAAAAACAATAGGGAACTAATGATCATTTTTTTGAGTAGAAAAGTGACATGGTTACATCTGGGTCTTTTATTTTTGAACTGAACCAGTGATTTAATTGGCGTTGGGAGTTCCTCACGAGAAACTTCCTTTCCCAATGTAGATCTTTTGACTAATGGTCAAAACCCAGCGTCATGTAATCAACTAGAATCAGAGGCAGTACTTAACTTCGAGTCTTCCTGATTCTGAGAACAGCTCTCTATCCATTGTACAATACTGCCTCTCTGTGTTTTAAGAATATCAATTTGACAGATGTGTGGAGGATGTGCTTGAGAAAGGAAAGACTAGAAGTAGGAAGAACAATTGGGAGGCTGTTGCAATAGTCCAGGAAAGAGATAATGGAGGCTTGAACTGAGAAAGTGGTGGTGTGAATGGTGAGAAAGCATTGATTGTGAAATGCTATAGGAGTAGAATCCACAAGACTAGATACATAATTGGAATTTTTTTTTTTTAGGAGAGAAGGTGAAGGACAAAGAAGAGTTAAAGATGAATCCAAGGTTGCATACTGGAAGTTTGGAGGAGGAATCGCTTTATGGGGGAAGAAAATGAGTTCCATTTTGGACACGTTAAATTTGAAATGTTGATGGGACATCCCGAAGGAGATGTCCATCAGGTATTTGGCAGTAAATGACTGGAATTCAAGAATGAGATAAGGACTAAATATCTAGGTTTAGAAGTTATCTGTGGAGAGATAATTGACTCAGGGAGAGCAACAAGGTCACTGAGAGAGTGTAAACAGAGTAGAGGCCTCAGGAAAGAACCTAAGGGGTGGGAGGACACAAGAGAATGGATGAGAGACAAACTATCAGATATTGCACAAAGATTATGCTTCACTTTGCAAAGATGAAGAAGGCATAGAGTTCATGAAAATATGCCTTGTATGACTCTGGAGTCGGAAAATGGCTATTAGTGCCAGAGTTGAAGAGAAATATTTCTTTCTGGTTAAATACTACCCTTCTGTGCTTATTCAAATTAAAAATTGTCAGTCTAACAAATAATCAGCTTTTTCAAGAAGTTCTTTCAAAAATATTATAAATAAATAACATTACAGGTGATTTTTTTTTAATGTGGGAGTATTGAATGGGATCTAGGATATCCTTATGACAAATTCTGAATCACAGTCTATGACCTACTATTTAGTAACTGCCTGAAACAAAAGGGAAGAAAGTGCACAGAGTTTAATAGGAAAAAATAATTTTTCCTTCTTTAGAAAAAGCTATTTTCTTGTTTTCATGTTGTCCCTGATTCACCCACCTCTGCAACTTCCAAGCTATGTGACTGTACACAAATTATTTAGCCTGCCTCTCTAAGCCTCTATTTCTTCATCTGTAAAATGGGGATAATAATACCCCTACTAAGAAAGGCAACACAGTGTAGTGGATAGAAAACCTTTCCTAGACTCTTGATTCTATGCCTGTCTCTCATAATACTAATTGTATGACTATGGGCAAGTAATTTATCCTCTCCACATCTTAGGTTGCCCTCTAAGAATATTAATCACCCATGAGTTGTTGATTTACAATGAAATCACAGATACCCACCCCCTCTACCCACTAAAGAACTCCCCAAAACCAAAAAACCATCTGTACTACCAACCTTAGAGTTGTTGGGAGAATCAAATGAGATAATGTATATTAAATGCTTAGTAAGCCTTAACGCACAATATAAATATCAACTATTAATCGTTTTATTGTAATAATTAGGCTCCCAAAGGCAACCTTACATGATCATCTAGCCTGTCTACCTGCCTCACAATCATTCATACAACATTTGACTAAATACCAGTTCACTTAATATTTAATGAATACCTTCTCTGTACCTAGTATTGACTCCGATAGGACTAGCAGGTAACAGTCTATCTTATCAAGAAAAAGCCATTCTGTCACAACCCTCAGTAAGTCGTTTCATCATTTGCCTAATACATTAGTGCTTCTCAGCCTGGCAGCCCTCCTCCCACCCTGCCCCAAAATATCAATTAGAAATGTGTCTTATCTTAGGGTGATTTTCAATTTAAGGTGACGAGGACCTGAGCTTTCATTTCTAAGCCCTGGTCCAATATTATCTCTAATTCAATTGTTTTGTCCAACCCCTAATCCTCTGGTTTTTAACACTGATTTCATCTGAAGGAAAAAGCCTCCCTAAACAATGGATAGGGAGAAGGCAGAAATAACTAAGAGGGACCAGACCTCTGACTAAGTAGAAGTAACTTCCAGGTGAAGATACTCCCTTCACTTTGTGGCAACTTCTATCATTAGAGAGTTCCCCTGAACAACTGATGCTACAACAAATTTGGCACACCATCATAGCAAGTCCATGGTCTATCAAAAGGGAGGAATGAGACTAAGGAAGGAGCAGGCTGTTTCCGAAGCAATCAAGAGTTGCCATTATATTCTCCTTCCTTTTTTCCAAGAAGGGCAATCAAATGGAAACTCTCCTGGAGATTTACTACTATTAAAAAAAACAAAAAACAAAAAAACCCCCTAGATTTCTTCATGAAATACTTCACTATTTTGCTCCCAATGAGTCAAAAGTGCTTGGAACTGGGAATATCACAGAGTCCTATGGGCGAGGGTGCCAAGTGGCTCTGAAAAAGCCTTAGTGCTGATGGGGTTTTACCAAAGTGGCTCAGTCCTCTCTCAAGTGAGAGGACACTGCCCTCTAATGGATGCACCCAACTCAATATCCCGAGGAATACCCTCCTCTTTCCTTACAGCCCCACCATTCCCCCTCACTTTCCCTTTTGTCTTTCCATCATATACATACACTTCCATCTTCACCAAAACAATTTTATCTGCTCCCCATAATGCTACTGGAATACTATCAGTATCAAAGAAAAAACATTAAAAATATAAAAAAGCTTAATAATGACAAGTTGGATACTGACCAAATGGATGAAGGCATTTCCCATACTCCAGATAACTTATATTTATTTTTTTAAAAACCATCATTTATTTATTTATTTCTGAACAGTCATTTGGATTTGGATAGCCATCTTAGATTCAGCTACCTCCAATGAAGCCTAAATTTCTATAGTGTGGTAATTATTCTCCCCCCCTTTTTTTGTTCAGTTAGGTTTTATAACTAAGCCTTCCTCAAATCCTCTTAATTCTATTTTTTGTCTTTTTGTAAAAATATATTTAAGTTTTCAACAATCATTTCCACAAAACTTTGAGTTCCAAATTTTCTCCTCATCTCTCTCCTCCCCCCACCCCAAAATGCCCCGAGTATTCTAATTACCCCTACCACCAATCTGCCCTCCCTACTAACATCCCTCCCTTCCCTTCTTATCACCATCTTCTCTTTTGTCCTGTACGGCAAGATAAATTTCTATACCCCCTTACCTGTATTTCTTATTTCCCAGTTGTATGCAAGAACAATACTCAACAGTTATTCCTAAAACTTTGAGTTTCAACTTCTCTTCCTTCCTCCCTCCCCACCTATCCCCACTGGGAAGGTAAGCAATTCAATATAGGCTATATATGTGTAGTTTTGCAAATGACTTCCATAATAGTCATGTTGTAAAAGACTGACTATATTTCCCTCCATCCTATCCTGCCCCCCATTTCTTCTATTCCCTTTTTTGACTTTGTCCCTCCCCAAGAGTGTTGACTTCTAATTGCTCCCCCCTCCCATTGCCCTCCCTTCCATCATCCCCTCCCACCCTGCTTATCCCCTTCTCCCCCACTTTCCGGTATTGTAATATAGGCTTTCTTATCAAAATGAGTGTGCATTTTATTCCTTCCTTGAGTCAAATGTGATGAGAGTAAGCTTCAAGTATTCCCTCTTACCTCCCCCCTTTTTCCCTCCATTGAAAAGTCTTTTCTTGCCTCTTTTATGAGAGATAATTTGTCCCATTCCATTTCTCCCTTTCTCCTCTCAATATATTCCTCTCTCACCCCTTAATTTTATTTTTTTAAGATATGATCTCTTCCTATTCAACTCACCCTGTGCTCTCTGTCTCTGTCTCTTTCTTTATATGTGTGTATGTGTGTGTGTGTGTGTGTGTGTGTGTGTGCAATTCCACCAACTACCCAGATACTGAAAAAAGTTTCAAGAGTTACAAATATTGTCTTTCCATGTAGGAATGTAAATAGTTCAACCTTATGATTTGTCTTTCTTGTTTACCTTTTCATGCTTCTCTTCATGTTTTTGAAAGTCAAATTTTCTTTTCAGCTCTGGTCTTTTCATCAAGAATGCTTGAAAGTCCTCTATTTCATTGAAAGACCATTTTTTCCCCTGAAGCATTATACTCAGTTTTGCTGGGTAGGTGATTCTTAGTTTTAGTCCCAGTTCCTTTGACTTCTGGAATATCATATTCCATGCCCTTCGATCCCTTAATGTAGAAGCTGCTAGATCTTGTGTTATCCTGATTGTATTTCCACAATACTCAAATTGTTTCTTTCTAGCTGCTCGCAATATTTTCTCCTTGACCTGATAACTCTGGAATTTGGCTACAATATTCCTAGGAATTGGTAACTTATATTTATCATGAAATTTTCTTAAAGGCAGGTAATTTAAAGATTATTACCCTTCTCTACAAAGGAAGAAAGAAGTGCAGAGATATAGGGAGTAGTGGACCAAGTGCTGGAGCTAGAGTCAATAAGACCTGGGTTCAAATTCCCACCCCCTCAGACACCTACTAGCTGTGTGACATTCTATGTGCCTCAATTTCCTTGTCTATAAAGTGAAGAGAAGTGGACTCTATTATCTTTAAGGTTCATTCACTTCTAAATCTATGATCCTATGATTTCTCTCCCCCAGGGTTACATAGCTAATTAAGTACCAAAGTGGGGACTCTTGGGAATCTTTTGACTCTAAGATAGCTACACTGCCTTTCTGTGAATGTGAATTAGTTATTGCCTTTTAGACTACAGACTGACCCAGACATAATAAGAAGTAAGAACTGGAGGGAAAGGTAAGATGTTACATCATCTAATTCCATTATTTGTACACATGGGGAAAGTAGCTTGAAGGGGGACCTGAATTACCCAAAGTTATACAACTAATGAATGATAGGGCCAGGGAATGTGTATTGAGATCAACAATGAATCACTCCAGCTCAAATGTCTTAGACACAAAAACGCTCTTGAAGACTGGAAAACATTTGCTCCTTCATTCCTTCTTTCTTTCCTTGCTATGACCCCTACCGGACTGAAGCCATAGTGACCTAAATAATTCCTAACCCGTACCTCCTAGCTTCATACAGGTTTAGATCCAGAAGGACCCTAGGAGATCATCAGCTTCAAACACATTGTTAACTAGTGAGGGACTGACCTAGTCTAAGCTTCTGTTTTCAAACCCTTTATGATGATGAATATAATATCACTGAGCTTCTCACAACATTTCTCTGGGATTGACCCTTTCCCCCACTGCATTTTCAACGTAGGGATTTTAAAATACAGAGAAAAAAATATATCTCTGTGTGTATACATATATATGTTTATGAAGATACACACATGTATGTACCCATGTGTGCATTTATGAGTGTGTGAGTGCACAATGAGCATATAGGGATCTCTAATCAAAACTAGACGGTCAGAGGTCATCCAGTCCAGTCCCCTCATTTTACAAATAAGAAACCAAGAGATAGGCAATGACTTGTCTTAGGTCATATAGTGGCAGATCTGGGATCTGAACTCAGGTCCTGTGACTCAGAGATTTAGAGTTAGAAAGGATCTTAGTAAAGAGCCATTTAATCCAGAGGTTCTTAATTTGGAATTCTTGAATTCAGGTGTTTAGGGTTTTAAAAAAAATATTCTGATACATATATTTCATTATAACTTGTTTCCTTTGTAATCCTATATATTTTAAGTATTTAAAAGCATTATTCTGCAATGGGGTCCATAAGCTTTTACCAGACTATCAAAGGGGTCCATGACACAAAAATCCAGAGATAATTCAAACCTCCCATTTTATAGATGAGGAAACTGACACCCTGATATGTAGCCACTGGTCACACAGGTAGTAAGTAGCAGAGGTAGATTTGAACACAAGTCTTCCTGGTTCCAAGTCCAGCTCTCCATGTACTATACTACATTGCTACCTCTCATTAGCTTCAAGAGTAATACTTCCTTCCACTCTACCATGCTGTCTCTGGATCAGGTTAGGAGTTTAAAATCTGTTTCTATGTGCAAGCATATATATATATATATATATACACACACACACACACATACATATATATGTGTGTACCAGGGTATTTGAGAATATCTGTTTGCATGTGCTTATGAAAAAATCATAAGATCCCTCGGGGGTGTGTGTGTGTGTGTGTGTGTGTGTGTGTGTGTGTGTGTGTGTGTGTGTGTGTGTGTGTGTGTGTGTTTCTACGGCTCAAGATGAATAGAAGGACCATGGGGTGAGGGAGGGGTAGTTTTGCTGAAATGTTCAGTGTGGGTTGTATAGGGAAGCAATAGGTCACTAGAAAGGTCAATAGAAGATTTCAGATCAAGGACCAAAAGGGTCATCTAATCCAACTCTTTTTTTTTTTTTTAAATGAGAAAATTGAAGCAGAGAGAGATTGAGTTTCTTTCCCATAGACACACAACTGGTAAGTATCAGAAGCAATATTTGAACCCAGGTCCTGTCTTTGGAGACTGTACCCATCCGTTGGTGGTAGACAAGGTGACAGAAGGGGGACTATTAGATAAACTGGAAGCGACAGGACCAGACTAATGAAGCCTTCACTTTTTGCGGGGGAAGGGCTGAGAATCTACCTGATGTATACACACAGTTGTCATTCATCCTTCGTTTTTGAAGAGGACCGATACCACCAAGAAGTGGTCTCTTGACTTGACCATGGATTAGATTAAAGTGAGGCTGAGTTGCTCAAAGTCATCAGTCTCTCTTTCTCTTCCTGAGTATGGAGACTGACAAAGAGCCTGGCAGGGCAAGCAAGGCATTTAAAAAAAAATTTAACCCCATACCAGCAAGCAAACAGAGCAAAATGCTGCTCCTCCCCCTCTTGATATAAAGGAAATGCCTGCTACACACTATTTCAGGGGATAGTACCTATGTCTGCCCATCAGAATAACTAGGCTTAGTTCAAATTCTGGCTAAGAGCCAGAGGAAGCATGGATTGTTAGGAAGGAAAATGGCTAATTAAGGACTATCCCAGAGCCTAGATATGAACTATACTGGAAGACTCCATGTGGAATTGTAGAAAACAGGTTACTAAAATGCACAAATACAAACACACTGAAGGAGGATCCAAGAAACACAAAGCCTCTGACTAGGTAAATACAAGCTCTGAAGACCTAGTCTAGACTTAGCCTCAGAGAAGGCAAAAGATATAGGTCAACTGTTAAATTTCCAAAATGAGCGTCTACACCTCAGAAAATGGAAAAGTCCAACAAATCAGGGCTCAATGGGTTGGCTGTTGATTGTCTAACTCTAGGCTTAAGAACATGATGGAGAAAATGTTCAAAGTGTGTCATGGGCACATCTTTAATTTTCCCTCAAAGAGTCATTTACCAGCACATCCCTGAATACAGGTGATGCTCAGGGAGGTTTATATTTTTAGGCAAATGGACGGGGAAAAAAAATAGATTGGCCCAGAAGGTGATAAGATATTATAGGGATAGTTTGGCAAGCACTCTTAGTTTGCAACCTGGCATTGCTGAAAGCAACAACTTTTCTGAGCTCAGGAGGAAGCATGGCTAGGGAAACAATGGAACAAAATCAAACAAAATACTGAGTCAAAGGAGATCTGAAGGCTTCTGTTTTTGTATTCAATAAGTTCAATTGGGCAGGCTTCTTGTTTTGTTCTGCACTTACAACAGTCTAAAATAACCCACAGAATAATCCAAATAAACCATAGAATCTGCTGCCAGGTAGTTTCCTCAAACCTCACTAGAGTTGAAGGGCAGTTATAATATCTTGGGGTGGGGAATGGAAGGGGTGGGGCAATGGAGAATCTAAATGAATCAAATCAGTGTAGAGCAGGATTTGTAATACTTTGGTTAGGGTGACTAGCCTGCCCCTATTAAGACGTAAAATGGAGTACGGATGAATCCATAATCCTGCTTCCCTTGGCAGCTAGCTTTGGTGCATGTAAACCCCTTGAGAAGAGGGGGAGCTATTTCATTTTTTCGTTGTATTTCCAGTACATAATACGGACTTAATAAGGACTTCTGATTGACTGTTTGATGGGGAAAGTTCCAATTGCTGCTTGACACAAAGGGAGGTCCTGGCCTATGGCAGTGGTCCAGAATGTTCCCATTCAGTAAAATGGAAGCATCTTGAGGGGAGAGATTGCTTTGTTTGTTTTTTCCATAACCTTGCACAAAGAAGGTACAAACAAGGCACCTGATAAATGTTCATCAAGGTTTGTCAATCAAATCATAATTGATCAGTGATCTTGCTTAGACCTATTAAGAACAAGTCAAGGGGCATTCACTTACTTTTTATGTGTGTAGTAAGAGATAGAAACAAATTTTCCATCGATTTATTAAATCCTTTAAGCTGACCAAGTTCCTGTATTAAAACAGAGAGAGGAAGAGTTATGTCTGGCCCAAAAGCCTCTAAACCCCCAACTAAAATGCACAGAGGTGTATGTGTGTGTGTGTGTCTGTGTGTGTGTGTCTGTGTGTGGACTAGCACACTGCTTTACATAAGTAAAAGAACCTTATCCTCCACTGCCTATTAATGCCTAATTAATTACAAGAGGGTGAGTTTGTCAATTGTATAGAAAGAGAGCAAGCAGTATAAAAAGTGAGTCCTCAGAAGAAAAAGCGCCAACTTTTCATTGGCCCAGAGAGCGCTCCTTACCCATTTGTGGGTGGGCTTGCTGTCCTCTCCTTCCTCTCCTACAGCCTTGCCTTCTCCTCCTCCTGTCCCCAACCTTCCCACTCTGCTATTGAAAATAACACTGTTATGGGATAAAGGCTACAGAAGAGCCTCGTTAAGCAGGTTGGCAGCCACTGAATATTTCCTCCCCACCCCTAAGAAATAGTAAGGATAAATCACTTTTGATTAGAGAGATGCAAATCAAAACAACTCTGAGGTACCACATCACACCTATAAGATTGGCAAACATGACAGAATAGGAAAATGATAAATGTTGGAGAGGATGTGGGAGAGATGAAACACTAATTGATTGCTGGTGGAGCTGTGAGCTCATCCAACCATTCTGGAGAGCAATTTGGAACTATGCCCAAAGGGCTACAAAAATGTGCATACCTTTTGACCCAGCAATATCGCTACTAGGACTGTATCCCCAAGAGATCGTAAAAATGGGAAAGGGTCCCACATGTACAAAAATATTTATAGCAGCTCTCTTTGTGGTGGCCAAAAACTGGAAGTCAAGGGGATGTCCAAGGGGAATGGCTGAATAAATTATGGTATATGAATGTAATGGAGTACTATTGCACCATAAGAAATGATGAACAAGAAGACTTCAGAGAGGCCTGGAAGGACTTATATGATCTGATGCTGAGTGAAAGGAGTAGAACCAGGAGAACTTTGTGCACAGCAACGACCACAGTGTGCGAGAGTTTTTTCTGGTAGACTTGGAGCTTCGTCATAATGCAAGAATTTAAAAAAAAAAAAAACCATTCCCAATGGTTTTCTAAGGCAAAATGCCTTCCACACTCAGAGAAAGAACTATGGAATTCATTCGAAGAATGTAGCAGATCATGTTTGTGTGTGTGTGTGTGTGTGTGTGTGTGTGTGTGTGTGTGTGTGTGTATTATGTTTTGATTTGTTATATGATTTCTCTTCCATTTCTTTTAGTTCATCTACACAGCATGACTATAGTGAAAACATATTCAATAGGAAAGTATATGTAGATCCTATACAGAATTGTACGCTGTCTTGGGGAGGGAGGTGGGTGGTAGGGGGTAGTTGTGGGGGGGTAAAAATCTAAGTTTTATGGTAGTAATTGTAGAACATTAAAAAAAAATAAAATAATAAAAAATATATTTCCCCTTAAAAAAAAGTAAAGGAAGGGGGAGTACAATAAAAAGATAGAGCATTTTCCCATGAAGGTTCACATTTATATAAGAATGGTACAGAGAACTTAAAAACTTAAGAGAAGGGAACAGAATTTAAGGTGGCATTTGTATCCCAGCTTGAAATTAGCCATCAGAATGCACAGAGATTCATTCTTTTCCCTCTCTCCGTGTTTCCTATTATGCACACCTACATTATAGATTTCATATACCCATTCACACCCAGGAGCATAGGCATAGCTTTCTGCCAACATGCCAACACATGGGTACATGCACATTTCCATGGACATATTTTCCCATTCCTAAACAGATATGGTTACAGGACATATACATTCCTATACTAATATACATAAGACCACAGCTATGAGCAGTATGAGACAACTGAAGCTGGTACCCACAGGCCAAAATTTAAAAGGTGCTGACATCACTATATTTCCACAATGGAAAAACAGCAGAGTTTAGCACCTAATTAGCAAGAGTGAACAAACTAGGAAGCTACCAGATGGGACGTACTTCCTCCACAGGTGAACTCTTCTAGGGCTCACTATACCCTTCCTCCCCAGCAGTGGCCTTGTGGTGTCCTTGGGGTTTTTCCACCCTATCCCACCTGCACTGAGGGTTCCGCCATAGTGTCTGGCACATAGAAGACACTTGAGTGCACTTACTTTGTGAACAAAAACATGACCAGTGCCAGCTGTGCATAGGACATAGATTCACAGAATGTTAGAGCATTAAGGAACTTTGGTCATTATATAATCTAACTCTTCCTCACGGCCCACTCATTTCACAGGTGATTACAATATGGTCTAAAGAAGTTACTTAGACACCCAGACACATGCCAACACATCCGATGCTCACACCAAACAGAGCAGTTACACACAGATGTGTGACCAAACATATGAAATGAAAGGGAGAGAGCCTGACTGAAAAGACCATTAAAAAAATGTCATGGGCTTGGCCATGGGACCTCAGGATGCTAGCAGAAGTCCAAACTTGAGGAAGAGCCATGCCACATAATAAAATTAAGGTAAACTGAAAGACAACGGCACCTTGACTAAATTTACTCCAGACATCATCATTTGGAAACATGCTAAATTAGGTCTTTAGGAGCTGCATGTTCTTGTGACTAAGACCAGTATAAGTTAGGACCCTTTTCTAGGTCCCTCAGGGATGCTGTACTCATCCCTTCCTCTTTTTCTGTCACTCCTTCCCCACAGAAGCAGACAATGCACACAGATACATTACCCCTGTGTTGGATCCACAGTGACTCTCGCTGACAGGAGGTGGAGTGGGAGGAACCACGGAAATTTTGCTGCGGTCAAGGAAATACACAAAAGTAAGGAACCATATACA
The DNA here is from genome assembly GCF_028372415.1 of Notamacropus eugenii. Classification (NCBI taxonomy): domain Eukaryota; kingdom Metazoa; phylum Chordata; class Mammalia; order Diprotodontia; family Macropodidae; genus Notamacropus; species Notamacropus eugenii. Next base: position 252,389,902 of record NC_092873.1, on the reverse strand, counting down.
AAATCAAGAAAAGGGGAGGTATGGGGAAAAGATCAAAATACACTATCAGAACATCACCAAGAATGTCAGTTTTCTCTACTTTTCTTTGAGTTTTATACTCTTCAAAGCCTGGAAGTACTTTAGTCTTATTTTATATCAAGTCTAATAATTCACCATAATTAATATCACTATGGATTCTATAGAGAAAGGAAGTTTTTCATTCTCCATTATGTGAGTATTTCACATCTTTAATCACACTCTAGAACCAATCAGATCTCTTGAGATAAAATTTTAAAGCTGAAGAGTAGAATTGCTAGCAAGGCTCTTTCCCCTTGGCCATACAAGTCACAGCCAGCTTTCTGAGTCTGTGTGTTCTTCCTAAGGAGATGTCTTTCAGAAAATGGACTCAGAGTTTGGGAGGGAGAGTGTTACAAAAAAGCATCAACTGAGAAGGGGCTAAATGCTCAGAGGTCACTTGCTAAGAAAAGTCTAAGAAAATAAAGATGGAAAAATCCTACTAATGATAAATCTAAACTCAGGCCAAGCAATTTTGGTTCATCAGAAAATCACAGTAAAACTTGAATCAAGTAAATGCAGCAATGAGTGGTACTGATGGCCAGCTTCAGGAAAGCTAAGTTTCCAAGCATTTATACAAAAGGGAAAATAGAGAAGACCACTTTGCTATATAAGCTTTCTCCATTGTTCTTGTTTTAGCTCCATGTGGACCAGAATTTAAGAATGCCTCAGAGGACCAAACTGCATCAACTGAGATAGTATATCTGAACATAACAGAGATAGCAGGATGAAAATTTTTTTCCCAAAATAAAATGATAATGTTTGCTTTTAATTATTTATTTATATTTATTTATTGTATTTAAAACTCTTTTGTATAGATAGCAGAAATTATAGTAAGTTATGGCAAAATAATTAAAAATTATATTAAAAATTCTTGTGTCAACTGAGACAATTGGTGTATCTAGAATTCTAATATTAATGTGTAATCTGAATGAGAATTCACAATCATGAACCTGCATCACTCAATACTCCCATATCACTAAATTTCAGGAAAATTTACAGGACCCAGTGCATAGTAGGCATTTAAATGCTTGTCAAGTGATTTGTTGATCATATACCGCTTGCCCTAAGTACAACAGTGCCTAGTGACAGCTCTGCATAGGACCATAGATAGAGTCTTAGAATGTCAGAACTCAGCCATCTATAATCCAACCCTCTCTCATTGCCCACCCATTTTCCAGATCATTAAACTTCAGAGAAATTTAATACAAAGTAAATACTTAGCTTAAAAAAAGTCTACTATAGAATATTCAAGAACATATAGGAAACTAGGTTTGAATCTTTTTTTCCAAAGACCTCAGCATAAAGAATTTAATTTCAAAGCTCTGACATCTAAAAATCAAGAAGTTTAAAAGTTTCTTCTGATGTCCTATAAGCTTCTTTGTACTTTGGTGTCCTAGGACAACTTGTCCTTTCTACCATACTAACCTTAGTTTCTGATAAGATTTCAAGAGCTTTGCGCCAGCTGTTTCATGTTTGCCTGAGAAGAGATAGAGAATAGAGGTCATTTATTAGCGTGGAAATAATTTGGAAGATGCAAATACAGGAAGTCATAAATTAAAAATTATTATTTTCCTGATATTGATTCTAATGATTAAAAGTCAAGTAGGATCAGATCAAAAGGATATCTTTCAACCCTAATTGCTGGGAACAAGAAAAGTAAACTTTATTTGAGGTTAGGTGAGGAGAGTGGAGACAGTAGTTCTCAAACTCTTTGGTCTCAGGACCCCTTTGCACTTTGAAAAATTATTGAAGACCTTGGGAAGTTTTTGCTTATGTGGCCATATTCATTGATATTTACTGTATTAGAAATGTGTACACTTTAGTAGTAATATGAAAATTGTTTTGACCTCTTGGATCCACTGAAATGATTTCAGGGACCAGCAAGCTTGATGCATCACATCCTAAAAATGTCTTCATTGAATGACTAAATTTTTAAAAAATCATTTATTAAGCACCCTACTATGTGCCAAGCATTATACTAAATGCTAAAGATAGAAATACAAAAGGAAAGCCAGTTCTGGCCCTTGCAGAGCTTAAATTCCAATGGAGAATTCATGTTTGGGGGTGGGGGGGGGTCTATTTTGTTTTAGAAAGTGGCAAATGGAGTTATAAAAGAGTAGATTGACATGCCTTTACAGAAATTATATTTTTTCAAGGAATACTATTTTGTCCAGACATTTCAGTGATGTCTGACTCTTTGTGACCCCCATTTGGAGTTTTCCTGGAAAAGATATTGGAGTGGTTTGCCATTTCCTTCTCCAGCTTATTTTACAGATGAGGAAACTGGTAAACAGGGTTAAGCGACTTGCCCCAGTCACACAGCTAGTAAGTATCTAAGGCCAGATCTAAACTCAGGAAGACAAGTCTCCCTAACTTCAAGCCCAGTATGCTATCCACTGAGTCACCTAGCTGCCCTGAAGAATAACTGAACTTGCATATTTTTAGTTGAAAGGTAGCCTGTTATGGGTAGATAACAGTTTGGTCTTCAGATCAGAAAGACTTGATTTCAAGTGTAACCTCTAATATATAATAAGCAAGTAACTTAACCTCTCAGGAATCCACTGAATTCTCTGAGATTATAAATTACAGTTGAGTAGTCAATATGTATCAGTAGAGGGATTTTCCACACCAGGAGTTCCCTTCTTGGATTAAATCACATGACCCAACTGCCCACTCTAGGTTTGTTTTTGTTCTTGTTTTTTGAGAAAAAGGATTTTTGCTTTTATTTCTGTAAAGGTTGTGGGGCAAGAAGAGTGGAGAACTTTCTGCCAGTGGTCATGGAAATCAAGTTTGTGAACAGTATCTGTGTCTGTACTGTCACTCGTGTAGAAGATCTCTGGGAGAGCACCTTCTCATTTTAAATGGAATTTGCTCAGGTGGGCTGAGCAGTGCAATGGATGTCAAAATGCCTGCATATTGAAAGCCTTACTGATATTCATGAAAGGTCAGAGTTTTAATTCAGATTTCTTTTTCCTGGGGCAAGTATATTTCTCAAGGTCCCCTTTGGGCTCACCCCACCTCCAAAACAAAGGCATCAGCATTGAACTGAAGGTGCCAAATCTCATTTCCTGTGAGATGAGTGCAGGACCTAGACAATGTTTTACAAATAGTAAAGACTTAATAAATGTTTGTTTCACTGAATTGACTTGAATTTACATCCTACACATTTAGAAGGAAGTAATCTGCTCCATATTTGAGCAGCAGATATCCTTTTCAGGTTACCTATGCCATGAATGACAAGGATCTTGAAAACCAAACCAAGCATGTCCTTTGCAAGGTTGGCAGACAAGAATCTGTTGCCAGTACAAGTGGGCATCAAATTCCAGTGGTTAGGATCTATAAAACAATAACTCCCAGTTTAACCGAGAAACCTAAGGCTTAATAATAATAGCAAATTTTTCCATAGATTTCTAAGATTCTCCAAGTACTTTGCATACGTTATGTCATTTGACTCTCACAATAACCTTGTGAGGTAGATGTTGCTACCTCCTTTTTACAGATGAGGAAAATGAAGCTGAGAGATTGTGACTTGCCTGGGGTCACTCAAATAGTGTCAGAGGAAGGATTTGAACCCAGGTCTTCCTGAGTCATAAGTCAACACTATTTGCTATGGGAAGCTACCTCTTTGCAGCTATCACATCAAGTTTCTTGAGAATTTTATCGGCACCACTTATAATTTCTTTTTTTTTTAAATTTATTTATTTAACTTTTAACATTCATTTTCACAAAATTTTGGGTTCCAAATTTTCTCCCCATTTGTCCCCTCCCCCCACCCCAAAACACTGAGCATTCTAATTGCCCCTATCACCAATCTGCCCTCTCTTCTATTATCCCTCCCTTCCCTTGTCCCCATCTTCTCTTTTGTCCTGTAGGGCCAGATAACTTTCTATACCCCATTACCTGTATTTCTTATTGCCTAGTAGCAAGAACAGTACTCGACAGTTGTTCCTAAAACTTTGAGTTCCAACTTCTCTTCATCCCTCCCTCCCCACCCATTCCCTTGGGAAGGCAAGCAATTCAATATAGGCCATATCTGTGTAGTTTTGCAAATGACTTTCATAATAGTCGTGTTGTGTAAGACTAACTATATTTCCCTCCATCCTATTCTGCCCCCCATTGCTTCTGTTCTCTCTTTTGATCCTGTCCCTCCCCAAGAGTGTTGACTTCAAATTGCTCCCTCCTCCCATTGCCCTCCCCCACCCTGCTTATCCCCTTATCCCCCACTTTCCTGTATTGTAAGATAGGTTTTCATACCAAAATGAGTATGCATTTTATTCCTTCCTTTAGTCGAATGTGATGAGAGTAAACTTCATGTTTTTCTCTCACCTCCCCTCTTTTTCCCTCCACTAAGAAGTCTTTTGCTTGCCTCTTTTATGAGAGATAATTTGCCCCATTCCATTTCTCCCTTTCTCCTCCCAATATATTTCTCTTTCACCGCTTAATTTCATTTTTTAAAGATATGATCCCATCCTGTTCAATTCACTCTGTGCTCTCTGTCTGTGTGTGTGTGTGTGCGCGTGTGTGCGTGTGTGAGTGTGTGTGTGTGTGTGTAATCCCACCAACTACCCAGATACTGAAAAGTTTCAAGAGTTACAAATATTGTCTTTCCATGTAGGAATGTAAATAGTTCAACTTTAGTAAGTCCCTTATGACTTCTCTTTGCTGTTTACCTTTCCATGCTTCTCTTCATACTTGTGTTTGAAAGTCAAATTTGCTTTTCAGCTCTGGTCTTTTCATCAAGAATGCTTGAAAATCCTCTATTTCATTGAATGACCATTTTTTCCCCTGAAGTATTATACTCAGTTTTGCTGGGTAGGTGATTCTTGGTTTTAGTCCTAGTTCCTTTGACTTCTGGAATATCCTATTCCATGCCCTTCGATCCCTTAATGTAGAGGCTGCTAGATCTTGTGTTATCCTGATTGTATTTCCACAATACTTGAATTGTTTCTTTCTAGCTGCTTGCAATATTTTCTCCTTGACCAGGGAACTCTGGAATTTGGCCACAATGTTCCTAGGAGTTTCTCTTTTTGGATCTCTTTCAGGCAATGATTGGTGGATTCCTTGAATACTTATTTTGCCCTCTGGTTCTAGAATATCAGGGCAGTTTTCCTTGATAATTTCATGAAAGATGATGTCTAGGCTCTTTTTTTGATCATGGCTTTCAGGTAGTGCCATAATTTTTAAATTGTCTCTCCTGGATCTATTTACCAGGTCAGTTGTTTTTCCAATGAGATATTTCACATTATCTTCCATTTTTTCATTCTTTTGGTTTTGTTTTGTGATTTCTTGGTTTCCCATAAAGTCATTAGCCTCCATCTGTTCCATTCTAATTTTGAAAAAACTATTTTCTTCAGTGAGCTTTTGAACCTCCTTTTCCATTTGGCTAATTCTGTTTTTGAAAGCATTCTTCTCCTCATTGGCTTTTTGAACCTCTTTTGCCAATTGAGTTAGCCTATTTTTCAAGGTGTTATTTTCTTCAGCATTATTTTGGGTCTCCTTTAGCAAGGTGTTGACTTGCTTTTCATGCTTTTCTTGCATCTCTCTCATTTCTCTTCCCAGTTTTTCCTCCACCTCTCTAACTTGATTTTCAAAATCCTTTTTGAGCTCTTCCATGGCCTGAGCCCATTGAATATTTATTTTGGATGTTTGGGATACAGAAGCCTTGATGTTTATGTCTTTCCCTGATGGTAAGCATTGTTCTTCCTCATCAGAAAGGATGGGAGGAGATATCTATTCACCAAGAAAGTAACCTTCTATAGTCTTATTTTTTTTTCCTTTTCTGGGCATTTTCCCAGCCAGTTACTTGACTTCTGAGTTTCCTCTCCACACCTACCATGCCTCCAGTTCTGCCCAGCTAGCATTTGGGGTCTGAGATTCAAATGCTGCTTCCCAGCCTCAAGGCTTTTGGCGGGGGCGGGGCTGCTATTCAGTGTGCGATTATCAGCTGCTCAGGTGGGGGCATGGCCACCACATGGGGCTCAGTTCCCTCAGGGGGTTTATGGGGAGACCTTCCACAATGGATCTGAGCCCCTGCCTGCTTTGGGAGCCCCTTTCTGCTGCTGCCTCCGCTGCTGTCTCCCGAGGGGGCCTGAGTCATGGGCACACCCCCCGCTCCCCTCTCAGTGAGCCAAAAAGACTCTCTCACTGACCTTTGGTGCCTGTGGGTGGAGGGACCTGCGCAGCCACTGGAGATTCTGTTCCTGAAGCCTGGTCGGATCTGCTTCCCTTGGTGCCATGCAGCCAAGGCAGGGCTGGGCTCTGCTCCAGGTCCGGTGCGTGACAGACCTTTCGTGTCAGTTTTTCAGGGCTCTCTGGAACAGAAATCTCCTCCACTCCATTGTTTTGTGGCTTCTGCTGCTCCAGAATTTGTTGGGAGTGCTTCTTTACAGGTATTTTATGGGCTGTGGGTTCGGAGCTAGCATATGTGTGTCTTTCTACTCCACTATCTTGGCTCTTCCCAATCACCACTTATAATTTCTTCTGCAAGGAGAGGGGCAAGAGATGCCAGGGCAAGAAGTCCCTAAATGTCACACATCTATGGGCGCTGAAGCAATTTTCAGGGCAATGATAACTCTGCTGAGTTATGTACATAGAAATAACCATGGAACCAAAATCAGGAGGAAAAGAAAAAAAATCTTTAGAAGATTCAGTGATGCACGCAGTCTAATCAAGCCATGACTTCTTTCAGTTTAACTGACTGACTTCTGGGGAAAAAAATCCCAGCAATAAACAGACTAAACAACTAAGAGTATGTATTAAGTGCCTATAGCATCACTTATAACATTACAGTGTTAAGTTCTTGGGATACATTGACCAAAAAGAAACAATTCTGTCTTTCAAAGAGCTTATGTTCAATTGGGAAGGACAACTTGTGCATGTATGTAGATCTTCACAAATAGATAGAAGGTGATCTGGGGAGAGGAGCAGGCACTTTTAGCTGAGGAGCCCAAGAAAGACTCCAGCAGAAAATGGCTTTGGTGATAATAGTATTGTTAAAAGGGGGTGGGGGGGCTGGATTTGAGTCAATAAGCATTAATTAAGCACCTACTATGCTAAGTTCTGGCAATACTAAGGCAAAAGACAGTCCCTGAACTCACAGTCTAATAGAGGAGATAATGTTCAGACAACACTGTGCAAACAAGATATATTCAGGATAAATTGGGAATAAGAAGGAAAGAGGAAGGAAAAATTAGCATTAAGGGGATTGAGAAAGGCTTCTTGCAGGAGGTGGGATTTTAGCTGGGTTCTGAAGGAAGCCAGGGAAGTTGGAAGCTAGAGATGAGGAGGGAGGGCATGGGGGAATATCCAGTGAAAATGCCCTGAGTCTAGAGATGGAGTGTCTCAGGTAAGGAACATTCAGGAAGCCACAGTCACTGGATCATGGAGTATGTGAAGGAGTATCAGGTATGAGGAAACTTGAAAAGAAGAGGACAGGTTCTGAAGGGCTTAAAAAGGCCCTTTTTAAGGGGACCTGGATTCAATTTTTGGGTGTACCACTTAATAGTTGTGTGACATTAGGGTAGGTACCTTAGTACCTCTAGTACTTAATACCTCTGGGCCTGTTTCCTTATCTGTAATATGAGAAGACTGGACTGTATGGCCTCTGTTGCCCCTTCAAGTCTAAATCTGTGATTCTGTGAAAGAAACTTGAGATTCTTAGAGGTAGAACTAAGAAATACTTCTATGACAGGCAATAACTGAGAACTTTTCATTCCTTTCTCAGCAAAGTCTCCAGGACAGCCAGAAGCCTAGGAATAGTGATGGAATCTCAAAGAAAGAAAGGCTACACTTAAAAAATTAACTTCATGATATCACAGAATGGAAAGGCTGGTTAGTAATTTTTAGCAAAGCTGTTCATTGGTTATCAACAGCCTGTGTAAAAATGTAAGCCCGGATATCACTATACTGGTCAAAACAGGAAGTGTGCGTTTATATTTGAACTGTCACACTGATCATGATAATGACTAACAAAAATGACAGTATATTTAAGTCCAGATTCCTGTAGCTGAGATTTAGAGAATTGCATTGATCACAAGGTAGTAAAATTCTTGCTTACTAATACAGTAGGAAAAAAAGAATGTATTTATAGTCAGTGGAAATGAGTTTGAACCCTGACTTTGCCACTTTGGTACTTTCCTGTGTGACTTTGGGCAGTCATTTAACCTTTACGAGCCTCAGTTTCCCCAACTGTAAAATGAAAGACCTGGATTAGATTAGCATTGAGACTTCTTTCAGCTCTGAATTGATGATGCTACAATCTAAGGATCATAGCCGTTGTCACTGAAAGTCGTGATGCAATTGACAAGGAAAGGTGATGAACAGGTCACAGATTTTACTATATTATAGTGACCTCGTAAATCATTAACATCCCACATACTTAAATATATCTATATCCTCCTGAGGTAGAATGTCTTCTACTTAATGACTAGTTAATTTGCTCCTTTCAATTTCCTCAACACTTCAGGAAGCAAGTAATTTACATTAGAAATAATGTCCTTCTTCTATAAGTATGTTAGGTAGGGGCCCTTGAATTATGAAAACACTGATTCTAGAAAGCCCCTGTAAATTAGTCAAGGAACTAGAACTCCTAATAAGCCTAATAAGAGAAAGAATATCATTTTAGTCATGTTTAACTCTTTGTTATCCCATTTGGGGGTTTTTTGACAAAGATACTGGAGTGGTTTGCTATTTCCTTCCCCAGCTCATTTTACAGGTGAGGAAACTTCTCAGGGTCACACAGCTAGTAAGCATCTGAGGCTGGATTTGAACTCAGGTCTTCCTGACTCTAGGTCTGGCACTCTATCCATTATGCCACCTAGCTTCCCTCTGAAATGATAGGCACTCCCATATTCTTCATTGGTGCTGGAGATATGTTTCCAAACAGTCACAATACAATTTCTAGCTAAACCTTAGAGAGCTTTATGAATGGGGTAGAATGACATAATAGAGAAGCTCCGAACTCACAGCCAGAGAGATCTGGGTTTCAGTCCCTCTCCTGACTTTTGCTAGCCATGGGATACTGGGCAAATCTCTCTGAGCATCAGTTTCATAGGATCATTGATCTAGAAGAAATCTCAGAGGCCATGTAGTCCAACCCCTCCATTTCATAGACAAAACTAAAGAGGCTAAGTCCCTTACCCAAGGTCTTGTTGCAGAAAGTATCAAAGGCAAGATTTTAAGCCCAGCCCTTTGACTCCAGTGTCAATGTAACATGCCACTTCCCTTTTCTCACCCATAAAATGGGAGGTGTCAATAATGCTACCTACTTCTCAGGGCTCTCTTGAGGATCAAACAAGACCATGTAAACCTTAAAGCACTCTGTAAATACCTACTTGGCACAGTGGTTAGACTTGGAATCTGGAAGACCTGAGGTCAAACCAGACTCTTACTGGATGTGTGACCTCTATCTACTTCAGTTTCCTCATGTATAAAGTGCAGATAATAATAGCACCCATCTGTAATGTTGTTGTGAGGATAAAATGAGATATTTGTAAAGCGTTTTGCAAACTTCAAATCACTATAGAAATGCTAGCTATTTTTTAATTAAATGCTAAGTATTGTTATTAGCTATTTTTTTAAAAACCACAAAAACCTGAAATTCAAGTTCTTTACAGAAAACCAAGGACAAATCAGGAAAACTAAAGGAAGGAATGGATTTCCTGTTCAGTGTCTCTACTTCCATTCAGAAAGACTGCATAAACAAGTACATTCTGGAGATTGGCACATACAAATACATTTTGTAGTATATGTTCTAAGAATACTACTCTAAACCCCTATTTGCACCGATGTATTGAACCCCTGGAGCTCACCTGCTGCCTCTTCCCCTCAGAGTTTTAGGGGTAACCCTGAGAGGAGGGTTTGATATTATCTCCCACAAGTTCCCACCAGGGTAACTCTCACATTGAACATCAGTTGATATAAATTAGCCAGTCAGACTGAATTAGCTTTTACAAATGGGCATTTAGTAAGAACAATTGGTACAAAGCATCCCTCAGAGGCAGTCTCCCATAACTATATGCAGAATTTAAGGGAAATTTGGTTTATTTTTTAGAGAGTACATGTAGTAGAAAGACCAGCTCCCAGTTGCCAGAAATCTTTCCTCTCTTAATGAGGTCCTCAAGAAGTTTTTCTTAGGTATTATGTGGCTTTTTAGGATCCTGAGGCTTCATTTCCTCCATGGAACTATTTGTCTTCAGTTCTTAATACAGATACTACCATCACCCATTACTATTCTGGGGGTATTACTAAGATACTGATTGGAAGTCTAATATTTTCCAACCTCTAGAGTTCACAAGTAAATAGAGTAGTAGAGGGAGGCACAGAAGCCCTCTCCCACAAAGAGACCACTCCCAACAACTCCTACTCAGGGGCTTGGCTTGAACTGCTTCTACCACTGGACTGGTCAGACATTTGAATGCCTGAATTCCAAAATAGCTTGCTATTTTATCCAAGACCCTTCCAAGTCAGGGTGCAACTGAGTCTCTTTATTCAATCATTATCATCTTTCATCTCACTCAAATGTTTTTACTTCTTTCAAATTGCTTAAGTCCTTTTCATGCCTGTTTTAATGTCTCTGACTCATTGAATGATTCCAGACACTTGGTTCCAAAACTTATATATTTTTTTATATAGAACAGGCCATGAGTTGGAGATAAGGGTAGTTTTTGCATGAGAGGTATCCCCAGTTATGCTTCTTTCCAAAGGATGACTAGATATATGCAGCAGGATGGATACAGAATCCTAGCACAACAATGAGGATGGGGAGGGGAAATGACATTGTTTTATTTCCTACTATTAAACTATTAATATAAAACCTTTTATGCCACTGTTTCCCCAGCTAGAATATGAAGATAATAGTCTAACTTACTTGCTTAGAGGGCCTCCAAGGGTTGTGATGAAAGGATTAGTGTTAGTAAATAGCCACTGTGAAAGAGCTTGAGTTACTAAGAAAAAAGGCATTATGTAAATATATGGCGCAATACATCTCAGAGAACATGGGCAAAGGAAATCTATACCTCAAAGCTGAAAAGCAAGAATTTTTTGTTAGGGGTTCTTTTCAGATCTTCTTAAGACTTTACAATTTTATCACGTCCACTGTACCAGGATGCCTGGCTGGCATAGTCTCACAGCAAATACAATAAAAGTATTGTTATCTCCTGTGAACTCTAGAGGGAAGTGCATGGATGGAGTCATTAAATGTGGGTTCAAATCCTTATTTTTCTCTACTAACCAGTAACCCTAAGCAATTCAATGACTCTCTCTCTTGGCTTCAGTTTGTGTGACTCTAAAATGCCTGATTTGGAGAAGAGATTGAAGAGTATCCAAAGATAAATGAGCAGCATGAAAATTAAAGGTGCTATAGAACAGGTCTTTAATGACATATACATACATGCATGTGTGTATGTGTGTCTATGTATACATGTATGTGTGATACAGTGCTGGATCTGGAGTCAGGAAGACCTGAGTTCAAATCCAGCCTCAGACACTTACTAGCTATGTGAACCTGGGCAAGTCACTCAATCCTGTTTGCCTCAGTTTCCTCATCTGTAAAATGATCTGGAGAAGTATCTCCAGTATCTTTGCCAAGAAAATCCTAAATGGGGTCATAAAGAGTCAAACACATCTGAAAATGACTAAACATCAACATGGGGGAAACTGAGGTCAGTGAACATCAGTGACACACTTCAGGTAATGTAATAGGTCAATCTTAAAATTGAAGTTCTCTTGACTTTTGACTTCCTATTATTCCTAAAGGACTCAGATAACTTATTTTCTGTCTAATCAGTGCCAGTGACCCAGGATCCAGGTCCAACTCAGGGACTGCAGTGGTATTCAGACTCTGTCTTACAAGTCTGCTGTGTCACTGGAACTAAAGTCAAAGAGAGGGTATGGTCACCACTTACAATAGCTGTAACTATCTCAATCCCAGTACGTTATCACTTCCAGTGATCATTTAGGGTCTTTCTGTGTCATTATAAGATCTGTCACACACAAATTTCAGACATCTCTCTGTTTTACTCAGTTGGGCACAGCTAAGTGCAGGATAGTCCAGGAACTGGAGACCTCTCTAGTCTCAGTCTGGGTCTCAGTCTGAGAAAGTGGGTAGAAGGACCATAACACCTCTGATCCTCGATATTCTAAAGGCTACTGATATCTAAACTGGATTATACCATATGTCATTGTTCCCTAGAATCATAAAGAATTCTTTCCTAAGTCCCATTTTTTTTTTTGCTTTCTCTCTGTCCCTGAGTCTCTTCATTTGCACAATGAAGACAACATATTTGTAATTGAGAGGTATATGTCTCTAGCCTCAAATGCCAAAGATGTTCCTTTTCCCCAGATTTCTCAATTTATGACAGCATAAGAAAAAGTCACAGAGATTAGAAAAATGGAAGGCACATTTGGGTACCTGTGAAGCAGTTTGTGGAGAGGACAGATCAGTTCTTAACCTTTTTTAAAATAATAGATCCTTTTGGTGGTTTGGCAGAGCCTATGAACCCTTCTCAGAATAATGTTTTCTTTATTTACAAAATAAAATACATAGGATTGCCAAAAAATCAATAATACTGAAATGGTTGTCAATTATACTTTAAAGAAAACAAAATCACAGAGATGAGAACAAGAGATTGAGAACCTGTAGAGTATATAGGGAAGAGTAATATGAAGTAAGTCTAAAAAAATAGGTTAGTGTAAGAGTATGATATGAAGATCAGATAAAGAAACTTGAAATTTCAGCACGTGAAATTTACTTGAAAGGCAAGATTCTATAACATCCTATGGTTCATTCAATTCAATGAGTGTTTATTGAGTACCTACTCAGCCCTAAATCTTGGGATTGGGATATTTAAGTTGAACATAAACTCAAGATGAATCAACAGTAGGATGATGGGGTCAAAATAAATATTACAGTCTTAGGCTTAATAGTAGTATGGCATCCAGAACAAGGGAGAGGATAGTCTTATTTTATTAGGTCTGGGTCTATAGTACTGGGAACAGTCTTGGATGCCATATTTTAAGAGATGTATTGCTACACCACAGCTAATACAGATGAGGGAAACCAGAAAGGTGAGAAGTCTTGAGTCCATGTAATATGAAAAATAGTAAAGGAATAGGAGATGTTTGATTTTGGAGAATGGAAGATTTAAGGGGTACCATCACTGTCAAGCCAAAGTTACTAGCATTTATTAAGTGCTTTCATGTATACTAGGCAGTGTGCTAATCACTGGGGAAACAAAGAAAGGTCCCTGCCATCAAGCAGTCTAATGGGGAGAAAATATGAACACACTAAATGTATACAAGATATGCTGGAGATAATCTCAGAGAGAAGACATTAAAGGGAACCAGGAATGAGTTCTTGAAGAAGACGAAATTTCAAGCTAGGAAGCTAGGAAGCCAGAGAGGCAGAGACAAGGAGAGACAGAGAATTCTAATCATGGGGGACAGCCAGTGAAAGTTCATGCAGTTGAAAGAGTGTCTTGAGTAAGAAAAATGAGAAAGCCAATCACTAAATCATGGAAGATATGGAGGTGATAAGTGTAAGAAGACTGGAATTGTAGGAAGAAACCACATTATGCAGGGCTTTAAAAGCCAAAAAAAGGATTACATATTTGATCCTGGAGATAATAGGGAGCCACTGGAGTTCATCAAAGGTAGGGGAGGAGGGAGAGGTGACATGATCAGACCTGTGCTTTAGTGATATCAATTTGATATCTGAGTGGAAGACAGTCTGGAGTGAGAGAGATTTGAGTCAGGGAAGCCAACAAGCAGTCCACTCAGTCTAGGTGAGAGATGATGAGGGCTTGAACTAGTGTCAGCATCAGAGGAAAGGGGGTATATGTGAGAAATACTGTGAAGGTAAAATCAACATAACTTGACAATAGTTTGAATATGGAGAAATGAGAAAAAGTGACAAATCAAGGATGACACCATAGTTGTGAGTCTCAGTGAATGAAGGATAGTGGAGACCTCAAAAGTAATAGGAAAATTAGAAAGAGAGGAATATTTGAGGGAAAAGATAAGCTCAGTTTGGGACATATTTAGTTTAAGTTGTCTACAGGACTCTCAGTTTGAGATGTCTAATAGGTAGCTGGAGAAGAGAGTTTGGAGGTCAGGAGAGAGGTTAAGGCTGGACAAATAAATCTGAGGATCATCTTCACAGAATAATAATTGAAATCGTACGTGTGTGTGTGTGTGTGTGTGTGTGTGTGTGTGTTCGTCCTTCATTGCAGAAGAAGACCATGCCATCAGAGAAATGATGACATGACTTGCACTTAACTTTGTTTTGAATGAAGGAGGACTGTGTAGGTCACCAGCCACACTTCTCCTCCAGAGCCATCTGAATCCAGTGACCAGATATTCATCAGGATGACAGGAGATGACCCAAGAGGAGGCAATTGGGGGTAAGTGACTTGCCCAAGGTCACACAGCTAGTGAGTGTCAAGTGTCTGAGGTGAGATTTGAACTCAGGTCCTCCTGACTCCTGCATTGGTGCTCTATCCACTGCACCCCCTGGCTGCAGAATTGAATCCGTGAGACAGAATAGAGGGAGAAGAGGACGTTGGGAGAGCGGGGGTCACAAAAACAAAAGAGACTGAGAAGGAAAGGTCAGGAAGTTAGGAGAAAGCTAGAAGAGAGAGGTGTAGAAAAAACGAAAAGAGAAGAGAGAATCGAAAAGAGGGGAATTGCGAGAAGAGGTCAAGAAGAATGAGGATTGAGAAAAGGCCATTGGATCTGATAATTCACAGACCACTGGTAACTTAAGAGAGGGGGCAGTTTCTGTATTCAGACTATTTTAAGAAATGCCATACTGAAGAAATTTCATTGGCAAGCCATGCTTCCTAAGCAAGCCTTTGTCAAGGATGGGGCAACATCTTGTGTCTCCTTTCCTTTGGTACAGTGAGATCTCGATAGGCAGCTGTCATCTTCCCCGCTGCCCCTATCCACACCAGTGCACCTGAGCAGTGGGAGAGCAACTATCGGATATTTGTAGGGGCAATAGTGGTGATAGAAGAGACAGGGACAGAGAGTAGAAAAAGGGAACAGTCAGGGAGATAAAGGGAAAGAGAGACAGAGACACAGTGAGACACAGAGACATAGTGGGGGAGAGGGAGAGAGAGAGAGAGAGAGAGAGAGAGAGAGAGAGAGGGAAAGAAAGAAAAGAGGGAGAGAGAAAGGGAGAGGAGCGAGGAGGAAAGAAAGAGAGAGGGGGGAGGAAGATCACATTGAAAGAAAAAGGCTACTTGGCATTGATTAGATATACTAAGCAGAGGAGAAAGCTTGAGGTCAGGTCGCATTACAGGGATGGGACACTCTGGCCTCCAAGATAAGAGAAGATGAATGGCATGACTGCTTCAGCCATGAGTTTCTTTCTGTAGAAGTCAAATTCATAATAATGTATCACCCTGGCACACAGTTGCTCTCCACCAGCTCCTCTACTATTAAACAATAATCTTCTGCCTAGCTACAAGGCCGAAGAACTACTTTTTGCCCTGTCATTCTGCTGCTCATATCCTGTCCTAGCAGACATTCTGCTGAATGGCTTCCATGTTTGCATTAATAGTCCACTCTCCCCTCTCACTGAACTTGCGTAATGAGGGTTTTTTTTAATTTGCTTTTGTTTTGCTTAAAAGTCCCTGGGAACACTGAGGTATAGACACCTCAATATTCAGGGCCTGTTTCTGACCACCTAGGGTTTCAGTATGAGAGGTAGCACAGTGAGGGGAATCAAAGTCCTGCCTGTGAGTCAGTAAGACCAGGGCTCAAATCCTTCCTCTGACCCATATGGGCTGTATGAGATCCTGGGCAAATTGTTTAACCTCAACATCTAGTTCTTCAAAAAACACACTGAGTATGGCAATGCTAGCACTTAATCTACTAATAACTGATTAGAACAATTCCTAATAATTCCTTAGGGGTCAAAACAAACTAGCTAAGATCAATATTGTTTTTCAATTAAATACAATATTTTTCAAATAAAAACAAAATACAGTAATTGTCCTAAGTTTTGAGTGGACCACAGCCACAGTTACCAGTGGTTATCTCAATGGATTACCTCTCTAAATTTTTTTGTTCTCCAATAAGTAGCAATTTAGTGAAGGTTAGAAGTAGTCTTTTCCACTGGAAAAAAAAGACCTTTTAAATAACATATTACTGATGTAATGGAAAGAGTTAAAATGCCCATGTCTGAGGCTCAACGCTGTCATTTACCCGCTCTTTGATACTGGGCAAAATGACTTACCCTTTTAAGATCTCAGTCTCTACATGTGGAAAAATAAAAATAATAATCCTCACCACCACTCATAATGAAAAATTCTATGCAAAGTATACTATTTTTCACTTTTTTTTGCACAAAATGACTAATATGATAATGTTTTACGTGATTGCACAAATATAACCTATATTATATTGCTTACTATCTCAGGTTGGGGGGCAGGGCAGAGAAGGAGAGATAGAATTTGAAACTCAAAACTTAAAAAAAAAACAATGAATGTTTAAATTGTTTTTACATGTAATTGGGGAAAAATGAAATATTATTTTAAAAAATCCTCCCCACCTTGTAGCATTGTCAAGAGTAATGTGCTTTGTAAATTAAAAAAAATTATAGAAAAATGAGCTACTAGTATCAAAAGTGATCTCAGTTTCCTGCTTTATTATATATACTTGAACTAAGAAGTCACAAAATGTCACAACTGCAAAATATTAGTGAAATCATTCCCATTGCACATGTTAGCCAGAAGAGGTCGCTAACTCAATAATGTAGTCAGGATGTCTAAAGTCTAACATTTTGCATTTCAGTTACAGAATGCACTTTATTAGTTATTTGGGGGATTTCCAACTAAATGGGCCAATGTTTTTGGATCCTCTACACCATGTAAATAATAATTTCAAATCAGTAAAATGAGTTGAAATATGAACTTGCAAAAAATAAAATTGAGTGTTGAAAGAATTTCAATGTATGCAGCATTTCAACTGAATTTAATTAGCATTTATTAAGGCTGTGGTAGGTAAAAAGGATACAAAGCCCAAGATGAAAACTAGTCCTTGTTCTCAAGGACTTTATATTTTACTGAGGTTTGCAACATGTAAACAGACCATTGATTATAGGATAATTTGAGGAAGAGGGGCAGCTAGAGAGCCTGAAGTCAGAAAGACTCATTTTCCTGTGTTCGAATCTGGCCTCAGGCACTTACTAGCTATGTGACCCTAGTCAAATCACTTAATCCTGTTTGCCTCAGTTCTTCATCTGTAAAATGAGCTGGAGAAGGAAATGATAAACCACTCCAGTATCTTTGCCAAGAAAACCCCAAATGGAGTCAGGAAGATTCAGCATGACTGAAACATGACCACAACAATTTGAGGAAGAAGTCAGTGCTAAGAGCCCTCATCAGCAATGATAAAGTTTGTTCATTGGTTTTTTCCTCTAGTTTGTCTTTTAAAATTGTTATTAGAAAAGGTGTCAAAATAAACAGTTTCAGCTGACGCTAAGCACCCAAAGCACTCAAAAGACCGATTGATTGAGAGAAGACATGTGGGACATGTAATATCCTAGAAAAACAGGAAAAGAAGATTTTAAGACCTCTTGAAGAGGCCTATGGAGAACCTGCAAATACTAAAATAAGGTGGGGACCTTTTGAGTTTGTTTTCTCTTCTTGATATCTTGATAGCATATGAAATGGAACGCTCACATTTACTCCGAGGGCAGTGTTGGGGGTGTTGCTTTTTTGTTGTTGTTTTTTGACTTGGCTGTATTTTCCCCATCTTTTATTCATTCTCACTGGCTCTGGTGGCACACATGACCTTCTCCATGCCCAGAGACAAGAACTTCCAAGAGTAAGGAGGAAACTTTCCAGCTTTTCCCCCCTGAAGTAAGCCCTCAAGATAACTTAGAGGAAATCTTAAGCAACCATGGCAAAGAAAGAGCTACAGAAAATTTGGTTAAAAATAAAAGTCTTTCAGACCTGGAGGTTCTTTGAACTCAATGGTTATGGTTACTGGACTTCTAGAAAATAGCTCCGTTTATGACAATCCTGGTGATTATACTTTTTAATGGAGAATTCATTAAGAGGTCAAAACTGAAAGTTCCTTTAATGGCCTACAAGTTTCTTGTTTAGAAAGTTAAACATAAGACTGGCAGCAAGTAGCTATGAAAAACAGAACTTGGAAATATCTTCTTCTTTCAGAGGTTTACACTTGACTCCGTGCCAGTTTCATTTTGGGCTCATCTGGGCAACTCAGGCCAGAAACTATCTCTGTTAGAGATATCTCTATTATCTCTGTCTCCAAGAGAACTTAGCAATAAATCTCATGCTGACATTTCTTTTCCTGAAAGAGGCTACACAAGATGAAAATTTTCTTTTGCTGGAAAATTTGTATTCATGTGTATTATCCAGCGAACCAACCCCCGTGGAGAAGGGGCCTACCATCCTTACCACCAACAACAACAATGACTGCCACTAGCAGATAAGGCTAAAAACCTTAGGAACTATAGCTCTAGCCCAGGCCACCAGCCTTCCTTCCAACCTGCTCCCCTCTCAGCCGTCATCCAAAGAAGCAACCCTTATGGAGATGAAACCTTGACAACTCGCCCTACAGGTGTTAGAGGCCCCACCTCTTCAGCAGCTGCAGCTACTACAGACCTAGAAAATTCATCACCAAAGTCCTTAGCACTCTCCACCCCAGAAACAGATTTGTCATAAACCGAGCTATTTCTCCAAAGTCATCCAATGAGTAAATATCAGAGCCCTGTGGATCAGCTCCCTTTCCATCTTACCACAGAACAAAATTGGAATTCATTAGAATCAATGAATTTTTAATTGTAGGGAACAACTGTTTATTAAACACCTACTATGTGCCAGGCACTGTGTGAAGTGCTTCACATGCATTATTTCATTTGATCCTCATAGCAATCCTGGGAATTGTACAGTTGAGGAAAATTGAGGCAGATAGATTAAGTGATCTGACCAGGGTCGAAGAGCTAGTGTTTGAGGCCAGCTTGGAACTCAAGTCAGGATTTCCTGATGCTAGGACCAGTTTTGTATGCACTGAGTCATCTAGCTACCTCCAACAGCCAAATAAATGGAGGGATTGGTTTTTGTTTCTAACCCAAATCTTCAGTTTTTCTTAAGATAGTTATATATCTTGAACTGTTCCACTCCCTCTAAATGAGAAGCGTCCTGAACACTTTGGTTTCCTGTTCTGATGTCTCTTATCAGAAGTCACTGCTACAGATATTACCGCTATCAGTAAATGTGCTCGAGATCATCCTTGATGAAGGAAGGCTGGTTAAACTGTGTCATTTTGATGGAAATGTATGCAAGTGTTCTCCTGTCCATTTAGGTCTGCCCTTAACTCATTGTTCATATCCTCTAACCAAACACCTTTACAAGCCCACGGACAATCCGTGACCTGGAGTGTCAGGTACGGGCAAAGTTGGCCAGTTCAACTTACCTACTATGATCAAGGCAATGATCCAAGACAGTTCCAAAGGACCCATGATGACAAATGCTATCCTCCTCCAGTGAGAGAAATGTTGAATCCTGAGTGCAGATTGAAGCACACTTTTCACTTTATTTTTCATGTGTGTACATATGTGTGTGTGAGCGTTTTCTTTTGCAACATGGCTAATACGGAAATGTGTTTTGCATAACTTGACATATCTATTGATATGTTGCTTGCCTTCACAAAGGGTGGGAAAGAGGCTTAAGGGAGAGAATTTAGAACTCAAATTTATTTTAAAAATATTTTTATAAATGTAATTTGGAAATATTTTATGAAATAAAGTATATTTAATAAATTAATTTTTTAAAGTAGACTTTATAAGAAAAGCACAGTACACAAAGCAAACCAACACATATATCCATCCATATCCATAGTCCTTATGAATTCATACCTAGCATTTTATCTTATTATTCCATTGAATAGAACAGGCACTCAGAAGAGCTAGGTTTGAATTCCAACTTTGTTCTGTGGTAAGATGGAAAGGGAGCTGATCCACAGGGCTCTGATATTTACTCATTGGATGACTTTGGAGAAATAGTTAATTTATTTCTCCAACTCTCAATTTCTTCATCCATAAAATGGGGATAAAGTTGTGTGGACCAAATGAAATTTTGATACACACATATATGTATATATATTATATAAAACATTTTGCAAACCTATTATTCTTATTTTTTGAATAAGTGACTCACAATTTTTCATGTCTACTGTAGTCACTCAACAAACATTTGATGAACAATTATACTTTATGAGTTCATGAGGGGATACTGAGATGAATAAGATCCACTACCTGTCCTCAAGAAGCTTACAATGCAACAGGAAAGACATACATTTATGTATATGTATATGTGTGTGCGCATGTGTCTGTATACATATATACATACATATACATATATATATAATTACAACAAAAGGCTGTATTTGAAAGGAAACAACATGGAGCAGTTAGACTTAGAGTCAGAAATTGTGCTGTTCAGTCATCTCCATTTGGGGTTTTCTCAGCAAAGATACTAGAGTGGCTTGTCATTCCCTTCTCCAGCTCATTTTACAGATGAGGAAACTGAGGCAAACAGGGTTAAGTGACTTGCCCATGGTCACACAGTTAGTGAGTATCTGACACCATATTTGAACTCAGGTCTTCCAGACCCTAGGCCCAACACTCTCTCTACTGTATCACCTAGTTGCCCTATGGAGTCAGAAGACCTGCATTCAAATCCTAGCTCTGCCATTTACAACCTGAAAGAAGAAATTAAATAAAACAAAGTTGTGGAGGCAGGAAAGCCCATTGTGTGTGAGATGTGAGCCACTCAGCTTGCCTTGAACACTGTGTATGACATGCCAACCATTGTAAAGGCTTTAAATTCTAAATCTCTTCATCTCCTCCTTATTTAAAAAATATTATTATACAGCTTTATTTTGATAAAAACTAAAAATTATGGCACTTACTTTCAGCTGGAAATTTCTTGGCTCGTTCCTCAAAGAACCACTCTCCAGTTTTTATTTTTATATCTCTGAAAAACAAGTGAAAAGGCAAACCTCAGGGAAAAGAGATGTGAAAAGTATAAATGGAATCCTGTTCTGCCTCCTGCCCAGAGAATCCCAGATGAGGGAAACAAGGCACAGGGAGGTTAGCTCGCACAGTGATAGACAACCTAGGTCTCTCCTGACTCCTTGTGTAGTGTTCATTTCTCCTATACTGTGCTATCTCTTGATTAATTTAACCAATATATATATTATTACTAGCTGATGATTATTAATTAATCTGTGCATATTATCAGAAGTTAGGCTGGCTGAGCAAAGTAATCGAAGTACCACATCCTACCTGTAAGTAAGGCTATGCTCTGGTACCTTAGCCATGTAAGAACCCATTTTGATTGACTCAAATGAAGAGAAGGCATTCCAACCAAGTGTGAAAAGCAGGGCACAATCTGACTTGGGCCTTAGATTTTGGGAGACCAAGTCCACACAGGGTTCAGAGAAAAGGTAGGTAGCATCCCATGGATTAAAATACCATAGAAAATGCAAGTCAGACCAGGAAACATGTAGAGTTGCCCCATGTCTGAAGATACAAAGAGAAACAATTTTAATGAGAAAGAATAAAAAGGGAGTCATTTTTTAAAAAAAATAAAAAGATGGGGCTGCACAGGAGACTTCCCAAACAATTTAGATAAGAAAAACATGCACAGAATTTGGGTACAAAGGTAAGAAACAGGATGAATACAAAAATGCAAAAAGCCCCTGTGGGGACAGTGTCATTAATACTTCAGCTTAGACTGGGCAGAAGCTAGTAAGGAATGCTGAGCTCAACAAAATATTCTTTCAATTTTTGCACTTTTTTTTAAGTTATACTGAGGATCAAAGAAGGAATATAGGACCACTGATGAAGATGGATGGGAAAATTATAAGCAATAATGCAGGCAAAGGTAGAACTGCCCCATTTTTATTTGGCTCCTGTTGCCTCTACCGAGGAGATGGATTTTTGGCTCAAAAGGAGGAGGCCAACCAACAGTGGCTAAAAGAAAGTTGATACACAAGAAAAGAGAGAAGCTGCCAATAGAACAGAACACCTTGTAGCCTGCAATGAACTCAGGTCGCCTGGCCATTAAGATGCAGCCCAGAGTCAGAAATGAAGGCGGCCGGTGGGAGGGAGTGCTGAGCTGCTGCTAGGGATCTCGGAAAGACTGTGGAGAACAGAGCGGCCACAGCAAAAGAGAATAGCAAAGGTTGTCCCAGTTTTCAAATGGGGAGGGGGGGAGACACGGAATCTGTGCCAGTAAGCTTGGCTTTAATTTCTGAGAAAATTCTAGAACATGCAGCACCATACTCCCTAGTGTGGCCACAATGGCACTAAAATGCAATTGGAAAATAATTAACAAAATAAACAAAAATACAATAGAACACAGATAACATTACATTTTAAAACTAAGTCAATAGGAGACCCACAGGGATCCTTATGTATAGATTAGTGGCCCCATTTTTATTTGAGCTTGACATCCTTGGTTCAAGGGATAGTTAATAAACACCTAGAAACGGATGTAGTGATTACAAATGTGTTCATCAAGAACAGGTAATGGTAGACTTTACATGGAGTTACTAGCCTAGTAGACAAGGATTCCTTGCTAGGGATATATTTTTACCTAGATTTTAGCAAAGTGTTTGATAAAGCCCATCACATTATTCTTGTGTACAAACTAGAGATGTACAGGATAGAGGGTGCCATTAGGTGGATTCAGAGCTGCCTATATTGCTAGACCAAAAAGAGCTGTCATTAAACCATCTGATATTTATTTGAAAGGAGGCTCCAGTGAGCAAGGGAGCCACTTGCCCATCAGTTCCATCATACTCAGAAGTACACTTGGTGGGGAGTATGCTTTAAGTTTGAGTAGACTCTCCCTGGGAATCAGGTGTCAAAGAGGTCTGTGTTTGGCTTGGTGGAAATATTTTTGTTGATATCACTATAGTATTATGAAAAGAGCGCTGGATTTGGAGGCAGAGAAATGAGGATTGAAATCCTGCTTTCTTCATTTATAATGTATATTACCTTGGGCAAGTCATATAACTTCTCTGGGCCTCAGTTTTCTTCATTTGTAAAAATATGGTTGGATTAGAGAATCCCTTCCAGATCTAAATCTATAATTCTATGACTTGAATAAAGGGTAGGAAAGGGAATAAACATTTATAAGGCATCTACTATGTGCCAAATGCTTTTATAAATATTATCCCTTTTGATTTTCACAACAACCATGGAGAGTATGTGGTATTGTTATCCTCATTTTACAGTTGAAGAAACTGAGGCAAACAAAGGTTAAGTGACTTGCCCAGGCTCATACAGCTAGTAAGTATCTGAGGCTGGATTTGCACTCGAGTCTCCCTAACTCTAGGCAAAGCAATCTATCTGCTGAATCACCAGCTGCCTCTAGGCAACTTATAAAATTTTTAGATGGGAGGTATGGTTAACATGTTGGATCAGGATTCATAGAGATCTTTGAGAGAAATTTAATGAGATTAAATTTTATCATTCAATAGGGATATATCTGAGTTAAAATCAAGTTTGTAGGTACCAAATGGAAGGAGGAATGTTTAGATAGCAGTTTCTCTGAAAAAGATCTGGGGGTTTAAGCAGACTTCAAGCACAATGTGAGTCAACAGTGTAATATGGTAACAAGAATCCAATCATAGTTTGTGTTAAAAGAGGCATCGTGTCAAGGACCAGGAAGGTATGCTTCTACAGTATTCAACCCCAGATAGACTTCATCTGGAGTGTTGTGTCCATGTCTGAACGCCGTATTTTAGAAGACAAATAGCTGAGTAGTGTACAACCAGGAGAGCGGAGCATCTTGACTTCATGCAAGTTGAGTATCTTTTCAAGGAATTGGGGATTTTTAATCTGGAGAAGATAAGAAGATAAGATTTAATCTGAAGAAGATAAGATTGATTGACACCAGTCAATCAATCAATAAGCACTTATTAAGCACCTATTAGTAGGTGCACTGAGGAGTTAAAGACAAACAAGATAGCTCTCTTCAAGGTTTTTAAAGACTTTCAGGTGAAAGAGGGACTAGATTTATTCTGCTTGTTTCCATTAGACAAAACTAGGAGCAATGTGTGAAAATCTCAAAGGATGTAAATTTAAGTTTGCTGGATAGAAAAAAAACCCATCCTCACAATGAAAACTGTCTAAAAGAAAAAGTGGACCAGGTTGGAAGCATTTACACAGTACCTGGCATATATCATAGGCACTTGATAAATACTTATTCTCTTCCCCCTTCCCTTCCTCTGGTGCCTTTGCTGGAGTCTTTCAAGCAAAGGGTGGGCAGATATATTGTAGGGGGAATAATTTTTTAGATATGAGTTGGATTCTCTGAGGTCCCTTCCAATTCTGAGATGTCATGACTTTTCTGACATGTATACAAGTCACATTATATTTATTTAAATATTGATTTGTAGCTTTTTATTAGTTGTTTCAAATGTGTACATTCTGTTGATCAAAACTATTTTATAAACTCTTCTGAGGGCAGGAATCATTTATTCTATTTCTCTTGTGTTCACACAGTAGGTACTCAATATTTGCTTATTACTAAAACTTTAGATTCATCTATTGTTAATTTCCATATGATATCCTCTTAATAAGTTTTTGTTGAATTGGACCAAACTGAATTTCTCTTTTGGCTTTCTGGAGACACCATAAAATATTCAGCTATCTAGAACCTCAGTAAGATCAGACTAACAATACCTCTAGAAGTGATACAACAAACATTTTTCTAAGTGCCTGCTACCTTCAAAGCCCCAGGAATAATAAAAAATCAACATAACTCACATTTACAAAGCACTTTGAAGTTTGGAAATTGCCTTCTCCACAACAACCGTGTGATGTAGGTGATTCAGAAACAAATGCAAAAGCAAAACAGGTTCTGTTCTGTGGAAGTCGGCATTCCAGGCTATGAGGTCCCAGTACTTAAGGTATGTACAATACTCTCTCTAGGTTAGCCTGCTTCTGTAAATTCATGGTGCAAGGGCCCTTTCCTCACTGCTTTGGAGCAAGCACAATCCTGGCTTACTTTGAGATAATGAAAAGTCTTTTAATTGACTGCTGAGGCAGAACTGATGTGCATACAACAACTTGAACAGATGAATTTCCTTCCTTTTTCGTGGTGGCTCTTAAGTCCTGTGGATCTCTGGTTGGAGGAGGGGCCTCTGGCCTTCTGTCTCTCACCCAGCTGCCATATGGCTCTAAACCCATGGCTCCAATGCTTCTCTTGTCTTATAGTGTTTATTCTTTTCTCATCATGGAAAAATGAGCATCAGAGATAGAAGAGACCAGTTTACAACCTTATGAGCCTCAAAAAATTGAGAGAACCATCAGAAGTCTACCAGCTAGAGTTGATAACTGAGTCTTCTGGTAGTTTCATCATTCAAGCTTGGCTAGGAGACTGAGAAACAACCAGTTTACCCACTTGACACAGCCCACTGAGGAGCCAATTCAGCTGATCAAGGGAGCCACTTATCCTTTAGCTACATCCCACCCAGAAATGAACATGTTGGGGAGAATGTTTTACAGGGGCCTCTTTAAGTTTTAGTTGACTGTCCATAGTCCTGAGTGGGTATATAGAGAAGTAGGAGATACTGCTGTACTTTCGTCCTTGCTTTACCTCTCAGTAAACATCCCTTTGTAAAAGCTAATTGATATCAGTTGGATAATTAATACTGGGGAGAGATTAACTGACCAATTGATATTGGTAGGGGAATATCCCCAACCCCTTAGTCTTACTCCTAAACCCCCTAAGAGAAGAAATAGTGATCACAGTCTAGGAACTTTTCCTACCCTTGTGAGTGGAATTGGGAGAATGAGCCCACAGTCTGTACTAGAGTAACAAGGAGTAACACAGAGTTATAATGATAGTAGTGGTGGTAGTAGAAGTAGTGAGAACAGTAGCATCAAGAGTGGTAGCAGCAGAAGCAGCTAATATTTACGTAGCTCTTTAAAATTTCCAAAATGCTTTACAAACATGCCATTTGATCCTCACAACAATCCTGTGAGTTAACTATTATTATGACTATTTTACAAATGGGGAAACTGAGTCTCTAAGAAAGGTTAGGTGACTTGACTAGAGTCACTAGCTAAAGAGGAATTTAAACTCAGGTCTTCCTGACTCCAAATCCAGAGTTCTATCTAGTGCTCCAAAAATAAGACAGAGTTTTTGTAGAAAACATATGTGGAGAGCTTTAAATGCTAGGATGAAAAAATTTATGTTTTATCCTAACCACCAAAGGTTTTTGTACACGGGAGCAATGTGGTTAGAACTGTAGTTTAGGACAGACAGATTGAAGGGGAAAGAGAAAAGAAAATGTTAAATGTGTGGGTTGGTTATTGAAATTGGCAATAGGTGATAACGAAGATGCCTGTGCTGGAGTGATACCAGTGGAAATATAAAGGAAGGAGAGCTGTGAGACATTGTAAATGTGCCTTGATAACAGCTGGTAACTGCCGAGTATGAGATTAGAGAGAGGAATGATGCTAATGCACAAATATCAGTGTGTGCATGTGTGTGCAAGTGTGTATATGTATATATGTGTGTGTGTATATAATGTGTAGTTATATCTATATATATGTTCATGTGTATGTGTATTGTGCAAAAATATAATATGGGTATATACGTATATGTGTGTATAAAAATAGTATATGTATATATTAATATATAGATATAACGTACATCATATATTATATTATGTATAAAATATACATTATGAGAGAGAGCTTTTTGGTGTGTGGGGTAACACAATACAAAGGCTATTAATGTAAGTAATAATTTGCCAGTTTTCATCAGCCTGTCTGTCCACCACAAAGTCACACTAATATCGAACACACACACACACACACACACACATACAGAGCTTCTTTTCTACTCATCTGACACAAACTGTCAGAGTGTATTATGCATCAGTTGGCTGGTAACCATTCTCATTGCTGAGGAAAGGGTCCTTGGGAAATACTCATTGAGCATTTATAAGCTTCACAATACATTTTTAAGACAGTTCCTGCAGCCTGGAACTAAGTGTAAGGTTGGAAAAAGGGATTGGCTCAGCTCTGATCTATAGCATGCAAAGGGGTCAAATCATTTAAGAATTCTGGGACAACCGCAGGCTCCACACCACTCACATCTATCCCTTTCCCTCTACAAAGACCATTACTCTACTTCAGACCCTTACCACTTCTTACCTGGATTATGGCGATAACTCCTAATGGGTCTCCATGCCTCAGGTCTCTACCCTCTCCAGTCCAGCCTTTATTATTCTGTCTCCAAAATTATATGAAGAAAACATAGGTCTGAACATGTTGCTCCCATGCTCAATAAACTCTACAGGTTCCCTATTACCTCTAGAATAAAATAGTAACGATTCTGTTTGGCATTGAAAGCCTTTCACAAGCTGGTTCTAAAGTCTTTCTAGCTTTTTTACACATTAATGTAGGGTCCTGTCAGACTTGCCCTCATATGCGATATGCTGCTTCCTGACTCTGGGCATCTCTTTGGAACGCACTCCCTCCTATCCCTGCTTCCTTTCAAAGTTCAGCTTTCAAACTACCCTCTGAATAAGGCCTTTCTTGGTGCTTTAGCTGGTGCTGGTGGCTTCTCCCTCTTCACTCCCATAATTACCTTGCATTGATTGTGTCTGTATTTTGTTTCGACTTAATTGTGTCCTGAATAGAATGTCCTTCTTGAGGGCAGAGCCTGTTTCTTTTTCCTTTGTGACATGCCCAGAACCTGCCACAATATCAGGAAGGTAGTAGGTGCTTAATAAATGTTTGATTGATTTATAGAAACTGCTTCCAACAGGAAAGAAACTTGACTCTCTGTGATCTAAGCTAATATATTAATAAGGGGATATGAACCCATGCGTCCTTTTTTTCCTTTCTAGCACTTAAAGGAAGGAACTATGCCAAGAAAGTGTAACAGAGACTAATGGAGCAGTAAATACATTCTCATTTGAAGTACCCCTTTCTATTACTACTTTCTATCCCTAAGAATGTCTCTTTCATCCTAATAAACATGACATGTTTCATCAGAGTGAGAATAAAACCAGTGTACTGGACTGAGAAAACCTCCCTCTGATGAATGTACTGACTTTCATATTCAGACATGACACTTTGGCTCTGATTCAATATCTTTAATATATATGCTTTGCAGTTCTTTTTCTAATAGAAGCTGATCCATTCAGCCTCTTTCATCTATTCATCCTTGTGACCAATACATACATCTGTGAGACAGATGGTTGACAAAGAATAGGGATTTAGTCTATGGTTGGGGAAGAGCAAAGCTAAGTACCTTGACCAGGAATCAACCCCAAGATTTATAGCATTATGGAATTAAAAGGGACCTCTAACAGGCCGTCTAGTCCAATGTATACCTGTTCAAAAATCCCCTCTACAACACTGCCAAAAGGGACCACCTGGCCTCTGCCTGAAGATATCCAGCAAGGAGACAAAGCCTGCTTCCACCAGAGGCAACCCATTCCATTTTTGCACAGTTCGAATTGAATTTATTTTTATTATTAGCATGCTATAAATAACTGTGCAAACAAGACAGGTGCCTGATAAATACCACTTATTCATCCTCCTAAAGACATGAGTACCATGGGAAATGTAAGGGGTGAAGGTGTTGGGGAGAAAGAAAATCTGCCGTAGAGGAGGCACCTAATATGCTAATATGTTTCCTCTGATTCTTTAAATACAGGGTATCCTAAAAGTTTTAGAGCAGTCAGGTGATGCAGTGAATAAAATGCTGGGCCTAGAGTCAGGAAGACTCATCTCTGTGAGTTCAAATATGGCCTCAGACACTTACTAGCTGTGTGATCCTGGGCAAGTCACTTAACCCTGTTTGCCTTAGTTCCTCATCTGTAAAATGAGCTGGAGAAGGACACAGCAAACCATTCCAGCATCTTTGCTAAGAAAATCCAAAATGGGGCCACAAAGAGTCAGACATGATTGAAAAATGACTGAATGGCCGTAGCATCCCAAAAATCTTACTGCACTAAGACTTTGAGGACACACTGCATTTGGGAGTATTAGTGCAGCATTCAGGCCATCCACCTGTTATCCTTCATTGATCCTACAAGATACCATATCTTCTACTATATCTCCATTGCCCTTAGGGTAACCTGCAATTTAGACACTCCTAAGAAAGATCTTCCAAATGCCACTGCGACATAGCATCATTAGGATAACCTGAGAATTCAACCTTTGGACTTCAGTGGTATGAAGCAGATGGGGATCCTTAAAAATACTCTGGTTTCTCCAATACAATCCAACTCAGTCTTCTCCTTTTCAATCTTGACCCCAGCTAATCATCCACCTGCAGCACTTGCAATTAACACAATGTTACCTTGTAAAGAACATATACATACATATGTATATGTATATATATACACACACACACACATACATACACATATACACATATTTTGCAACACAAGAGAACAAGTCAGGCAAGCTTATCAGTACTCATTCTACCATTTAACATCCCTGGAGGTGTATCTGTCAATCATAAGATTTCACCCTATGTATAGGAAAAAACCTTTTTGAGGACAGTCTTTAAGAATGGCATTTGTTCTTCTACCAAGTCATATTTTAAAAAAAATAAACAAGAACTTCCAGCTAAAATGACAGTGCAGTCAACCTAGGACCTTTAAATTGAACCTCTGAAGTCCCAACACTGAGATTTTGTCATCCTTTAAGCTAATTTATCTCTTCTTGATATTTATCAATGGGTTAAATTTGCATAGAAAATAACGCGCGGAGGAGTCAGGCTCTGTGAATGGAGATATGGATTAGGGTTGCTTCCTTACTACTGTACGACCTCAGATGAGACACTAAATCTCTTTTCCAATCATTCAGGTATTTCTGCCCAGTTACCTCAGTAATAATTTTTAAAAGCAGATCATTATCTTATGGGTATTTCAGAGACATGATTGGCAACTCTTATGCTCAAGGTAAGTGGGGGGAAGGCACCCTAAAATCAAATTTTAAAGACAAAATCAGTTGAGGTAAGGGTAAACTTCAGGCTCAATGGGATGACATCTTGAGGCTACTACTGGGAAGATTATCACCAAAGGAAAGGAGCAAGGTAGGACCAAATGGGGAGTTGCTCACTGGGAAATGTGGAAGGAAGAAGATAATTCAATCAATCAACAAATATTTTAAAGTGTCTACTCCATGCCAACTCTGCTAGTGGTTTCCATATGAATCAATTAACCTTTCTAACCATCACTAAATTCAACTGTTTCTACCAGTTGAAAAAGTACAAGCACTTTAAACACCCTCTAAATTTCAGTGCTGTAGGACAAAGTCCCAGTCTGCCAACCTGGGTTATGATTCTAGGCTAGGGTGTTGCAAAGAATGACAGCTGAAAAGCTCTTTGTAAATTTTATTCAATAAATATTTTCTAATAAAATGAATGAAGGTCGCCTAGCAGGAACATGAATTCTAGAATATTATCATTGCCAAACACTGAACTAAAAATGTTTGTGGAGCAATATTTTTATTTTACATCTGAAATTACTGCCGTTGGCAAGTACTTAAAACACTACCTCCTTGCTTTGCCCAGCAGGAAGACAGCATTTCATCCCTACAGTTTCGTAAAATACTCCCATCATTTACTGGACAAGGGTAAAGAACCTGGTCTGCAGAGCTGGCATTCTTTAAAAGCCTAAAATAACAGTATGGATCCTGACTATGGGTCTGCTCTTTGACTAATATGCTAGCAGTAAGGAAGCCCTGAACACCAGCTGGTCTGCCTCATTAGTATGGTTTAAATACCAAAAGCTTTTCAACATGATAGAACACTGTCAAATGGAGCCATATGCCTCTTTTATATTCCACATGTAGAGGCACATACTAATCTGCAATAAGATCAACGATAAGAAACTAAAATAATTTTGTATGCAGACATATTTGGACAACATCTTATGCTAAATTATCTTACATCTAAGTCAGTTTCCTTGTTATAGAATTAACTAGGTTTCTCCCTACCCACAGATTAGTTCATATGCTATCAATAGTTTGTAGGGGAAAATAACTGATTATTGTGATTAAAACTTGGTAACTGTGGCAGGAGTTAGAGAAATAATATGAAGATAAAGAAGCTAGTTTTCTCAAGCTGATAAGGGAACATTCTGCAGTAAATTTGACAACTTCCTTCTATTTGATATCAGGGATACAGCTTCACCCAGCTATATCTGATGTGAAGACACTTCCACCTCTCTTAGTCATTCTGTCTTCTGTCAACAGGCAGTCTTCTGAAAACATTTCTAGGAATGACTATTTCCTCCCACCCCAAACCCCTGCATCTGTTTAGGTCACAATGGTCAGGGATTGCATGTAATTATATGGAAAAATGGAGCTAAGGAAGAAGAAGGTGAAATCTGTCAAAAGCTAAAGAAGGGAATCCCACTGAATCTGAACGGAGAAGCAGTAGGGTGTAAGAGAAAGATAGCTGGATTGGAACTGGGTCTCACATTTAATAACTATGTGACTGCACAAATTATTTAACCTCTCACGGTCTAGGTTACTTTGTCGGTAAATAGGGACAATAATAGCACCTAGCTTAATGTATAGAAAGTACTTTATAAATCAGAAAGCATTAGATAAATGTCAGTTAATATTAATTAAAAGAAATGAATGTATAATGGGAAATGCTGGTATGTCTAGTGACTGCTCTCTAAGAGTCAGTCAATTAGAAATGGTCTTTTGAAATATAACATCTAAGAACCCTGCATTTTTTTTCATGGTGAAGATGTTGAGAGTTTTGTGAGGAAATTATGACATTGGGGGGAAAATCTGAAGGGTCTCTGCTTGAAAGGTTAGAAAATGAAAACCAGAGAATCAAATTCTAGAATGTATCACTTTTACTATCTATACCACCAATCGCAGTTTCTTAAACCCAGATATCCCACTTCACTAAGATCAATACAGTTCTGGCTCAGTACCAGAAAGTACAGTACTAGACCCAGGTCCATCAATAGAATTTAAGCTTCTTGAGGGCAGGAACTATTTCATTTTTGCCCTTGTATCATTAGTATCTTGTCATTGTTGTATTTATCCTTTGCTCTCAAAGAGAACCATGACATCAAGATGATGACATGACTTGCAGTTGACTTTGATTTGAGTGAGGGAGGGCTGTGTAAGGTCACCAACCTCACTTTCTTCTCCTGAGCCATCTGGGTCCAGTGATCAGATATTCATCAGGATGACTGGAGATGGTCCAGGATGCAATGTGAGACCCTGGCACTTTCAGGCTAAGGTCTACTGTGCTGCTCATACAACAGGGACTCAATAAATACTTGTCGATAATTTGAGTGATTAATCCCCAATCTCAAAGAATCATAGGAGATCAATTTGCTTTAAGGACTAATCTGAAAGTCTGTTTCTACTTTATTTTTAGAAATGGCAAAGGAATTCTTATCTTGAAATCCTATTTGAAACTTCTGATGTCATCCCAAATCAGGCTCAGAAAGGACCCAAATTCTCTGCTCAGTTTTGGAATTGATCAGCTTTCCTACAAATCCAGGCCCATTGTCTGATGACCTGGCATATGTATATATATATGTATGTGTGTGTGTGTGTGTGTGTGTGTGTGTGTGTGTGTGTGTGTCCTCTCTCTCTCTCTCTCTCTCTCTCTCTCTCTCTCTCTCTCTCTCTCTCTCTCTCTCTCTCTCTCTCTCTCTATATATATATATATATATATATATATATATATATATATATATATAGCACTACTTTAAAAGAATTCCAGTTTCCTCCTCCTCTTCCTCGTTTTTCTCCTCTCCTCCTTCACAACCCTCACTCACCATCAGTAACAGCTAGCAGGGGCCATTTGTGCTTTGTCCTGCCCTATCCTTCTTACCTCTGCATTATAAAATTTCTTATTAACTGCAACTCAGGATCAAAAATTTTGTACTTAGTTTCACCGTTTGTTAGGACTCTTTCACTTGAATAGCCTTACCAATAGTATTTCTAATAAATATCAGAGGAAAGCAAAATTAAAAAGAAAACTTTCAGGTATCTGGGGTCATAAATCCAATCTATTCTGAACTAGGACAGAAAAGCAAATTCAGAAACTAGCTGTTCAGTTTCTCTTTTTTCACTCATAAACCTTTCGTGTGGTTTACCCCTATTGTCTCCACTCCTCAGCTATCCAATTCCATCATTTTAAAGTTATTTTTTTCAATGAGCAAGAATCTATTTTCTCTCCTTTCTACTTCCCTCTACTGGGGGGATGAAAAGAGGAACAAAATCTGTGTGACAAATGTGCATATTCAATCTACCTTGTATTTGGGGATATCTGCTTTATAATAATACTAAAACTGATCTCCCAAAGGTCACCATCGATTTTCAGGCCAAACGCAATGACTTTTTCTCATTAATCAACTAATTACTTAATTTACTCCCATCTTTCCAGACTGACTTCATGTGACTTCCCCCTCAGGCTTACTACTTTTCAGCTAATCTGGCCTATTTGCTGTCCCCCAGACATGATATTACAAGCTGTTCCCCATTCCAGAAATTCTCTTTCCTTCCTGCTCCCCTTAAAATTTCTCAGTTCTTTCATGGTTTGGTAGAAGGGCAGTTGGCACATGAGGCTCCTACCTGGCTTTCAAGACTCTCCATGATTTAATTCCCTCTGCTTCCCCCCCCCCCCATATCTCTCTAGCATTATGTCCCACTTCTCCCCAGATTGCAACCTCAGCCATAGTCAAATAGCTCTGCTCAGGGTCCCCTCCACACACAAAGTCTGTTTTTACAACTATGCCTTTGCCTATGCTCTTCCCCTAACCCAAAATGTCATTCTTCATACCAGCCTACCCCCTACCTTGGTAAATCTAGTTCTTATCTATCCTTCAAGGATGAGCCTTTTCCAGTTATTGAAGTCAACACTGATCTTTCCTTTTGCTGAACTCCTGTTCAACATCTTATAGCTCAGCACTTCATTGATATTTGATTTTTTCTTATTTTTAATATTCTCTCCCCAAATAGGTTATGTGCTTCCTGAGGGCAGTCAGTATGCCTTCTGCATCTGTAGCATCTCCTCTAATTTCTAGCTCTTTATGAACACTATGATTAAAATTTGCAGACACAGTCCAAGTTTGCTATTCTTAGGCAATTTTAAAGTTATGGGTTTTTTTATTAGTGCAGTTAAAATTTTTAAATTTTTTTTCATATGTTTATCTTCATCCTACAAATGACATCAGGGTCCCTGTCCTGAAAGTAAACAATCCAGAGAAAGGAAAGACACAGAGTTACAGAAAAGGGATTATGGAGAGTCTTTAAGGAGTCTTTTTACTGGTCATAATTAAGAATATACTAATATAAGACAGTAACAGATACCAAATATTACAAAGCTTTTAACAGTTTTAACTTTAGCCTTCAGTGATTTAAAAAAAATTCTTTCAGAGTCAAAACAAAGTATACAAAGCCTGCTAGGAACAAATTTCCTTTTTTTCTAAAATGAATTGAATGGGATAATCACATAACTTCCTACCCAGCAAAAACATTCTATGATATTATAAATATTTTGTCAAATGTTAAAAAAAAAGGCCTATGAGTAAACAATTGAAATGGACACATCTCTCCTTCAAAAGCAGGACCTCTGCAAGTTCACTATTAGTATTGCAACTATCTTGTGGATTTTGAAAAGTCTTATTTCAAAATAAGGAAGCTGAGGTTTTAGAAATCACATCTCATGTACTAGGAGGATAAAACTTTAATGACAGCTAAGCCTGAGTATATATATATTTCAAAATGGCAACCTTCCTGGGAGATTGCCTCATCTAGCTGTTCAGTTTTGATTTCAGCATTTCAACTCTGAGGAGCTAAAAAAAAAAATCCCTAAGCGTTATGTGATACTCTACTCTTCAAGGTCAATGATATCCAACCTCAAAAGATAAAGTGCCTTTTGGTATCTGAAATGGAAAAATAAGATCCTGAAATCCTTCTTAACCAAGGTTTGTTGGAATGTTTTATGTTATAGACCTCTCTGACAGTCTGTTGAAACCTATATGATCTTGGGTGAGTCATATCTCTTCTCTGGCCTTTAGTTTCCTCATCTGTGAAGTAATGGGATTGGTTGTTGACAGAGAGGTGATAAATTCAAGGCATATTTTTCACACATCAAAAATCTGAGATTTTGCTTTGTTTGCAGGGCTAGTGATAAGGTTAACAAAATGAAATAAAGTTAGAAAAGAAAGTTGTTGAAGCATTTTTTCAAATGTATAAATGAACAGTGGGAAAGTGAGTAGGAAACAGACAAGCAGATCAATTTTGAAAATAACATGTTAAGACTAAGGGCATGCCCATCAATTGAGAAATGTCTGAAAAAAATGTGATAGATGAATGTAATAATATACTATTGTACTGTAATGATTGATGAAAGGGGCAGTTTCAAAGAAATCTGAGAAGACTTGTAGAACTGATGCATGAAGTAAGAAAAACCAGGAGAACAATGTATACAATAACAAGAACTTTGTAAACACAAACAACTTTTGACAGACAAAAATGATGACTACTCCAGTAAGGATTCCAAAGGATTGATGATGAAGCTAGCTATTTACCTCCTGAAAAAGAGGTGATGAACTCAGGGTACAGAATGAGCCATATATTTGGATATGACTAAAGCAGAAATGTGTTTTGCTTGACTATACATATTTGTAACAAAGGCTTTTTTTTTAATGGGAGGAGAGACGGGGGAGAAAAATATTCTTGTTCATTGAAAAAAATTTAAAAGCCTTTAAAACAATCTATAAAGCTTAAAAAAGAAAACAGCAATAAAAGAATTTATCATAGATAGAAAGAGAAGTCAACAAGCTATAGATTACTTATATTTGTAGCTTCATGTACAGTCTTCTTTCTCTGTTCCATTTTGTATAAGTCTTATTTTATCCTTGTCAAGTTCATAATTTTTTTTTAAATGTGGAAAAAATAAAATGAATGGGTTGGATTAAATGGCCTCTAATGTCCCTACCTACTCTAAATTCATAAGCCTACAAGTTTATGACAGGGTGATCTATGACGCCTCTTTCAGTTCTGGCATTCTGCATCTCTACTTGCATTCTGCCCTCATCTCTGATTGTGTCTGGAATATCTCTCTGGATCCTTCCAGTGGAACCAAAGCCCCAACAGATCTTTCTAAACGGAAAAGATTGAATGGCCTTGCAATGCAGGAGAATTCTGTTGTCCCGTGACTGGTGATTTATTTTGTACACAGTAGCTCATGAAGGTGCAAAAAAGGATGCAATCTCTGTCCTTATTCACACAGGGGAAGTCACAGGGTTTCTGAAGTACTGAAGCTGAAATGTTAAAATCTGCACAATAAGCTCCAGAGATCTCTTCCCTAATACAGTCTAATCGTCCCAGACAAAAGTCAACTTTCTTTTAACGCAAGGGCTCATAACCTGGAGTTCATATGCCCCAAGGGGTCTCTCCCAAGATTTCAAGGAGTCTGTGAACTTATCTGGGGGGAAAATACAAGCTCTGCAATTTCCCCACTGGGGATGAGGAAAGAGATCGCATCCTCTTCACACTTTCATGAGCTGCTGTGGTCAAAATAAATTCATCACTATTAAGCAATCTCCCAGAACCAGGCTTAGGCAGGCTGGTCATAGGATGACACGACAGATTTCAAAGATCTCTCCTTCCTTGATAGTCTAATCCTGCAAGAAAACAGACAACTTCCCTCTAATTCGGGGGCTCTTAATCTGGGTTTATACGGCCCAAACCCCCCAGAAAATTTTTTTGGAGGTTCCACAAAATTGTCTGCAGGGAAATTTCCATTTATAGGCTTTCCCTGATTGCCAAAATGGTATATGATACACAAAAAAGTTAAGAAACTCTGCTCTAACGTATGTTTATATGCATGTAATGTTAATTTGCCCTTCCCTTTATTTGTGTTTCACCTGAAAAAGTTTCTATTACAACATTAGCCAGCTAAGTGGTACAGTGGAAAGAGTCCTGGACTTGAAGTCAGGAATTCCTGAATTCAGATCTTTTCTCCGACACTCTCTATGTGACTTCAGGTGATATTTAACCTCTCTCAGCCTTGGTTTCCTCATATGTAAAATGAGAATGATAATAGCACCTACCTCACTGAGTTGTTGTAGAGTTCAGATGAAATAACACCTATAAGGCACTTTGCAAATTTTAAACCTTTCTACAAATGTTAACTATTATTTAATGGATGTTCCCATGCCTTGGGACCATAAAGAAATTAGGTGGTATGGTGACTAGAGAGTTGGAACTGAAGTCCATGAGACCTGAGTGCTGAGTGGCAGATGTGTTCAGAACACTTGGAAAAGAAGTGCTTGTTTTCAGCTACTTCTACAGTATCCTTTTCCAACTCCCAACTCTTTAAGGTCATTAAAAGATTGAGAGGAGTGAGAACTGCACAAAGTAAAAGAAAGAGAAGGAACCGATCTACAGATGGATTCTAAGATATGGTTCTGCTATGACTAAGTAAAAGAATTTATACATGGTACCCTCTGTCTACACACCAAGATTAACATACAGGAGCACAGGTAACCTAATTCAAACAGGTCTTATGTAAAGTCATATCTCATTGTCCTGAAATAGGGCAGCCCTAAATTAACTACAGAAGAGCTAAACCAAGGAACTAAGAAATCCAAGCAATCTAAAGAAATCAGCAGTTTTGGGTAAAAGCCCACACTTTGTTTAATAATTTGACAGTCAATAAACATTTATTAAGCACCTACCATGTGCCAGACACACTGTCCTATGCACTGGGGATACAAAAAGAGGCAAAAGATGGTCCCTGACCTCAAGAAACTCATGATCTAATGACAAAACTTCTGTAAGTGACTATAATTTTCAAGTTTGATTTTCTTCATCCTTTATTATCATAGAATCACAGAGGTGGAAAGAAGACTGAAGGTATTCCTGAGTCTAATTATACCTGAACAATAACATTTTCTACAAAATCTCCGAGAAGTCTCCTTATAGACCTGCAAATTCCTTCATGCAGTCTTAATGTAATATGAAGTGCAGACTTTGTGTTCTCCTGATCATTCTCTTCTGGACACACTCCAGGTTGCCCAGAACTCTAGATGTGGTCCTATCTGGGCTGAATATATTTGGACAGTCGCATCTCTTATTCCGGACACTGTCTCTCTTAATACAGCCTAAGGTCATATGAGCATTTTAGGTCACATGAGCATTTTAGGTCACTTTATATTGGTGACTCACATTGACCTTGAAGTTCACTAAAACCCTCAGACCAAGAAATTACAAGAACCACTGTCTAGCCATGCTTCCCCGACAGAGGTCTAGTGCTGTTGGGATTTTTTGAACCCAAGTATAGAACTTTACACATTCCTGTTGAAGTTTATTTTATGAAATATGGCCCATCATGACAAGCTGTCAAGATCTTTTGGATACCATTGATTTTGTTGTCCAATATGTTAGCTGCCCCTCCCAGCTTCATGCCAAATAGACTTGGAAAACATAGCAACAACTACTAGTTTGCAAATAACTTAGTTA
Organism: Notamacropus eugenii; assembly: GCF_028372415.1. Classification (NCBI taxonomy): domain Eukaryota; kingdom Metazoa; phylum Chordata; class Mammalia; order Diprotodontia; family Macropodidae; genus Notamacropus; species Notamacropus eugenii. The sequence continues at coordinate 252,351,309 of NC_092873.1, read as the reverse complement.
ACCAATCTGAACTGCTTACCCATCAGCAAAGCAGACGGTGCATTTCCACATGTAGGTTTTCCTTAGGAAGACCCGACACTCAGAACATACTCGATGGCTACAGCCCTGGCATACACCTCCTCGGTTTATCACCAAGCCCAGAGACTTCTGGCATCGTGCACAGAACTTCTCTTTGTATTCCTGCTTGGTGTTCTTTGCTGGTCTCCATCGAAGATCCTGAAGGTGCAATTTCAGTTTCCTGCGAACCCAAGGAACCAAAGGATAAAACATAATTTAGCACAAGTTAACACTACCCCTCAATCCTGCCTCTACAGGGTAAATTTGTGCCATTCTCACCCCCTCGGAGCAAGGCACATAGGAATACAGTAGTAATATAGTATAATGTATTCTTAATAATAGTAATCTTAATTAAGTAATCAAAACATCTTAAGAGCATTACAATCAATGTTATATGTTATAATTATATCATAAAATAAATTACATGTGTGTAAAATACATTGTATGTTATAATGCACATAGTAACATAATTAAACAATATATTACATATATACAAGCATGTGTTTCATGTTATAATACATTATGGTGCATATAATAATGTATTTACTTCATATATCACATATATATGTGGAATGCATATTAAATATATCATAGTGCATATAATAGTATACTTATATAATATATTACATGTACATGCAAAACATGTTGCATGATTATGCACATACAACACAATTGTATCATATAATATGTTCTACATACATGTAATGGTATATATTACATATTATACCACTACAATATATAATAATGCATAGTAGTAATTCCACCTCACCAAAAATGAAAGTATTGAGAAAGAACAGCAAGAAAGACATGGAAAAAAAAACACTGTGGTATTAAGTCTCAAGGGAAGGACAAATTTACAATTCTCTAAATTCCCTAATGATGAGAACTTACAATGCTATTTAACTTACAGGGATATTTTTTCTCATAATAAGCTTATAAGGTAAAGAGCAAAATTACTACTATCTCCATTTTATGGGTAAGTAAATTGAGATTTAGGTTAAATGTCTGAAACTTTTTTTATTGTTATCCAAAACACTTATGCCTAGCATACTTCAAACCTTTCCACTCCTTCATCAAACATTTATTAGGTGCCTAATATTAGCTTAAAGAAGCAACATTGTATGATAGAAGATTGACCTCTGAGTCAGAAAGGCCTGGGTTCAAGTTCTACCTCTGAAATCCACACTGGCTGTGAGACCCTGGGCAAGTAATTTGCCCTCTTAGTATCCCTAAGTTGAAGAACAGTTGCTCATCTGCATTAGTAGAGTGAACCTCCCCTACATCAATGATCAAAAGGTCAGAACTAATGATAACAATTTCTTTTTATATAGCATATAAAATGTTTTCCTTCCCAAATCCCCATGAGGAAGATAATACAAGTATCGCCCCCATTTTATGGTTAAGGAAAACAAGACTCAGGGAAGTAATGTAACTTACCCACAATCTCACTAGGATCTACAGCTTGCTGGTCCATCTCCTTTTCAGTTCTACTACACTGTCTAAGGGTTGTGTTTGGGCTAGGGGCATGAAAAAAATTAGCATTTATATAGTGCTATGTGTCAAGCACTGTCGTTAAGGAAGGTATAAATCTTATACTATCAGAGCTTTAAGGTACCCCCTAAAAAAACACAAGAAACCAAGCTCATATAAGGAATTTCTTTTTTAAAAATTTTTCCCCAGATTATACTGGGGGTGGGACACTCTGAGAACAGTCTTCTTTTAGGCAAATCATTTCTTCACTTTAGGTCTCAGTTTTGTGATTTGAAAAATGAGGGACTGAGCTGAGTAATCTCTAAGATTGCTTCCAGCAAACAAAGTAGATGCCTATTAATGATAGATGAATGTAACAAAACATTAATATGCTGTAAGAAATAATGAACACAATAAAAGCACAGAAAGACTAATATAAAAATTAACTGATGGCAAAGGAAAGTAAGCAGAACCAGAAAAACAACACAGACAATGACTATACAATATATATGGCAAGTGGAAAAAGCAAAAATAAAACAATTCAAACTGAATGCTACAAAATTATAATGATCTAACTTGGCCTCAGCACAAGGATATGAAAAAGAACATCCCCCACAGAAGTGGGGGATTATGGGTGTACACTGCATATAATGTCAGACTTTCTCATTATGCTGGTTAGTTTTTGTGAACTTTCCCCCCCCTTCTTTTCTATTATGAAGAATATTTCTCTGGATGGGAAAGGAGGAGGATACATTGGAAAATTAGATTATATAAAAATAAGAGATATCAACAAAAATATATTTTAAAAAGAATTATTTCCAGTCCTATCATTTTAGGATTCTAGGGTTTCTTTTCTTCTACAGCTATCTATATGACTAGATGATGAGAGCTAACTCATAAAAATGACTCTAAGCCACTGCCAGCTTCCGATGATAAAAGAAAACCTGATCTCCAGTCATTTTACTTGCTGATGCAGAAAAGAAATGCTGATGCATTTGGAAGGTTTCTCAATAGTATGAACTGAAATAAAAATGGTTCTCTGGATGGCTTCTAGATAACCAGAAAATTTGAATATCCCTTCTCTGAGTATTCAGATTCTACAATGACATTATAAGCAGATTTCTTCCTTCATATTTTTCATTGTATTGACAGAGTCTAAAACTTCTGCCACTTAATCTGATGAAGAAAGGATTCACTGTGTTTTCTGCCCTTTCATACCACATCTCTTTCAAAAGCATTAAGAAAAACACAAAGCACCAACATAATACTAGATTTGTCTGAAAAGCCAGAATGTATATGCATATGTATTCACAGATACATCAGAGTCCACATCTATTCAGTTATGAGTAGGAAGGTCAGAGGATCTAGAGGCAGGAGTCTGGAGTTCAAGTTCTATCATGTTCCAGCTGTATGAATTGGGCAAGTTATTGTATCTCTCATAATCTAAGTTTCCAAATCTTCAAGATGGGGCTAATAGTATTTGTGCTACCTACCTGATGAGGCCAAGGTGAAGGTTCAGATGGATAATGTACATATATGTGTAAACAAAGCACTTTGTAACTTTGAAGTACTTCACAAATGTGGGCAGAGTTTAAATATGTAATAACAAGACCTTTTTAAATGATAATGTTTGTTAAATAGTGGGAAAATGCTTATAGTGACAGAAAGATGGAAGCAATTTAAAGTAATAATTCTATTCTAATTCATCTTTACAGATCAAGGAGATTTACATGGAATAATCTCCTTCCTCCTAGAAAGCAAACAGAGAGACAAGAAATATGAAAAAAGTAATTTGTCTTCATTTATATTTTAAGTAACATCTCCAGGCTGCTTGCTCATTTCATCAACCATTCTCCCACCCCCCACTCCTAAGCCTTGTTATGCCATTAAATGGACAAGAGGGTACCCAGAATGACCTGTTGGAAGGGCAGATCAGCAGTTTTAAAGAAAAGGTCATTTCTTCACATTCACTCAATTCCCTCTCACTGCTGCTCCAGCTTTTTCTTCTTCCAATTCAAATGCAAACTCAGGACCTTATTTGAAGGTGTCTGCAAAGAAGGGGCCTCTCCAAGCCTCGGTTTTGCCATGTGTGAAATGAAGTGAAAGGTGGGCTTTGCAATTCCCAAGGCTTAAAACTCTTTAACCTTCTAAGAACATAATGTTGTAGGAACAGCAAAGACTGGAGTCAGAGGCCTTGGGTTTATGTCCCGCCTCTTCCACTCACTAGTTCAGTGGCTTTGAGCAACTCACTTAACCTCTCTAGGACTCAGCTGTTTCATCTGTAGAATAAGATTAGATTAGGTCCCTTCTAGCTCTAAACATATAAAATTCTCCATATTTCCCTTTAACTGAGCCTTTAAATAAGGAAAAAACTAAAAACTGAAAAGGCAAGTCCACAAACTTGTATTAGCTCCTCTTTTATTGGCTGGTGGGTATGGGGAAAAGTAAGTGTTGGGAGCATATATGAATAAGCTTCTACCTCCCCCAAATCCAGAAGCTGTGCACTGCTGCAAAAATGAGGAGAGATGGGCTTTGGGCTGACAAAGGGCTCCGTGTCAAACTAGGTATTTCCCTGGGAGCTTATTTATCAGCATATATTGGCATTTCATTACCTGAGTTGGCAGCCTCAGGTTCCAGCTTTTCTCTCAAGCAGTTTTGCACATTTAACCAACAAATTGGCAATTCTGCAACCAAATACTGGTGTGAAGAGTCCTTAATTGTAGAGGACTTGTTCTTTGGAGTATATTCAAGGACAGCCCCAGTTAGTGAAGCAACATTTATTAGAGCAAGGCACCATTAGAAATGACTAAGAAAGACAGGTCCCTAGATTCCTGTCCACCTTCAGATTTCAGATAGACAGGGGTGGTGACCTCCACACCAAGTCCTTCAGCCTATGGATTTTCTCAGAGGCTAAGAATCACTTCCCCAAGTAACCCACCCACTAGTTAGTTTCTCTAAGAGGAGAAGAGAAAAAATAATGCAATCAAGGGTGATGCCAAGAAACAGACATAGTCAAATGCCAACGTACCTTATCCTCTCCTCCTCAACCTTTTGCACCATTTGATCTCGGTACAGAACCTGAAGTACGATCTCACGTTCCAGTTCCTTGAGGGAATTCAGATTGACTTCTTGGGTCATTTTCTTTTCCTTTATTTGCCAGGTGCTGAACTTGATTGGTTTTACCTCATTCCACCAAACAGTTCCTCCTGTTGCTTTGGCGTCGATGCCTCTGAAGAATAGTGACTAAGAGTTCTTGAAAGAGCTAACCTCTCTTATTTCATTGTGGTTTTGTTCTTTGTTTTTGGTTCTTTTTTTTCACTGTGTCATGCTTTTTGGGAGGGGAAAGTATCAAGAGTTTGTCTCCAATTAAGACATTATTTTCAAAACTTCTCTGCCACCTGGTGAGTGTATTCCTTCAAAAACAAAAAACACCTCCACCTTGGGGAGGTGGTTCCAAAGGCAAGGTGTGGTCCCAGATAGATATTTTAGTAGGTAAAAAGCAATCTGCAAACTTAAGGATATTTTTTAAAAACCACACAATATAAAGAGCTTGTTTTACTTGCAATACTTCACTGAGCTTCCCATGGCTGGCAAAGACTAACCCTGTCAAGGATGATAGGGACAGTAGACTTGCATGGGGTGGGAGGTTGGGTTAAATGACCTCCAAATAATCTTCCAACTCTTTTAGGAGTCTATATCAGTTGTCATGGAAATAAAAAGGTAGTCCAGTTCAAGATCTATAGGAAAGCAAAGAAAAAAAATTTTTTCTCTCATTTTTCTTAACCTACAATAACCAAAGCCGTATTGAACAAAGGTTGAAATGTTATGCACAAAAGTGGAACTTTTTTTCCTGATTTCTATGAATTTTCAGAAGTATTCAATAGATGATCCCATATTTTAATGAACATTAGATTGGTCAAATTTTAATTCCATGAATATGTATGCTGGGACCTTAATAGCCAAGTATAAAGATTTGTATAAAATATAATCCCTCCTGAACTTTTTGGTATAAGGAATCAGAAAAGAAATATTCTTAACCCGTTACTCAATTATTATGCCAACATATCGAACAATGCCATAATAAGATTTACACAAAGCAGGTGCTTAGTAAAAATATTTGTTGAATTTAATATTTGATACTAAAATCACTTTTTTAATCAAAGTTGTCACAATTGGGAGTTGAGGATATAGAGATATTCAGAGGCATAACGAGGCAGGAAGCCATCTTCATGTGGCAATTCTATCAATTATTCATGGGCTTTCATAGTTTTTGCAGACTGTCACACGAATCATGCCTTTCTTACTTCTGTTGGTACTAGATAAAAAGTTTTGCACATATTATGCTTGCTATCTTTTCAAGCAACTTCTCACCCACATCCCCTTCCGTCTTTTACTATCTCCACTCCAAATAAAGCCAAAAGGACATTTAGTTCATAGTATAATGGACAAATATAGGCTAATTAATTCATTTCATCAGATGTATTTGTGCAAATAAGCATTTATTCCAGAGACCTTATCCAGCAAAATAAATATATTAGATCCTTTTGTACTCTCTCCTTTCTCAAATGATTTGCAATTAATTATCCATTACATGTTGCACCCCCAGTCATTTAACTAGCATTTATTAAATGGCTATTATGTGCCAGGCACCATGCTAAGCTCTGAGGATATAAGGCAAAAGCAGTCCCTTCTCTCAAGGAACTCCCAGTGACTATAATAGAAGAGGTCAGGGAGGAAGGTATACTAAGAACAACAACATTTCAGAATTAAACAGCCAGCACAATTGCTGCTATTTTACAGAGAAGCTTCTGGAATGAGGATAAAATAGTTTCTTTACAATAGTGTCTCTTGATCCCTTTGTTCGATTGAAGAAGTAGAGTTCTGGGGAGATTTACCTCAGTGGGGGTGGGGAGGGGGGGTGGGCAGGAGGGGTCTGGTAAGACCTAAGAACTAACACACGTTTCTGACCATCAGTTATAAGACACAGCTGGAATGAGAGTCCCTGGGGAAGCGACAGAGGACAGTTTAGTTCAATTCAGAGCTGAAAAGGAGCAGTTGCTACAAGAGTTCTAAGAGGGGTTCAAAGAAGAGGTCTGATCTCAGCCAGAGGGGAAGTGTAAGTTTCATAGACATCGGCTGAGAATTCTGTCTGAAGAGAGCTACAGTCCTCTCTGCTTAGGAAAGGTTGACTAAGCACAGAATCTCCAATATATGGACAAGGCACACATATCCCTGAAGATGAGACCTGAGTTAAAAAATGCAAAATAGAAGTCCCTTAGGGACAGAGATTGTCTTCCTTTTTGGTTTGTACTCCCAACGTGAGTGCAGGATTTGACACATTGCAATCACTTAATCAATGCTCTAGAGTTCCTTCATTTGCTCATTTAGTCTCCATTTTCAGATGTTTGACATTTAATTCCTATAAGATGTCCACTCTCTCCACTAAGGATGTATATATTTATGGGAGAGTAAGTTCAAGGTATATTAAAGGAACGTACTGTGATTTAATTACTCAAACGGTGCTGTTTAATTGAAATACCACCAACTAAGTGAGTATTATGGCCCACTGGTAAAACTAAAATGTATTGGTAGAAGCTCAGGAATGTACCTTGGAGAAGACTGTGACACACAAATGCAAAAAATCTGAGGTAATTAACGGGAAGCCCAAAGGGATCTGTTGGCTAATATGTGTATATGAGAAAATAATTTCTAAATGATAAATCAGATGGCTTATTCTCAGTGTTCATCTTCCTTGAACACTGAAACATTTGGCACTGTTGATCTCCCCATACACTGGGATATTCTCTCCTCCCTGGAATTTTATGACACTGCTCTACTCTGGTTCTCCCATGGGTCTGCTTTTCAGTATCCTTTACAGAATCATCATCCATGTACATAATGTATACATACAAAACATGTATGTATATGTGTGTGCACATATACAGGCCTATGATTTCAGTGGTGTAGGGAACTTCTACCCCTGAAGGTCTGTAACTGCTCTGTAGCTTACAGACCTAGGGAGTTGCCTGAGGCATAGAGAGGTTAAGTGCCTTGCCCAGGTTACAAAGTCCAGAGAGTTCAAAAGTCAGAATTTGAACCTAAGCCTTCTGTACTCGGGAAGGCCTGAGCTCAAATCCAGCCTCAGATGGTCACTATCTGAGTGACTCTGGCAAGTCACTTTGTTGCGGTTTCATGATATGTTGTGGTGGAACTGTCTCAAAGAATTCAGAGTCAGACTACCTTTAATCCAAATTTAGTCATTTATTAAGATTGATGCCTCTCATGAAGCAGGTTAAGTTCCAAGAGGAACCAGCAACTTCAGAGAAAGCAAGATGGATTTTTATACTAAAGATGCAATTACATAATAGAAATTATGAATATTAAAAAGGCAGGAGGGGTTTGTTAAGGGTTAAGTAATAGGGGAGGGGTCCCAGCCGGAGTGGAACTGCACATGTGATTACCCACAATGCCCACAGAAAAACCCATTTGGGGGCATGGATGTACGATAATGATATTATAATAAGCCTCTCTACATCATTAGTTCACTCTAGATCTGTTCTTTACTATTGCTGCACAGGTGCCTACTTAGGGAAAGTCCCTTCTATTGTTTTGTGGTCCACATCCTGCTTGGGCATCCTGGTGGTGCTGCTGTCTGATTGGCTGAGTATTGTGGTCCTGTCTGAGACTGAAGTGGTTGACTGCATGGACACACCCGCTGTTTCTGTGGGAAATATGAGGAATGGGTCTGGGGGAAGTGACTAGCTAGAGGCAATGGCTAGGATCCCATCACATGGACACGCCTGCTATTTCTATGAAAAATATGAGTTCATGGACATAGCTGTCGTTATAGTGAGCAATAAGGCCTATATGAGGAAGTTAGGATATTGAGTGGGGGGGTGAGTGGCCCAGCAGGGGCAGTGGGTCTGCTGTTCAGTGGGGCCTAGAAGAAATTTAGAATACTGGGGCTGGGGGAAGCTTTATTAGGATTCCTTCAACTTAACTTCTGTTTGTTTCAGTTTCCTCAACTATAAAATGGGAATAATAAAAGCAACTATTTTGGAAAGTTACAAGGATCAAATGTGTAAAGTGTTTAGCAAAGTTCCACTCAGTAAAGTGGAACATAGTAGGCACTACACACACACACACACACACACACACACACACACGTGGTTATTTCCTTCTCCTTTCTTCCCTTTCAGTTCCTAGATGGGGACTCTATCCACTGCCCCCCTTTCTTTCTCTCTCTCTCCACACACACACACACACACACACACACACACACACACACACATATATATTTTATGTGTGTATATATGAATATACATATATATATCTTAAATAGTTTCTGCAAATGGAAAATGAGCTGAAATCATAATTGAACATGAGGGGAAATGACATTTGGTAAATACATAATGATAATAGAACCTCTTAGTGCTCTAGGCAAATTTCTAAGACTATACCTTGCAGAATAGATGCTGACCTGCATTGGTAGAGAAAATTTCTTCCCTTAGGAATTACACATACCATTGAAATCCTAGACCCAGTCTCTATCCATATATATTTAATACTGATATCATTTCATTTTCTATAGTGCCTTTAGTATTATATAGTTTTCCTGTTTGCCCCTTTTAATGAGATCTATGTCTGTTATTACTTTACACAAAGTCATACTCAAAACTCCTAACTTTCTGCATTTAGTTAAAATATAACAGATTTTAGAATAGCCTCTTTATTATCTAGCACAAGGTGCGGGAGAAAAAAAGAGTTGAAGAAGATTCTGAGACAATGGACGTAGGTGACTGAAAGGATGGTGTTGCACTCAATAGAAATGAGGAGGTTTGGAGAGGAGTGAATTTAGGGGGAAAGATTTGAAGAGTTCCATCTGGTACATTTTGAATTCGAGACACCTACAGAATATCTAGTTGGCAATGTCCAACAAGCAGTTGGTGATTTGTAAATGGAATTCAGGAGAGAGACTAGGAATGAATAAATAAATCTGGGAGGTTTTTGCAAAGAGATAATTGAACTCATGAGATTTCTAGAGTCTATTGAAAGGAACAGTATAGAAAAAGACAACAAAAGGACCTGGGACAGAACCACTGGAAGCCTCTCTTAGTTGTGTGTCTGGCCATGGATAATGATTCTGCAAAGAAGATTGAGAAGGAACAATTAGATAGAAGGAAAACCATAAGAGGGAAATTTCACAAATATCAAGGGAGGAGATGTGTCCTAAAGGAAAAGGTGTTCAATAGCATCATATGCTGCAAAAAGCCCAAAGAGGATGAGGACTGAAAATAAGCCATCAGAATTAGCAGTTAAGAGGTCATTGGTAATCACAGAGAGTATAGTATGGTCAAGTGGTGAGGTCAGAACCCAGGGAGCAAGGGGCTGAGAAATGATTGAGAAGAAAGAAACAGGAGGCAATATAGAGGGTTTTTTCCAGGAGTTTTGCTGTGGTCTTAAGAAAATAGCTTGGAGGGATGCCAAATGAAGGTTTTGAGGGGTTTTGGTTTTTGTTTCACTTGATTTTGCAGGGTAAGAGAAACCTAGGTATATTTGTAGATATCAGGGAAGGAATTAACAGATGGTGAGATCAAAAATGAGAGAGAGGGGGCAAGTTGCTGGGGGAGTTGGATGGATATTAGATCAAGGACAGGGTTGATCTTGGCTAGACACTGGAACAAAGGAGGAGAGAATAGGGCATAATTTTAATGGATTTTGAGGTACAGAATAGGTAAGAGGATGGTCTCTATTTTTTTTGTAAGATGAGACCTGGGTTCAAACCCTGATTCTAACTCCTTTGTAAATTCCTCATCAGTAAAATGAGGATAATAATAGCAATTGTACCAACATCACATGGCCATTATGAGGATTAAATGAGACTATGTCAAATGTTTTTCAAAACTGGAGTATTCTATAAGGTATCATTATTATTATTATTCCTGAACCCAAGTCCAGCATTGTAATCATCATGTCATACTTGTGTTAAATATAGAAAGATGTACCACTAAAAAAATGAGAGAATAGAAGGTTTTATCTTTCAGAAATGTAGATGGGTATGAAGTTAAAACCAGCACGGACATACTGAATATTATAACATGAAAACAGACTATTTCAATTATATAAACGTAAAGAAATGCAGCTAGAATACTAAGGAAAAATATGGACTGTGGGAAATCTTTTGCCTAGAACGTGACTGATAAAAATTTATCATCAAAAATGCATTTGGAATTGACATAAATCTACAAAATTAAGAGCCATTCCCTAACATTTAAGTGATAAAAGTACATTAACAAATAGCTCTCAAAAGAAGCACACAAAACCATCAAAAAATATTTTTAAAGTACTCAAGACTGCTAACAGTCAGAGAAATGCAAATTAAAACACCTTTCATAACCCCTTGTACCAGAGTCATAGCTAGAGTAGGCCAACTGGAGCTTTGCATTTGATACCTGACATTTTAGGGGTGTGATACTGTTTCCTACTGGTGTTTCTCCTGTACTTTTTTTGGTTCTTTTTTAACTTTGTACCATGACTCCCTGTATCTGTAGCACTAGCAACGCTACCTCCACTCCAGCCCCGCATACAATAATGCTGCTGCTGTATGGGTCCAGAGCTCAGAGACTCTCTGTTGTACTCAAAGGCACAGTCTTGTTGCATCTTAGGTTGAAGGAGGTAATCCTTGCCTCACCTTCCTTCATCATTCTGTTCTTGGTCTGTAACCAGCCTCTTCAGATTAAGGGTAGGTTTTCTGAGAAATGGACCACTCCTCCAAGTACCAGACTGTGAATGACTCCCACAAAGGTCACCTGTGGTGTAATAAAAGTGCAAGTTGGCATACTCCAGCTCTGATGGATCATGAAGCTTTTCCTGCAGGGCAGATGTGCTCCTCCCTGTCCAGCCCACCCTGCTACAGCAGTGGCTTCCTCAGAAGTAGCCTTAGGACATTCCTAAGATTCTATCTTCAAGCCACAAGTAGTGTTCTGGGGTCTTTCTCTTAAGTGTAAGGTCTGTTCTTGATGTTCCCAGGTATCAAAATTACTTGCTCTAGGTACTAGAATTGCTATTTACTTTTCTGTCTCGTCCCTGTGGAGTTGGCAAATATAGCAAAAGTTGTACTTGTGAAAAACTACTAAACTATAAGATTATGTGTCATTGGTCACAATCACTCAGTAGCTTTACTAAACTGTTTTTGATGATTATATAGTATATTCTGAAAGATTCAATTGGGAGCACAGAGGAATTTTATATGAAGTCTCAAACAAAATTTGTCAATAAAATAAAATTTAAAAGATAGACAAAAATCCTACGTGAAACCATCCATGCCATGAAGGTCAAATCATTGTAGAAATGATGCCTCAAAAAAAAGTATGCAGGTGCATTGAAGCATGGTTCTGACATGCTTGGGAGGTTCCAGATGCCCATGTTGTCACTAAAGAACCAGTATTAACTCCATGTGGCTCTATGTGGCTCTTTCTGATGAACTATAACATTCATAGGACCACCTGACAGATGAGTTTACAAACATGTTTCCAAATAAATATAATACAAGATAATACATAAGGATATAAAAGTCATGGAGTTCTGTGTGAGGTCCTTGAGAGAAAGAGCAATCCTGAGTGACCATGGGATAGAAGAGAAAAAGGAAAGGCTTTGTCAAAGAGCTGACGATTGAGCTGGACTTTAAAAAATGGGCAAGATTTCAACAGACATGAGGAAGAGATTCTGGACATAGAGTACAAACAGCATGTGCAAAGGTGTAGAAACAGGAAGACACGAGGGGGAGGGTGCGGAGTGGCATGTATACAAGGGAGAGTGAGTTGTCCAGTTTGGCTAAAGCAAAGATTATGCAGAAGGGAATAGCATGAGATAAGACTATTAGGGTAGGGTATCATCAGCTTGTAAACATTTTGAATGACAGTCTAAGATGCTTGACCTTTATTTGGCAAGTCAAAGGGAGCCATTGAAAGGTTTTGAGCAGGGAAATGTCATGATCAGTTTTTTTGTATAAGGAAGACTAATTTAGCAGTGATGCAGAGAACAGAGAAGAGGTGGGGAGGAAGTGGAGGTCAGAAAATTGGTTGAAAGATTGTTGTATTAGAGTAAATGGTAGGATGGAGGTAATAGACAGAGAAGAGACAGATGCAAGAAAATAACAGAGTCCAAATGATTTGAGGAGGCCCAAGGTCAATTCAAGGCTGAGAAGACCTAGCTCCAGTTGTTCCCATCTAATCCAAGCGCAAAAACTTCTTTTAAGGAACCTTGCAAGAACCTTGCAATGAGTGCTCTCATTTAGACCTTAGCGCCCTCATTGTGGAGCACAAGTTGACATTCCTTCACCTGAGATGGACAGTGCTCTTAGATTTCTGTGTCACCCTGTAGTCTTCTTATTGTCCTCATGGTCAACTATAAATTGGTTTTCAGATGATTCAGGTCATGTTTAAAAGATACCACCTGTTGCATTTCAGAAGTGTAACTTCTTACAGCAGAATCTGAATTGAAAGGAAATTATATACTCACTCCTGGAGAAAAAACCCTCCGTAACAAACTGAAACAGCAGTTACCCAGACTTAGCTCAAAGACCTCCAATAACAGGGAACTCAACAGAGGTTAAGTGACTTGCCTAAGGTCAAACAGCTAGTAAGTGTCTGGTGCTGCATTTGATTCTAAACCCACTGTACTGTCTTGCTAAAGCTCTTGATTTTTGTGCTGTAAGCTGATTGGTTGAAGCAGGGAACTCATTGTCTTAGGAGGCAGCTCTAAATATTAAGAATTTTCCCTGACATCAAGCCTTCATTTGTCTCTCTGTGATTTCCACCCATTGTTTCTAGTTGTAACCTCTGGGGCTAAGAAGAACAAATTTAATTTCTTACCCAACACAATATTCAAGTCAATTCCAACCAGTTCATGAAATGACACTCTACTAGATAGCTAATTTTAATTTCTGGGGAACTCTGCTAGATTCAGACCACTTTTAAGAATACTGAGTTTTTGGGCTGTGAGGTTGCAACAATGTATTATGAAGTAACATCAGGACATAAAGGTATAATTTGATTTTTTGTTTCCCCTGAGTCTTCTTTTCATCAGGATTTTTCAACCAATCATCATACAGTAAAAATTCAAGATCTATAACAAGATGGTACAGTGGTTAGAGTACTGGGCTCAGTCAGGAAGACTCAAGATCAAATGCAGCATCAGACACTTACTAGCTGTTTGACCTTAGGCAAGTCACTTAAAAATCTGTTTGCCTCAGTTTCCTCAATTGCAAAATGGGGATAATAATAGCCTGTAACTCCCAGGGCTGTTGTAAGGATCAAATCAGATAATATTTGTAAAGTTCTTAACTCAGTGTCTGGCATCCAGGAGCTACTATATAAATATATATAAATTTTTTAACTATAAATTTGTTGTTGAGTCATTACAGTCTTGTCCAATTCTCCATTACTCCATTTGGGGTTTTTTTTTTGGCAAAAACAATGGAGGGGTTTGCCAATTCTTTTTCAGCTCATTTTACAGATGAGGAATTGAAGCAAACAGGTTTAATGATTTGCCCAGGGTCACACAGCTAATAAGTGTCTGAGGCTGGATTTGAACTCAGGAAGACGAGTCTTCCTGACTCCAGGCCTGGCACTATATCCACTGTGCTACCTAACTGCCACTATATAAATGATAGCTAAATCTTATTATCATTTTGACAGCCATCCTCTGAGCAATCTCCTTTCCTACATAGAGTACCTAGAACCCAACACAATATTCAAGTCAATTCCAACCAGTTCATGAAATGACACTCTACTAGAGAGCTAATTTTAATTTCTGGGGAACTCTGCCAGATTCAGACCACTTTTAAGAATACTGAGTTTTGGGGCTGTGAGGTTGCATCAATGTATTATGAAGTAACATCAGGACATAAAGGTATAACTGAGATCATCCCATTGGGGTGGCCAAATGTCTGTATGATGCAAATAAATTGCGATTATGATAGAATTTCATATTTCTTTTAATATAAGCTTTGACTCAGAACTATAGTTATGAGTTCATGTAAACTAGGTTCAAATTTAAGGGTTTTTCAATAACTATCTCTTGGCCCATTTTCCCACTTAAGGGCTTTCCCTGAGAACAACTGAAATTGTTTCATTTTATCTTTATTCATGGTTTCCCCTAGTAATATAAGAATTTGGCTTACATGGAATTCCACCAAAAAAGAAAAAAAATAAGAACAGGCCTTCAGTTTCTATGTATGTTCTCAGGCTAGTGACCCTGAACATAGGATAGGCTTTATTTAACCAGACAAAAAAATTACAAAATATCTGCATCTGCACCCATAAACAGTTAAGACATCTCCCTTTTCCCCTGGTAGATCTTTGCCCTCCCCAGGGACCTATACAGTTCCCTAGATTTATAGTACTATCTTAGATACCTCCACGACCAAGGGAAAAGACTTAGAGGCTGGAGAATAAAGCTACATTTTTCTCTGGGGAGCCTGTGGCTCTCTGGAATGTTAGCATAGGGCCACAAAGGGAACCAAAAGGTAGAATAGACTGATACAAACAAATCAATACCCAAAACTAGAAAAATGACCCCAAATATATATCTACAGTGCCACATTCACATACAAAAGATGGTTCTTTGTTTTAAACTATTAGCATAATAATATATTCGCCACTTAGCCCAGTATGCCCCCCATTCCATTTCTGCTGTCATATGTCATCTATGAAACTTTTCCTAATCCTCATTGGAAACAGGCACCTCTCCCCTTTGAACACCATGGCATTTTATTTTTATGTCTCTTAGAAGACTTATCTCATGTTGCCTTGTAGTAGAGCTATTTCTGTGGACTTCTTGTCTCTTCCACTGGTTTCTGGAGCGCAGGAATCATGTTTATTCATCTTTGAGCCTCCTTTAGTGCCTAGCATCTTTACCTAACTCAGAGTGCGTGCTAAATAAATATCATAACGAATTTGAACTTGAATCTGAAACTACCTTATAAGAATATACATATATATGTATATGAAACATATATGGGAAATAGTGAATAAATTGTGAGAGGGCACAACATTGTCAAACTCAAAAGATTATCAATATGAATAAAAATACCCTAGTATCCTTTAATGATATGTGTGCATGTGCGTGTGCTGTAGAAGTACCCTTTACATGTCAGTACCCTGGGACAAAGCCTGGGTCACCCATGGATCACAACCTTTTTTAATTAGAACTTTGCTTTTCTATCATTTGAAGCAATGTAGTTGTACTTCTAAGAAACTTCTTTATCTATGCTATATCTCTCTTGACACCCTTCAGAATCAGAATCATCTACACTATTCCAGCAGTATTTCTTTAAAAATAGAGTAGAATCATGTTTTCCTCTTTGAAAAATGAGCTCCATAGAAGTTGGATAGCTTGCCTGAGATCACATAAGTAGCACCTAGCAATCAAATCCAGGGCCTCTGACATCAAATCTAGGCTTTTGTGTCACTCTGCTTCATAATTTAGAATGTTTCTTTAAAGTCAAGAAAGTTTTCCCGGGGACAGTGAATAATAAACTAAGTTGTAAGAAGTTAGTTATATTAAGTACTATGGGGATACCAAGAAAGCAAAGGACATTTCCTCAACCCCAAGATGTCCTGCTCTGTGTTTCTAGAGACAGAATGAGGTATCCAGGGGAGGATTTTTGGAGCTGGGAATAAAGGTTGAGTAGAAATGGCTGAGTCTCCATTGCTAGACGTACCTCAGGGAAGTCAAGGACAGAAAAGTACCATATATACAAAAATATTTATAGCAGTTCTTTCCGTAGTAGCAAAGTAGCAAAACAAAACAAAAAATCACCACCTAAACGAAACAAAACTTAAAAAAAACCAAAATTGTGCTCATTGATTAATAAATGACTAAATCAATTGTGGTACATGAATGGCCAGTAGAGGAGATAAGAAGCATACAGAAATAGCTCTACTACAAGGCAACATGGGATAAGTCTTCTAAGAGACATAAATAATGAATAAATGTGGTACATGAAAGGAACATGCGGTACTGTACCATAAGAAATAATAACTATGGAGAAGTGCAGCAATATACACTTTGATTACAACAATGAAAATGGAAAGGACAGAAACAAAAATGGAAACCACATGCTCTGAAATTATAATGATCAAGCTTGGCCCCAAAGGAGAAAAATGAGAATATTATCTCCCTCCAATCTTTGCAAAGTGGGGTACTATGGATGTGGAACATTACATACACCATCAAAAGTAGTTGATGTAATTTTGATGAACTGTTTTTTCCCCTGACTTTTTAGTTTTTTTTTTTAATTATTGAACTCTGGTTGGGGAAAGAACATGTTGGGAAATAGAGATAATATAAAAATAAGAGCTATCAGAGTTTTTTAATGGGGGTAAAGAAATATTTTTATCCCCATCTCTACTCCCAATGAAGCTGGCAAAGCAGCTAAGGCTAGACCAAAGATAGATCAAGTAATTTCATAGTTATGGTTTATATAGTAAGTAAAGACTTTAATAGTCAGGCACAAATCTGTAAATAGAAGCAGGGACCCAGGCAGAAGTCAAGTTCCAAGGGAGCTAATCAGATCGAAAGGAAAGAAGTGAGAGGGAGTAAAAGAGGCAGGGAAGGAACATTTTAGGATAGGGGTCATTTTCCTTTTCCATTTTCTTTTTACTCTTCTTTCCCCTATTAATTAACAGCAATTCAGTTTAACAAATATTTCTAAGGACCTACTATGTGCAAAGTTCAGAGGAAACAGTTTGAAAAAACCCAACAAACATTTCTTCCCTCAAGAAACTATCATTTTACTGGAGGGATACAACATGAACATATGTAAGGAAATACATGGTATTTCAAAGTAATATAAAATAACTTTAAAAAGGAGAAGGTACCAATAAGTGAGGAGATCATGAAAGGTCCATAAAGGAACATATTTCTGAGCTATCCTTCAAAGGAAACCAGGGATTCTTAACCTATATTTGGAGGGATATGTGGCACTACAATTCAGTCATGTGCTAGAATTTTGAAACTGTAACAAATTTTTTTTCAGCTAAAAGGAAGTAGTGCATAGTGAATGTCTTACTAAGAGTGAGAAAGGCCTAGATTCAAGTTCTGCCTCTTACACAAACTAGCTTTAAGACAATGTACAAATCATTCAACCTCTCACGAGCCCTGGCAGCTTTCTCTTCAACTAAGTTATAAACAAGTTGCTGAGCTTTCTAGATGGTTTTTCAATGATTAAATGGCAAATTGAATCCCCAGATTCCCTCACCACACACGTAATAGCCCACCTTTCTTTGGAATACCTGACGACAAATTGGAGAAAATGTCACGACTGGAAGCAGTAAAAGTAGAAGTAGAAACAAAGGTCTTGCATCCTCAGGTAGTAGTTTCCTATTCTTTTCATCAAATAGGTCTATTACATGTGAAAATCTAATCATCAGACTGAGGAAAATGAACGTGTGACCAGGGAGTTAAAAAAAAATTACATCGAAATTGAGAAAGAGCAAACTGGAGCAAATTTGTATAAATAATTACATTTTACTGCCGCCCAGGCCTTTGAGGAAAATGACAATGTACTCTCAAACAGCACAAACCCACAGCCTCACGTCCATTCATATGGCAGATCATTTCAGAGAAATGGACACCCACTCCTTAGAATGGTTGTTAACCACAATCACTTCTGTGAGGATTTTTGCTGTTGGAGAATACAACCCTACCACTGACTTACAGTTTCAGAGCTCTGGGGAAATTTTGAATGACTAAATTGACCTTGATATTTTACCAGTAATTGATATGCATCATTTCTGGCTTTCTGTAAATTTTGTTAATGGCAGTCCTTGAATATTCAACTAACTAAGCCAGAAGATTACCAGTGAAAAACTCTTCACTTTGAAATTCTATAATTTCAAAGTTCCAAACTCATTTAGGATAAAATGTCTGTCTTCAAACTTATATGCTAACAGGGGAATTTTTTTAATTTTTGTGTTCCAGGTGATGTTTTTCCAAAGATGACCTATCACAAATACACATATATCCTGATTAATGTGACAGGGCATAGATGACAATTGTATATAAGGAGATTGAGAAAGTAGTGAGATGATTAGGAAGAAACTAGTATTAGGAGAGAGCAGCATTATAAAATCCAAAGGAGGAGAAAATATCTAGAAATTATATCTCTAGAGTTTTAAATAACTTCATGGAAATTTTAGTTTAGGTATCACAGTATTATTAGGTGACATTTTCAGAAGACATTTGTTTCCTAAGACACTCTCACCCTTTATTATTCAACTAAGTATATTGCTGTTTGAGAATCAGAAAAAAAATTGAGGAGATAGAAGACAAAATTCTCTTTAGAACAGTCAGAAGTATAGATTTCCATGTGTTTATCTATAAGCTGTAATTTTAGCTTAGAGATAAGACAAATTTGATGGGAAAGTTTCTACAAGTAAAGTTAGTTGCAAATATGTCTATAGTTTTCCATATGTCTATGAAAGTAATTGAAGAATATTTTCAAGACAGTTTCTAACTTTTATCTCCCAATTATTTATTTCAGTTCAGATTTACAATTACATTAGTGAAGGCAACCCAATTGCAACATCACAGATAAGCAAATTATCTATAACTTAAACAGGGGTGGGGAACTTGTGGCCTCAAGATGGCCCGCTAGGTCCTCAAGTGCAGCCCTTTGACTGAATCCAAATTTCACAGAACAAATCCCCTTAATAAAAGAATTTGTTCTGTAAAACCTAGACTCAGTCAAAAGGACACACCCAAGGACCTAGAAGGCCACATGTAGACTCAAGACTGCAGGTTCCCCATCTTTTATAGGATCTTAAAGAATTATCTGAAGCCAACCCAGAGGTTTGGTGACTCACCCAGGGTTAGAGCTAAGACTTGCATTCGGGTTTTCCTGAGGTTAAACCTCTATGATAACATGATATTTCTCAACTTTTTAATAAATTTTTAAACTTTAATCTTCATTTTTTTTTCATTTCCCTCACACTGCTTTTTTCTTTCTCTCTCCTATTAAGAAATATGGCAGAGGGGTTGGTATAGAGGAAAGTTGTATCAATAGTAAAACAAAGTTAGGAGGCAAATACCAGCTCTTTGATAGCTTAAAAAAAATATCTGTGGTCCTTAAAACTGTGTATTCTCATAGATTTGAGAGGTTAAGTGATTTGCTGGTCACACAGGTGATAACAAAGATAGAATTTGAACCCAAATCTTTTGATTCCAAATTCATATATATATATTATAATTATTATATAATTATAATTATATATATATGTATATATATAATCCTGGGCATTTATAAAAACCTCTAGGAAACAAGAATATAATGAATTTGACTGATTCTTGAATATTCAATAATAAAATCCATCAAGACCTAGAAACCAAAGAAGTACACAATAACATTGTGTTAACACCTTTTTTACCTACAGCTACCAGACATGACATTTCCCTATTAATTTTATAAGAATGTACTTCACAAGAGCATAGATCTAGAAGAAACTTCAGAAGTCATCAAATTCATTTACATTCATTCTACAAATGGGAAAGTTGAAGCCTATGGAGATTAAGTAACTTGCCCAAGATCACACAGGTACTAAAAGGTCAGATGTGGGATATGAACCCAAGTTTGCTAACTCCAGAACCAATGCACTTCCCACACTGCCAGGGTGCTACCACCAATACCATTTCTTCCATGTCATTTTAACTCTCATTTTTCCATCTTATTCTTCACTTTGTAAGATACAATATTAAGCACATTTTCAGGATTCAAACCCAGGTCTTGTGAGTCCAAATCTAGCCATCATTTCAGTACATCATTTTATCTCCTACCTAACCTTCTACATATTCAAGTTCTCAACTTGGATTGTCTCCCTTTTCACCATCTCAGCAATCTGAAAGATTTTAAAGAAACAGTCTCTATTAGAAAGTTGTTCAATTAGACCAAAAATATCTATCCTACCTTTTTATGTGTTTTAGGAGTGGACCCAGGATAGCATGCCCTGGAGATGAGGAAGTCACTCTTGCTTTTTGGCTTGAGAAACTGACTGCATTCTCTTTCCTTCCTGTTGGGTCCAAACTTCTGTGAACCACAGACTTCTAGCTCATGGGAGCTGTGACTACTGAGGGTGTTGATGATGAGCACTCTTAGCTGAATCGCTTCTGCTACCACAAGAACAAAACAAAGACCAGTAACCACACCAACATGCTTTATAAGTACCTATTTATAAAAAGTCAGGCTGAAGGAAGTACACAGCTGATGTGAACAAAATATTTTACTACTCTCAAGGAAATCCCAACCAAGCTCAGAGATTGCAAATATTCAAATCTTCTCATATTCATGATGCTTCATGCTTCTCCACAAATCATTAGGTGTGATGGAAAGCATCATAGATTTGAAGTTAGAAGGCCTGGATTTGAATCTAGCCATTACGAGCTGTGTAACCTTGGGCAAATCCATTAACCTCTCTGGTCTCCAGTTTCCCCATCTTCAGAATGAGGGGGTTAAGAGGAGAGGAGCTCCAAGGTCTCTTCCAGCTCTAAATCTTTCATCCCATAGGTTGTACTTTTCAAAGGACTTCCTAGGTAACAAATTTTATTTATACCTCGTTTCGTGTATATTTTATGATAGTCTCAAATTAGTTTGCAAATACAAACTCTATAGAGTAATCTTTTGACAGGCAACTGCCTTAAGACGGTAACTTTAAGACCTTTCTGTGTTATTAGTTTAGAGATGTTTCCTCATTTGCAAATGAGGTTGGACTAGATCAGGGAATCTGTGACCTGGAGGCCACATGTGGGCTTCTAGATCCTTGGGTGCAGCCTTTTGACTAAGTCCAAGTTTTATAGAACAAATCTTTTTAATAAGGGGATTTGTTCTGTGAAGTTTGGATTGAGTCAAAAGGCTGCCCCTGAGGACCTAGAGGGCCACATGTAGCCTTGAGGCTGCAGGTTCCCACCCCTGGACTAGATAATCTCTAAGGTCCCTTCCAGTTCAAAAATTCTAAAATCTATGATCTAAGACCATGAGGAGGGAAAGGTGAGCTAGAGATTAGAATAACCAGAAAGGATTCAAATTTAGGGACTGAGAGGTAGAATGAAGCATCAAGAGTGCAACTGGAAAAACCTGAAAGAGAATGAATCAGGGGTGTGGAGTAATCTAGAGGATAAGCACTAAGCTGAAAAAATTTGTAAGAATAGATTTCAAGCGATACTTAGGGGGGATAAAATTTAACTAACCATATTCAGTTTGGGCTGACTAGAGGATTTATTAATAGCACACAAAACCACTCTTGGTGTGCACATACATTCAAGCAGATGTGCTAATATATTTTATCATCATATAGGTCTCAATCTTTATTCTAGTTCTGAGAAATGAAGCAGTACACATGGACCAAAGAAAATGGCCCTGCCCAGAACTACAGGCAAATTTTGAATTGCCTTCTAGAGTTAGCACGGTCTCATACCTAGAGATATTGGCTTCCTTTACAAACATGAATCGGTCAGGCAAGTCAGTAATCATTTAGTAAGCACATGCTTTGTGGCAGGCATGAGCTAAACATTGGGGCTTAGCTAAATCCATAAAGAGGCAAACGCTAGTCCTTGCCTTCAAGAGACTCACAATCTAATGGGGATGACAAGAAGCAAACAAATATGTACAAACTATACACAGGATCAATGGGAAATAGTTAAAAGAGAGAAGGTACTAGAATTAAGAGGGGTTGGGAAAAGCTTCCTGGAAAAAAGAGCATTGGGACTTGAAGTAAGTCTTTGAAGCAAGTAGGTGAAGATAAGGAGGGAGAGCATTCCAGGCATGGAGACAGCCAGAGAATACGCCTGGCACTGAGAGATAAAGTGTCTTTGTGGAATGACAAAGGGTCCTTGGTAGGAAGTAAGGTATAAGAAGACTAGAAAGGGAACAGAAGCAAGGTTATGAAAGACTTTGAACACCAGAGGATTTTATATCACCTAGAGGTGACACAGAGCTGCTAGGCTTTATTAATTTTCCTATTTGCCTCTCCACCTCTGAGCAGTGTTTTGCACATAGTAAGCACTTAACAAATATTTGTTTTGTTTTGTTGATAGAGCCTTGTAAAATTTAGTCTAATTCCACAGACTATTCCAGTCACGTCCTCCCAGACACCAGGAAAGGCAAGAGAGAAAATTGTACTTACCCAAACTTAGAATGAAGCCGTCTTTGTATCTCAAGTATAGTCATGCATACCCCATAACCTGGCAGAGAGCTTTGTACATAGTAGGAATTTACTAACTTTTTAAATGAATTTAATCAAAAAGTTGTGAAGGGTTACAGATTATAGTCAGAAGAGAAGTGCTGTCTGGCACAGTTTATTATTAGGTCTTATTAATATCATTGATTTGGCACTACTCCTTAATAGAAAATAGCTTCAAATATTGGAAACAGGCTCTTGAATCATGTTTTACTTAATTAAAGTGAATACAAATATAGAAGCAGGTAGTGGCAGAGTTTAAGAGCAGTCCCTTACCTTGTAAAATTGTTACTCATGGGTAAATTATAGGGAGAGAATTCTAGGGAGGGAGCAATATATATGGGCAAAGGTCCCCTTTCGCAAAATATTCTGCTTGGATCACAAAATATATTCTATACTTGTAGAGGCATGATTCACTTTAGGTTATTGATTTCTCTCTGCTATCAATGCTCCTGCTTATCACTTGACTAAGAAATAGTATCACAATGCCAAAGTGTTCACGATAACCAGGAGGAAATCACTCACACTGCTATCTCTTTGTGGTATCTGTCTGGTTTCTATAGACTCACCCATTTCTCCAAATCTTTATTGGCACCATTAACATTAACTAAACAACGAAGGCATGTTCTTTCCATGAAATGGGAATGAAAGGTAGCAACAAGAGGATAGGGAGCAAAGGCTCCCCTTTGCTTTGATTTCCAGATACATGCAATCAGGGCTCAATGCTTCAATGCATAAGAAGTTTGTTGCTTTTTCTCCCTTCTCCTCTCAGGGGAGAAATCAAAGAAAAACTCCCAAAGAACGGGGCAACTGTTTCCTTCTCCAACTCATAATCACCAGAAAAGGAAATTTTTTAGAGAGAGTTCTTGGATCATCTCACTCACAAGATCTGCATCAGTCCAGTAACACACCATTACCCTTAGCTTCTGTAATAGTCACTAGTATAGTCACACTATACAGTGGTATAGTCACAGTAATAATCACTAGTCTCAGTCTCTCTCCAAAGGGGAAAGTTGGGGAATAAAATAACAGTGGTGATGCCTAGCCACCTGATCCCAAAATGTGAAGCAAACTCCAATTTCCCTATTCCCAACTTGTCTCAACTCCTTCTGGAAACTTTCTCTCCTAAAGAGGAGTCAGAAATCAGAAAGTCAAAAGCAGTCTCCCCTAAAAGCTCCACTGCCATATTGTTATTAGTTGGTAGATTCTAAAGAAGCATCTCCATTGCAACATGGGTTATATTAATAAATCATTAAAACCAAGTAGTAACCAAAATATGTTTCAAAATGTATATATTCAGAAAAAATATTTTGGAACATGTACAGTAATTAAGCTAGGGAAAAAAACTCTTAAGAGATCATACAGTGCAATAGCCTCATTTTAGAGATGAAGAAACAGGTCCTGAGAAATGAAGGGACTTACCCAAGGTCACACAGGTGGTAGAAATAACAAAGTCAAGATTTGGACCCACATCCTTGTAAAAGATTAAAAAATTAATTTCAAAAGTCCCTTATATTTTGAATTTACCTTTTTATTTATTTATTTTGTTTTAAGTTCTCAACATACATTTCCACAACATTTTGATTCAAATTTTCTCCCCATCTCTCCCCTCCCCCCACCCCAAAATGCCTTGCATTCTGATTACCCCTACCACCAATCTGCCCTCCCTACTAACATCCCTCCCTTCCCTTATCCCTATCTTCTCTTTTATCATGTAGGGCAAGATAAATTTCTATACCCCATTACCTGTATTTCTTATTTCCCAGTTGTATGCAAGAACAATACTCAACAGTTGTTCCCAAAACTTTGAGTTCTAACTTCTCTTCCTTCCTCCCTCCCCACCTATCCCCATTGGGAAGGTAAGCAATTCAATATAGGCTATATATGTGTAGTTTTACAAATGACTTCCATAATAGTCACATTGTATAAGACCAACTATATTTCTCTCCATCCTATCCTGCCCCCCATTTCTTCTATTCTCTTTTTTGATCTTGTCCCTCCCCAAGAGTGTTGATTTCTAATTGCTCCCTCCTCCCATTGCCCTCCCTTCCATCATCCCCCCCACCCTGCTTATCCCTTTCTCCCCTACTTTCCTGTATTGTAAGACAGGTTTTCATACCAAATTGAGTGTGCATTTTATTCCTTTCTTGAGCCAGGTGTGATGAGAGTAAGCTTCAAGTTTTCCCTCTCACCTCCCCCCTATTTCCCAACATTGAAAAGTCTTTTTCTTGGCTCTTTTATGAGAGATAATTTGTCCCATTCCATTTCTCTCTTTCTCTTCCCAATATATTCCTCTCTCACCCCATAATTTTATTTTTTATTTTTTTAGATATGATCCCTTCCTATTCAACTCACCCTGTGCTTTTTGTTTCTGTCTCTCTCTTTATATGTGTGTGTGTGCGTGTGTGTATATAATCCCACCAACTACCCAGATACTGAGAAAAGTTTCAAGAATTACAAATATTATCTTTCCATGTAGGAATGAAAACAGTTCAACTTTAAGAAGTCCCTTATGATTTCTCTTTCCTGTTTACCTTTTCATGCTTCTTTTGATTCTTGTATTTGAAAGTCAAATTTTCTTTTCAGCTCTGGTCTTTCCATCAAGAATGCTTGAAAGTCCTCTATTTCATTGAAAGACCATTTTTTCCCCTGAAGTATTATACTCAGTTTTGCTGGGTAGGTGATTCTTGCTTTTAATCCTAGTTCGTTTGACTTCTGGAATATCATATTCCATGCCCTTTGATCCCTTAATGTAGAAGATGCTAGATCTTGTGTTATCCTGATTGTATTTTCACAATACTTGAATTGTTTCTTTCTATCTGTCTGCAATATTTTCTCCTTGACCTGGGAACTCTGGAATTTGGCTACAATATTCCTAGGAGTTTCTCTTTTTGGATCTCTTTCAGGAGGTGATTGGTGGATTCTTTCAATATTTATTTTGCCCTCTGGTTCTACAATATCAAGACAGTTTTCCTTGATAATTTTATGAAAGATGATATCTAAGCTCTTTTTTTTTTTTTGATCATGGCTTTCAGGTAGTCCCATAATTTTTAAATTGTCTCTCTTGGATCTATTTACCAGGTCAGTTGTTTTTCCAATGAGATATTTCACATTATCTTCCATTTTTTCCTTCTTTTGGTTCTGTTTTGTGATTTCTTGGTTTCTCATAAAGTCATTAGCCTCCATCTGTTCCATTCTAATTTTTAAAGAACTATTTTCTTCAGTGAGGTACTGAACCTCCTTTTCCATTTAGCTAATTCTACTTTTTAAAGCATTCTTCTCCTCATTGACTTTTTGAATTTCTTTTGCCAATTGAGTTAGCCTATTTTTAAAGGTGTTATTTTCTTCAGCATTTTTTGGGGCCTCCTTTAGCAAACTGTTGACTTGCTTTTCATGATTTTCTTGTATCTCTCTCATTTCTCTTCCTAATTTTTCCTCCACCTCTCTTACTTGATTTTAAAAATCCCTTTTGAGCTCTTCCATGGCCTGAGACCATTGAGTATTTACTTTGGATGTTTGGGATACAGAATCCTTGACTTTTATGTCTTTCCCTAATGGTAAGCATGGTAAGATTCCTCATCCAAAAGGATGGGAGAAGATACCTGTTCACCAAGAAAGTAACCTTCTATAGTCTTAGCTTTTTTTCCCTTTTTGAGGCATTTTCCCAACCAGTTACTTGACTTTTGGGTCTTTTGTCAAGAGTAGGGTAGTCTCTGGGGATCTGTAAGATCACAGTTCCTCCAAGGTGGCACAATCAAGGCTGCACACTGGTCTGGGAGCAACCAAAAACTTTGGTACCCAGAATCTGTGAGTAGTAGAGTTTCCTCTCCATGATCACCTGACCTCCAGTTCTGCCAAACCAGCAGTTCGGGCTGAGATTAAGATCAGGTACTCAATTCCCCCAGGAACTTTAGGTGGGGGCAGGGCCACCACTCAGGGTTGAGGTTCAGATCAACTGTTCACTTCCCCCAGGGGCTTTACAATGCAACAATGGATGCTGGCTGCTGTAGAAGCCTCCACTGCCTGCTGGGGCCTCTGCCACCACCACCTGGGGCTGGAGCTATGGGGAGACCCTGCTCCCTTCTCAGACACCTGAAAAAACCCTCTCACTGACCTTTGGCACCTGTAGGTTGATGGATCTGTGAACTGCCAGAGATTCTGCCCCCAAGGCCTACTCTGGTCCTCCTCCTGGCGCTGTATGACCAAGGCTGGGCTGGGTTCCACTCCGCATCCAGCGCAACAGACCTTTCCCATCAGGCTTCCAGGTCACTCTGGGCTGGAAATCTCCTCCACTCTGTTGTTTTGTAGCTTCTGCTGCTCTAAAATTTGTTGAGAGTCTTTCTTTGCAGGTATTTTATGGGCTGTGGGGGAAACGCTCATGTATGTGTGTCTTTCTACTCCACCATCTTGGCTCTGCTCCCCCATATTCTGAATTTTAAAAGAAGAGTTGAGATACAAATGCCACCTCTCACCATTATCTGTCCTGCTCCCAGTCCCAGGCCAATACACAGACTGAAACTGGAGTCTACTTGACAGACCATCAAGTTGCCATTGTCATCTAGCTGAGGTCTCACTTACTCCTGCTTCTATCACTGTGAGCTGATGAACGATAGCATCTGTAAAAACAGCATCTGATCATCTCTCTTATCACACAGTTCAACTGGGGGGGGGGGGTGTGCAGCAACCCCTGAAATGCTACTACCAACACTGTAAACACTACTGTCCCAGCCTTAACCATAGTCCCTGGCCAGGAGCTAGGATTTTGGTAGAGTAAGATGGCTGCATGTTGCTTAAAGCTAGCAGCCTCCTTCATCACACAATCTTCTCAAACACTAAGAGCATTAACCCTCTTAACCACCCATTCCAATCAAATGAGTATCCCTAATCTATGGTACTTTTCCAGTCCCATTGCTAGGACACAAGCTGTCCTTCTAATGCTTGTGATCTAGGAATCACTGTCTTCCAAGGCAAAGGCCACTCTCTATCTGAGGTAGCTGGATAGCACAGCATAGAGTGACAGACTTGGAGTCAATAAGAATTAAGTACAAATCCTGCCTCAGATACCTACTCACTCTGAAACCCTGGGCAAGTCACTTAGCCTTTCTCAGCCTCAGTTTCCTCATCTGTGAAATGGGGATAATAATGGCACCTACCTCACAGAGTTGTTATAAGGGTCAACTGAGATGATATGTAAGTATTTGGTAACCCAACCTTTAAATGTAAATGTGAGCTAGTATCATCATAATTTCCTCCAGTACCTCTTCCAGCTCTCTCATCATTCAGAAACCTCTCCTTCCTTGAAGTTCACTTCACACACCTATATCATTTTGTCCATTGTACTGGTCATTGTCACCTACCAACCTCCAAATCCCTATTGTCTTCTCAATATATTTAGTTCTTTATTCATAGTTTTCCTATCTACCCTATTTCCTGCTTTAATCCACCAGGATACCAAAATTGATGCTTCAGTGGTCACTCTGTTTATCTCAGTTTACAACCTCTTCAACCCCCATGATGTCCACCTCAATTTTACTTCAGCTACCCACAAGGCTGATTATACCTTAAGGTTATCATCACCCCAAACCAGTCCACCTCTGTGATCTGGAAATTTCTCTCTCAACCTTAAACAAGTATTTACTAAGGACCTACTATGTACCAAGTACTCCATTAGGTACTTAGGACACAAAAACAAAAACAAGAAGATTCCTACTCTTAAGTAGTCTTCCTTCTATTGGAAGACACAAAAATAAACAAATAATATAGACAGCATAGTTGTAATATAGCCCAGACCCCTATTCCAACACACACTTCTTTTAAAGCTTCCCTCCTATTGTGCTTCCATCCACACCATGAACTCTGGTTCTTTCATCTCTCCTTGCTTTTAAAATTCTTTTCTGAACTAATTTTCTTTCCTTCAACTTGGACTCAGTTAACTACCTTGCCTATCTTTGACATACCATTATTCACACATTGCCAATCATCAACCTTGCACCACCTCCATCATCTTTCTTTCCTTCTACTCTGAAGTTGTTGGAAATCATGTAGTTATGCTAACTGAATCCACTACACATTAATTTTCTCTAGTTCCAGCTGAGTCCCCATTGCTACATGACAATCCTTATCGACTCTCTAATATACTTCTTTCCCAAAGGGTTTTTATCCTATTTCCAGCGGCTTTTCCAAATCATCTTCTCTATCCTAAATTCTTCGATATCATTCCAATCTTCTCTCCCTTGGCAGATGACCCTTCACAAACTGAGAAAATATCCAACTCTGTCTTCCTTCATTTCTTTCCCATCTACTCAGTTCTCAGCTCCTACAATTTAGTTTCTGACCTGACAATTTTATCAGAATTGCTTTCTCAAAAGTTACCAATATTCTCTGAATGTCTAAATCCAAAAGTTTATTCTTAATCCTTATCCTGCTTGACCTTTCTGCAGCTTTTGACATGACTGAATTCTTGGATATTCTTTCCTTCATTAACTTCCATGATACTGCTCTTTTCCAGTTTTTCACCTCCTGTCTGACCACTTCTTTGTAATATGTTTTGCTAGATCATCATCCATCTTCAACTCTGTAAATGTGGGTATCACCTAAGGTTCTCTCATGGACCCTCTTTGCTTATCTCTCTATACTTCCTCAATTGATGATTTTATTAACTCTTATGGATTTAATTATCATCTCTACCCAGAGGACTTTTAAATTTATGTATCTATATCTGTCCACTTCTCCTTCCCGGATTCTAATCTCACCTATCCAGCTGATTGTTGGATTTCTTTATCTGAATTGTCAGGATGTGCTTCAAACTCAAAATGTCCAAGATGGAACAAATTTCCCAAAACCCACCTCTCCTCTAGTTTCCTATTTCTCTCAAAAAATGTTAAGAATACTAACAAATAAGAAGGCCCCATCATTCTTCCACTTACTCAGGTTTGAGCTACCTTTGTCCTCTCCCTCTTTCTGTCTCTCATATCCTTCCTTTGTAAAATCCTGTTCAGTGATTCTACTTTTGTAAGATTTCTTATATCTGTCCATTTTTCTTCACCCATATGACCATCACCCAATTTCAGGCCACCACCACTTCTCATTCAGCCTTTTACAATAGGTTCCTAATTGTTATTCCTGCTTCCAGTCTCTTTCAGTCTCCAATTCATTATTCAGATAACTGTTAAAATAATCTTCCTAAGGCATACATCCATATCATTCACCTGTTTAAGCAGGGGTTGTGTTGACTACAGGAGAAAATACAAACTCTAGCCTGAGATTTAAAGCCATCTATGATCTGACTCTTTTCTAGCCTTAAGTCACAATATCTATCTGCATTCCAGCTAAGCAGGACCAACAGCTACTCCTCAAATTTGATATTCCTGTCTGCTAAGAATGTTCTCATCTCTGCCTTTCCTCTACATTCAGTTCTGGTGTCTCCTTTTCCATAAAGCCTTCCATGATCTCTCTTGTTGTTCATATACCTTCACTGCCCATATTTTCTTATACCATGTTATTTGCTCTTCTACTTGCTACTTTTTATTACTAGAGCAGCTAGGTGGCACAGAGGATAGAGTGTCAGGCTTGGAGTTAGGAAGACTAATCTCCCTGAGTTCTAATCTGGTCTCAGACTTCCTAGCTGTGTGACCCTTGGCAAATCACTTAACTATGTTTGTTTCAGTTTCCTCACCTGTAAAAATGACCTGAAGAAGAAAATGGCAAACCATTCCAGTATCTCTGTCAAGAAAATCCCAAATGGGGTCAGGAGAAGTTGAACAGACTAAATTTCTCCCAAGGAAATTCCCAAGGAGAATGTAAATCTCTTGAAGTCAGGAGTGGTTTGTCTTTGTAATTTCTTTTTTTTTTTTTTTTGAAACAGCAAATTTCTTTTTTTTATTTTTTTATTTTATTTTTTTTCATTTTTTTATTATTATTTTTTAATGTTTAACAATCAATGCCATACAATTGAGATTTTATCCCCCCCACACCTACCCCCCACTACCCCCCTCCCTCCCCACGACTGCATACAATTCTGTATGGGTTCTACATATACTTTCCTACTGAGTATATTTTCACTATAGTCATGCTATGTAGTCAGACTAAAATAAATGAAAGAAATCATATAACAAATCAAAACATGATACACAAAAACATACACATACACAAACATGATCTGCTACATTTTGCGAATGACTTCCATATTTCTTTCTCTGAGTGTGGAAGGCATTTTGCCTTGAGAACCACCACTGGGATTTTTTTTTTTTAAGAAGTCCTTGCGTTATTACGAAATTCCAAGTCTACCAGAAAAAACTCTCGCACACTGTGATCGTTGCTGTGCACAAAGTTCTCCTGGTTCTGCTCCTTTCACTCAGCATCAGGTCATATAAGTCCTTCCAGGCCTCTCTGAAGTCTTCTTGTTCCTCATTTCTTATGGCACAACAGTACTCCATTACATTCATATACCATAATTTATTCAGCCATTCCCCAATTGATGGACATCCCCTTGACTTCTAGTTTTTGGCAACTACAAAGAGTGCTGCTATAAATATTTTTGTACATGTGGGACCCTTTCCCATTTTTATGCTCTCTTGGGGATATAGTCCTAGTAGCGATATTGCTGGGTCAAAGGGTATGCACATTTTTGTAGCCCTTTGGGCATAGTTCCAAATTGCTCTCCAGAATGGTTGGATGCGCTCGCAGCTCCACCAACAATGAATTAGTGTTCCAACTCTCCCACATCCTCTCCAGCATTTATCATTTTCTTGTTCTGTCATGTTTGCCAATCTTATAGGTGTGATGTGGTACCTCAGAGTTGTTCTGATTTGCATCTCTCTAATCAATAGTGATTTAGAGCACTGTTTCATATGATTATAGATATCTTTAATTTCTTCTTCCGAAAATTGCCTGTTCATATCCTTTGACCATTTATCAATTGGGGAATGACTTGTATGATTATACATTTGAGTCAGTTCTCTACATATTCTAGAAATGAGGCCTTTATCCCCGAGCTTAGCTGTAAAAATTCTTTCCCAATTTACTACATCCCTCCGGATTTTGGTTGCATTGGGTTTGGTTGTGCAAAAACTTCTCAGTTTAATGTAATCAAAGTTATCCATTTTGCATTTCATAATGCTTTCTATCTCTTCTTTAGTAAAAAATTCTTCCCTTCTCCATAAATCTGATAAATACACTATTCCTTGCTTCTCCAGTTTATTCATGGTATCAATCTTTATACCTAAATCATGTACCCATTTGGACTTTATTCTTGTGTACAGTGTCAGGTATGAGTCTATGCCTAATTTCTGCCACACTGTTATCCAGTTTTCCCAGCAATTTTTGTCAAACAGTGAGTTCTTATCCCAGAAGCTGGGGTCCTTGGGTTTATCAAACAGAAGATTGCTATATTCCTTGCCTACTGCGTCTTGAGTGCCAAGTCTATTCCACTTGTCTACCTCTCTGTTTCTTAGCCAATATCAAGTGGTTTTGATAATAGCTGCTTTATAGTACAGTTTGAGGTCTGGTAGCGCTAGGCCACCTTCCCAAGCATTTCTTTTCATTAGTCCCTTTGATATTCTGGACCTTTTGTTTTTCCAAATGAATTTTGATATTATTTTATCCAGCTCTAGGAAATAATTGTCTGATAGTTTAATTGGTATGGCACTAAATAAGTAAATTAATTTAGGTAGAATTGTCATTTTTATTATATTAGCACAGCCTACCCATGAGCAACTAATGTTTTTCCACTTACTTAAATCTGACTTTATTTGTGCAAAAAGTGTCTTGTAATTGTGTTCATATAATCCCTGGGTTTGTTTTAGCAGGTAAACTCCTAAGTATTTTATACTGTCTACCCTAGCTTTAAATGGGATTTCTCTTTCTATCTCTTGCTGTTGGACTTTGTTGCTAATATATAGGAATGCAGAAGATTTGTGTGGGTTTATTTTGTAACCTGCAACTTTGCCAAAGTTGTTTATTATTTCAAGTAATTTTTTACTTGAATCTCTGGGATTCTCTAAGTAGATCATCATATCATCTGCAAAGAGTGATAACTTAGTTTCTTCTTTGGCTATTCTTATTCCTTCAATATCTTTATCTTGTCTAATTGCTACAGCTAACATTTCTAGTACCATATTGAATAATAGTGGTGATAATGGACATCCTTGTTTCACCCCTGATCTTATTGGGAATGCATCTAGCTTATCCCCATTGCATATAATGCTTGCTGAAGGTTTTAGATAGATACTGCTTATTATTTTATGGAAAGTTCCCTTTATTCCTACGTTCTCCAGTGTTTTTAGTAGGAATGGGTATTGTATTTTGTCAAAAGCTTTTTCTGCATCTATTGAGATAATCATGTGGTTTTTGTTAGCTTTGTTGTTGATGTGATCGATAATGCTAATAGTTTTCCTAATATTGAACCGGCCCTGTAATCCTGGTATGAATCCTACCTGATCATAATGTATTAATCTTGTGATAAGATGCTGTATTCATTTTGCTAAAATCTTATTTAAAATTTTTGCATCTATATTCATTAGGGAAATTGGTCTATAATTTTCTTTCTCTGTTTTGTCTCTTCCTGGTTTGGGTATCAAAACCATATTTGTATCATAGAAAGAATTTGGGAGGACTCCTTCTTCCCCAATTTTCAAAAATAGTCTACATAGTATTGGAATTAACTGTTCTTTAAATGTTTGATAGAATTCACTTGTGAATCCATCTGGCCCTGGAGATTTTTTCCTAGGGAGTTCATTGATGGCTTGTTCAATTTCTTTTTCTGAGATGGGGTTGTTTAAGTATTCAACTTCCTCTTCTGTTAATCTGGGCAATTTGTATTTTTTAAAATATTCATTCATCTCGTTTAGATTATCGAATTTGTGGGCATAAAGTTGGGCAAAGTAGTTTCTAATTATTGTTTTAATTTCCTCCTCATTGGAGGTGAGTTCACCCCTTTCATTTTTAATATTAGTAATTTGATTTTCTTCTTTCTTTTTTTAAATCAGATTGACCAAAGGTTTATCAATTTTATTAGTTTTTTCATAAAACCAACTATTGGTTTTATTTATTAATTCAATAGTTTTCTTAATTTCAATTTTATTAATCTCTCCTTTGGTTTTCAGTATTTCTAATTTGGTATTTACTTGGGGATTTTCAATTTGTTCTTTTTCTAGCTTTTTCAACTGCAAGCCCAAGTCATTGATCTCCTCTTTCTCTATTTTATTTATGTAAGCATTCAAAGATATAAAACTTCCCCTAATAACTGCTTTTGCAGTACCCCATAAGATTTGGTATGTTGTCTCACTATTGTCATTCTCTTGAATGAAATTGTTGATTGTTTCTATGATTTCTTCTTTAACCCAACCCTTCTTTAGAATTAGATTATTTAGTTTCCAATTGATTTTTGGTTTCTCTTTCCATGGCCTTTTATTACATGTAATTTTTAATGCATTATGATCTGAGAAGGATGCATTGATTATCTCTACCTTTCTGCACTGGATTGTGAGATTTTTATGTCCTAGTACATGGTCAATTTTTGTAAAGGTTCCATGTACCGCTGAGAAAAAGGTATATTCCTTTCTATTCCCATTTAATTTTCTCCAAAGATCTATCATATCTACCTTATCCAGAGTTTTGTTTACCTCCTTAACCTCTTTCTTGTTTATTTTGAGGTTAGATTTATTGAGTTCAGAGAGGGGGAGGTTGAGGTCCCCCACTAGTATAGTTTTGCTGTCAATTTCTTCCTTCAACTCCCCCAACCTCTCCTCTAAGAATTTGGATGCTATGCCACTTGGAGCATACATGTTTAGTAATGATATTGCTTCATTGTCTATGGTGCCTTTTAGCAGGATATAGTTTCCATCCTTATCCCTTTTGATTAGATCTATTTCTGCTTTTGCTTTGTCTGAGATTAGGATTGCTACTCCTGCCTTTCTTACATGAGCTGAAGCACAATATATTCTGCTCCATCCTTTGACCTTTATCCTATGTGTATCCCCCCGTTTCAAATGTGTTTCTTGTAAGCAGCATATTGTTGGATTATGGCTTTTAATCCATTCTGCTATCCGTCTCTGTTTTATGGGAGAGTTCATTCCATTCACATTCACAGTTATGATTACAATCTGTGTATTTCCCTCCATCCTCTTTCCCACCATTTGTGCTTTTAGTTCTCCCATCTCCCTTCCCCTCCTCAATAGTATTCACTTTTCTCCCCCTCCTCCTGCAGCCTTCCCCTCCTTCTTTTAGCCCCCCTCCCTTTTACTCCCCTTTACTCTTATTGCTTCTTCCCTCCCTTTTAGCCTCCCTCCCCTTTCTTCCCCCTTCCCCTCCTACTACCTATAGAGCTAGTTAGGATTATCTACTTAAGATTATTGTTCCCTCTTTTAAACAAATCAGATGAGAGTACCTCTCAAACAATGCTCATCTCCCTCCCCTCCTTCCCTCTACTATAGTTGTGTACTTCTTCCTGTGATGTAATTTGCAATTTTCTGCTTCCTCCTTTTCACACCTGCTATTACAATCCCTTCTCATACTTAAATCATATTTTTGACATGACATCATTTACTTTATACATGTATATCCCTTTTATCATAATAGCTGCACAGTTCTCAAGATTAACAGGTATCATCTTCCCTTATAGGGAGGTAAACAGTTTGCCCTAATTAAGTAACAAGTTTTTGTTTGTGTTTTTCCCCCCTGTTTACCTTTTTGTGATTCTCTTGAGACCTGCATTTGAAGATCAAATTGTCTATTGAGTTCTGGTGTTTTGGTCAGGAAGCTCTGGAAATCCCTTATTTTGTTGAATGACTTTCTCCTTGCCTGAAATGTTATGCTGAACTTTGCTGGGTAGTTGATCCTTGGTTGAAGTCCCAACTCCTTTGCCTTACGGAATATTGGGTTCCAATTCTTTCGATCTTTTAATGTAGAAGCTGCAAGGTCCTGTGTGATCCTGACTGTATGTCCTTGATATTTGAATTGTTTCTTTCTGGCTGCTTGTAGTATTTTCTCCTTCACTTGATATTTCTGCAATTTGGCAACGATATTTCTTTTTTTTTTTTTTTTTTTATTAATTTTTTTATTTTTTTTAATGTTTAACAATCACTGCCATACAATTGCGATTTTATCCCTCCCCACCCACCCCCCACTACCTCCCTCCCTCCCCACGACTGCATACAATTCTGTATAGATTCTACATATACTTTCCTATTGAGTATATTTTCACTATCGTCATGCTATGTAGTCAGACTAAGATAAATGAAAGAATCCGTATAACAAATCAGAACATGATACACAAACAGATACACATACACAAACATGATCTGCTACATTATGTGAGTGACTTCCATATTTCTCTCTCTGAGTGTGGAAGGCTTTTTGCCTTGAGGTCCACCATTGGGATTTTTTTTTTTTTTTCAGAAGTTCTTGTGTTATTACAAAAATCTAAGTCTACCAGAAAAAACTCTCACACACTGTGGTTGTTGCTGTGCATAAAGTTCTCCTGGTTCTGCTCCTTTCACTCAGCATCAGGTCATATAAGTCCTTCCAGGCCTCTCTGAAGTCTTCTTGTTCATCATTTCTTATGGCACAATAGTACTCCATTACATTCATATACCATAATTTATTCAGCCATTCCCCAATTGATGGACATCCCCTTGACTTCCAGTTTTTGGCAACTACATAGAGTGCTGCTATAAATATTTTTGTACATGTGGGACCCTTTCCCATTTTTATGATCTCTTGGGGATATAGTCCTAGTAGCGATATTGCTGGGTCAAAGGGTATGCACATTTTTGTAGCCCTTTGGGCATAGTTCCAAATTGCTCTCCAGAATGGTTGGATGCGCTCACAGCTCCACCAACAATGAATTAGTGTTCCAACTCTCCCACATCCTCTCCAGCATTTATCATTTTCTTGTTCTGTCATGTTTGCCAATCTTATAGGTGTGATGTGGTACCTCAGAGTTGTTTTGATTTGCATCTCTCTAACCAATAGTGATTTAGAGCATTTTTTCATATGATTATAGATAGCTTTAATTTCTTCCTCTGAAAATTGCCTGTTCATATCCTTTGACCATTTATCAATTGGGGAATGACTTGTATGATTATACATTTGGGTCAGTTCTCTATATATTCTAG
Source organism: Notamacropus eugenii (assembly GCF_028372415.1). Classification (NCBI taxonomy): domain Eukaryota; kingdom Metazoa; phylum Chordata; class Mammalia; order Diprotodontia; family Macropodidae; genus Notamacropus; species Notamacropus eugenii. The sequence continues at coordinate 252,314,435 of NC_092873.1, read as the reverse complement.
AAATGAGGCCTTTATCCCCGAGCTTAGCTGTAAAAATTTTTTCCCAATTTACTACATCCCTCCGGATTTTGGTTGCATTGGGTTTGGTTGTGCAAAAACTTCTCAGTTTAATGTACTCAAAGTTATCCATTTTGCATTTCATAATGCATTCTATCTCTTCTTTAGTAAAGAATTCTTCCCTTCTCCATAGATCTGATAAATACACTATTCCGGCAACGATATTTCTTGGGGTTTTGAGTTTGGGATCCCTTTCGGGAGGGGAATGGTGGATTCTTTCGATGACTATTTTGCCCTCTGAGTCTAGTACTTCTGGGCAGTTTTCCTTGATTTCCTGGAAGATATTGTCCAGACTCTTTTCTTCATCATGGGTTTCTGGCAGGCCAATAATTCTTAAATTTTCTCTCCTGGATCTATTTTCCAGGTCAGTTGTTTTTCCAATTAAATATTTTACATTTTCTTCTATCTTTTCATTCTTTAGATTTTGTTTGACTGATTCTTGTTGCCTCATTGAGTCATTAGTTTCTACTTGCCCAATTCTAATCTTCATCGTATTGTTTTCTTCAGTTAACTTTTGCATCTCCTTTTCCATCTGACTAATTTTTCCCTTTAAGGAGCTATTTTCTCCATTTAATTTTTGTACTTCTTTTTCCATTCGACCAATTTTCCCAGTTAGGTTTTGGGTTTCCTTTTCCATCTGATCAATTTTCCCAATTAGGTTTTGGGTTTCCTTTTCCATTTGATTAGCTCTTCCTTTTAGGGAATTATTCTCTCCAGTTAATTTTTGAACTTCCTTTTCCATTTCTTCAATTTTCTTTTTCAGGGTGATGTTCTCATCAGTGAATTCTTTTTTTATAGTTTTAAAATCATTGGCCAGTTTTTCTTTTATATCCTTCTTCAGATGTTCCAGGTAATCTAGTTGTGCTTGGGAGAAATTCATAGTCCCATCTGAGGTTTCAGATGGAAGTACAGTCTCAGCTCTGACCTCTTTGGTGTTTGTGTTTTGGTCCTTATCCCCATAGAAAGATTCTATGGTTTTTTCACTTTTCGTCTGCTTTTTCCAGTTCATGATGTTGGCTGAGTGTTGTAGCTTCTGGTTCTTTCAGTCAGAAGGTACAGAACTTTGTGTTGAGCTGATGTGTGAAGAAGCTAAAAGCAGGTTTTTGTTTTTTGTTTCCCAGATTAACCCTGGGGTTAGCCTGTTAAGTGTGTGGGAGGAGTGGTCTGGTCACAGGAGATCTCCTCAGTTGAACTGAGGCAAAGGCAAGCTCAGGGGATGGTGGTCCCAGCTTCTCTATTGTCTTCCCTTTTCCCCTGGAGGGCTGAGGCATGCCTAGATGCTAATGCGTGTTCCCACACCTCCTGGGGCTCATCTCCCAGCGCTGAGGCTTGCCTGGGTCTCAGTGCGAGTTTTCTCTGCCCTGGGTCCTCTGTCCTTCCGGATCGCCTCCGCCACAGTAGGAAGAATCCCCCTTTGCTATTTTCCTAGCCTCTGGTGTTATGAGACTATTTGCCCCCTTCTGCTGTTCCCGCTGATCCAGGATTTTTCTGGGGAAATATTTTATGGTTCTTTCATGGACATCAGCGGGGAGGAGAGAGCATTTACTGATCACTCCGCCATCCTGGCTCCCGGAAGTTCAAGTAGGTGACTTACCGAAGTTTAATCTTCAGGCTGAAGGTCTCAGGAGCTGCTGCGCTGATATCTGGCTCTCAGCGGCTCTCACCGGCTCGGTTTGGCTGGTCTCCTGCTCCGCTGGTTCTGTCCGCAGCTCTCAGGCTTCTCAGGTCCCTTCCACCCCGCTGTGCTGACTGCGCTGCACTGTGTGCTGGGGGCTCACCCCCGCGGAACAGATCCTTCCCGTGGACCTAACCTGGGCTCCGAATCTGTCAAAGTCTGTCACCCACTGGATTCTGCACCTCCAAAGTTTCGTCAGATTCCCCTTTCAGAGGTATCCAGAGGAATTTGTCCAGGAGCTTAGGTGAGTCGTTGCTTTCGCTCCGCCATCTTGGCTCCGCTGTCTTTGTAATTTGTAATTTCAACATCTAGAACAATGCCTTGTTCAAAATAGGTGTATGACAAATGTCTGTTGAATTATATTAAAACATGCATTTAAGGTTAAGTGATTAGTTCAATTCAAAAAACATTTATTAAGCATCTACTACATGCAGAACACTATACTAAGTATCGGCAAAGATTCAAAAATTCAATAAGACTATACCTGCCTTAAGGGAAATTACATTGCAATATGCAAATAACTCAAAATGTACACATAAAATAACCATAGAATGAGTGTGATGTCCTTCTCTATATCCTCACCTGTTTAAAGTCTTCTTTCAAGGTCCAGCTCACATGTCATATACCTTCCATGAATAGTCTATATTTAACCAACCTCTATTTTTTAACACCCCCCTTCTTCTCTATTTAGATTTCTCCAGTTGCACTTATAAAATTTATGTTTTAGTTATTTATTTATCTTATCTTCCTTGAGAGAGGCTATTGTATCTCATTTCATCTTATTTTATCTGTATGACCTAGTACAGTCTATCCAGTGCTTCTCAAACTTTTTTCCACTCAGGATCTCTTTTCCCGTTTTTGCAGTGATGGTTAGCATTGAGTGGTCTAAGGGCATGCGCAGTGCAAAGTGCTCTTGCTTTGTGTTCAGAACCAAGACTGCAATGAAGTTGCAATACCACACAGGCAAGAGCTATCAGAAACACCTTGGTTTCATTATGCATTTGATTTTTAATTAAGTTTTGGTCTTTGCATGTTCAGAAACCTTTTACTGTTGCCAAATTTTTTTGCTACCCCACATGGAGTTGGGAGCCATAGTTTAAGAAGCTCTGATGTGGAAATAGTAGGAACTTAATACAGTTTTGCTGAATTAAATTCAATCAATCAACAAATATATATTAGGTACCTACAATGTACTGGGTGCTGGGGGGGCGGAGCCAAGATGACGGAGTAGAAAGACGCACATACACATAGCTCTGAACCCACAACCCATAGAACATCTACAAGAAAGTAACTCACGGCGAATTCTGCACCCAGAGGCCACAGAACATTGGAGCGAGGGAGATTTCTGTTCCAGAGAGACCTGCAAACCTCTAGCAAAAGGTTCTTCGCGCCACAGACTGGGCGCCGGGACTGGGAGCTGAGTACAGCCCTGCCGTGGCCGCAGCACCGAGAGGAAAAGATCCGAGCGGGCTTCAGGGACGGAATCTCCAGCGGCCACGCGGGTCCCTCCAACCACAGGTGACGGGGGTCAGTGAGAGGGTCTCTTTGGCGGGTCAAGAGGAGAGTGGGGTGCCCCCATGGCTCAGGCCCCCTCGGGAGGAAACAGCGGAGACGGGAGCAGACCAAGGCTCCCCAAGCAGACAGGAGCCTGGATCCATTGCTGAAGGTCTCTGCATAAACCCCCTGAGGGAACTGAGCCTGTGAGGCGGCCCTGCCCCCACCTGAGCACCTGAACTTAATCACACACTGAATAGCAGCCCTGCCCCCGCCAAAAGCCCTGAGGCTGGCAAGCAGCATTTGAATCTCAAACCCCAAGCACTGGCTGGGAGGATCCGTAGGCGAAGTGGGTGTGAAGAGAATATTCAGAAGTCAAATCACTGGCTGGGAAAATGCCCAGAAAAGGGAAAAGAAATAAGACTATAGAAGGTTACTTTCTTGGGGAACAGGCATCTCCTCCCTTCCCTTCTGATGAGGAAGAACAATGCTTACCATCAGGCAAAGACACAGAAGTCAAGACCTCTATATCCCAGCCCACTCAATGGGCTCAGGCCATAGAAGGGCTCATAGAAAATCAAGTTAGAGAGGTGGAAGAAAAGCTGGGAAGAGAAATGAGAGACATGCAGTCAAAGCATGAACAGCAGATCAGCTTCCTGCTAAAGGAGACCCAAAAAAATGCTGAAGAAAATAACACCTTGAAAAATAGGCTAACTCAATTGGCAAAAGAGGTTCAAGAAGCCAATGAGGAGAAGAATGCTTTCAAAAGCAGAATTAGCCAGATGGAAAAGGAGATTCAAAAGCTCACTGAAGAAAATAATTCCTTCAAAATTAGAATGGAACAGATGGAGGCTAATGACTTTATGAGAAACCAAGAAATCACAAAACAAAACCAAAAGAATGAAAAAATGGAAGATAATGTGAAATACCTCATTGGAAAAACAACTGGCCTGGAGAATAGATCTAGGAGAGACAATTTAAAAATTATGGGCCTACCTGAAAGCCAGGATCAAAAAAAGAGCCTAGACATCATCTTTCATGAAATTATCAAGGAAAACTGCCCTGAGATTCTAGAACCAGAGGGCAAAATAAGTATTCAAGGAATCCACAGATCACCGCCTGAAAGAGTTCCAAAAAGAGAAACTCCTAGGAACATTGTGGCCAAATTCCAGAGTTCCCAGATCAAGGAGAAAATATTGCAAGCAGCTAGAAAGAAACAATTCAAGTATTGTGGAAATACAATCAGGATAACACAAGATCTAGCAGCTTCCACATTAAGGGATCGAAGGGCATGGAATAGGATATTCCAGAAGTCAAAGGAACTAGGACTAAAACCAAGAATCACCTACCCAGCAAAACTGAATATAATACTTCAGGGGAAAAATTGGTCTTTCAATGAAATAGAGGACTTTCAAGCATTCTTGATGAAAAGACCAGAGCTGAAAAGAAAATTTGACTTTCAAACACAAGAATGAAGAGAAGCATGAAAAAGTAAATAGCAAAGAGAAATCATAAGGGACTTTACAAAAGTTGAACTGTTTACATTCCTACATGGAAAGATAATATTTGTAACTCTTGAAACTATTCAGCATCTGGGTACAGGGTGGGATAACACACACACACATAGAGACAGAGTGCACAGAGTGAACTGAAGAGGAGGGGATCATATCTTAAAAAAAAAAATGAAATCAAGCAGTGAGAGAGAAATATATTGGGAGGAGAAAGGGAGAAATGGAATGGGGCAAATTATCTCTCATAAAAGAGGGAAGCAAAAGACTTTTTAGTGAAGGGAAAAAGAGGGGAGGTGAGAGAAAAACATGAAGTTTACTCCCATCACATTCTACTAAAGGAAGGAATAAAATGCACAGTCATTTTGGTATGAAAACCTATCTTACAATACAGGAAAGTGGGGGATAAGGGGATAAGCAGGGTGGGGGGATGATGGAAGGGAGGGCACGGGGAGGAGGGAGCAATTTGAGGTCAACACTCATGGGGAGGGTCAGGATCAAAAGAGAGAACAGAAGTAATAAGGGACAGGATAGGATGGAGGGAAATATAATTAGTTCTTACACAACACTACTATTATGGAAGTCATTTGCAAAACTACACAGATCTGGCCTATATTGAATTGCTTGCCTTTCAAAGGGAAGGGGTGGGGAGGGAGGGAGGGCAGATTGGCAGACAGAGGCAATTAGAATGCTCGGTGTTTTGGGGTGGGGGGAGGGGACAAAAGGGGAGAAAATGTGGAACCCAAAATTTTGTGAAAATGAATGTTAAAAGTTAAATAAATTAATAAAAAAATGTACTGGGTGCTGGTGATGGGGTACTTGGGTGCATGTGCTTGGACCCCAATTCTAAAATCACATTTCTCTTTAAAAATCACATTTCTCGGGGGAGGAGCCAAGATGGCAGAATAGAAAGATACACAGACGCTTACCTCTTACCCCACAGCCCATAAAACACCTGTAAAGAAGAACTCTCAACAAATTCTAGAGCAGCAGAAGCCACAGAAAAATGGAGTGGAGGAGATTTCTGTTCCAGAGAGATCTGAAAAACCAACGGGAAAGGTCTGTTATGCACCAGACCCAGAGCAGAGCCCAGCTTGCCTTGTACACATAGCACCGAGAGGAGCAGATCCAAGCAGGCTTCAGGGACAGAATCTCCAGCAGGCAGTGCAGGTCCCTCAACCCACAGGCGCCAAAGGTCAGTGAGAGGGTCTTTTCAGCTGGCCGAGAGGGGCACGGAGTGTCCCCATGACTCAGGCCCCCTCGGGAGGCAGCAACAGAGGCAGCAGCAGACAGGGGCTCCCAAAGCAGGCAGGAGCCCAGATCCATTTTTGAAGGTCTTCTCGTAAACCCCTTGAGAGAACTGAACCCTGTGTGGTGGCCTTGCCCCGACCTGAGCAGCTGAACTTAATCTCACACTGAATAGCAGCCCCACCCATGCTGAAAGCCCCTAAGGCTTGGGGGCAGCATTTGAATCTCAGCCCCCAAGTGCTGGCTGGGTGGAACTGGAGGTGAGGTGGTTGTGGAGAGGAAACTCAGAAGTCAAGTAACTGGCTAGGAAAATGCCCAGAAAAGGGAAAAAAAATAAGACCATAGAAGGTTACTTTCTTGGGGAACAGGTGTCTCCCCCCATCCTTTCAGATGAGGAAAAACAAGGCATACTATCAGAGGAAGTCAAGGCCCCTGCCTCCAAAGGGGACTTAAACTTGGCTCCGGCAATAGAAGACCTTAAAAAACAAGTTAGCAGCTTACTAAAGGAAAACCAAAAAATGCTGAGGAAAATGACAACTTTAAAAAGAGGCTAACTCAATTGGAAAAAGAGGTTCAAAAAGCCAATGAGAAGGAGGTTTTAAAAAGCAGAATTAGCCAAATGGAGGAGAAGGTTCAAAAGCTCACTGAACAAAATAATTCCTTGAAAGAGAGAATTGAGTCCAGGGAAACGAATGACTATGAGTTAAACCAAGAAGTTAGTAAACAAAACCAAAAATTTGAAAAAATAGAAGATGAGGTGAAAGAACTCATTGGAAAAACAACTGACCTGGAAAATAGATCCAGGAGAAATAATTTAAAAATTATTGGACTACCTGAAAGCCATGAACAAAAAAAGAGCCTAGACATTATCTTCCATGGAATTATCAAGGAAAACTGCCCTGATGTTATAGAATCAGAGGCCAAAATGGATATTGAAAGAATTCATCGTTCACCTCCTGAAAGAAACCCTAAAAGAGAAACTCCTAGTTATATTGTGGCCAAATTTCAGAGTTCCCAGATCAAGGAGAAAATACTGCAAGCAGTTAGAAAGAAACAATTTGAGTAATGTGGAAATACAATCAGGATAACACAGGACCTGGCAGCTTCAACATTAAGGGATCAAAGGGCTTGGAGTGGGATATTTCAGAAGTCAAAGGAACTGGGATTGAAGCCAAGAATCACCTACCCAGCATATCTGAATATAATACTTCAAGGGAAAAAATGGTCATTCAGTGATATAGTCGAATTTCAAGATTTCATGTTGAGGAAAAGACCAGATCTGTATTTAAAAATTTGACTTCCCAAGACAAGAATCAAGACAAAACATGAAAAGGTAAATAGAAAAGAAAAATCATAAAAGACTTTCTAGAGCTGAACTATTTACATTACTACATGGAAAGAAAATATTTTTAAATCTTGAATCTTTTCTCACTATTTGGGTAGTTGGAGAGATTGTACATACACACACACATACACATAGATAGAAAAAGAGTACAGGGTGTGTTATTTCAGAAGAGATGATATCCACATTTACACACAAAAAAATAAAATATAATAAAAATTAAGAGATAAAGTAGGAAAATTCTGGGGAGAGAAAGGGAGTAATGGAATGGGGCAGGCTATAACTCATAAAAGAGATAAGAAAAGTCTTATTCAATGGAGGAGATAAGGGAGAAGGGGTGGGGAATAAAGCTACTCTCCCCATGTGTGGCTGAAGGAGGGAATAACATGCTCACTAAATTTGATATGAAAATTTATATACACCACAGGAAAGTAGGAGAGGAGGAGACAAGTGAAGCAAGGGGCATGTTAGAAGGGAGGACAAATGGGAGAAGGGAGTCACTAGAAATAAACACTTTTGAGAAGGGACAAGGTCAATTGTAGGGGGAAAAATAAGGGGGGATAGGGTAGGTCAGAAGGCAATATAATTAGTATTACACAACATGATTACTATGGAAGTCTTCTGCAAAACAACACATATTTAGTCTGTATTGAATTGCTTCCCTTCTCAGTTGGGCTGGGGAGGGGGGGGGAGGGAGAGAAGTTGGAATTCAAAGTATTAGAAATGAATGTTGAGAATTTTTATTGCATATAATCAGGAAATAAGAACTACAGGGATAGGGGTATGGAAATTCATCTTGCCCTGCAAGATAAGAGAGAAGATGGGGAAAGGAGAGGGGTGGGATGTGATGGAGGGGAGGGTACATTGAGGGAAGGAGTAATCAGAAAGCAAGGTATTAAGAAGCAGGGGGAGGGGAGTGATGGGGAGAAAAATTGGACATGTTACAAAGTGAGGTGAAAGCAATTAGTATTAAAACAATAGACTGAATTAATTACTGAGAATCAATCAATGACATCTTTAGTTTGGAGAAAAGGATTTCAGTCTAAATTTCCAAGAGGAAGATAACCTCAGGTAAAATTTGGCATTGATGGAAAAGTCAAGGTTTTATTGGTAAATTAGATTATATGATTGCCATTTAATCAGGAACTAGAACAGGTATAGAAAGACATGTAAGCCACTTAAGACTTGCCTCAAAAGATGTTCCTTAGCCATAGTGAAACTATAATCATATTTGAAACCTGGCTATTGGAACTTGCCATTTTTAGATGCTATGGGACTATTAAGGGACTGTTCTTCTGAGTCTAACTCCAGGTATGGGAAGCAAGAAAGGCGATCTGAGCCTCCAATACATGATGCCAGTAAGCTGATGAGATGCTGGTATGAACTGCATAGGTGATCTCAAGGGAAGGGTGGGAGAGCGGATGTTCAGCCTGGGCTGAGGTAGGATTCTCCTGACTCAATTTCCCCACTGACACCTGGCAGACTTTAAGCCTGACTGAATGCAAGTGGATAATCTAATTCTGCCTGGGGTTTGACATGAAGTTGGGGAGATATTGTATCCCTGCAATGTCCTTACTATTGGCAGCAATTTCCTATAGCCAAAAGGTTTGTAAGCTTAATACCAGATCTATTCAATTATAGATTACAGGTAGGGGAAGATCCGAGGTTGTCTAAAATTAAGCTATCAGGCATAGGACTTTAGACCAACAACATTAAGTTAGGGTCCTTTAATTCTTAGTAACACTGTGGAGACAATTAGGTCAAGAGCTTATGAAATTAGCAACATAAATATTATCTGTGTCTCAGTTAATGTTTAAAAAAAAAAATTCTTTTGTGGTCCATATTGTAAATGTTCTAAAAAGATGTATCACCTGACCAAAAGTATGAATTGCTTTATCTGTTATAAACTGTGTTAAAAATAAATAAATAAATAAATAAATAAATAAATAAATAAATAAATAAATAAAAATAAAAAAATAAAAACCACATTTCTCCCTAGCCTATCCCAGGAAGTTTCTCCCAGCCCAAGGACACAGCCTACTCAGGAACAACCGTTTTCTCCTTTCCTGATACAGCAGCCAGCTGCACCTATTGAATTTATTAGTCTGAACCAGCTGTGTACTGGCTGAATGAGCTGTGCACTGGGTCATAATGACATTTACCACTCACTGACCAATCATATGTATCCTAGTCTTATGTATCCCTTACATTATCTTGTCTAACCAGATGAGAGCAGCCTATTATTCCTAAGTCAATCTTGACTTAGGGACATTTCAGGCCTAAAACCACACCTCTATGTAGCTCCCCCATCCCCTGCACAAAGATACCAAAAGTGCATGTTCCTTTAAGAACTAACCACTCCTTACCCACTCCCTAATCCCACCCTGAATCACCTAATTAGCATGTTTGGCACATGTTATACTGTAGAATATTCTATATAAACTTTACCTGTACCCCTCTGAGGTTGCAGTTTCCCTAAGAACTCTTGCCTGCTGAAAAGCATAATAAATCTTTACCTTGACCTCAACAATGTTTGAGTCTTCGAATTCATTCCAGGTGAGCTGTCCCTGGTACTTGTTCTTTGTGGGGGTCTCACCTCCCCCCTTCCAGCCCTCATCATTGGGATAACAATTCAAATGTGAGGATAGTCCCTGACTTCAAGCTTATCTCCTATTAAGGGAATACAATATGTTCACAGATAAGTAAATATAGGATATAAACAAAATAAATACCCAGTGATTTTATGGGGAATTAACAACTGTAGGAATTAGGAAAGGGCTATTGAAGGAGGTGGCACCTGAGCTGAGCCTTCAAGGAAATTTTAGGTATTACAAAAGGTAAATGATATAGCAAGAATATTAACATGGGCCCTACTTAACTCTAAAACTCCTTGCTACTCTAGGCTCAATATGTGAAGATGATTTACTATTACCATAATTACACAAATGGGGCAGAAGATCCCAACTAGGGTATTCTATACCAAATTCACAAAGCAGGAACAAGAAATCAAATAAATAAAACATTTAATTAAGACAGAATTGCAAAGTAAATAAGAAAAAGCAAGTAATAAAGTCATTCTCAGTCTCTCAAACAGAAAGGGGAAGAATTGCTCCCCAGGAAACTTATAATCTTAGGGAAGGAAAAGCCACATCATAATTGAAACAGTTCTCACTTCCCTGACTGGAAGCAACTATACCTATCTGCATCTCATATTCTCCACCCCCCATAGATCCCTGGGTGTGATTCCAGGTCTTCATGCTACTCTCCCCTCTATTCCACTTCCTAGGTGTCATCTTCTGAAGCTCTACCTTTGTAGCCATCTTTCCTCTACTTCTGAAGCAGCATCTGGAAACTTCTCCACTTAGCAGCTGCTACCTTCTGCTGGAACTATCTGCTGCTAGTGCTTCATCAGGAGGAATGTTATTGCTCTTTTGTAAGTCTGTCATGAGCCATTAGCAACACATTTTCAACTCTTCTGTTAGAAATATCTATACCATACTTTGAGGACACACCAAATTGGTGCTCAGGTAGACCTCAAGGCCTTCCTTACTAATTCCCCTCTCTCAAAAAGGTCCCAGAGTTTCATTCCCAGCTGAATAAGGAAAAGTAAATTCCTTTCCCTTCCTCTGAGTGAAGACAACGTGTCCTAGCCCCATAAAATCTACAATCCTCATTGAGTCTTTCTTAACCTGCAGATAAATGAATACAACAATTTTCATTTGCCCTTTCAACTCTCATCATGACCCTGGCCATGCAAATTTCCCAGATATTTCAATACTATTCAAGGAAGTACTTAATTTCACTAGAGGAGAAGGGGGAAGAACTAAGTACTTTTGATCTACATTACTGACATCACTCCAAAAATTGCCTGTCTCTATTGCACGTATAACAAAGTTTTAGAACTGAAAGTTGAGTGTAGTCCAAGGAAGGAAAGATTTTTAACTGAGGGAGGATCATCTGTCTTACAACTTCTATATAATTAAAAAGATCGTTGAAAATTTTTTTTACTCTGTATAATATACAAAATGAGACAGGATACTTGGTATTCATAAAAGGAGAAGTGTTAACAGAAAAGTTGCCTCCACATCAGTTTTATTTTCCTCTGAACGTGAAACTCAACTGAGACTAAACAGGTCATCATTTAATACAAGACCCTACTTCCAAAGAAAATGTATTCAGAAGACTTGGCCCAGACCCAATCAATAAGTAGAGAAAGGTACTTGTATGCAGGAGCTGCCAACCTAAAGCTTTCTCTAAAATTGAAAAAGAAACCTAACTTTTACTCCATTGACTTATAGTGCAGAAACTAAAAATTATTTTAAAATATGGTGAAATATCAATGATTTATGAGCTGCCATAGAGTCAGTGTGTTTTACACTCTGGTGCTTCTCAAAGACACTCTTCCTTAGAAAATTGGGTGAGCTGGTCAGCTACTTGCTGTAAATGGCAGTGAGTGCACAGCCAAATGCTGTAATTATTTTAAATTGCTTTGCCATATAGACTGCACATTGATTGAACAAAACAGTATATCACCATGACCTATTTCTGACTGAGTAAGAGTCTCATTTAAGGCTGAAAAATTCAAAAGCTCCATTTTAGGAATCAGTTTAAAGAAATCTTGTGGAGAGAACTAAAAAAAGGTGATAAATATATTAAACAAAAAATTAAATTATATCAATAATACTAACAGAAAAGAGGCAGCCTGATGTGGAATATAAACTGCCTTGCATATTGTAGGCATTTAACAAATATCTGTATAATTCAACTAAACTGAAAACAGTGGCAGGTTTAGAGACAGAAAGCAATGGATTTTTTTTTGCTTCTGTTTATATATTTATAGCACTTTAAGGTCTGCAAAATATCTCACAAATATTATATAGATATAAATATTATATATTAATATATTACAAATCTCATTTTATTTTATCCTCACAACAACCTTGCAAGGTTGATGTTATTATTATAGCCATTTTATGAATGAGGACCCTAAGTCAAACAAAAATTAAATGATTTGTCCAAGGTTGAACATGTGTTCTTAAATCCAGGTCCAATGCACTATCAACCATACCATCTATCTCAGACATTCAGTAGTTGGGAGATCCTTTCCACTCATTTAAATTTGTTGTGCCTAAGGCTTTAACCTAGACAGAATGTTCAACTGGAGGAAGTAGGAAATTCATCTTCCATCTTTGTGCCTTTGTGTGGATGTCCCTCATACCTAAAAGGCCAAGGTCTCCCATTGCATCCTGGGCCATCTCCAGTCATCCTGATGAATATCTGGTCACTGCATCTAGAGTGCTCAGGAGGAGAAAATGAGGCTGGTGACCTTGCACAGCCCTCCCTCACTCAAAACAGTGTCAAGCGCAAGTCATGTCATCATTTTTCTGATGTCATGGTCCTCTTTGAAAATGAAGGACGAATACACAACAACCATCAGGCCTAGAATTCCTTCCCTCCTCACCTCAACTTCATAGAATACATCTCCTCAAGAGGCATCTTCTGCAAAAAAGCCTTTCCTGTTACCCCAATTGCTTCTCTATTTTGTATTTATTTTGTATCTAATCTGCACGTTTATTCTATATTTACTTATATTTACTTTTAAATATTCTATATTTACTTATATATACATGCTGTCTCACTTGATAGAATGTAAACTCCTTGATAGTAGTCTTTATATTTGTATCCCATATCCTCAGAGTCAACCATATTGTCTGAGACAGTAGATTCTTAATGAGTTCTTGTTTGTTACTAAGGAAATCACAGATCCTACACATATTTGCACAATGACCAAAAAGTATTAATTTCATTTTGCAAAAATGAATTCAAAAAGCATTTATTAAGTGTTAACCTGTTCTATCCATAGCACTGTACTAGGTGTTTGGGAATATACAAAGTTTAGATAGGCTATGTTTTCTGTCATCATGGAACTTATGATCCGATAAGTAGATGATAGAAATATAATATAAAGTTACAATTATAACATAAAATCGTACATTGGTCGATAAGTGAATTGAAAGTCTATATCTATAATGCTGTCACCCACTTATATCTCTGCAAATGTATATATGAGAGGGAACAAGTGGTACACAATTCTGGTTACTGAAGTAGTAACAGAGAAAATTTAAAGTTTAAAATTAGAAGAGAGAAAGAAAATTGCCACTCTGGACATTTAGTCTGTTAATAAACCTATTATGTGTCAGGCACTGCGCTAAGTGCTGAAAACACAAAAAGAGGTAGCCCTTATGAAGAACAATTTTAATTTGAACTCAGCCGTTACACTTAGGAAAAAACAATAAATACTAGTCAAATACCATCTTTCTTCTTGTGGATCTACAATCTGAACATTGTGGGAATTCTTCTATTGGTACAAAGATAATTCTTATATGCTTCTCATTCTAAGTGTTTTTTATCTATGTCCTTCAGGGAATCTTCTATAGAAAATTCATCCAATATAGTAAGGTCTTCAACTAGGTCTTCTAGTATGTTATGGATATCAGTGCAACAATCATATGACAGTCTATATGTTTTATCTTGCTGTCTCTGTACCACTAGCTCTGTTGCTCTCTGGTAATATGTGTATTTGACAATGTCAGAAGATGCTAAGCTTACAGAAAAGAAGACTTAGTGGGGACATGATAGCTATATCTGGAATGCTGTTAGGATAGGAAAAAGATTAGATCATTCTTATAGGCTCCAGAAGCAGATTTAGTCATAATGTAAGGAAAAAATTTCTGACAACTCTAGCAATCCAAAAATGGAAGAATGGATGCCTTGTCAGGTGGTGAACCCCCTGTTATTGCCAGATTTCAAGCACAGGCTGGATGGTCATGTCTGATCGTTGTGGCAACAATCTTGGTCAGGTATGGGTTGGAATAAATGGTCTCTGAGGTTGCTTCCAACTCTGAGTTTCTGTTACTGTGCATTTTTTTCATGTCAGTTCTCATGGACAAGCCCCATCCTTGGAAATAGCACAGAATCATAGACTCTCAGAGATGAAAAGGACCTTATAGGAAACCTAGTCTGGCTCATAGCTAAAAAATAATCCCTTCTGCACATACAGATGGCCCTTGCATGAAGACCTCCAGTAACGAAGAACCAACTACCTATCAAGGAAGCCCATTCCACTTTTGGATGGCTCTACTTCTTGGAAATTTTTTTATTTACATCAAATCTAAATCTGTTTCTTTGCAATTTCCATTCATTGCTTTCAGGTCTACAATCTGGGACCCATCAGAGGAAGTCCATTCCCTCTTCATTTAACAATCCTTCAAATAATAAAACACAGTTGCAATTCATTCCCTGTCCTCCAAGTCTAGTGTTTTTGGTTTCTTCAAACAGTCTCCATATTTCATGATCTTGAGATCCTTTACTATTCTTCACTCTAGAAAAGAGACATGAAATTCATCTAGAATTGCCTGTTGTTGATGAAGCCATGCTGCCTTTTTTCTAGATCTCCACTCACCATTACTTTGAAAATACAAAGATTTTTTACCAAGAATTAAAGTCCATATCACTAACCTACAGTTTTCACTCCATTATCTTCCCTTTTTAGAAAAATCAACATTGTCTTTTTCCTATCCCATTATACCTCTACTATTTATCCTTGTCTATCATCTCTGAGTAATATGCTTCCTCATCAGTCCTCTGGAGAGCAGTCACTGTTCATGGCATTGATCAAAGTTCTTGAGTCTTTCAAAGTTCTTTTTCATTACAATGTTGTTACTGTATAAATTGTTCTCTTCAAACACTGTACACAGTAACAAGTAATATTGTAACAGTAATCAGCTGCAAAAGATTTAGATAATCAGAGCAATACAATGATTCATGACAATTCCAAAAAACATATGATGAAAAATGCTATCCACCTCTAGAGAGGGAACTGATGAACTCTGAGTACGGATTGAAGCTTACGTTTTTTCCACTTTCTTTTTCTGGCTTCCCCCTCCCCCCAACATGGTTAGTATGGAAATATGTTTTATATGATTTCATATGTAAAATGGGTATCATATTTCTTGTCTTTTCAGTGAGTAAGGGAAGAGGTAGAGGGAATTTTGAATTGACAATAAAATTTTAAAAATTTATTTTAAAAAATTATTCTCCTGGTTCTGCTCACTTAACTCTAAATCAGTTCATACAAATCTTTCCAGGTTTCTCTGAACTTCTCTTTTCTGCCTCTTTCAGGGCAAAAATATTCTATACACTATCATTTTTTTCAGCCATTCATAAATTATCGGGTAACCCTTTGTTTCCACTTCTTCACTAAGAAAAATAGTCATTATAAATATTTTTGTACATATGGTTCTTTTTCCTCATTCTTTGGTCTTTTTAGGGTATAGGCACACTTATCTCTTAAAAATCGAAGTCATTTGTTTAGTTCTCTGTGCATCAGTCTTCATAGGTAACTTCCCCTTTTCTTTCTTATCCTTTTTGACTTCTTTGTAGCCTTTGATACTGCCAATTGCTCTCTCCTCCTTGATAGTCTCTTCTCTCTGGATTTTTGTGAAACTGCTCTCTCTTGGTTCTTCTCCTACCTTTCTGATAGATATGGGTACAAATGGTGCCCTAAGGGTCAGTAAGGGTCACTTTCCCAGACTCTCTGAGAGGTTTGAGGCTCATTCTATAGCCCATCCTGTAACTTGAGTGTATCCTAATGCCCCTTCCCCCTTCTCTTGAAATACCATGCAACTTGTACCAAAAGGATTGCTTTTGTCCCCCTTATTCTCTGTTCCTTGTCATTCATCTTCCTCATCCTGTGTCATGTCAACTTATCCGTATCTTGCAAGCAACTACCTTCCTCACCTTGTTTGTACTTATCCTGTCCCTAAATCTCTAATCCCCATTAGAAACCCTAAAAATTACATCATCCTCCTACAGGATGTATAGCTTTCTGTCTATATAAGTCTGGTTCTTTTTTCTATATCAGTGCCTTTGTTCAGTTCCTTGCTAAATCTCAGGTCCATGAGCTTTTACATCAATAAAACTCCCATTGGCTAAAGAGGTCTAAGTAAATTCATTCACACCTGAACCAGTTCTCCCAACTCTGACCTCAATAATTACCACTCTTTTTCAGGTCATACTCATTGACCATGGATATCACCCAAGGCTCTCTCCTGGTTTTCCTCTATTCTTTTTCAGTCATGTTAGCTGGATCCAAGTCACATTCATTGACCATGAGTATCAACCAAGGTTCTCTCCTGAGTCCTCTTCTCTTGCCCCTCTATACCAGATATCAAATTTGCAGAATGCCCAAGTGGGGCCTAAACTAGATTAAAAATTAATTGAAAAATGTGTAACAAAATTTATAAAAATACAATAAAAGTGTTAATTTGTTTTCAACATATGGTCCACAGGGATCCTTTTCTGTTTGATTTTGATATGATTCTCTATACTATTTCGGTTGGTGATTTCATCACCCCACGTATTCACCTATCATTTCTGTCAAGATGATTACCATATTTATCCAGTTTTAATCTCTCTCTGGACCTCCAGTTTCACATCTCCAACTGCCTAAGGGACATTTTGAACTAGATATCTCCTACACATCTTGAGTTCAACATGTCTAAAACTGAACTCATTATCTTTCCCTGCAATCTCTCCTCTCCTCCTAACTTCTCTATTACTGTCAAGGGCACCACAAACCCCCCAAACACCTGGGCTCCCAAACGAGTCATTCTTAACTCCTTATTTTCTCTCACTTTCTCATCCAATCAATTGCCAAATCCTGTCATTTCTGCTTTTGTAATATCTCCAGTATACACTCCCTCCCCCCTCTAATACTGCTTTCACCCTGCTGCAGGCCTTTATCATCTCATGTCTAGAATACTGTCACTAGGTGGTCTTCCCTACTTTTCTCTTTCCATTCCAATCTATCCTCCACTCAGCTGTCAAAGTGATCTTCTCAAAGTACAGGTCTAACCATGTTACTATTTCTGTTTGATCAACTCCAGTGACTCCCTATTGCCTGTAGGATCAAACATAAAACCCTCTGTTTGTCTTCTAAAGCACCCCCCCCCCCCAACCTAGTCCCTTCCTATTTTTTCAGTTTTCTTATGTTTTACATACTACTGCCCCACCTCATACTATGGGATCCAGTAACATTGGTCTACTTGGTGTTCCTCATGCCAACACTCCATTTTTTTACTCCAGACATTCTTTTACTGGCAATTCTCTATGCCTGGAACTCCCTGTGTCCTTTTCTCTGTCTCTTAATTTCCCTGGCTTCCATCAAATCTCAGCTAATGCCCCACTTTCTGTAGGAAGTCTTTTCTGATCCTTCTTAATGCTAGTGCCTTCAGATGGTTGATTATCTCCAATTTATCCCATTTATACCGTGTTTGTACGTAGTTGTTTGCATATTATCTCTTCCATTTTAATGAGAAGTGGAATTGTCCTTTTTCTTTATATCCCCAGAGATTAGCACAGTGCTTGGCACATAGTAGGTGCTTAATGTATGAATTGAATGACTGATCATAATCTCTTATCAATACATGAATACATCTTTCTTCAAGACTTACTACACCTAACCCTGTGCTTCGTCCTTGTGATCTTTATTCCCTCCACTCTTCCGTTCTTTCCCAGCCTATCACACCTGTACTGACTATATTCTCCTCTACTCCCTGTCAAGACCCCTTCATAAACCAACTCCACTTTATATATTACTCCATCCTTGAACCCCTTGCTCCCTTGTCCTATCCCTGATCACTTCCTACCAAAAGTCAATTCCAGATGGCTCCATCATCTGCACTTGTTCCTATTCATGGGGATGAACAGAATTAGAGAAAATCATAAAACCAGGCTGATTACACAAGCAACAAATTTGTATCTAATTTCAACTGGTCCTTCCCTGCAGCAAGACAAAAGTTCTGCTCTCATTAATGTTTTCTATCCCACTCCTCACAGCAGCTATCCCAAACATTCTCATCTTTCTTCAAGCCTCCCCAGGCAAGATTCTCAGCTGAGGAACTCGCTTCCTACTTCCTTGAAAAACTTGAGACTCTTTGCCTTCCTTTCTCCTCATCTCCCATCATTCAGAAACCTTCCTCTAGCCTTCCTCACACCGATCTCAGATAACGAAGTGTCTTCTCAAGGCTCAAATGAATCCCGCCTCGTCCCTGCCCTCCTCCCCCAGCAGGGGGCCCTCCGTACCCCCCTTTCCCCTCCGCGATCTTCAGTCTCTCTCGGCTGACCCGCTCCCCAGCAGGGCCTGTCCCGGCGCTAGGCCCACAGGGGCTCTCAGTAAATGCTTATTCCTACGTCAGTATTGCTCAAGCCTCTTTGTCCGGAGGCTGCTTATGTGGAGAAAGGACTGAATGTTCTCTCGACGGCCCTTAGCTTGGCGGGCGAAACCGGCTAAAAAAACGTTTGCTAAGCACGGCATGAACGAGCTCGCTGGCCGCGGCCGCCTCCGTTCCTCCAAGCCCAGACGGACCCGGGGCCTGCCGAGGCTTTCCTCCCCCGCAGCTCACTCACCGACCCGGGGGAAGGGAAACGGGCCTGCCTTTCGGAAAGGACCCGGAGTGTGTTGTAGTTACTCCTCGGCAACTCGGGGAAGCCGTTCCCATGGGACCCAGCAACTGTCCCCGCCTCCCAGCCTAGGCCACCCTCCCCGGGGAAGATCGCGCCTGCGTCTCAAGCCCCGAAACCCAAGCCTGAGCCTGGAGGCCGACAGGTGAGTTAGAAAGTTCAGGCTTCACAAAGCTCGGAGCGCGCCGGCCCACAATGCCACGCGGGGCGGGGCCGGGTCCCCGGGGCGGGGCGGGGCCTCTGGGGAGGGGAGGGGTCTGGAGAGCGGCGTCCAGAAGGCACTGCGCAGGCGCGGTGGGTAGTGCTTGCCCGGACAGCGGCGTTGGAGGAGGGAACATGGACGATTTCCAGGCTTCCGAGGAGGTGAGGGGTCCGGGGACCGGGGTGGGTGAGCCTCCGCGGAGGGGAGGCGACAGGCGGCGGCGAGGGGGCGAAGGGGGAAGGAAGGGAGGAGCCGGGTCTTGGAGGCTGGGGCGGGGGGGCGCGGTCGCCTGCTTCTCCTTTGTCCGCCGCAGGAGGGGCACCGGCGGCCTCCGCCCCTCTAGCCCCCCAGCCCCGCCTCTGAGCGGACCCCCGAGAGCGTGGAGCTGGGGGTGGGGCGCCCGCAGCCGGATCGGCGGCTCGGAGCCTCGGGAGATTGGAGACGTTAGGGGTGGGGGCATCTCTCCCTTGGGGGCCGGGGGCGGGACGCCCCCCTCCTCCCGAGTAATCGATTTAGAGAGGCTTGGCTGGGGAGCCTCGACCCGCTGTACTGCTAATGCCTATGATAATGATTTAAACACTTGAAAAAACCTTTTGTTTTTACATCTCCCTCCCCTGGTAACCAGGATTATTAAAACAAACACAAAAGGCCGGTCAGCCAAACCGTTCGGTGTATCCTTGGTGTTTGGCCGTCTTGGCGCTGCCCAGTTTCCAAGAAGCCAGCCCAGCCCTCCATGTGCTGGGGGCTGACCGCGGGAAGGTGAACCGAGCCCGCGCTGCTTTGCCGGGAAGCCTTGCAGGATAGCACGCTTTTGGGTGCACAAGTAGTAGTGTGTGCGGGGGACCCGCCCACCTCCTCGAGTGTTTCATGCACCTTAACCATGCATCTATTTTATCATTGATCCGCTTTAAGTAAAGGAATAATAGAAGGGAAGAAGTTCCTCCTTTAGCTCAGCAATGCTGAATCTTATCCCCAATATTATATTTGTAGGGGCGTGGTAGCACAAAGCACCTGTCAGCAGTCTTGATCTTAAAGCAGACTACTCATTCCTTCAAAACAGCTTTTCTAACTGATAATACTCTGTTTTCAGGGATCTGCTAGTCCAAAGCACCTGCCAGTCTTAAGGTGGACAAAGGCCTCATGCCTTCGAATTTAACGATCCCTAGTTCCTTAAGATCTGTAGTGTCTGCACAGTGCAGAAATGCTTAATATGAAGGGCTTCCTTTGTCTTCCATTCTGTGAGGTACATGCCAGTAGATTTTTATATTTCATTCAGGTTTTGATTTTGAAAACAACAGTCTTTTATTGCTTCTCTCCTAAAATGCTCGAGAATTAATTTGCATAACAGAAGATACTGCTCTATTGCAATAGGTTTGCAGCAATGTATGATAACCATTTAGTGGAATAGTAGCTCTTAACTGTTTGGCAGTTACTCCCGGTGACATTAAATTGCTTTGTTTTGCTTAAAATTCAAACAAAAGGACACATGTCCTGTTGAAATTTATGGGTGAGTTTTTAAAAAGTGCTTACCACCTTTTTTCATTTAAAAGAGTTTGAAAAGTTTGTGTTTTAATAATTAAGATTGAATAGTCTATTTTTCTACCTATGCAACATAATATTTTTTAATACTGATATTAATGATAGTTAAAAGAATATTTGTAAAACTATCTACAAACCAAGGAAAATCCTTAATATGCAGTTGTAATCTTAGGGAAATGACATGGTGCAATATGAATAATGAGTGTACTTTTTTGAAAACTGCATTTTTTCCCCCAACAGTGTGGTCTTTTACAATTGCACTTTCATGTTATCCATTCTGTTTTGTAGTAGAAATTGCCCAGATAAGTTTAAGGAAGGTCTGGGTTCCAGTAACATTTTTGATACATAGTAGTTCTGGCATCCTGGGCAAGTCACTTAACTTCTCAATGTTCTTTGTAACTCCCTTAGACCATAAGTTGCAAAGAAGTGCCAACCTGCAATGGTTGAGGAAGGGTTCCTCATTTTGAGAGTTTCCTGTACCAGTGAAATCACAGTTCTAGTCCTATCCTTTATCCTATCCCTGCTCCCTTAAAAGTTATTTTTAAAGTCTCTTTCATATTCTGGTATGTTGAAATTTGTACAAGCAGCTTTTCTTTTTTTTTCTTTTTTGATTTTTGTTGAGATTTCATGAAAGCTGTTCCTCAAGGGTCATTTAGACTTCTTGGAGCAATAAGAATTTTTAGTTATGTGGTCCTTTCCATTAGCTAGGTGGCTTTGTTTCTAATAAATTGGTTCCTGTGAATACTACAAGTCAGGTAAATATGCAGTCAGTTCTTATCTGCCAGTAAAGAGTGCATTGGTAAATATCTAAAAACAAAAAACCATCTCCTCAGTGTAATTTCTGAGAGGCAAGCAACTCTGTTGGACCAAGGCTGGTAATGATAGCTGGATTTTGGACAGCAACTATTACTTAAAGGATACATACACAGTAAGGAATTTACTATTATCTAGTTGTTGCATGTTTTTCTATTAATAATGATAAGCAGTAAACCTAACTTTACTATGTTTCTGTTGGATTATGTTCATTAGAGTAAAATTTTAAGTTAGCACCTGCTAACTTAAATGCTGCCTCTTTTTAAGATATATGGGTAGATCACAATAAACAACTGCTTGGGAGCTTATTTAAACTAGTAACAGTTTCAAGAAGGTAATACTGGAAACAACCTAGAAAATTCAACCTGATGGTTTCTGACTTCTTCGATTTGGAGTTAGAAGATCTGGGTTCACATTCTGGCTCTGTCATTTGTATAATATTCTGCAAGTAATTTAACCAGACCTTTAAAAATGAGAGTTTTGAATTAGATGACCTTTAAGTCTTTGATAGGATCATAGAATATTGTTATACTTGTATTTAGAGAATGGGTCATGTGGAAAAGTCCTAAAGTTCTGTTCCACTATCTTCTTCTAATGAAGGTAACTGGTTTTCTCAGAGGCTCAGTGCTAACAGTCCTTAAAGCTGTGACAGGTACAACAAACTGAAAAGACTTTTAGTCTTATGACAGTCTATCTTTCTTTTTTGGGGGGTGGAGGGATGGCTAGCCAAGTTTGGAGAGGCTCATCAACAGATTGGATACACAGTAATAATTTTTTGACCACAACATCTTTTCAAAGATAATATACTAAATTGTAAAGCAGTTGGTTGAATTCAGCATCAATGAGGAGGTCCGTCCCATACTGATAAAATCACAGTGTCTTAAAATAAAAACTTCTAATGGTTTTCATTTTCAAAAAAGATTGTTTAAAGCTAGCAAGTCAAAATTTACTCAGTTCACTGTGGCCTTTAAAATGATAGACTAACTTAAAATACTTTTTTTAATAATTAAGCTGTATAATTATAGATATAGTGTGGTTTACACGGTAGAGTCTGACAGTCTTCAAGTTTTGTTGATAATTAAAAACAAAATCAAAATGCCTTTAAGTTCTGCCACAAGTAAGGACTTTGGGAAAGTCATTTCACCTTTGAGTTTTTCCTCCATCTATAAAATAGGGATGAGAGAGAGGAAGAGTTTGGCCTAGATTTCCCTAAGATCCCTTCCATTTCTAAAAATTCTGTAATCATTATCTAACCTTGTATTAAGTGGGAAAACTTCGATAAAGTAGAATTGAATCTTTTACACAAGTTTAATTTTATTTTTTTCTCTTGGCAGACTTCTTTTGTGGTTGATGAAGTGAGTAACATTGTCAAAGAGGTAAGATATAAACAAGGAGTTTCTAAATTTTTAATTAATAGTTGGTTAAGTGGCATTGAAAAAGGTATAGTATGGTCTTCCCCCCATACTACTTTGTATTTACTTTTACATAATTTTTCCTTAATGTGTACATGATCTTTCCTGTCCTCCAATGGAATGCAATCACAGGGTGGCGACTGATTTAATATTTGTCTTTGTATCCCCCAGGGGCACAGTGCCTGCTGGGTCCATGGTATACCCCTACTTCTTGAACAAATGCATTGGCCTCCACCAGCAGGTTGTTCTGCAGATGTTTAAGCCTCATCTGGTAGATCTTTCTCTGTGTGGCCACTGCCCCACCTCACTTCCTTCATCCCTTTCTCTATCCTCCCTTTCTCTGTCCTCCCTTCCTCTCTCAAGTTTAACGGGGTTATACTGAGGAAGGGGAAAGCAGCTGGCTATATTTCCTCTCTTGATCTTGATTGTCAGGCAATTAACATTCTGTATTAAGAAAGAGAATATTTGACAAACTTATTTTAAGTTGTTTCAAGTGGTACTATATATGTTCGCTGTGACCTTCAAAACTTTTTTTAAACATGGATTTCTAAATTATATATGGTGTTTACCCCATACATAAGATGTAAACATTGTATTTAAAAATAATATTTTTACTTACGATAGGTTTGACTTAGGTGCCATAGATGGAAAATTTCATATGTACTAATAGTAAATAAATTTATTTTTTTTAAAAACTTTCTGTAATATAGAAATGAATTTGCTACCAGCAACACCTAATTTGAATATAAAATGAGGTTTAAAAGGAGATGGTAAATTTAATGAGTAAAAGATCTAATAAATTTCATGATTAACTTGTCATCCTTAACTTCTAATTTTTTCAGAACTGACTTTCTAATCTCTGCATTATTCATTTCCTTGTTTCATCAGATAGCTTTTGAATTCTCAACTCTTGCCACTATCAATATTTGCTAATATTTTTACTACAAGATGGTGAGGTTAGATGAAAAAAGAGGTCATGAAAATCAAAACTAGTCCTAATTATTCAATTTCATAAGAGGTTTGTTAAAGTAATTGCAAATTTCCTAAATTTACTTTTCCGTTCCCCCTTTACCACACACGTGGGTAAAGTCGTGGCATACTAGAACTCTAAGAAGTCACATAAGACACACCTTGAAAAGGCAAATTCTGTTTTCCTTAATAGTTAAAATCACCATATGTTAGCATTGAAAATCAGACATTTCCATGTTGCCATAAGTTTATTGTTTTTCTAAATATATCTAGACTAAGAGACCAGTTTATTACAATTATTACAAGAATGTTAATGAAAGCAAAACTAAAAGTGATTGTGATTAATTGGACTAATAATAGTCTGCACTAAAATATACCTTTGTATAGGCAAACACCCTAGGTTAGTGGACTTGAAATTCTAAAACAAAGAAAATTTGATCCCATATGTATCCCTGAGAATTGATAGAAGACTCATGACTGGTATATGGCTCAAGAAGGGCATACCTTATATAAATGGATCATAAGATTATAGATGCAGCTGGAGGAGACTTCTGAGACCCTGAGAATAAAGTAGAAAAGGCAGGTACAGATTAGCAGGATATATTATGATATACTTATGAGAAAATTTGGGAACCAGAAGGGAAGACTTTGACTAGAGCATTTGGGGAAATCAGTGGAGGCAAAAACAGAAGCAGCATCGTAACACAGGGATATACTACAGATCATCTGACCAGAAGAGGAAAGTAAATGCAAAGACCATTGAATTTGGAGTTAGAATACAGGGATTTAAATACTCATGTCCTCTCAATAGTCACTTAACATCTTTAGACCTCTGTATCTTCATCTGTAAAATAAGGGATTTGAAACAGATGACATCCAGTGTCCCCACGTTCAGCTGAAAAACAAAACCATCTTATGATGCTATGAGGAATTGGAAAAAAAAAAAAAGATCTCCAACTGCTACACAGGATTATGGTCATTATGATGGGGGAGGTTTAAATTATTTGGATATCTGCTAGAGTTCTCTATACAAAGCAGAGCAGCTAATAAGTTGATTTCCCTCACCAATAAGTCTATCCTTCAAAATGTGGTTGAGGCAAAATTCTGTTCTGAGTTTGATTCTCACCAGTAAAAAAGAACTGGTTGTTGGGGAGAAAATTGTAGGGAGCTTGAGTAAAGTGGCCATGCCATCTTAGAATTTATGGTAGACTGTGCCTAGCTTTTCTTTTCTTTCCTTTGCTGTCATGCACCTTACATTTTGGGAAATGAGATTTCAAAGGGTTTAGAAAAAAAGGATAGGTGGGATTCCATGAACTAAAATTCTGTAGGGAAAGTCAGCTCAGGTGTGGTGAAATGCTCTCAAGAGTGAATTCTGAAAACACAAATAATTTTCATGAGGGGAAAAGTTAGAGATGTCCAAAAAGACCAGGCATTCATAAAGGTATATATATGGTTTACTTGCCAAATCTCACACAATTAGGAAGGATAGCCAACATAATAAATGAAAGAATCAGGATCCCAGTAGGTCTGTTAGGCAGAAAATTGGGCTGAAACTAATAATATTTAGGATTACAAATTTAAAGCCAGAAAAGAACCTTTTTTATGGATGAAAAACCTTAAGGTGAGAGAATGTGAATGACTTGTCCAATGTCACATAGGTGATGGAGTGAGTGTTCAAATGTGAGACTTCTGACTCCAAATCCAGTGAGTCTTGTATTTAAGTCTTTAAAAATCAACTTCAAATGTACAAGAAGGGGGAGACATAGAAAGCAGTTTTTCTGAAAAAGATCTGATGATTTTAGTATACTTCAAGCTTCAACAGTTTAGGCTATTTTATGAGGAAGGCATTATGTCTAGACTGGGGTGGGGAACCTGTGGCCTTGAGGCTGCAGGTTCCCCACCCCTGGTCTAGGACTGTGAGACCAGAACAGCCCTGCTGTAATCTGGCCTGGTCCGACCCAAAGTATCATAATCAGTTCTAGGGTTATATTTTAGGAAGGATATTGATAAACTGCAGAGTAGCTAGAACACCTCAGCCAAGATTGTGACTATGATTTCATGCTGTAATTAAGGTCACTTGAAGAAATTGTTTAACCTGAAGAAGGGAAGATTTAAGGGGTCAGAGTAGCTCTTTTCAGGTATTTAAAAGACTGTCATTTGAAAGAGATTTATTCCACTTGGTCCTAGAAGGACTAACTAGGAGGGAAGGTGCAATAAGGAAAATTGAGGCTTGAATAAAAAAAACCTTCCTAAGAATAAGAGCTGTCCAAAAGTGAAAGGAGTGTCTTTGGAAGGGAGTGGATCTTCAGGGAAAAGCTACCTAATTATTTAGGATATTTTCTTGGCATTTCTTGTTTAGGTGGAGGCTTCCAACTCTGAGATTCTTTGAGTAGTGGCATATGTTCATTTTAAATATTCTTTTAAAATAATAAAATTAATATTTACTTGTTTGTGTCATTGAAATTTGCAAAAGCCAGATCTGTTATAAGATACTTGGGTGGTTATGTTAACTATACTCTATGCTCACTTCCCTAGGCCATAGAAAGCGCAATTGGTGGTAATGCTTATCAACACAGCAAAGTCAATCAGTGGACCACAAATGTAGTGGAACAAACTTTAAGTCAACTTACCAAGTTGGGGAAACCATTCAAGTACATTGGTAAGAACTTTAAAAAATACATTTAAAGTGAATGCACAGAAAACTGTTACCATCACATGAATTTCTCTAATCAAAGTTTCTCTTTTCTTAAGTGACCTGTGTGATTATGCAGAAGAATGGAGCTGGGCTGCATACAGCAAGCTCTTGCTTTTGGGATAACAGCAGTGATGGTATGAAATTAGTTTAATTTCCTTGTATAAGAATTGCCATTTTCATTCTTACTGAAAGTTCTGAAGATTAGGTTAAGAGAATTTGTTTTAAGTAGCTTTTTTTCCTTTTGATGGAATTAAGTTGCTGTATACCACATTTCCAGTCAAGATTCTAACATTTCTTTGAGTAAATGTTTGAATTATCTGAAAATGTGACATGCTTTATATATGGAGTTTTAAAATTCAAGAAACATTTATTAAATACTTATTTTGACAAGGTCCTGGGGATACAGAACAGTCCCTGCCTTCAAGGAGCTTATAGCCAAATAACTAAGAGATACAACTTTCATCATAGATTCAGTTTTCTTTACTTCTGTCCATTTCTATTTTGTGTTTTTTTTTAATTAAATTTACTATGTTTGAAGCACTGTTGGGTACTTAGAATATATGAATCATATCCTGCTTTAATGGTTGGAGGAGAAACACATAAACAAATACTTATATGGGACAAGGTACTAAGTATGGAAAGGTCTAGGCAAAGAACTGAGAAATTTGAAAGAGAGAATACTTCTAGCTAGTCAGGGAGGTTTCCAGGAAGGCTTCATGGAGGAGGTAGTGCCTGAGTTGAACCTTGAGGGAAAGTTTTCAGAAGACAGAGACTGAGGGAAAATCGATTCTAAGAGTGGATGGTGCTATAAGTGGAGTATGAAGATAAGAAAGAGTAGTCCAGTCTTACTAGAAAATAGAATATGAAAGAGACTGAAATTGGTCATCTCTAAGGGTCCCTTCCATTTTTACATTGTATGAATCTGTGAGCAGAATGAGATAAAGCTAGAAAAAGGGCAACCAGGAGGCTGTGGGTAATGGAGATGATGCTAAAGGAGAACAGTTGATGGAACTGCATATGTTTAGCTTAGAAAAGATACTTAAGGGAACATAAAACTATTTTCTGACAGTTAAAAACTCTCATGTACTGTTTTGCCTCAAAGAGGCAGATTGCAGCTTAGTGTAACGGAAAATTTCTTGACAAATTGAGTTATCTAAAGCTGAAATGGCCTGCCTTAGTAATCCTATGATTCCTTTTCCCTGGAAATCTTTAGGGGGAGGATGGAGGATCACTTGTTGGGGATCTTGTAGAAGGACATTAATTTTTAGGTATAGGTTGGGCAAGATGACCCTCTGAAGTTTCTTCCAGCTTTGAAAAACTATGATTCAGATTTGGGTGGTCTTGTGTAACAGCATTAGAAGGCTTATACTTTATTCATTAGGCATTAGGGAAATTTTTTTGATTAGATGAGCATCAAGTTTCAAAGCAATACATGAAAATTACTCAGGCAGTGATGTGAAGGATGGATTGGAGAGGCAGATAGACTGGAAACAGGAAGACCATTTAGGAGAAAGTTATTAATAGTAGATGAGGTGAGAGATGAGGGCCTGAGTTAGGATAGTAACAGTTCAGAGAGGATGCACATTTTATCTTATGTGAGAAAAGAACAGTAGAACTTGATAACTGTTTGTATATGAGTGGAGGGAAAGAAGAGTCAAAGGTAAATCCTGGGTTATACTCACTGGCTAGAAGTGGAGGAGTTTGGAGGATGAGTAGGTTTTGTGGAGTAGGGGATCTACTGTGCCAGTGGGAAATGGAGGTGGAGATCTCCAGCAAGCATCTGGAAATATAGTCCTGGACCTCTGGGGAGCTTGGGGATTGAAGATGCAGATTTGGAGAGAGAATTGAAGCCACTGGATTGGTAAGATCACCAAAGGGAAGGTATAGAGAAAGAAGTGTGTACACACACACACACACACACACACACACTCACTCACACACACACACTCACACACACTCACACTCTCTCTCTCTCTCTCTCTCTCTCTCTCTCTCTACCAGACCTTTCATTTCATTGGTAGAGGGAACTTCTGGGGTTTTTTGTTTTGCCATGATTCTTACTCTTTATTGGAATGAGATCATTCATACCTTGGATACTCTTGCAGTTGCCCAACATAGTAAACACGACAAACAATCAAATGGATCCAACATGGCTATAAATGCTACATCCCCTACAAAGGAAGGGAGAGCTTTCTTTGTATTTAAACAGTGAAATTGACTGCTTTTGTCCCAAAGCTGTGGGCTTTGAGTCAATGTTAGTCAATGCTAATCAGCTTCAATACTTGTTCTGTCTTAAAAGAGTTGTTTAGGGCTCTGAGAGGTTAAGGGGCTTGGCTGGGGTCACACAGCCCATGTGCCAGAGTTGAAATTTCAACCAAGGCCTTCCTGACTGTGTGAGGTCAGCTCTGCACCCACTATGCCATGCTTCTTGGTACACTCACTTTTATAAGGATAAGGACACAACAGCAGGACCATAGGAGAACCATGGGAGTTCTCACTCCCACTAGTCATACCCAGAAGGAAAGAAGTGGTGGTACGCAGTATCCAAATGTTGCATAAAGATCAAGAGTAAAGACAGAAAAAATTATATCAGATTTAGTAGTAATACCACTAGAAATCTTGGAGAGCCATTTCTTTTTTCAAATTAACATTTTAATTTTTCCTTAAATATTTCCCAATTACATTTTAAAAGAATTTAAAATTTTTTTTAAGTTCTGAGCTCCAAATTCTCTTCCCCCATCCCTTGAGAAGGCAAGCAACATATCAATTAAACATGTGAAGGGATGCAAAACATATTTCCATATTAGCCATGTGCAAAAAAAAAGAAAAGTAAACAAAAAACCATGGAAAATAAACTGAAAAAAGTATGTTTCAGTTCATTGTGTAGAGCAGTTTCATTAAGAGCAATGGAAACCAGATGGAAATGAGTATAGGTAGGTGGTAAGGAGGTGGGCACAAGCCATCCAGCAGTGAAGCTGAGAAGGGACAATGATGACCAGAGGGTGGGATAGTGGAGTAAAAAGAATGTTGTTGGGGTTTTTTTGTTTTAAAGAGGAGATCTAGGTATGTTTATAAGACTTAATGTAAAGCAGCTAGTTAAGATGAAGAGATCAAAGACCCATTAAGTGAGCCTTCTTGGAGCC
This sequence comes from Notamacropus eugenii, assembly GCF_028372415.1. Taxonomy (NCBI): domain Eukaryota; kingdom Metazoa; phylum Chordata; class Mammalia; order Diprotodontia; family Macropodidae; genus Notamacropus; species Notamacropus eugenii. Next base: position 252,284,815 of record NC_092873.1, on the reverse strand, counting down.
AGGTCAGGGAGGGAGATGGGACATTAAATGGGGGAGATCAGTTTAGCAAAGAAAGGATGAATTGAGGGCATTAAGAAATGCAAAGGGGAGTTAAGATTTAAAATGATGCTTAAATATATTCTGATCTTACTATATATCAAATAGAAATACCAAAATTATATTGTCCATAGTTCACTGAAAGAACTTTTAAAATTTAAAATGCCTCATGTGCTTTTTGTTGTTTCCACAGGAAGCTGCACTGTCAGATGGGAGAATAAGACCATGTACTGTATAGTCAGTGCCTTTGGACTGTCCATTTAACTTCCTTGGAGTTGTATAGCCTCATTTTTTTTTCAACCATTTCCATTCCATTGTCTGTCTATGTACTGTGAATTCAGCAAATTTTAAAAGATTTTAAAACTATCTTATACTTTAAAATGTAAGAAAAAAAGTCAAAAATGGCCACATTGTTAACATGGGTTGCACATTTCACTTTGTTCACTGTAAGTTGACATATCCAGTATTGTAACTTTATCTTAACTCTTCAATACTTCCAAGTATTCAAAGGTGCTAAAAATGAAATCTGCTGCAGCATGACACTTTTTCTAATTTCTGAAATGATTTATATAACACACTAACATCCCAACTTTATACTTTTCTTAGTAGAGTAATAAATTATTAAAACTCATAAATTGTGGGGGGTTTTCAAGTTGTGTAAAATCAGAATTCATAGTCCTAGGCATCCAGTTGAAAATCAATTGTGGTAACTCATTTGACTGTCATATAATAAAAGGAATATAGAGTGCCTAGAAATGGGGTAATTTGACCTTTTGATTAGGGAAGTGTTAACATTTTATTTCTCAGAAGCCTTAAGAGGTGGTATGGGACTGATAGTGAAATTCCTGGACTGCTAAAGTAGTTAAAAATGTGCATGGGCTGCCACTGAGGCAGCTATTGTCCTGAGCTCAACCACATCAAGGCTTTCCAATCAAAATGACAATTGTAGTATTAGAGCTAGAGGCTGGACCTGTGATTTCAAGCATATAGGAGCTTCCCAGAGGAGGAAACACCTTCCATTGCAGTATTTACACCTCTGCAACTTAGTGTCTTAGTAACCCAGAGCACTGCCACACTAAACACAACCTTCCTGGTTTTGAGGCCAGCTTTTCACTAAAGCATTAGTGAATGTAGTATTGTGTCCTTGCCATTCCAAGAATGTTCAACTGTTTACAAATAAAATAAAGATGAAATTCAGATGACTTTTCAGCTGTTAGGAAGAGGTGGAAATATTTAGCACTAACAAGCAGAAATATACAACTCTAAATCTTTAAAGGAGCTAATTTTGCTCAGTGTTTAGATTTTCTTACCCTGAGTTTGTAAAGGTGTGTGAGAATTAGAGATGACTATGTAAAGACGGAGGTGGACACACCCTTCAATATCTGAAAAACCTAGTCCCTTCTCATACCCTAACATCAAACCTACTTTTTAGGGACTTTTAGAATAAGTATATATTTTTAAAATTTCAACAACTCTTGAGTGGGAAAAGCTACACTTTATTGAAACAAAACCTGAATTCAGTATTTGTAATAAACGAGGAGATGAAGACTGGTGGCTCTCTTCCCTTAAATCCTTCATCTTGAGTGGGCCAAATTAATTTCATATACAAAGAAGAGAAACAAAATAATGAAGTATTAAATCTAGATGCAAATTTGATGGTGGAATGTATAAAAGTTTGTTTATGATCTTAGGATGCACCCCCAAAATCAATGAGATTTGCTAAACGCAAACACCTATTTGTCTGATTTGACATAACACCACCTCTTGAAAATATCAGCCCTCCTCAAAAGTTGTTATAACAACACAGTTCATTAATTTATCACTCATACAATCCTTCCTTGTGGTATACAAGTTTAAATATAATTTTATTTTATAAATATTACAATTTTATTTTAAAAGTCAGTTTGTACTAGTACAAGTCCCTTTCTGTATTTCACAGCACTGTACACCTAGAATCAGGATCAAACGAATAAAAAGATGGCACTGCATAAAATAAATTCCCTTTGACCTAGAGAAGGAATTATTAGAAGATTCTTATCTTTTAAAAATCTAACTTTAAGAAGGTTGATTTCACAATGTTCCTTTAAGAAAAAGTACAGATTTACACAGAAGCAAAAGTGAGAGCTTCTATTGGCTTCCCTGGATAAGAAGAGTTTGGAAAAAAATAATTCCCCAGGCAGTATTTTAAGTTAGATTTGTACACTTTAGTAAACAGTGGTAGTTCAAATATTAGGCTGAACCACTAAACTGTGATTTCTGAAAGTAAAAAATTTATAGATAAACACTGAAAAACATGTTGCATTATAAGCCAAACTGATGAGGGATAGGAAAGAGAGAGTGTTGAAGGAAAAGTCCCAGTCTCTTCAGATCGATATACTGTAATGCTATAAATATTTGGGGCCAATGACATGTTCCTGCAACAGACTGCAATTGGCAAAAATGCTATGATCTCACATAATCAAGGAAAAAGCTGCAAATGTAGCAGTACTCCAGCCTTCTTCAAATACATGATTTATTATGCTATCAGTTCCATTATTGGGGAAAAGATGATTAAACCAGGAAGGAAAAGTTCTTTATTGCTGTGATTAAAAAATAAACATATCATGTAAAGAGAAAGCTCAATTTTCCCTTTACCCCTCATGAAAACAAAACTGAGATGTGGAGGGCCTCTTCTAACATACACCCTTAGACTGGCCCAAAGTGCAAAATTCTCTCAGACTTTCCCAAAATGTCTCCATCCAGTTCTTGTTACTAAGGAAGAACAAGAGCCAGTTCTTTGGCTTTGTGGAATCCATTTGCAAAGTTTGGATTCATGCCCCCAGTCCTATGAAAAAAATCAAGAATGTTCTTCCTACTGATAGTTCCCAGCAAAATGCACTGTTTGTTCAACTTAATTACCATGTGCTAAGTATTCTATGTGTTAAATGCTGGATAACAGAAAATTTTTACATGACTGAAAAATATAACACTTTTGAATATAAACATGTTGCTTCAAAGAAATGGAAAGTGCCTGGTTTAATAAAAGGAGCATTTTCCCCTTATGACTCTTTCATAAATAGTTGAAATATGAAAAAAGTTTAAAGCACATATTCACTCTGCCATATGTTTTTTAGTTCAATGATTTTGATGCCTGAAGAATAAAATTACAAAGATGTCAGTCAATAATTGAATTTCATCTTGCAAGTAAAAAATGATCTTTTCGAAACAGGAATCTAAATATGGATTTCAAAATTCCTCCACTATTTACATGGATGAATAAACAAGGGCATTCAAATCACAGATGACAATTATTTATAACAAAACTAGTGAAATACATTCTGGACTCTATTAACTGGTAGAAGCCATCTTTATCTTATCTAAAATTATTTTTAAAGTAGGCCTGATGGAAGATATATTAAAAATCTGTTTTAAAAATTATTCTAATATCACTGACTACACAGAATAAAATGCCAAGTAACTGACATTACAGATATAAAAACTATGTAAACCTTGAACCATCTTTGTGATCTTACAGTAATTTTAATTCAGACACTGATTTTTTTTAAAACAATATTTTTTGAAAACTACAGAAATCTAAGTGAAAGTCCTTATTAATCAACAGAGGTAATTAATGGTACCATCACATCACTAAAGGTTACCGAAGAAAGATAATTCTAGTATATCACCATGAAGAACATTCCCATGAACATTTGAGGTCCTACCACTGCAGGGAAAAGAGCGTAATTCTAATTGCACAAATAGATGTGTGTGGGTATGCACAGGAAAAAGGGCACTGGGGTATCAAGCATGCATCACACAACATACTCTATCTACGCCTGTTCTCCAGGATGTCATCTGCAGGGGTTTCCACAGCGCACACCAGGTCAAAGATTAGTGCCAGAAAGGAAGATGCAAAAAGAAATGCAAAAGGTACACCTGTACTCTGCTTTTAAATTAATCCTCCAGGAAAAAGGGAGTGTAAAACACAGGTGACTCCCACACCATGTTACCACAACCTTGGAATTTCAAAACCATAACTCATAAAGTGACAATTTGTTTACACAAGGCTCCAATGGGTTTCTTGAGGATTTTCCCCAAATTTTCCTGTAAACTTTGCTTCAAAACTGACAATGAAAACTGTCTAATTTTATTGGTTTTGCAACATAGAACTGAAAAAACTTTTCAGCATTCCCTTCTAGTAACTGTTTCACTTGTGTAATGGACCTCTGAAGTTGCACAGCATCTATTCTTTATTGGACTCATCACAGTTTCCTCCCCCTAACCCCAACATGAGAAGGAAGAAGGATGTGCAGGAATCATTGTACTTACATGTCCTGGACAAACTGGCCAGCAGTAGTACCTTTGCCACTGAAGCTATCAATGGTTTAAATGCCTATTTCTTCCTATCGGGGTGGAAGGAGCCAGCCCACCAGGTTAAACTGTGTACTGAGAGGTACACAACACTCCTATTGGTATTTCATTGTTTGGGCTTCAGCAGATGGTGGCAGCTGAGCCTCAGCTTAATGCTTTATTTCTAAACTGGAGAATAATTTAATTGGATCTCCTTCATGACCTGGTGTGGTGTTTGCCACCAAACAGCAGCACACTGCCCCCATGAGGCAGGCACAATAATTTCCTGTTTCCCTTGGAGTCAGAGAGAGAAGAAAGGGGAACACTGCCATTTTCCTGCATGACTCATCATCACATCAGGCATTTGTAAAGCACTCTAAGGTTTGCAAAGCACTTTCTACATACATCATCTTCCAGCCTCACAACAACCTTGTGAGGTAGGTGCTACAAGGATTCTCATTTGACAGGTGCTATAAGAGGGTATGGGACTCGCAGCCAGCAAGTGCCTGAGGCAAAACTCAAATCAGGTCATCCTGACTCCAACACTAACATGGAGCCACTGAGTGGCTCTTAAGTGCTTCCATATCACTTAAAGAAAACATGCTACAAAAGACTAGTGCATACATCTTAAGACTAAAAATGGGGGTGGCAGAGAACTTTGAAACCTTCAGCTGAACAGCTACTTTAGTTCCAATGAAATGATGCTCTAATATAAAAACTGTTTCCCCTAAAATTATTCTAAGAGGCATTTGGCTGCTAATCTTCACCATTTGCCTCTTTCCTCCTCTAATCCCCCTACCCTGGTGTAATGCCTTTGCCAACATTGTAATTTTTCCTTTGGTCCTGGTTGGTCTTTTAAAAATCAGTAAACACAAAGAAGTAAAGGAAAAACTGCCTTTTTTTGTGAGGAAACATTCAGCTTTAAGCAGATAGCATGGGAAGGCTGGAGACTTGGAGCACTGAGGAAAACTGTCCAAGACCTTCTCTAGCCAGCCAAGCTGATCTCTGCTGAAGCACCATCAATCGCTGTCAGACTCTTCTTTGTACTTGGCTCTAATGGCCTGGCCATTCTGCAGAGGCATCTCTTCATAGTCACTCCTGTTAATAAAGAGATCTTTGAAAGCATTCTCTAACAACAGGTATATATTTAGTTATCTTCCAAAATGACTCCCATTCTTCATTATATTCATTTCAAGAGAGACTTTGTCTTCTTTTGCTATATCCAGTTTATGTGACCTACCCTCTCACCTCCCAATTCATCACATCCAACTCCACACATTCCTGAGAGAATGGCTCCTTACGGTGACCATCCATCTGAGCTTGTACCAGGGCCCAGGAATAGAAACAGACTGTCCACCAGGCTTCTTGGGAAAAAAAAGTCACTTTTAAGCCTACAGCCTGAAAAGTGGAAAACTGTGGAGAGCAATGGAATCACATTTCACAGCCTTGCTGGCCTGAGAATGTTTGAGAGTGATGGAAAAGCAACAGAAATGCAAAAATGGCCAACCTAGGACTGCAATGCCCAATGCTGTTACTTCACAAGAGAAAAATGCCTTACCCGTAAATCACATCATCATCAGAGTCGTTAAGCATAGAAAAGGCTGGATTATCTTTCAACTGTGACTCTGGAAAAAAATCAACCAAGATTTCTGTTTAACCAGAAAGCTGCTCATCACTGGCCTAATGAAATATACAGGTGCTTAACAAATATGTGACTAGCTCAGCTTCTGAGGACTGCTGTGCAGCTACAGAGCCTAGAAACTGAAATCACTTACCATAGAGTGCGTTCTTAGATGGCGAATACACAAAGGCTAACGTGTAGAGATAAAAGTTCAGGAGGCCGTAGAAAGATAAGAACTCCGCTGGTGAGATAGTCAAGGTCAGCGTTACACAGTGTGAGGAGTCTTCTCCTTCCAAACTCTGATGCCTGCTCCAAGCTAACTCCTCTTAGTGAAGTGGGCAGCATTAGCCAATACTGTCAGCAGTTCTTAAAAACCCAGTCACTGATTTGATCACTAATTCATCTTTCGAAGGAGTTGGTCAGAGCAGTGCAACCATCTAAACTCATGCTGAATAAAAACTCACTGGTAATCTCTCGTTATGCTCGGTAACCTATCCTCACAATAAGATAACACAACACAGTGAGGCCAAGTCACACGTGGTACAAAGTAAGCTCATGAACATGCTGGTCCAGTCAGCCCTTTATGGGCAATAAGAAATTCCAGAAAAGATAAGCCCTTAAATTAATAAACTCAAATAGCCCCTCCATAGTTTCCTGTGGAAATAAACAATAAAGATACAACTCATCATAAACATTACTAGTTAAGAGATTAACAACAATCTACCAACTGCACTGACTTAAACTGAGTTAGTAAGCCTTAGGAGGCAGGAAGGTGTCCTGGACAGAGAGCTGCCTGGGAGCTAGGAACTGAGTGCAAGTCCAGCCCCTGACACATCCTGGCTGTGTGACTGGGCAAGTCACTGAACCTCCCAATAGTCTAGGCAACTTCCCAAGGCTCTAAGTTGCACAGAAAGTGCTAACCTTGCATTGGTAAAAGTTCTCTAGTCTGGGAGTTGCCTAAACCAATGACATCATAGGTTTGGTCCCTATGCATAACAATATTTCACTAGACAGATTTACACTGCTAATGATGGCCACAACTGTTAAAATTCCTTCACTAGAATAATAAAGGAAAAAATAAGGAATGCTCAGGACCACCTAGTTGCCCCCATCCTCAGGATACCCAGCAAAGAGACTAAAAATGACTCAAATTAGTCTTCATCAGTATTATTTATGTACTATTTACATTAGCTGAGAAAATCCAGAATTGATTTTATTTAAAATTTTTTTTTCTTATTCTCACAAACATAAGCTGCAGACACTGGAATAACAACAGTCCTAAAGACGTAAGGACTTGATTAAAAGGATATAATTCTGGTAGCGATTTGAGAGTTCGGCAACAAAATTGTCCTGTAACACTTGTGATCCAAACCTTAGATAAAGTATAACAATGCTGCAAAAGAAGAAAAAAGAAAACCAGGTAAAGTAAACGTATCTATAATTTTAGCACACATCTTGATCTGTGTATTTTAGTATGAGAATTTTTCCCTTCCCCCTTTCCATATGAGATATCTCTACCTATATTGTCATGCCCTCTTCTACATATCACCTGCTTCTCTCTTAGAAGATGACCTTGCTTCCTACTTTATTAAAATGGAGGCCAACAGTCTTAATCTCCTAGGAAGACACTGCAAACACTGCCTTTAATAGGCCTTTTCTCCTTTGTATCCTCCACTGGAAGATGGGGTGGCTCTCTTCATTGACAACACTAATTACCTCACTTTTGCCCAAAGATTCTATCCACTCTCATGTCTTTCAAGACTGACCTGTTTATGTGCTCTCGTACATCTTTCAATTTCTTTTTCTACTGGCTCCTTTCCTAACTGCCCACAAACATTCTCAAGTCCCTCTGAATACTAATAACCTTTCCCTGACCCTGTTATTCCCTTCAAACTACCTTCTATTATCTTATTTCCCCTTTACTGCCAAATTGCTTTTAGAACCTGCCCATCCTTTTTCTGTTATTTCCTCACAACCCTCTCATTCTTCAACCCCTTAAAATCTGGCTTTTGATCCCACTCCTCTACTGAAATTACTTTCAAAGGTTGTCAATGACCTCTTAGTTACAAAATTCTATGATCCTTCCTCAGTTTTACTTGAATGCTCTATACCACTGACTACCCCACCTTTTGCATGTTCTCTAGGAATCTGTCCATGGTTCTCTTCTTTCCTTCCTCTACTCTCTGTTCAGATGATTCTGTCTGCTCCCATGGTTTCATGTATCATCTCTCCACAGATTAATTCACTGATATCTAGCTTCAGTATCTCCCCTGACCTCCAAGTCCACTTCACCAGCTACCCACTGGACACATCCACCTGTACATTCTACCAACACCTCAACCGTCAACATCTGAAATGGACTTTATCTTCTTCCCTCAAAACCTAACTTTCCCAGCTTTCTAACTGCTATTGATAGTGACTGACTATGCTCAACAAAACCGAAATTATCTTTTGTTTTTTGCCTTTCTTCCTTCCCAAAATATAATCAAGAATTTCAGAGTTAGAAGGAACCTTCAATGCCCTTCTAGTTCAACTCACACCCAAAAAAGAATTCCTATTACAATATGACAGTCAGACAGCCTGTGCTTAGGAGAGGAAAACCTACCTATGATATTAAGAGGCTACCTTCTAAGGTAGCCCACTCCACTTTTGGATAGCTCTATCAGTAGCCAAGTCACTCTATCTTCTGCATGGATCATCCACCCTCCACTACACTGCCACTACCCTAGCACAAGGTCTCTCAATTTCCTGTTGGATTATTGTAATAATAGTCCTGGTCGAACAGACCAGTGCCTGGTCTCTCTGCCTCCAGTCTCTTCCTCTCCAGTATTCTTTTGTGCAGTCGCCACTATAATCCTTCTGTTGCTTAGATAACATACCACTTTCCTGCTCAAAAACCTTCATCAATCCTCTATTATCTCTAGGAAATAATGCAGAATTCTTAGCCTAATATTTAACAGTTTTCAAAATGTAGTTCCCAATTGCCTTTTCTGCCTGCACTGTGTTCCTTTGCATGACCTGTGTTCCAGCCATACTGGATTGCTAGCTGTTCCCAAACTTGTCCTAGACTTCCTAGCTCTAGGCATTCATGACCATCATCTCCAATGACAATGCACTCTCTATACGTCTGCCTACTGAAATCCTTCTCTTCTTTCATGGCCCTGTTCAGGTACCACTTCCTCCCAACCTAAAGCCTTCTCTGCTTCTCCTCAGTTGAAAGTGACTTCTCCAACCTTAAACTTCCCTAGAGCTCTAGGTTTCTCTTTTAATCTGTCATATTCTGCTTATTTATGTCCATGACACATTCCCCATTAGACTACAAGCCCCCCTCCCAGAGGGGGAGGGGTCTGAAGAAACTGTATTCCTAGTGTCTTGTCCATAAGAGGCATTTAATAAATGTTTGTAAATGAATAATATCCACAAGCTCCTACTCCACTAGTATCTCATTGTGTGGGAAAGGTAACTTAGCAGAGCACAAGCTCTACTCAAGCTGGAAAATGTTTGTATATAAGCCCAGGAACAGATAGATGCCGAGTACTATATCTGAGGATCACCCTAGCCAAACTCAGAGAGGCTCAATATCTGAGGTAGGGCACCAAGGGATGATGGTTTTGGTCACAATAACATGAAGTAGTTCATGTTTATGGAGAAGGAAGGCATATCCACACCAGGAAAATCATGTATCTTTCAAAGTATCATCAAAGCATGTTTGGGCATGTGTGTATGTGACAGAAAGCTTTGACAATGTTTTAAATTTCATTTTGATGGAGAAGTTAACTTTTTTCTACTCCACTGTTCCCAAAAGGGCAAGAAGGTTCTGTGCAAAAATTGTGATGAAAATAATAGTCTATCCTCTAATATATTACATATGATGTTCTGTACCAAAAATAATACATAGAGTGATTTCCAGGATTAAAAAAAGGCTTGACTCTCCTCTATTTTATTCCAAAATTTCTCCAATCTTTCTTTGTCTAAGGAGTATCCCAGGGCAGTATTTATAATTTCTGTCAATATCTTTCAAACACCAAACTGTCTGGGGCCACACTGGGTTAGTTAAAACCACTCTATACTGCATATTACACAGAGAAGACACACTAAAATACCAGGTCCCACTCTCTCACGTGGGTATCTTTATAAGTGATGACTTTTACCTTTAGAGGCCGAGGGTCTCAGAAGCAATCATCCCCTTCCTTTGAATCCTAGCTACCAGAAAACTATACTGTTCTTTCCTGTACTCTACTCTGATAAGGAGGAAAGAACTGGTAAAAAAACGAGCCAAAATCTAGAACTGACTTTTAAAAGTAATTTTCAGGGACAGTATATTTGTTTGTCCAAAGTACCATATGACCTACTGATAAAAGGTGGAGTTGAAGTCTTGCATCAGACACATATTGGCTGTGTGACCCTGGGCAAGTCATCAAAGTTCTCAGTGCCCTGGGCCCATCTGCTTTGAGGGATGGAAATTCCTTACTGGGAAATCTCTATGCTGAAGAAAACACAGTTCTGCCCTTCCCATTCTACCCACTCCTTCCCTGCAACATACGATATGGTGACAACTCACGTTCAGGATGAATAAGCGGATGAAAACCTGATTACTAAGTGATTCCCATGTACCAAGCACTATGGTAAGTGCTGAAGATATAAAAGAAGTCACCATAACTACAAAGCCTGGAAGAGTCAGACGTGTTCAATGTATTTTACTGGGACTGAATCCTCTGAAAAATCACAACTCTCTGGTACAGAGAGTAACTCCTGAAGTATTTAATGAATGAAAACACCCCATTCCACAACCATTCAAGATGCCAGGGAGGTGAATGTCCTTGGTTTTGCCAGATGGATGGCAGCGGGCGATGGCTTCCCCTCTCCACCACCCACCTGCCTGGCACCTGGCATTCCTTCCTCTCACTTGGCATGAGGGGCTTGGAAGTCCATCAGCACACAATGACATTCTATCCAGCAGATGGGTAAGACACCATTTAGCCCTGAGTACTGAGGGCTGGAACTTTTATGTTGAAATTCATTATTCAAAAGAAAAACAAATATTTTTAATATTTTTGTTTCTATATAAAAGGTTTCCTTACCTAATGACAAGTACTACGAAAGTCAATGCAGTCAAGAATTTTAACCTGAGATCTGGAAAATGACAAATCAAAAAAAGGCAATTAAAGCAATCTTAGCAATAAACATTCCCCCATACTAGGAAACTTTTTCAAGACAAACTCTCCTAACTTTAGGCCCATTCATCAGAAGTCCAGAAAGGATGTTCCTCAAGAATAATAGCTCAACTTTACACTGCACTTTAAGGTTTATAAAAGCAAAACATTGGCTGTGTCTGAAAAGGGTCTGAGGTGAGACCATGATTTTTGGTTTGGCAAAGATCCAAGTGAAGGGAGCCTTGGCTGGTCTTAGAGCAGCAGAAGCGTAGAAATGTCCCCAGCACTCTATCAGCACTCTGCAACAGCAGACCTGTGACAGTTTTTAAATGGTCACAATGATTGTTTTAAAAAGCATCAGTCCAAAAAGGCCAGTCCAGGCCTCCTCAAGGCAGGAGTCCTCTGGACTCCTCCTGTGCTTCATTACTAGGTACTGCCTAGAACTCTGAGGGTTTCCTAGAAGCTACAGGAGTCTGGCCCACATGTCGTGCTCCTAGTAAGGTTAGGAGCACTCACAGAAGCCCCAGGAAAGTCATGCATCCATCTGGGCAACCATTAACTCCACCAGGTACGATCTTATGAGCTTAGAAGAAGGGTCACTTACCAACATAAGGCATATGGCGAAGTTCTGAGCATGCCCTCACAATCAAGAACAAAAGGTACAAAATATACATGCCAGCTACGACCAGGAAAAAAACCTTCATGCCCTGGAAGCAAACAAGACAGAAGCGTCATTTGGACATGTCAACCTCAGGTTATTCTCCTTCTGATGCTGTCCCTGGCGTGATCATACTTTCTCAGAACAAATCTATGATGCTCAGACAAAGAGGGCAGGAGAATGGATTTGGGCACTTCAGAGGTCTTCCAGTCTAACCTCTTCATTTTATGAATGCCCAGAGACTTTCAATGACTGTCCAAGGTTATACAGTTCTATGCAGCAGAGCCAGGAGCAGAAGCCTCATGACTTCCTGTTCACTACAATAAAAATGGCATTAGAATGTCCAAGGGCAAACTACCAAGAATAATGTCCCTATATCAGTGTGCTATCTGAGCTTCCTGCGTGGCCTTTCGCAAATCATGTCATGCTTCCCTCTGTGCTAACTGGGCAGGGCAACAAAAAAGTATGCTTATAGATGGTGGGCATTTTGTACAACGTTAGTATCCTTAGAAAAAGCAGACATGAAGCAGAGCCAAAGCTCTCTGGATTTAATGAGTAGTGGATGAAGGAATCCCAGAAACTGAGAACCTTATAAACTAATAGAGGCCATATGCCTTAGGTAAGAAGGTGAAACTTCAAATGCTTGGCTGGCACATAGAAATACAGGATTCCAACCATTAGGAGGCTGGGTGCTACTCTGAGAAGCATTAAAAAGGGAGAGAAGACAAGAGGAAGAAGACAAGCCCCCACATCTGAGCTCCCAGCTTACCTCCCTGGTCTCACTGTACTCATTTCCTAACCCTGTGCACTCACACTCACTATTTACACCCAACCACTCTGTGCAATGGGTGTTTTTCCTCAGACAATTTATCTCCTTCCTTCCCTCCTCAAAACAAAAACAGATAAAGCAAGCAGTGTGCCATGTGCACGAGGGGAACATGAATAATGCTGATAATGACTGACAGCTGCTAAGGATGCTCACATGCAGCAGGATGCTGATAGTCTAGGCCAGACTAAAGGGAAGACTGAAGCCCTGGAGCCTATTCCTAGGAGAGGGAGGTGCTGTCCAGGGTATCACAGCATACAAGGTTCTTGTTGCTGAAGATCTACCACATTGCTTTCCACCAGAAACATTGGGAAATGTTGGAAGCTGTCCTCTCACACAGTAGCAGGGCAAAAAGAACACCTGGAACCCCAACTCCTTATGAAATCTGTGACCACAGGTCAGTTACATCACATCTTTCTGAGCCTCCATTTCCTCATCTGTAAAATGGGGATGGTTAACTTGCCTCATGGAATTGTTGGGATGATAAAATGAGAGACTATATATAATGTTTTCTGCAAATCTTAAGACATTACAAAAACACCAGATATTTTTATTATGATTCTCACCACGGCTACTTCACCTGGTTAGAGGGGAATTGGCTGATCATGCCACAAGGGGACAATCCTAAGTTCTTCTTAGGAATGACCTGCAGGACGCTGTGGGTTTAGGGGCAAAGAGGGATGCCTTGGTTCTGAGGCTGTCTCTCCAGGGAGGACAAATTACTAGGCTGGCCACAGGGGATGCAGGCCTCCAGCTGGTAAGGAGACAAAAGGAAAAAAGCCTAGGATGGAAGAATTCATATAAGGCATCCTTCCTGGGAATTAAGATGAATCTTAGTGGTCTCAGTCTGGTAACTAAGGCCAAAGCTATCACGGGTGTGTCAGCACTACCCTTCTCAATCAGGTGACAACTCCCTTTGGACAGACTAGGTATCTTGGTTCTTTGCATTGTTTTTATGAAGGACTTCACTGTACGACAGAAAGAACACTGGACTAAGTGTTAAGAGGGAGGGGAGCAAGGAGGGAGGGAAGGAAGAGAGAAAAATGGGAAGAAGGAAGGAGGGAGAAAAGGAAGGATCTGTTAAGCTTGCTATGGGTCAGGCAGTGTGCTAAGTGCTTTACAATACTATCACATTTGATCCTCACAACAACCCTGGGAGGTAGGTGCTGTCATTAACCCCATTTTACAGTTGAGGAAACTAAGGCAGGCAGATGTTAAGTGACTTGCCCAGAAAGTGTCCGCGGCTAGATTTGAACTCAGAACTTCCTGACTCCAGGCTCAGTCATCTTTCCCAGCTGCCTAGGAAGAGGAAACCTCTGTTCTGGTCTTGGCACTCCCAATGAGCAGAGATGTGAGCTTTCATAAATCATTTAACTTATCTGACCTCAAATTTCTCACTATCCAATAAGCTGATCCCTGTGGCTCAGCGGATACAGCACTGGGTCTGAAAAGGCTACGTTCTTTGGTGGCTGGAAGAAGGGCACTCAGGAGCTCGGACATCATCACTATGATAAAAGGCCTGTCAAGCACTTCAGAAGCAAGAAGGCCAAATTGGCTTGGTCCTCTCACTCAAGAGATCATTTAGTGACTCTGGAGCCCCATAGTGGCTTGCTTTTCCATTGCAGCCTGCGTGGCAAGAAAATCATAGCCTGGATTATTACCTCTTCAAAGTTTACAAAGTGTTTTCTTCAGAATCACCTCCTTGAGAAAGGTAGTATGTATATTATCCTCATTTGCAGATTTTAAGAATGAGCCTCAGAGAAATTAAGTGTCTTACCTGTGGTTACACAGCTAACATAGACCAGATCTGAGTTCAAATCTCTTGACTCCTAAGTACAACCTTCTTTCTACTATACAATGGAAGACCATACTCTATAAAATATAAAGCAAAATGCTCTCTTCAAGAGTACTGAGTTCTGGTGCCAAAGACCTCATTTGGCCCATTACTGGGATAAGGTCCTGGTACACAGGAAGGCTCACACCAATTCTTCAAATAAACTCATCTTTCAATGAAGAAAAGTTTCCACAAACCTTTCAATCACAGAATCTCAAAGTAGAAGAGGCTCAGAGACCACGTAGTCCCACTCCTATCTGAACAAAACCACCCCTCTCCAGCACCCCAGAGAAGCAGTCAGACAGCCACTGATTGAAGACCTCCAGTGAGGAACACTACACTCGCTTCCAAGGTACCATGTTCCACTTGTAAAGAGTTTGGCTTATTAGGAAAGTTTCTTTTCCTTTTATCCAGCCCTTTGAGTCCAAGCAGGACCTACCTAAACCCTCTAGCCCTTGATAGTCCATCAAATACTTGAACCCAGCTATCATGTTCTATTTTTCAGGTGAAACATCCCCAATTCCTCCCACGAATCTTCATTTAGCACCATCTCAAGGCTCTTCAACATTCCAGCTGCTTTCTTCTGAATATGCTTCTCATCGTCCTTCCAAAAACACCTAGGACTGAATGCAGCATTCTAGGTGTGCTGTGATCAGGGCAAAGTACTACAGGACTACTACTTCTCCTGCATCATAGATGCTCTCTGCCTTTCTTAATACGTACTGAGATTACATTAGAGTTTTTGGCTAAACTGACTTATACTGGTTCACTAAGGCCCCCTTTTCAGATGAACTGATTCTTTCCCCATCTTGTACTTAGGAAGTTTTGCTTTATTTTTTTAACCAAAGGTTAAGAGTTCACATGATAATTCCTATTAGATTTCATCTTATTAGATTAGGCCCAACATTTGGGCCCAGTAGGATCTTTTTGGAGTGTTTCTGTTCTCCAGTGTAATAGCTATCCCTCCTAACATTCCTTCTCTGGCCCCAAGCTTAATCATTAAAATTATGATTAGTCGGTCAACAAGCATTTATTAAATGCTTACTATGTACCAGACATTGGGCTAAGTGTTGAGAGTAAAAAGAAAGGCAAAAACATAATCCAGGCCCTCAAAGAATTCACATTCTCAGAGGGGAAACAACACATAAGTAACTATGTACATGCAATCTCAGAGGGAAGGTACTAATCAGGAACGGCCTGCCACACAGTAACCCAGGGAAGCAACAGGAAGGTTGCAGAGGCAGAACATGCCAGGAATGGGGGACAGTGAAATGGCAGAGCGCTCCGCACAAGGGGCCAACGTGGCTCTACTAGAGAGTGTGCAAGGGAGTAAGGAGTTCAGGAGACTAGACAGGCAGGAAAGGATCATGTTGGGAAGGTTTTAAAATGCTAAACAAGGGCTTTATATTTGCTTCTGGAGTTACTAGGAAGTCACTTGCGCTTCCAGTGTGACAATGTGCAGAGAGGACATGTTCAGACTTGGGCTTTAGAAAATTTACTTTGGCAATAAAATGGAAAATGGATTGGAGTGGGAGACAGGGTCATGGAGGACCAGCCCAGCTCTGCTGATATACCCAATAGGAAGCAACGAGTGTCAGGAACCTGACCACCAAGAGACAACATGAAGAATCACCAAATCACAGAGACCCACCTTTCCACCCAGCTAAACAACTGCTTCAATGAACAGTAAAACAAAATTTAGGGTTGCTTTTAAGCTGGCTATGACTGGGTAAGAATATAAACAATTTTTTTCTCTTTCTTGGCAGATCAGGAACGACCTATCAAGAATTCCGGGAAATGAAAAGAGAAGCCCAGGTGAAGGATGATTTTTCTTGCACTCTTTTTCTCAGGACGTTTCCAATTTTGAAACTTTCCTTAAACCATCTGGATATTAAATGACCCAGTTCCAAAAGAATGATTTAAAATAATACAATTCTGAACACTACTCTATAAACTCTGATTTTTACAAACTACACTTACCTGAAAATTGCCTGTGTCAACTCTATACTGGTACATTGGGTCATGTAATTCATTTACCCTAACAAAAAAAAAAAATCAAAGAGTAGACATTAATATATAACTTTGCCCTAGATTATTCATTTTTAATAACTTTGATTCTGACTCACTAATATGACAAAAAAGGAATAAATGCTGGAGGGGATGTGGGAAAACTAATGGACTATTAGTGGAGTTGTGAACAGATTCAGCCATTCAGGAGAGCAATTTGGAACTGTGCCCAAAGGGATATAAAACTGCATATACCATTTGATCCAGCAATACCCCTGCTAGGTCTATATCCCGAAGACATCCAAAAAAAAGGGGGGGGGGGGGGAAATGACCTATTTGTACAAAAAATATTTATAGCAGCTCTTTTTGTGGTGGCTAAGAACCAGAAATTGAGAGGCTGTTCATCAATTGGGGAAAGGCTAACACGCTGTGGGTATATGATTGGGATGGAAAGTTGTTGTGCTATAAGAAATGACAAGCAGGGTGATTTCAGAAAAACCTGGAAAGACGTACATGAACTGATGCAAAGTGAAGTGAGCAGAGCGAGGAGAACACTGTACACCTTAACAGCAATATTGTACAATGAAGAGCTATGAATGGCTTAGCTCTTCTCAGCAATACAATAAGCCAAGATATTCTCAAAGGACTCTGACTCCAGAGAAAGAACCGATACTGTCTGAATACAGACTGAAGCATGCTATTTTCCACTTTCTTTCCTTCTTTCTTTTTTTCTTATTCGAGTCTTCTTTTACAAAATGACTAATATCAAAATGCTGTACAAGATTGCTTACCATCTTAGGAAGCAGGGAGAAAAAGGATGGAGGAAGGAATGGAACTTGTAACTCAAAACATTTTTAAAAAATATTATAAACTGTCTTAACATGTAATTGGGGAAAAATAAAATATTATATATTTTTTAAATTACCTGATAAAAAAAACATTATCAACAAATTTAAGCCTTTTAAAAAGCAATCCCAAGTTTTCCAGAAATCCTAAACCTCATGCCTTATATTTAAAAATAATAATTTTGTGAACTCAGGATAAGTTTACACAATCAGATAAATATTGAACAGGTGCTCTGCAGTCAATGGCAGAATATGGCTTTCAGTGAGAAATGCAGCATTTTCTTACTAAAGTTTCCAATTTAAAGACTTTCATCTGCAAGTCCTATATCTGATAATTCTTCCACAGACACCCTTTGACAATATTGTGTCCTTTCCCCACAAAAGATGTGTCCAGCTATACAGCAGCACTGAAGGATAAAACACCATAAAGAAAAATGACTAACGAAAGTAAAGGTCTAGAATAACTGGCTAACAATTATGATATTATACACAAACAAGAACTGAAAAGGAGCAAACAGTGAAAATGAGCTTAGAACTGTAACGTCACTTGCTATGACATTACTTTGGATATAACACTGGCTAAGAATGCTCTACAACCTAACAACTACCTGCACAGCTCTAGTGCCCAAAACACAAAAGGAGCTCCACTGCTGTCTTATGTTTGCAGAAGAGCATAAATACTAACAAGAACGTCCACAGTAATCTGACTGAAAGAAGAGCTAAAGATACAACAAAGGGGACAATGCCAAATACATGAGTAACTAACATGGGATCAGTTTTACATCTGTTCTAAAATAAAGCATTTTTCTCGTACAGTCAGGGAGACCCAAAATGAAGCTGGTCTTCTCCATCTCCGGCTACCAACACCTCATATGTCTCTTTAGTTCTGAGAATAAAACAGTAGACACAAAATGTATTCCAGCAGGTTCCTTCCAGATGTCCTTTCCACACATGGAGAGACTACAGATCTTCATGATGGCTATCTTCCTTTCTCAAGGGCATTTGGGTATTGCATTTAGCACACAATGAAATTACTCACGTTTGCCAAATTCCTAATGTGACAGACGCCAACCATAGTAGTCCAACAATAAAAAATTTAGGAAAATAGAATGTTAAGCATTTTCTTTCTCCCTATTGAGACAAAAAGAAATAAGAGAAACTCTCATTAGTGATATTAATTCTAGTAAAGACTTGCCTTTAGGTAATTTTAGATTATTATGATTGAACATTCATCTACTTTGTATAAAGCATTAAGCAGAGTACTGAAGAGTGTCCCTATAGAGGTACTTGTCCTTGAAAAGCCATGACAGCCAAGAGCAGAAAGGAAAAAAAGGCCAATGTTGAAATGCTACTACCTTAGCAGTAGGAAAGAAATGAATGACTGACTTTGTACAGCTTGCTCTGCTCACCTGGACCCGGATCCCATGATACACACAGAGCCAAAAGAGTAACAATGCACAGAGGAACAAAGACTGGAAGAGATCATCCAGCATGCCAGGAAACCAACTGTTCACCAGGAAGGAGAGAGGGAAGAATGGATCTGGAAGACAATATTAAAATACATCATTAGAAAAGGCCAGTAATAATTCACATTTATACAAAGTGCTTTACAAAGTACTTTCTTCATAACAACCCAGAGATAAAGCAGGCAATGAAAAGTGTTATAACCCTCATTTTACAGATTACGAAACCGAGGCATGGAGAAGTAACCTGCCCAAGGCCACACGACTCCATGTTCAGAGCCCTTTCTACTAACCCATGCTGCTTTCCCTGATCATTATTAAGAAGGCAAGAGAAGGGTGGGAAAATTCACCACCTCCTTTCCCCCCACAAGGATGATACAAAGGCTGATTTTTTTTCAAAAACGTGAAAGCAAATTAACAGATTGTTCTAGCAATAATCACTGAGTGCCGTATGCTGTCGCCACTGGATCCTCACTGCAGGCATGGGAATCCAGGATGTTGTCTGCACCAGGAGCATACCAATTTTGGAGCAGGTAATAAAGAGAAGACAGCAGCATTTGGCTACCTTCAGCAAAAATTCCTAGAACTGCTGTGTCTGTAGCTCTTCCAAATTTTAACTACCAAAAATGTCACTCATTTGTTAAGGATAAAAACTACTAGCCACATGTCGTGCTAAACATGAACCACTAACAGACAACACATCAGGGATTCACGCCAGGTAACTATATGATGAACATCTTATTTCTGAGCCCATGAGTTGGTGTTAAAAGGTAAGAGATTAAATGACCTCTAAGGGCCCTTCCAATGCTAAATCTCAGGATGGTAGGTTCTATGAGATTTGCTGAAGTCAGTCATAGAAATGGGGAGGAAAAAAAGGTACCCACCATTATAGAGCAGCAGCAGGGGCAACAATATAGACATCCATTTTTGTTCAATTCCCCAGTCTCTCATGGAGAATTTCCGGAGGGAATGTGCAAACAGACACTGCAAACCAGACCAACAGCTCAGGTTAACTGCTAAAAACAGACACATTTTTTGCTCACATATTCTCAGTCATGGTGCTTATTACAAATGTCATTCTTTTCTGAGAGGCATGCTGCCCTATTATCGTTCTAGCCTGAATCAATAGATGGTCTGAGTGTCAGGCTAAGACCTCGCTGAGTTTGGTCCTGGGATAAATGAAGTACTGTTATCCCCTGGAGTAATCAACTGACAATGGAGATAAAATGGTGAAATTATTGCTAATGGGACCTCCTAACATGACAGGTCACAAATGGCTATCATAAGGACACAGACGGAACCTGAAATATAACAAACATAAGTCACTTGGAACAAAATAATCACCCCTCACCATCTCTCTCCTGAGGCAGGCTCACAGCATTATTCCTGATTCAGAGATGGAACAGGCAAAGAAAGGAAGAGGGGCTATTTGCTCAAAAGCCCAAATGCTAAATGGCAGGGCCAGTAACACATGGTATTGCTCAGTTAATTGAGCCACCTTGCCTCTCAAGAGAGCCATCTATAGGGCTCCCCAAGCAGTTCTTATGAAGAATAAACAACAGGGCTCCTAGAGGAAAGGCTAAGATGAACAGACCTTGAACCTGCCTCAGTTTAGGGATTTTCAAAATGCTTCCTTTAGAATATCTTCAAATGCTCAAAGCACTTGGTTTGGACTACAATTAAAGAGTAATTCCTTATAATAAGCTGGTCCTCCTGACCTAACAAGCCTGAACCTATACCATCTCCCACAGTGCCAACAGGGCCAATGAAAATGGTTGATCTTCTGGCTTTGTGAATGCGCAAACTAAACTATTATCAAAGTAGCTCACTTGTTGGAAAGGATGGGTATATAAGAATTTTTTATAAATGAACTTTTTAAAAAGAAAATCTAATTTTGTGAAAACAGACCTGATACTGACCAATAAGGAGAAACTAGCTGCTGAAGCAGAAGTGGTAGGAATCTTGGGGGAAAGTAACTACATCATCTTGGGGTTTGTGACAGAGAAGGAAAGGAAAACTAGGCATAATCTAACATATATCCAGCATTTTGTTAGATGAGATTTTGAAATATTCAGAGAAAGGATAGATAGGATTCTGTGGCCTAAAATTCTCCAGGGAAGCTGACTCAAGAATATGGGAAGCTCTCAAGAATGAAATTCTGAAGACAGATACACAAATGATTCTCATCAAGAAGAGAACTTTAAAACTTTAGAAACTAACTTTAAAAAAATATGTAAATGAACATTAACTAAATTAGATTTTTTTAAAAATCAGTTATAGATTATGGAAGCTGAGGTAAGTGACTGAGGACTGGCTCCAGTGAAAACATGACTGCATAAAGAGAGTAACAAAAGCACTCAGGCTGAGAATGGGCTGGTGGAGGCAATCGATACCACTTAGGTGGATCTGTAATCTCCCTGATTCGGGAGTTCCCTCTTATGGTGCAGATCAAAATCCAAGTCATCATTCTCTCAAAACTCTGCCATAACCAGAAGCCTTTCTTGCCTTCTCCTGAGATGGTAAGAGTCTAGTCTACCTATCATCCTTCATTCTTGCCATATGATCAATCCTTATTCTCTTTCTATCATATTTGATGACATCTTTTAGTCTTGCTCTCCAAAGTTCTTCACTGATTATTTTGGAGCCTGCTCACACTCAATATACATTTCTCTACTGTCCTTTGTTAATGTTCATTTTTAATTCTTCAGGGATAATTGTATTCCATATCTAGCCACCATGTTGTAATATCAAAAGAATGTTGGTACTAAAAGGCAGGCTTTTGCTTTGATGACAAGGAATAAGGAATAAAGAAGCTTTGCAATTTCTTGAGGATAATCCAGATTATTCTCACTCCTCTTCAAGTCATGGATCCAACTCGTCCATCTGTACTGTCTGTCCCATATATATGAAGTGATGGGCAAGCTTCATAGTGTGCCTATCCAAATGAATGCTGAAACGTGAGCAACATTCTTCATTCATTCGGTCTTTGCTGAGTGGAGAGACACACACACAGACACACAGACACACACACACGGCTCTACAATACACTAACTGCATCAAGGACCAGAAAAACATCTAGAGGATTTCGCCACCCATACAGAATCCTTCTTCTACTTGGATTTGGCATTGAGTCTTCTCCATCATGGTGGTCAAAATCTCTGGCAAGCACACAGCTACCTGCTTATTCCTCATCTGATGTTTATTATCAGAGGGATGCCGAATAGGGTTTTTTTGGGGTTATATCTTAAATGATGTTTACATATAACAAGATACCTTGCTGTTAAAGAGTGTAGAAGGTGGCATTTTCTTTTTCTATATCAAATGCTTTGTAATCATAACAAATAAGTTCACTGGGATCTTATATTTCTCTCTACCTTTTAGTTAATTGTGAAATGGTAACAATATGATTCCTTGTTGAATAATGCTTATGAAAGCCTGCTTATTCCATATAAATATCTTCATTGAAGATGCCCTTAATTGGTATAGAGACACTTCTCATAGACTTTGTATAGATGGAAAAGTAGGCATAGCAGCTGGTAGTTATAGCCTCTAGTCACCCTTCTTTTTTTTCCTATATTAATAAGGTCTGGGGTCGGTTATCTTGAGATGTTTCAGTCCTTCAATGCTCTCACAACTGTGCTACCTCCAGCATAGATCTTCTTGCTCTCCATTTGGTCCAGTTCAGCTGCTTCCCCCATCTTTGTTCTCTGCAATCCCAGTTCTATCTCTTCTATAAGTACGTGTAACATTGTGATATAAGGATCCAAATGTGGCAGTTCCATCCATGGTCTTTGATGGAGAAAACAGTTTATTATAATGACTTTTGCAAATCTTTTCTTCTCTCTGAAGTCCTTCCATTTTCATCCTTGAGTTCCCTTGGGATAATCTTACTTAGCTGGATATCTTGCCAAGCTTTCTTTAAATTGGCTTTATTCTCCAGGGTTTTTCTCTGCTTTATGAGATGGTACTGCTCATAATCATCTATTTCCCTCCTTTAAAAGCTTTTATCAAAAAAGTATATATTCTATCCCAGTGACGCCTTTAGTATCCATCTTTCTCAGTTTGGCAAGAAAGCACTAAAGTACTTTCCGAGATCTTTTGTTCTCCTTGTGGCAATTAATTTACATTTTTTGACTTTAAAACTGAAGCTAAGCTAAGTAAAGCTTAAGCTAAGTTAGGGACAAGAGGAAGCCTGAATAAAGTGATAAACCCACAGATTAAGGTAAATGGGACGGTGATAATGGGGTGAAAATAGAATTAATTCAACTCTTACTTCATTTCTGTTTTCTTTACTAAGTAAAATGACTTTTAAACAAAAATGGTTCAAAGAAAACTGAAACCCATGAGAAGTAGGGAGATGAAAATAGAGCACCCAGCTGCCCTCAACGAGTTCAAGTCACCAGGCACGGACAAGCTACATCCCAGAGTACTAAAAGAACTGAAGAACATGGTTAATGAGCTGTTGTCTGGTGGGTTTCAAGCTTAATAACAGTAAACAATGTAATAACGCAGCTCTCCCCAATAGCTAATGTAATCTTGGAAGCACTGACAAAAGCATACTGTTGGTCTACAGCTGGGTAGCTCCACAATATTTTGCTTTTGTTGGACTACACTGAGGATCACAAGGGCCATAGGGTTAGAGCTAAAGAGGGACCATCCAGCCCAACCATCTGATTTTAAACTGAGGAAAGTGAAGGCCAAAGGAGTCAGTTAAGTGATTTGCCCATGGGTCACACAGGAAGTATGCAGCAGGGCTAAGGATCCAAACCTCTGACTCCAAAACCAGGGCTCTTTCTACCACTAAGTCCTATATACATACAATGTGTGAATTGCAACAAACTTCAGACAGCCTCTTCACTTGAGACTTGAGGAAACAGACCCAAAGAGGGGAATGGACTTACCCAAAGTCCTACAGCAAGTCAGAAGTGAGCCTGGCAGCTAGGTCTCCAAAGGACCAACTCACTACACTATGCAGCCTTTCTAGGATGGATACTACATAAAATCATTTTTTTTCTGCCTGAGTGTTTAAAATGCAATTTTAAGTTAATACATAAAATATGGTTATATCACTTTTAAAGAGTAGCTTTTGGTTAAGAAGAGATTTTTATATTCTTAGTTTAAAATTTTTTATTACAGTTAGCTAAACTATAGAACCAATATGACTTACATCAAAAAAATACTAAAACTAACGCATTTGTTGGTCTTAGGCTTCATCAAAAGAAATCTGAGGTCTGCAGCTAGGGAGTGACAGTCCCTAAATTACATCTCCATACTTCAGAAATCTAGTCCATTCTCCCCAGGTGAGAGGTAAGGAAATCCACAGTCTAAAAAAGAGTTCAAAAGTCTCATCTATGAAATATAGCATAGAGAGGATATAGTTAATGGAATTAAAAACCCAAAGACTACAAGGACAATGGTCTATGTTTCGTTCTGCTTTTTAAAATGATCTCTAACAATTTTCATTAGGTACCAATTTCATTGGGCCAGTAAGAGAAAATGATGATCTCAACCAGAAACAAAACAAAAGCAAACTTTCAGTGGATTCTCATTTCCTACAATATAATTTCTAATTCACTCTACCTGCCTTTCCAGTACCCTCACATGTGGTATGATTTTCAGTCCTTTTATCATCCTGATTAGCCTTATTTAGACAGCAAGGAGTAGAGGGCTCAGTTACAAAATCAGAGTCAGGACACCCAGCTTTGCAGTCTGCCTCATTACTTACTAGTTGTGTGATCATGGAAGGTCACTTACTTTCTCAGAGCCTCAGTTTCTACATCTATAAAGTAAAGTTAATAATAGCTGTATTACCTGCCTCACAGCCCCGCTGAAGGAATTTTTGAAACCTTAAAGTGCTATATGAGCCTCGTCATTATTATGTTCAGGCTCACCAATATCCTCTCCAAAACATACCACCCATTACTCCAGATGTGGTCTGACTGGGACACCAGAAGATGGACACTGAGCATCTATTAATATGGCCAAATGAGATACACCTGTATAGGCCTTGGTCTATGACTTAATCACAAGGACAGAAAGCCTAAGTGATCGTTTCTGACCTAGGAGACATTGGGGCAGTGCTGCATTCACTGGAATCACTATTACAACAAGCCTTAGAAGGGAGGAATTCACCAAAAGCTCAGTCTCTTTTGCACATATCCTCAACTCCCAAACAACTGCCACCAAATGAGGTCTATGATGAATTAAATGCTTGGGGTCACGCAGATAATACATGTTCAATGTGGGGCTTGATCCAAGATCTTCCTGGCCGGCTCTCTATCTACTATGCCATACTGTCTTTCCAGTAACTATGGCCATATTAAACCACAATCTTTACTAACAGATACCATATTACTACTTGAGAGTACTCTTCTCCTTAATGAACTGCAGTTTGCTATCAGACATATTAAACATCTACTAACATATTATAAAATACCACTCAGTAGAAGAGTCTAAAGAATTTAGTTACACCTTTCTAAGTCTTTTTTTTTAAATCACTAATTATACTAGTTCTATCCTCACTGGAAGAATTTTCAAATACAGGTTGACAGATGAAGAGCACTTACAGTGACCATGAATGTAAACACCACAAAGACAAATCGGAACCAAATTTCCACTTGTGAAAAGGATGGATTGTAAGTCCTCCACTGTAAAGAAAAAAAAAGAGAGAAATCTTAACTGCTGTGGCTGAAAATAATTCAAAAAATGGTATTTCATAGGATGAGAGATCTAGAACATGAAAGACTTTTATAGGTGATCTAGTCCCACTCCTTTATTTTATAGATTAGGCAAGTGAGGTCCAAAGAGTTTAAGCAATTTGTCTAAGACTGCAGAGCTTTAAGTAGCAATGCCGGTAGTAAAACTCAGGTCCTCTGACTCCCAATTCAGCATTCTTTCCACTGCACTATCCTGACTTTGGCAAATCAACTTTCATGTGGATGTGGCATTATTTAAATTTCCATATACTAAGAGCATTTGTACGTTAAGTATTTCACCAGAAAATGAACTCTGCCTTGCCCTCTGAGGATGACAGATAATTTCTTTCATTAACCAGTAAGCATTGGCCAAAAGCCTCCACACCCTGCCACTTGGCATAACAGAACTTCCTGACATGGCTGACACCATTTAGTAGAAAGATCAATCACAAAAACCTATGGAGAAAACAGAGGCATTTTGCTACAGCAGAGACGCTAATGCAAATAGAGACCTTGCTGAAAATGAAAATACTGGCTCTCTTGACTATTATGTGGTTTCACTTTTGCCATATGGACGTTCTACAGAAATGGGATAATACTGCACAATGCTTTGGCACCAGTGCAAAAGGCAGGGCTGAAGCTAATCCTCAGTTTGATCACCAAATTTCTTTTCTTTCTTTTTTTTTGAGGGGGCCTGGTGGTGGTTTGTGGTGGTGGTGGTAGTGGATAGACCTAGAATGTCATTGATACAGGGAACTCTCAGTGAATATGTTAATATACAAAGTATCACTTAACCTGCAACTTAAATAGTCTGTTTACAGAACAGTAGGGGGCACTAAAAGGTTAAGTGAATGGCTGGGCGCGCTGGAGGTGAATTACTCCCCTGGCCTTCCTCCTGGTGACGCCAGCCCTCCAGGCCCAGTACAAAACCGCCTCTACTAATCACCAAACTAACCCCAACCACAGATGTCACTATCATCCATATGGTTGTAGAGTTAATACCAGATGCATCTGAGCTATAGAAAACCAAGGGCAGTAGCTATCTTACTACAGTCATTATACCTTTGAGGATACCAACAATACTTAGTAAATGAACGAAGTGCTACCATGAACTACCATGGATTTTCTGACAAGGTATTTAGGATCACATTTGCTACATTTAAGAAAAAGGAAGTAAAGTCTTCTACCCAAAAAAATAGGGGAAAAGTAAAGTCAGAATCTTCCTGTCTCAGGAGCAGGCAACCAGCCATCCAAGAGTCATACGTCCTGCTTTTACAGACTTGACTTGAAGAGTAGCAGTTATGAAGCTATTTTCCCTCCAGCTGCTCACTTAATGGAGAGATCCAGAAAGAAAAAGCAAAGCGGAAAGGAGAAGGAAGGCAGGAGTTAAAAGTCAGGGAGCAGTGTTAGTGGTACTTCTCCCGGAGAACTGCACTCATCACACATTTTAAGAAAAACCAAGAATTCTTCGGTCTGTCATCTCTTTTTCCCTTTACCCTGAATTTCAAGAATGCTTTCCTCCAGCTAACTTTACACCAATAAGCAGCTTCCCTTGTAATGGCTGATAACTAGTCAGTCTGAACCGGCTCCTTTGGGTATACAAGCACAGCCCCTCAGCTGAGTGTTCATTTGTGTCCCAACCCTGGGGAGGATGCAAAACAAAGAACAGTGAGTTATCTGGGCTCACTTGGGCAGTGGGCACCAGAATACATCCTCACAACCCCATGGAATACAAATTAGGTGCTCACTTGGCTGCCTGAAGTCACAGGAGATCAGAAATGGAAAGGACTTATTTTACACATCAACCAAGAGATGCTCAAGCAGATTCAAAAATTTGCCTAGAACCACAAAACTTATTAACATTAGAGTCGGGACCAGAATTTAGAAATAGTCCTTTCTGTTGCTGAAGTAGATTTTTTCTTTTTACTTATGAACTTCAAAGATTATTTTGGAAATAATGAATATTTAGATTTCATAAAATTTGTGTTTAAACCCTGAGAAGCGTCGCTCAATTTGCTAGCTTCAGCTTCAAAGTCCCTTTGCTATTCAAAAACTATAGGAATAAAGTCTTCACTTTACTCTTTGAGGAAAGAGAACCAGCTCATTTCATTATGCCTCAAGATCCCTTTTGAAATCAGCATTTTACTTCATATTTTGAGCCATTCTGCATCACCACCACTCCCCACACAAAATCTTTTCAGTCTAATTGTATCCTTTTGGAGTAAAGGAATCCCCAAGCAGGCTGAGTGGAAAACACCTCTAGGAATAACTGGGTTAATTGCTATGCACAGCTCTTCAGATGCTTTTATCTAACTTTCCGAGATTCTGCCCTGAACGGAAAAGCCACAGAGGCCACCAGGGGAGTCAATTACGATTCCCTCTTGAGCTGCTGCCAACATGAGCTCAGGGCTACATGCAGATCAGATTTCTAATTTCTTTACTCAGAGATTTCAACAGGGAAACACCACAGTTTAAAGGGAAATAAAAAGACCTCAAAGGAATATCTAGAAAAAAAACACAGGACATTATTCCTGGCTTCTGAACCCTACAACCAAGCCTCTGCCACTGTCTTATTCTGGAACTGCTCATAGAACCTGGGGCCTCCTTAACCTGGAGCATCCAACTACCTCAGGAGCCCTTTGGTAGGGCTTGGAAGGTCATTCTGTAAGGCCCAACACCTTCTCCTATTTGTGAGTGCCTCCATTTTGTATCAATCCTCCCTCCTGGGTCCATTCCTGGCTTTCAGACTTCATAAGCAGGCTCTCTCTCATGCCGTTCACACTGGATACACCTTCATTTGAATCCCAGGCCTTTGACACCCCTCCCCTCCCCGACCTTCCTACCTCTCCTCTTCAGCTCCCTTTGGGGTGCTGTCTTGTCTCTCCTTTTGTTTGTATTCACATCCCCAGCACTTAGACAATGCTTGACACATAGTAAGTGCTTAATAAATCTTTGTTTCCTTCCTCCTAAATTTATAATCCTGCCCTTCCTACACTAAATTTCAAGTCTAGGAATCAAAGCTTCCATTGCCGGTGCTGCCTCCTGAAAGTTCTATTTGCTTTAGTGTTTTATAAAAGACCTGAGAATTTACAGTTAGTCTGGAAATACCTTACCCCTGATGCACTTGGCTGGCAGGAATCAATCCAATTCTGATACTGTCAACAGTTCAATTCTACAAAAAGCCCCGCAGCCAAGTGGAGTTACATGGGGATATGTGTTACACTGGCATACTTACTGTGAAGTTCACATCTTTGATGGGGATCTTCAGAGCTTTCATGTCCTCAAATCCCACAATGACAGTATACTGAGTATAATTCAAATATCCAAGGTGAGCCACAATGATTTCAGCACATTTCTGCAAATAAAAGAAGTCCTGGCTAATTCAAGTTGCCATCTCCAAAATCTACTATTTTATAGGCAAGGGAACTCATGAAGAGTCAAATTTCAAAGAGAAGGCAGAAGATCAGAACTAGACTGGAAGGAAGAACAGCAAAGAAGAAACACAGTGACTGACATCCAGCTTCCAGAGAGGCAGCGAGGTAGAGAAGTGGATACAGTACTGTGCTCCAAATCCAGCCTCAGACACTTACTAGTTCTGTGACCTTGGGCAAGTCAAGCAACCTCAATTTGCCTCAGTTTCCTCAACTGCAAAACGGTGATAACAACAGCATCTACCTTACAGAGCTGTCCTGAGGATCAGATGACAAGAGTGTTTGTGGAGTGCTTAGCACAGTGTCTGGCACTCAGGAGCAGCTACTTAAAGGCTTTCTTCCATCCTCCATGACCATCACATCTCTTAAGCCTAAATTTTGGAAAAAAGGACAAAATAGTGGCTCTTTTAAAAGTATAAATGACAACATTTATGGTTTCTTGGGACTCAGCCTCTAAAAATGAGAAATAATAGAAGCGTCACATTTAAAAATCATCAGGAAAATGTTTCCAACAGAGACTGGGTGGGCAATTGTCAAAGATGTTGTTGAAGGGATTCATGTGTCACGAAGGGGTTAGACTAGATGGTCTCTCCTGATTCTAGGATTAATATAAATAGGAATGTGGAGAGTTTTTGGTATAGACTTGTGATTTCATCAAGATCTCACAGTGAGAAAACTCCCTCTATACCTATACAAACCAGTAATCACTCTGGAATTTAAAGTCTTAGAGAACTGCCTATAGTACTGAGAGGTTAAGAGACTTTTATCCAGGGTCATAGAGCCAATGTGCATCAGAACCTAGTCTTGAAACTTCAGTCTTCAGGTCTTCTTGAATCCAAAATCCACTCTCTATCCCAGGGATGGGGAACCTGTGGCCTGGAGACCTGAATTCAAACTTCACAGAACAAATCCCCTTAATAAACAGATTTGTTCTGTAAAACTTGGACTCAGTCAAAAGGCCACACCCGAAGACCTAGAAGACCACATGTGGCTTCAAGGCTAAAAATTCTTCACCCCTGCTCTATCCACCATCTCATGCTGCCTCTATACATTTCATAAAGACATTAATGCAATAGGGTGCAGAAGGACTGAAAGTATAATAAAGAATCAACAAACGACTACAATTAATTAGTTAGTCCTAGCTTGAGCTTTTCTCCTAAATGTATTCTGAAGATTATAATTTTCAGTTAGCTCCAAGTTTGCTGATTTAGTCTTCCTTATTAGAATGCAACATGTTGAGTTCCCTGAGCTAATCCATCCTACATCTTAACCAGCATTAGATCATCTAGTCTATATCAAAAACAAAAGGTATATGAGAATAACCAGGTCCTATTTACCAAGCAGGCTGGGTTTTTAATTAGGTTAAAATTAAGAAGAAGAGTTTTCAACCTCAGCTCCAATATGTCAATGGGTTTGTATCTATCTCAGAGCTCAGCAGGGCAGAGATTTAAAGTCAGTAAGAAAGACAGAGCACTTAGTAAAGGATACACACATCTGTGGGCCCCCCCACAAAAAAAGGGGGAAAAAAGGCCAAGCTGTGAGTTGTTATTCTTCAAGTCGTTTCAGTCGTGTCTAATTCTTCATGAGTCAATTTGGGGTCTTCTTGGCAAAGATACTGGAGTGGTTTGCCAGTTCCTTCTCTAGCTCATTTTACAGAGGAGAAAACTGAGGCAAACAGGCTTAAGTGACCTGCCGGGGCCACACAGCCAGTAAGTGTCTGAGGCTGGATTTGAACTCAGGAAGATGAGCTTTCCAAGCCCAGTGCTTTATCCACTGCACCAGGCTATGAATATTGGCAGAATTAATTACTCAATTAATTACACAAAATACAGAATTAATTAGTCCTTTCCCTCAAAAACAAAACCAGAGCCCCAGGCTATCCTGAGTAACACAACAATTCCCTACTTATCTGAAGAGTTAGTCCTCTTAGGGCCATTGTACCATCAAAAAGAACAGGGAAAGGGGTTAAGATAAGATAGTCCACAACCGAAAAAGAAAAGGTTCTAAGGAAACATGTTGAACATCAAAACCTTAGCTCCCTATAAAGGGTAGAACCATTCCCTCAAAGTTCAGGCAGCTAGGACTAACTTACATGGTCAAAGGTTTTCCAAGCATCATGACAAAGGTCCAAAAAAAGACAAGGAGAACAAGATGTGAGAAATGCTCAAAACCCCAGCAGAATGTTACGCGTGTCAAATGCTCATTCAATTGGGGGCAGAGGAGAAGAAGGTGAGCATAGGAGACTAGGGAAAGCCAGTCCTATAAAGGTCCATTAAACTAGTATGCTTTCTACTACGCCATAGGTGGGCAGATAGGCAGGCATGAAGCCAGGCAGAGAGAAAAGAAGGAAGAAAGGATTTATATCTATGCCCACTATGTGCCAGGCATTACGTGAAGAAGCACTTTACAAATATTTACCTCATTTTATCATCACAATGACACTGGGAGGTAGTTGCTATTATTATTCCCGTTTGAGGAAACTGAGACAGGCAGGTTAAGTGACTTGCCCAAGGCCACGGAACTAGTAAATATCTGTAAATGGATTTCAGGTCTTCCAGACTTCAGGCCCAGTGCTCTATCCACTGCACTATATCTAGCTGGGCTTGGCAGAAATGTAGAGGATAAAAAATACTATAAATTTAAGTTTGAGAGTCATCTGCATGGGAGTGACAGCCGAAGCAGTAGCAATGAGTAAGATTGTCAAAGAAGGGAAAATAAAGAGGAGAAAGAAGAGGCCAGAAGACAGAATTTTGGGAAACCTCTTCCCTACGAGGTTGGGAAAAGGAGACAGAGGAGAAACAGTTAGCCACCAGAAAACAACCTGGTATCTCTGAACTCGTGCAAGGAAAAATGTCCAGGAAGGGTAGGCAATGGTGTGAAAAATTCCAGAGAAGTCAAGGAGAACTAGCATAGCTGGTCTGGTGACAGTGAGATCACAAAACAGTTGAAGTATTTTCAAGAGAGACAGAGTCCCAATAATGACTGGCGGGAAGATGGCCTCCTAACCTACGCTGAGCAGAGTATGGACAATAGCAGGAACCTTCACTGAAATGGGACAATATCTATACAGAAACACAGGAAAAGATAATCTGAAGAAATATGACATAACCCAGAACTTAGCAGAGTGCCTGGCTCAGAGTACACATGATAATAAATGTTTACTGATCTAACTTTAGACTGCGGGCAAACAAGAATGACAGGTAGACTAATCCAGAAACAAACTACAGGGAATGAAGGCTGTTTGTGAAAGGAAGGCCGCAGGCTGAGGGTGCAAACAGAGCGGATGGAGTCCCAGATTCGATGGCCTCTTTCACAGAGGCTCTGGATACTGTTACTGAATCCTCTAAAGAGGAAATAGCATCCTGGAGGGAGACAATTTAAATGTCATTTGGTAACAGTTAACTGCCACAGCTAGAAAGAGAGTGTGTAAGGCACAGAGGGAAGGGACTAAGAAAACCTCTCTTGTGAGGGACTGTCACCTAAGACTGAAACCACTTTTGAGAACAGTTTGACTCATCCTCCCGAGAAGACAAGCTAGGGAAAACCTATCTGTAAAATACTTAGGAGATAACCTGTCATGCTGAGAGAATTCAACGGTGGACCATGGCACCAGTGTCTGGGGAGGAATTCAAAGCTGAATTTGATGGTTAGAAGTAGGCTGTGATCTTCTTTATAGCTAATATATTATTGAAATATTTAAATTTGTCTTTGTGTTGTTATGCTGAGGATAAATTATATAGCCAGTAACTGATACTTATTTAAGTCTATAAGAGATTAAGGGGGTCAAGATGAATACTTAAAAGTTTACAGTAGAAGGAGTTTCACTAGCTTAAAAAAAAAAAAAACAAGGTAGGAATTCAGAGCTAATGAACTGAAAAAAATGCTACAATGTTACTTTTTCAATGTGTTAGCTATCTTTCCCAATTTTGCCTTGGCAAATTTATGGGAATGCTATCTCTATCGTCATGCAAGTCCGTGATAAAAGTGTGGACAATACAATACACCTACCTACTAATGTCTCTAGCTAATTAACTGTTGATTGGAACTGATTAGAATACAGAAGCTTTTAAGTGTGGGAAAGTTATGTCCTCAGCCCTTGGTATACAAAGACAAAATATTCCCTCAAGAATTCTTCTAGAAAAGGGCTTCTTAACCTGGCGCCTATGACTTTGATTTTCTTTTTTAACATTTTGATAACTGAATTTCAACATAACTGGCTTCCTTGGTAATCCCACGTATACTGTTTTATGCTAAATTTAAAAAATGTCATCCTGAGAAGCAGTGTTTAGGCGTCATCAGAATGCCAAAGAAGATTAAGAACCTCTGCTCTACATTTAACATGTATGTAAAGCCAGTAAATACAAGGTAATTTCAAGTGGTAGACAGAACTAACAATTCAGGAAAATCAAGATAGGCATTGCATAGGAGCTAAAACTAGGGATTCGGTAAGAAGAAACCTCTTCCTAGACCACTTGGGCAAAGACAGGTAGGCAAGAGATGGAACATCACATACAAAGAACAGATGAAGTTAAGGATTCAATTCCTATTAAGAACCATTAGCACATACCCCTGCACAGCTGAGGGTCCTCGTCCGATTGTGAACTTTGTTACATACAAATGTCTTGCTTGCACCTTGGGTCACACCATCTACTTTCACAGTCATAGAAAAGCTTGTCTGGATTGTAGTGTCTACAAAAAGGAAAATGAAACAGAAGGGGAAAAGGAATGCGTCAATAAGCTGTCAGACAGCACCAAATTTCCAATCAGTCTTGTTAGTTGACTTAGTTAAGGTCCCTAGAAAGATAAACTGCAAAGGGTCCCAGTGATCTCAAGGTGGTGCTAGTGAGTGTCTCAAATGACATTAGAAAAATACACTCCCATCCGCCATAGCTATCAACTGCAATAAACTCAAAAGCAAATTATTTCATGAACAGTGAAATTAGATTTTGCCCCTCCATATGTTTTGTCACATAAGAAGGCCATTTGCAGTCTCTGTAGCACTGGAATATGATGCTTTACAGAAAGAAACCCTGTCCCCCAGTCAGTCCTCTTACCGTCCGACTGATCCAGCTGAATAACACATGTCAACCATAACTGCTGATTATAAGTAGAAAGTGGTCCTGAATTGAGATGAAATGGCTTTAGCTGAGAAAAAAAGGAAGGGAAAAAAAAAGAGCTAAGAGTCAGTCACTCAGCATCACTCCCTGATCCTACTGAACAAATCACCCCAGCATAAAGGATTTACAGTTTACATGTAAAATTTCACATTATAGGCTCCAGTTATTGTTATGAAAATAGAAATATACATATTTTTCCCTTTGATGGTATAAATACCAGTGACAAGGCTGAGGACCTGATAACCTACTCTGATCAATATCATTCCCCAACTACTTTCTGAGCAGTTTTCATAGCCTAGATCTATTGGGAATAAGGGAGACAGTCCTACTTTTAATCCAGAGAAAATGCAAAGTGTGAAGGAAACAAAAAAAAAGGAGAAAAAATAGCAAAATGATGAAATACACAAAATAAAAACATATAACGAAGGAAATGTCTTCAATAGTTGCAATTCAGTTTGAATCCAGAAGCATTAATTCTGTACACTGCTTTAAACCCATCTCTGATGATGGTTTGCTCTGTGAAAGATTTGGTCTTCTCACCTAAGTTTACAAGGATTCACTCACAGGGTCAGGGTCAGGGAGAGAAGCAGTCAGGAGGCTGGGATTCAAGTCCCAGATCCAACAAAGATGATTTGAGTTCAAATTCCAGCTGTGCTACTTACTACTTTATTGTTACTTATTTATTAGCTGGGCAGATTATTTAACCCTCTGGCCTCAGTGTCTTTATTTGTAAAATGAGGCAGCAGAACTGAATATCCTCTAACATCCCCTCCAACTTTCAATCTGTCTTGCGAACCTTACTCCCCAAGTTAACCCTAAGCAAATTTCTTAACCTCTCTATGCCTGCTTTCTCATTTGTAAAATGGGGAAGTAACAGCACCTGTGTCACCTACTGCAAAGGAAAGCACTGTGAAAACTTTAGGGAGATCATTCTACTATAACACTTGTTTTGAAAATGTGAGTTTGTTCTAACTGTATTAGGAAACAATTTGAACATAATGGGAATTTCACATTTATTTGTTTTGTATTTCATGAGAAACAAAGAGTATCACTTCACAGTAACTCACAAGTTGCAACTCTTGTGATGCCATAGCTCAGAGCTGAGAACCTCCAGCAACAGCCTGAAGTGGTGGGCACCACCATTATCTAATGGAACATGAATGTATTTCTTCCCCGCCCCTCTCCCCGCACTTAATAGTACTTTATTTTTTCCAATTACACGTAAAGATAGTTTTCAACATTCACTTTTATAAGATTCTGAGTTCCAATTTTTTTTCTCCCTCCCTAAGATGACAAGCAATCTGATATAGGTTATACATGTACAATCATATTAAACATATATCCACATTAGTCATGTTATGAAAGAAGAATCAGAACAAAAGGGAACAACTACAAGAAAGAAAAAAAAAAGTAAAAATAGTATGCTTTAATCTGCATTCAGACTCCATAGCTCTTTCTCTGGATATAGACAGCA
The DNA here is from genome assembly GCF_028372415.1 of Notamacropus eugenii. Lineage (NCBI taxonomy): Eukaryota > Metazoa > Chordata > Mammalia > Diprotodontia > Macropodidae > Notamacropus > Notamacropus eugenii. Next base: position 252,249,326 of record NC_092873.1, on the reverse strand, counting down.
TTTTCCAGAATGAGTCTTTTGGAACTGTCTTAGATCACTGCATTGCTGAGAAGAGCTAAGTCTATCATAATAGATTATCATACAATGTTGCTGTTACTGTATACAATGTTCTCCTGGTTTTGCTCATTTCACTTTGCATCAGTTCATATAAGTCTTCCCAGGTTTTTCTGAAATCTGATAGCTCATCATTTCTTATAGCACAATAATATTCCATTACATTCATATATCACAACTTGTTCAGCCATTCCCCAAGTAATGGGCAGTCCTTCAATTTCCAATTCTTTGACACCACAAAAAGAACTGCTATAAATATTTTTGTACATGTGGATCCATGGATGTATTTCTTAACTATTTAATTTTTATTAGGTTACTATTTTTTTCTTATGTGTCACTGACAAAGATTTTGAGTGCAGTGCTCCTAACCCCCTTTTCCACATAAGACCTAGAGTTTTTAAGATTTTGCATAGCACAGTAATTTTTCAGAAGTCATGCCACTTTACAGTAGAACTGACTATATAATAAATGTGAGTTATTATCATCAAGGATAATGAGTTTTCACTATACTAGCACCAGTTCTTCAAAACTGGATCTTTTACTAAGTGTAACTTGATGAACCTCACTCAATTTTAAAGAAAATTTGTGGGGAGTTTTTCATGAATTTTTTTGAGGTACAGCGATATACTGAGTCCAGTCATAGCTTGGCTATATGGAATTTCTCTGCAGTTTGGTTCTTACCTAGAAGCTTCTGCTCTGGAGGCAATTCCCTCTAAAAGGACATCTGCCTAAGTTTCATTCCATCTTTCCCTGTGTCATATATTCTAACTCCATTCTTCATCTTCACTATCATCTTTAATCTCTCCACCCCTCAGTTCTTTCCATGACAGTATCCCTACACTGGATACTCTTCCACCTTTCCCTACTTTGACCTGTTGGTGAACCAACTCAACTCTAAACTATGCTCTACCCTCAATTCCCTTGTCCCCCCTTGGTACTATCTGATCACCCCTTGCAAAGCACCAGCCCTGAATTATTCCCCCCATCTACCTCCTTTGCTCCTATGCACATACTATGAATGGTGCTAAAGGAAATTACAAAACTAAGCTGAGTGGACCCACTATGAATGGGACTTCATTGAAGCCTTCTATTCCTCCCTAAACAATTGACTATCCTATTCTCTTCAGTAGCTATTCCAAACCTTCCCATCTTTCTTCAAACCTCTCATGGTACTCACTCTCTTAATTCACTACATATATCACTGAGGAAACTGAGACCATTCACCTAAAGCATTCCAATGTCTCTTCCTCTTCATCTCACCATTCAGACAGATTCCTCCACCATATTTTCCTTCACAAGATCTCAGGTGAAGGAGTGGCTTTTCTTGCCAACAAAAATCCATCAAGTGAACTCAGCAAGCATTTAAGTGTCTACAACCTACATGTTGCACCTCAATCCCATCCCCTCTCAGACACACCAGTAAATTGCTCCTACTATTATCTCCACTTTCTTAATTTCATACTCTTCCTAGCTACTGGTTCCTTCCCTGCTGCCTGCAAATATGCCCATGTTTCCCTCATCCTTAAAACCCTCACTTCATCCTTCCATCCCTGCCAGTTATTGTCTTATATCCCTAAATTCCTCCCCCTGGCTAACCTCCCTGGGAAAGTCATCCATACCCAATGCCTCTACTGCTTCAACTCTCACAAGATTCTAAATGCTCTGCAATCTGGCTTCTAACTCTCCAAAGTTACCAATGATCTCTTAATTGCCAGATCTAATGGCTTTTTCTCAATAATCTGCATTTGACACTCTTGTCTACCCTTTCTTTCTGGCTACTCTCTTATTTTCTAGGTTTTCATGACTCTTATTTCTCATGGCTCTCCTCTCATCTATTCAACTAATCCTCCTTAGTCTCCTTTTCTGGTTCTTTCTCCATGCCACCAAAGTTCTATCCTGAGCCCTCTTTTCTTTTCTCTCTATACTATCTTCACTTGGTGAGCTAGCTCATCAGGTCCCATGAGTTCAATTACCATCTCCATGCAGACATACAAATCCAGTTCATCCTTCTGCGCTACAGTCACACATCTCTAATTGCCTATTGAACAACTCAAAATGGATGTCCAATACGCATATTAAACTCACTATGTCCAAAACAGAACTCATTGTCTTTTTTCCATTGTTGCCCTCCATGCATTCTACCATCCAACTACACTGATGAACTTGTAGTTTCTCTCACAGGACATGTCACCTCCCAATACCATGCTTTTGTACTACCCTCCTCACCTCACTTTTTAGATTCTCTGGCTTCCTTAAAAACTCTGCCCAAATCCTACCTTCTACAAGAGGTCTTCTGTGATCCTCATTATCACTAGTGATTTCCCTCTGAAATTACCTTCCATATACACTGTCTCTATCTTGCACACACACAGTTATTTACCTGTTGCCTCCTCCATTAGAATGTGAGTACTCAGAAGACAAGGACTGCATTTTTGCCTTTCTTGGTATCCTCAGCACTTAGCACAGCCTAGAACAAACTAAGTACTTCATAAATCCTTACTGAGTGACTGACTTTGGATTTGGGAAGGAGGTATACTATCTCCCACTAACAACGGAGGTTGTATGACTGTGAAATAAATGTTAAGGCAAATAAATATCTACTTACAAGGCAGTTAACGAAGGGGAGAGAATAGTAGCCTTGGAGTCAGAAAGACATGGTTTCAAATCTCATGTCATACATTTATTAGATGTGTGACATGTCATACATTTATTAGATGAGGTGTCACATCACCTCAGTTTGCTCACCTAGAAAATGAGGAGGTTGGACAAGATGACTTCCAAGGCATCTTAAAGCTTTATGCAGGCAGACTTCAGAAAAAACCTGGAAAGACTTACATGAACTGATGCTGAGTGAAGTGAGCAGAACTAGAACACCGTACACAGTAACAAACACATTGTTCAATGACTGACTTTGATAGACTTAGCTCTTCTCAGCGATGCAAGGATCTAAAACAACTCCAAAAGACTCATGATGGAAAATGCCATCCACATTCAGAAAAAGAAATATGGAGTCTGAATGCAAATAGATGTATACTATTGTTTGGGGATTGTTTTGTTTTATTTCTTTGTTTTATTTTGTTTTTTTCTTTCTCATGATTCCTCCCATTCATTGTAATTCTTCTACACAACATAGCGAATGTGAAAATATGTTTAATAAGCATGTATATGTAGGGCCTATATCAGATTGCACACTGTCTTGGGGAGGGGGAAGGAAAGGAAGGTGGAAAAAATTTAAAACTTATGCAAGTAAATGTTGAAAACGAAAATAAATAATTTTTTTTAAAAAGCTTTCAATCTAAAATCCTAAATTTATGTCTTTTAAGAGCTGTAATTTCACCCTTGCAGGTACTCTATCCATTGATAGAAAATGCAATCCCTTCACATCTCAGTAGAAGATATTGGTAAATTGTATTAGGCCCCAAAATGCCCTTGCCAGTTAGCAAGCTTTCTAGTGATGACTCTCACTTAGCTAAACTGGGCTGTTCCTTGGGCCAAAATATGTTCCATTAATATGGACCAGAAAAAAGCCTGCATTCATAGCCCTTCCAGACTAATAAGACTAGCCAGAACCTGAGCTTCCCTAGTGTAGCCCAAAGGCCCTGCTAGAACTGAGAAAACTGGTGGTCCCATCTTAGTGGCTAAAGAGTTCTAGGAAGCAGCCTTGTCCTCATGCAAAGTGATCAAGGGCTCAGCTCAGAACTTCCAAGTTCTCCTTTAGCTTGTCACTGTCTCCAATTATGATTGTATGTATTAACACTATCCCAGATAATTTATTCCAGAAAATGCTAAGAAAATTGGACAAAACCTCTTAAAATATCACTGTGGACAACACAGAGGAAAAAAACAGACTAGATTACAGTATAATTAGGTGAGGAAAAAAAGAATCCAGTATCACCATCACACCAGAATGAGGTACCAGGGTAAGACTTTTGTGGAAGAAGAAAAATAAAATGAATGACATTTTTAAAAAGCGTTTATTTAAATAACTGTTCCTGAAAAGTAGGTTGGTTCATAGACAAGTTGCAGAGTTCACACAAATGTACGTCATAGTTGCACCCTTCATTAGGTATCCTTCCTTCCTGACTCAATAAAGTACAGGAAAGAAAATGTTATCCCCCTTTTCCCTTACTCATGACTTCTACAACATATCACAAATAGTATTGCATCTAAGGTAAGTAAAGAATTGGAGTCAAACGATCAAATTTAAACTACAGATCTTATACAATCATGGAAATTCCCATGGCTTTAATTTAGAGACTGATAAGTTTGACACAGAGCAAAAGTAAATCTGTACAGAATTTATTCAACAATATCAGATAATGACTCACATTTAAATGTCATTTTCAGTTTTACAACATTCAATCTTCACAACAGCTCTATGAGGTAGATGGAGTGAAGTACAACTCCTTCCACTTTACAGATGAGAAAACTGACAGGGTAATTAAGTGCCTAGAGGCCCACATTCAGTGTCAGAGCCCAAGTGAGGACAAAAACATAGACCAAAATTGGAATCCAAAACCCTTGCAATGAATCACCACAAAGAACCGCCCATATTAGAAACTACAGCAAGGTTCCAATTCCTAAGTCACCCAAAGGTAAAGGTCATAAGAAATCAAGTACTACACTGTATAAACCAGAATAGCTGAAACTTATCATCCCCCAGAGCTCGAGCCTTTCTTGAGCCAAAGCATGCTCTCCACTATGATGAGCTGAATGGACCCACTGAAACAGAGAAGGTAATTTTACCAAATAATAACCTAAGGTCCAACTATTTGCAGGGCCGGCATGCTCCTGGCTGTCACATTATTCACTAAGATGACAATTTACATCACTCACATAGTCTTACCTTTAAGCTACTGCTGTTTACCTGGTGGTCTTCTGAAGTCGACTGGATTGCTTGGGGACCTACATTTTATCAGAACAGGAAGAAAAGCAAGTTGTTGAAAAAGAATTTGATTAATCAATTTCAAGGCAGACTTTCAATGATGGGAGCAAGAGATGGTCTTCTCTCTCTAGGCTGACCCACTTCAAAACTAGACTCATTTGAACACATTAATTAATGTGGGAGACCACAGCCAAAAGGAGGGAAAATATATATGGGGCTAGCGTGGTGGTATGCAGTACATCCTACTGGTCTTCTGGCCCCACAAAGAGCCAAGTAAAGTATATGTCAATCCATTTAGCATACTATGATACATGACATAATGTTTTATGTTAACTTTGATGGATTTTTGCTTTGCAGCAGGAAATATAATTTCCTTTTCTTTTGGTAAGTTTTCTCAAGGAGCTGGGCACAATATGGGTCAGATACACAGGACACTCAGATTTCATGCTGTGAGAAAGCAGACAGCAGTGAAATAAAAAGATTCAATGAATAGTTATTGGTGCCTACAATGTGCATAACATTGTCCTACATTTTGTGCAAGATACAAAGAAAAATACAGAAAATACTGAAGATAGGATTTAATTTTAATGAGACTCTAGGAATAGTTACAGGTCATCCCCAAATCCCTAGTTAGCCAAGGTACTGACCAGCATCTGACCTGCCAGTGACAATCTTATTAAACCATTGCCATCTTGATGCCGACCTGCAGTTCAACCAACAGAAAAAGAGGTCTTGGTCAAGCAGTCTAAGAATGCAAGGCGTCTACTGGCTACAAAAGAAACACCAAAATGAATCCTCACTCTATTGTTTACTGTCTCTCTCTTAAGTGGAATTAGGAACTGAGTGGGCAGGTCTGTCTTCTAGCTATGGCCCAAGAATTTCAAAATGAGACAATACAATCTAACACCCTACTGTGTTCATAAGCCTCAGTATATAGTTCCTAGCCTTAAGGAGTTTATAAATAAGAAATCAAGGCTTTTTTGTGACAAAAGATTAAATGTACTAATAATTTAACACTCACAGGTAGCTACTATACAAATTAAAGTAGAACTAATCCAGCGGAGGGAATGTAGGGGTTTGGACAGACTGATTTTTTTATGTTAAAATAGTCTTGGTACATCAATCTTTCAATTTGGGCCAGTCGTCTTCCAAACAGAAAATAAAACTACAGAACTTGCTACCTCCATACAACAGTGTATCTGTGTAGCTTAGAGGTGACATGTATCCAAAGCACTAAGATATACAGGCAGTCTCCAATGTAAAAATAGGTTATATGCACCAAGAGTTCTTTATAAGCCACTTTCATGGCATTCAAATAAATTTTCCCATGGAAAAAGTTATAAAAGGTATTACTGCTGAACAATAACAATATTTCAGCTTCCCACCATGGGGCTGTTCTGGGATTCAAATGAAATACTGTATGTAAACTACCTTACAAACTGTTAACCTAACTCCAATAATGCAGATCACAGCCCATATACACCTGCCCATTCTGGCAAGTCTTGTTCATTTCTCCCATAAATCTGCCACAGCTTCCCCACCACTCCTACTTCATGTGCTGGGGGGTATATTCTAGACCTCTTGACATCATGGGAATAGCAGTGGAACAAACAGACTGTCCATTGGTTATCTCTGTCTAGCCAGATGACAAGGCCAAACTTTCTCCCCAGTTATACATTTTCCTGATGCCATCTTTTACACTATTTCTGCTGTTCAATTCCTTGTTTGCAATGGATGCCAGCCAGCTCACTCCTATTATGTATTTCTTCATTGCCCTTTGAGTATTGAGTACTATTCTAGGACCTGTGTCATTCTATGACTTGTTCACACTACCCCTAGAAGAATGTTGGTGTTTTTTTAAACAATGGACCCTTGTTTCAGGAATTAAAGAATTGTTAAAAGGATTGCCTACTTTTCAAGTGCAATTCAGTCCTCTCTCCTCATATTCAGCTCTGGGCCCAGTTCATAATCTATTTGCCAAACTGTCCAAAACACATGAACTAATGAATGAGTGCCGTAGGCTGTCCATTTAACTGCATTATTATAAACAAGAAGCATTCATCATCCACTTGGTTTTTCTTGTGTGAATGGTTAGGTCAAATTTCTCAGTGCTTATGGATCTCACTTAGGATGAGCTATAGTATTCCAGGGTCTGATGCAATCAATACAATGCCATCAACAAATAAGAAGATCTGGAAAACTTATGTATCTGCTACTTCTAATTCTGCTTTTCCCCCTGAATGTGGACTCTACAATGGACAGCTTTCATGACAGTAGCAAAAACTTTTGATGAGCATACATCTTCCTGTTCTATGCCTAGATTGATATTAATCACCTAAGGATCAAAGTTACCTCCACACTTATATCTTGCAAGGAATCTTCCATGATTTTAACACTTGCGTGGGAGAGACCTTGTCAGGAGAGCCTTCAAGGAGGCATTTTGTTCTGTTGAATCAAATGCCTTTTTTAATAGTCACAAACACTCAAAGATCTTATCCACATTTTTAGTCACTGGACTTTTAAGGTGTTTTCTGCTATAGAATATCAGTTGTAAACTCCTTTCTGTTTCTTTCTCACACCTTCATCAAAAATGTACCCAATAAATATGCATATAATTCTCATAAAATTTTGTAGGAATAGAAAAATAGGCACACAGATAGAGCTGTTGATATTTCCTCAAGAAACTGTCTTCTTTCAGCTTCCATGAGACTCAATCTTTCAATGCTTTCAAAACAGTGTCATTAGTGTCATCAGAACAGTGACCTTTCCTGTCTACACCTGCCATCTTTGCCATCTTTGTTCTCTTGGCTGTCATTTCCACCTCTTCATGCAGTACACTTGAGACTTTGAGGTGGAGTCCAAACGTGGTGGCTTCACTGTCTCTGACAGTAAAAAGAGTCTGCTATAAAACTCCTTACAGATTATTTGCATTTTTCATCTATCTGCCTTCCTTTTCTGTTCTTTGTGTTTGGGATGACTTTGTTTAACTGGTTATCTCATCACACTGTGGTTGTACTTTCACTACTTCTCACTATATAATGAAGTAAATTTTAAAGTGCTATATAAAGCTATTATTATTATCACCACCACCACAATCATCAGTTAAATAAACTCTTATGGCCTGGTCTCTTTTATACGTTCTATGATCTGGCAAACCTGGTTAATTTGTTATTTCTTTATATAATATTACATCTCTTGTTTCTGTGCCTTGACATAACCTGTCATCCAGGTTGGAAATGAATCCTCCCTTGCCTCCATTTCATCGAATCTCTAAATTCCTACAAGGCTTAGTTCAAGAGACATCTCCTAGAAAAGGGCTATTGTGATCCCCTTCAGTCACTTAGAGCACCTCCCCTCCCAAAATTATGATTGTGTAGCTGTGTGTTTGTTGTTCCCTTCCAACAGAATAAAGACTCCAGAAGAGCAGGGATTGCTTTGTTTTGTCTTTGTATCTCCAGTATCTAGCATGGTACCTAACATTCGGCAGATACCTGATAACGTATATTAAATGAAGGAATGCCTGGAAGCCTAACACTGATAAAATCTACCTTTTCTAAAGTAAGGTATGTTCTGTGTGATGGAAAGGGAACATGTTCAATATTTTTCTTTATTTTAATCGCAGCTATTGAGGAAAAGTGGCCTCTGGTGAGTAAACAGGGTAATGGAAACAGTGGTTCAAGTAATACTTCTTATTCTCAGAAGAATCCCATGTGTGTGCATGTGCATGTGTGTGTGTGCGCATGTGTTTGAAAGTCATAGAAATGTGTACCAGAAGAGACTTCAAAAGATTATCTGGGCCAGTTCTAACCCTCACCAAAATCTCAGAATAAAAATGAGTCTTAGAAGTCTAATTCTTACCTGAATTCCCCATAAAATATCCCTGCTAAGTGGTCATCTAGCCTCTGCCTATAATACATTAATAGAAAACTCACTTAGTTGTAAGACAGCCATCCCATTGTTAGACAGCAAAGCATTAGGAAGACAGCATGGTATAGTGGTTAATGCACTGCACTTGGCGTCAGCAAGATCCTGCTTCAAATCCTGTGTCAAACATGCTAGCTCCGTGACCCTAGGCAAGCCAATTAACTTCTCTGTGCCTCAGTTTCCTCTTCTGTAAACCAAGAGAGGTAGAATCAATGTCCTTTAAGGTTTCTTCCAGCTTTAAATCTATTCTTCCTCAGAAACTTTTCCTAATATTCAGCCAAATTTTGCCTCCCTATAAATTTGTCCCAGTGACCCTCTAGTACTTCCTCCTAGAGGCAAACAAACCTAATCTCCCTTCAATAAGACTGTAAAGGTTTTTTAATTAAAAGAGTCAGTCCTTCAACCAATTCTCATCTGAGAATTTCAAAATGTCTTGCCTTGCTGGATGCTTTTTTTGTTTGGGGTTCTCTTTTTTCCCTACTCTGTTTCTCAAAAGCCCTTGGCAATATTCCCCCATTATCTAGCCAGTCTACGTATATTCTTGACAGTGTAACCTAAGCTCTTGGTCTATGTGAACATTCATGAGAATATAGATACTTCACTTCACTGTCATCAGTTTTTTCATTTTTAAAATGGGCAAAGTTTAGAGGGTGGGTGGAGGGAAGGTAAAAACCTATGAGTTAAGTAATGCAAGGGTTATTATCTCTGTTGTACAGATCAAGAAACTCATGATCAGAGGAGTTAAGTGACTTTCCCAAGGTTAGCAAGTGTCAAATTCAGGACTCAGAATTCCCAAACCAGTAGTCTTTTCGCTATACTTATTGAATACTCTATGACAGTGATACCAAACAGTTATTTGCATTAAAAAAATCCCTTGTATTTCCAAAAAGCCTTCAAATTACTGAGTAGAAACTAGGGTACAAAGCTTAGGTGTTGAGAGGACAACATAAGGTGACACTGCCATCCTATGACTAGTTTTTGTCCCCTAGTTGGTTTCCTCACTGTGGTAGATAGAAGAACGTTTTCAGCAAGAGATTAAACCACAACATATTAACCAGTGAAATAAGTACCTATTATACTACAGAAAGAAAGGACTGAGGAACAGGGAAAAGGGAAGACAGTGAAAGAGGAAGAGGGGAGTATACAGGTTCTTAACTTTTATTTTTCTCATGGAACCCTTTGGCAATCTGGTGAGGCTTATGGACTCCTCAAAATGGTTTTTAACTGAATAAAATAAAATACAGAGGACTGCAAAGAAAACCAACTATACTGAAATATAATTATAAAAAAGTCTTAAACAAGTTCATGCCTCTGTCTCAGCAGCCTTCTCATCCTACAGAATACCTCTGCCCCTCTGGTGAATTTGTCCCTGGAACCTCCATGTGAGGAAGTAATTCACATCAGCCCTACTCCAGCCCTGCTGATTTTCTGGACTTCACCTTGCTCCTATTCAAGGGTCTTATCCCCCCCACCCCACTTTTCAGCTCTTTTTTATGTGTTATGCTCCCCCATTAGCATGTAAGCTCCTTGAGGTCAAGGACCTCTTTATCTCTGCCTGTATCTGCCATCCTAGAATTGAGCAGAGTGCCTAGCAAATACTAAATGCTTAATGCTTTATCTATCTTACTATCCATCTTTCTAGACTTTCTCTCCCTTATCAGAATTTAGAGGACATTTTAAAAAAAAAAAAAGGAGAAACCCTGGGGAGAAAGAGGTTTTATACCAGCAGCAATGGCTACATGCACATGGATACTTGAAACCACAACTGATAATAGTAACTGATATTCAGATAGCATTTGCCATCTATCATCTCATCTGCTTCTCACAAAAACCATGAGAGGGAAGCAGGGCAAGTATTATTTTCATTTTATAGACAGGGAAACAGGCGATCATATTAATGATTTGCCCAAGGTTACACAGCAACTTGTGGCAGAGACTTTGACTCTGAGTCTAGCATCTTTTCCATTACACCACAGCAGTTTCCTTAAAATTAAATTGTTTGTACAGCTTTATGAATTCAACCAGGAAATGCTATTGTTAAAAATCAACATCTTAAATGCTGCTTTTTCCTTAACCAAGGGCACTTTATATTTATTTAATATGATTAACAACAACAAAAAAATCTATCAAATGTGAAATTACATATAGCCAAAAAGGCAGTTACGTTTATTGTCTTTTATTTCATTTTGCCATTATAAGGCTTTTACTCTTCAGGGAAATTAAAAACTATGGATAAACCACATTAGGAACCAACAATCTTTAGGAAATCCTAGAAAGCAATAGAACAATACACTTATGAATGGGTTATAGTCAACTTATGAATGGTTACATTCAAAAAGTTTTTTTAAGTCAGTCACTCTGAATTCAACAGAAATTTTCCCATAGAAACAATATCATAAATAATGGCTAGGTTCCCAGGCTAGCCCCACAAAAATCTGTTTATATTTTAAAAAGAGTGAAGCTGAATTAGACTAATAATTTTACTACACAACACTGTAACTATGGATGGTGCCTTGTGAGGAATATCCCCTGCTGCCATCACAGTGGTAAGAATCTATTCCCACTCAAAAGCAGAGATGCTCAAGCTATGGAGGGGAATATTTCTGGAGCAGTAATGATTTAAGTGTTACTCATGTTACTTGTGGTCCTCATAAATGGAATATTTCTAAGTAATAGGAAGGGATACATAAAGTTTCATTCCTGACCTCAACTTGCTTAAAACACCATTGAGGACACAAGGCACACAGAATCAGAGTTGAAGGGGACCTCAACGTCCATCTAGTTCAACCCAATTCATGAAAACAATCCCTACTGTAACACACTGGACAAGGAGTCAACCTTTGCCTGAAGAATTCTGAGAGTAAATCCACTTTCCCCCTAAGGCAACTGACAATCCTTCTGGATGGCTTCCAATGTTGAGAAGTTTACTCCTTACAGCCAAACTAAATGTGCCTCTCCGCAAATTTTACACACTGCTCCTAGTTCTATGCTCCAGAAACAGAGTAAGTCGAATCTCTCTTCCACATGATAATTTTTCAAGTAACTGAAAATAACCGCTCTCATGGCCTGCTCTCCCTCAAGTTAAATAGACACAGTTTCTTCCCCTAATAATCACGTGACATAGACTTGAAGTCATTTGCCATTCTAGTAGCTGTTCTCTGGGCGCTCTCTTGCTTACCAATGTTAGTCTTAAATTCTATGGCCTAGAATTAAATATGGTAAGCTGGATGTGATCTCACTAGGTAGAAGGGACTATCCCTTCATTATTCCTAGAAGCTGTGCCTCTCAAGTACCTATTAATGTTTTTCACTGTCATATCATATTGCTGACTTACACTGAGCTTACAGTCCACTAAATCAACCAAGCCTCCTTGTATTTGTAAAGTCAATTTTTTAACCCAAATATAAGACTTTGCATTTTCCTCAATCAGGTCTACTATCCTATTAATTCAGACCTTACGTCCTATGATATGGATCACCAATTATCTATGCTTGTCCATCCTACTCAACTCTTGTGTATATTCTCCTACAAATTCACTGCAGTGTAGGGGGATAACCATCCTGTTGAAGGACTACCTCACTTTTCTTCTGCTACTGTGAGGACACTAGTGAACTTTTTTTTAAAATCATAAATGACATTCTTTACTCCAGTTTTTCAAATCTCCTTATTTGTTATGTAGCAGCATACACACACACCCTTTCCATTGCCCTCCATATGCTACGCATTTTTAATTTTTTGATTATGTACCATTCCATGACTCACAGTCATACTACACCAGAAAGCTGGGATTTTTTTTTAATGGAATTTTTTTTAATGAGTCTTTTGTTTCAAGAAGAAATGTAGGATCATTAAAGGAGCAACTTTCTGAAAACAAGCAAATTTTCTCTCTTCCTCTTCCTATTTAATTCTGAGCCTAACTCCTTGTCTATTGGACTGCTGATCCTGGATATACTGACAGATGAGTTCTTAAGATAGTCAATGTAGCTGCCCGTCGTTATCAGAACAACAGACAGGCTACTTCCACTTGGTTTTTTCTGGGCTGTATAGTTATAGTTGAGTAATTACAGGTCTCATCCAGAAGGCTCTATAATATTTCAGTCCTTGATGCAAACAGCATTATCTACAAATAGGATAATCAAGAAGACAGCATTCACAGAGGATCTCTCTTCAACTTGGACTCTGTATTGGCTCTCTGCCAAAGTAGGAACAAATACCTTGGCTTTATGGATGGCCTTATGATCAGTGGTAACTGAACTAGATTCTTTCTACTGTTTTATCTTTCAAGGAATGTTGTATAATTTGACATAAACAACACTCATTCCCCTTCCATGTGTTCTGGTACTGGCAGTCCCCAATGCTTGGAATATATATCTTTTGGAATCCCTGATTTTCTTCAAAATTCAGCTCAAGCACGACCTTCCACATAAAGCCTTCCCCCCGCAGTGTACTTTCTCCCCAAACTATTCCCTATTTTGCATATGTATTTACCTTTCGGAATGTCATATTCCACACTCTCCACTCGTAAGATGTGGTAGCTGCTAAATCTTTTGGTTTCCAGGTACATTAACTTTTTCTTCTGGCTGCAGTAGTATTTTCTTTGACCTAGAAGCTCTAGATTTTGCTATCACATTCCTGAGAGTTCTGACTTGAAGGTTTCTATCAGTAAGTAACTGGTATATTCTTTCTATCCTCACTTTGTCTTTGTGATTAGGGCAGTTTTCTTTCATGATTCATTGGAAAAGATGATATTTAGAGTCTTTTGGGGGCAGCTAGGTGGCACAGTGAACAGAGTGTCAACCCTAGAATCCGGAGGACCTGATTTCTAATCTGGCCTCAGACACTAGCTATGTGATCCTGGGCAAATCACTTAACCCTGTTTGCCTCACTTTCCTCATATGTAAAATAAGCTGGAGAAGGAAATGGCAAATCACTCCAGCATCTTCACCAAGAACTCCAAATGGGGTCACAGAGAGTCAGACACAACTGAAATGACTCAACAATAGCCAAAAGGGACTCTCTGGAATGACTTTCAGGTAGTCTGGTGGCTCTTAAATTCTTTCTTCTATGTCATCTTTTTTCCAGGTCAGTTGATTTTGGTATGAGATACCTTATATTTTCTTCTGTTTTTTTTTTTCAGATTTTTGACACTGTTTTGCAGCTAACTCTTAATAAACCCTTGCTGACAGAATACTTGATGTGGATGACACACACCATTGTGGAAAAATCCAATATTTTGCCACTACTAAAGTGTTTTTTTATCATCAACAAACAATAAGCACAGAGGGATATTATATTCTCTGCATCTTTCAGTAAATATGTAATGATAAAGATGTGGTCTCCTTTGGAATATTTCTTCCAAATGTCTGCCGCCTATTCTCTACTAATGCCCTTATCAATGATGCCCCGAATATTTGTAGATAATTCTTATAAAAATGTTATGTATATGTCATAACAGGCAAACATAAATTAGCGGCTGTCAATATTTCATCAGTTGACTTTTTGTGGCAAAATAAGGTCTGAGATTTTCCTGCCAAGTTTTTGGTACTTTCCCCTCTTTTGTATACCTTGTAAAAATATTCCCTCAACATACTAAAAATTCTGTTGTCTCTAGTATGGAATTCCTCTGTGTAGATCTGGTCTAATCTGGCTGTTTTCCCCATCTTTCTTGTACGTAATGAGAAGTTTCCATCTTAGTTTTTGCCATTCCTAAAAGCATATCTGGGACTGTGATATGGTAGCCAAGTATGGTAATTATACTGTCCTTGAGGGTGGGGGGAAAGTAAAAAGTTTAAATTTCATCTTATTAGATTTGGACTAGCAGTGTAGCCTCTTATAATCTTTTAAGATGCTGTCATCTAGTATGTTACTTATAAAATAAATGAGTAGAAGAGAAAAATAGCTGCTACAATTCACAGAAAAAAATAACCATGATGGTGGGATGTTTAGAGAGAAATGTAGAAACCAGACTGGGTTTCCTCTTTTTTTCTCTTAAATGATTTATTTATGAATAACTTCAAATACTAAGAAAATCAACTAGACATATTTTTCTAATATCTGAATACATGTTCCAATAAGATGACCAGTCTATGCATAGTTTCCTCCTTTATAACCTTTAAACAACAAAAAATGTGCCAAATACACTAACAGGCAAAGAAGAAAAAGAGTGGAAAAGGAAAAAAATCCTCATAATGAAACCCCATAGAGTTGAACAGGATTTTGGAAATGCAAACTTAAAGGAACACCACCCTCACCCACCCAAAATCAAAGACTATAAATTCATAGAACCAAGTGATGAATCACTATTTACAGACTAATATCTCTTAGAAGTCCCACCAGCTAGGGATAATTGAGGAAACAAAAAGAGAACTATGGGTTCTGATGTTCAGAAAGAAGTATTCCAGAGGAAGGGAAGGAGGTGGGAGGAGACTTTATGTTTCTAGAAATCTGGGTTTTACAGGAGAAGTCACTCAAACAACGAGGTGGAAGATATGGGGGAGGAAAGAAGGCTCATGACTCATACTCTTACCTAGGCTGAGTCAAGAAAATATAAAAAATGTATCAGTTAAAGTAGACTAAAGGAAGGAGGGAAGGGGAGAGTGTCTCCATAAAATAAGAAGCAGAGTTCCAGACTTTTTTTTAAAAACCATGAAAAAGGGTCTGGATTGAGAGAAATGGGGGTAAGGTTTTAGAGAGGAAATAGGAAGATAAAGATTACATGGTTTCAAGCAAAACAAACAAGTGCCAATTTCTTTTTAATTTTTATTTTTAAAGATATAATTGAACAGAATTTGAAGCAGGGGAAAACAATTCTAACCTTGAACATTAACAGATGGAATTATCTCATAAAAAAGAGCAAGTTACAGAAAGGATTAGAAAACAATCCAATTATTTGCTGCACATAAGAAACACACCTACCACACCAAAGGATCATACTTAAAATGACAAAAAAGAGTAAAATCTATTATCCTTCATCTGAATTGAAAAAAATCAGAATTAGTGGTGAGATTTCAGATTAAGGTTACAATACAAAAAATAACTTGTTGACAAAGAAACTACATTATACTTAAAGGCATCATAAATAAACAAATCGCCACTGTCCAGGGTACTACAGATCCTATCTAGGCCTTGGGCCTAAAAGGCTGAATAGTCCACAAGACTTTAGTAATTTAAAGCTCATATGCAGCCCTTGGTCATAAAGACCAGGGGCAACGATATAGGTAGCCTCATAATAGGGTATTCTTGAGATGATTATCTACATTAAGGTTTATTTTTGGTACCAGAGAATCCCATAGGCCAGTACTAACGGGAGCTGAAAGAAGTTGGATTGCTGAGTCTGTCAATGCATAACCTTAGTAAGTATTTTTATCTTTGTTGTTATCCAGTAAGAGAAGATTTGGGGGTTCTGGGGGGGGTTTGTTTTGTTTTGTTTTTGTTTTTTGCTGTCTCACTGCCTCAGTCTCAAAAAAATCCTCTCCTTGCCCTTTGGACTTGCTTGTACCTGGCCCAGAATAATAACCTATCCACTCCTTTCCATCTCATGCTTCACTATCATGTGCCGTAAATCTTCCACAAAAAGTTAATCTAATGTATTAGGAGTGTCTCACTAGATTAAATATTTAGAATTATGCTATTCATTGTATGGATGTATGGAACTATTACTGATACTAATTCATTCATCTAAGAGAAATAAAACAATACCAATACTAAATATATATGTAATCAATGTCAGAGTTCTAATTACTTAAAGGAAATGCATATTCAACTTCAAAGACTTAATACTAAGACAATAATTCTCCAAATCACTAATTATAAGATTAGTTAAAATCAAAACAATCCTGGGCTTCCACCTCCATTCAGAAAATTGGCAAGGTGAAAAACAATGGAGATGGTCAATGTTTGGGAGTTGTGACACTAATTCGTTGTTGATAAAATTGTGAATGAGTATTAATTCTAGAAAGCAATTAGGAATTATGCAAATAAACTGGCTAAAAATTCCATACCCTTTGACCCAAAGATTCCACTAGTAGGCATATACTCCAATGAGGTCACTGACAAAAAGAAAGGCTCTGCAAACACCAAAGTATTTATAGCAGCACATTTTGTGTACTTTGTGTACATTTTCAGCAAAGAACTGGAAACAAACTAGAGGCCTACTCACTGGGGAATGCTAAATAAATTCTGGCACATGAATGTAATGAAATGCTACAATGTGTTTAAGAAACAAGACGAGGAATATGTAAAAGCTTGGAAAGACTTATGTATGCAAAATGAAGCAAGCAGAACCAATAAAATCATATTACACAATGCCTACAACAATGCAAATGGAAAGAACCATCAGAACAAAATAATAAAAAATGAATGTTGTGGAAATCTAAAGAACAAGAAATTAAGTCAAGTCAACATGCATTTACTAAGTACCCATTATTTGCCAGTCACCCTCCTGCAAAGTACTGGGGATACAAAGAAAGGCAAAAAACAATCCCTGATCTCAAGGAGGTCGCAGTCTAATGGGAGAGACAACATGCAAAGAACTACATATAAACAGGATATATACAGGATAAATTGGACATAATCTCAGAGGCAAGGCCTGGGAAAGGCTTCCTGAAGAAGGTTGTATTATAACCTAAATCTTAGCTAAGATTTAAAGCAAGCCAGGGATGAAGAGATAAAAAAGACATCTCTCCGTATTCCTTTGCATAAGTTGAGGAGGGGAACCCACAAGTGTGAAACAATGCATATAGTGTCAGATTTTTTTCTGATGTACTGATTGGCTTTGATTTTTTATTTTCTCTATTTTTACAAAATATTTGTTGGATGGGAGAGTTTTCTGGAAGGAGGAGGGGAAAACATAAAAATTAAAATCAAGGGGATGTAAAACCAAAATCTATCAATTAAAATTTATACTTTAAGGAGACCATAATTGTAGGTTACTTCAATTTACCTCTATAAAAACTGGCAAATCTAATAGGAAGGTAAACAAGAAGTAAATTATGAGTCTGAACAAACATGACTGACTTTTACAGATTAGTGAACAGAAATCTTAAGAATTATACCTATTTTTCTGTCTCATATGACACCTTTACAAAAACGATCATGTGCTAATGACTCAAAAATAAATTCAGAAAATTGTGGTAGAGATTCAGAGATTTTTTATTTTCTGCTTTGTGTATGAAAATGATCATTTTATTTGGTGTTTACTATAAGTTCAGAATTTTTAAGATGAGTAAATAATTGTAAGAAAGACAAGAAATATTAAATACATCCTTTATAAATTATAATGTGATAAAATTTTTTAAAAATAAGGACAAAAAGATGGAGTCAAGTTAAGGCTATCTACATGATGAAAGTAAAGAACAAATATAGAAACAATGAATATTTTAAAAGAAAATTATGACAATGAGAAAACATACCAAAATTTCTGGGATGAAGTCAAAGTAGTCCCTAGAGAAAAATAAGCTCTCTCTGAACACTTATACTGCCAGGAAAGAGAGAAGACAAATGAAATGAACATTCAATTTTTTAAAATTAGAAAATAACAAATTAATGAGCCAAAGTAATTACAAAAGTAGAAAACTTGAAAGTCAAAGGAGGCTAAACAAAATTCAAAACAAGGACTAACCCTGAATTTTTCGAGTGGGGAAAAAACAAACAACAAAACTGATAAGCCAAAACCTAATTTGAAAAAGAAAGAAAAAATAAATAAACAAGCTTAAAAATAAGCATAGGGAATTAATTAACAATGAATGGAAAGGAAATAAAGTTACTGAATATATCAACTTCCACATATAAAACAACAATAACTGATATCTAATAGTGCTTTAAAGTTTAAATGTAAAGTGCTTTTATACTATTTCATCAGATCCTCACCATAACCCTATGAGATGGGTGCCAACGAGGAAATTAAGGCTCAGAGAGAAACGACCTACCCATTGCCACACAGAGAGCAAGCATCAAGGGCAGTATTTGAACCCAGACTGTCCTGACTCCATGTTTAAAACTTCATCTTACTATTGAGTGGGACAGGTTTAGTGAAGACTTCTCAGATTGTAATTCTTCTCCCACGGGTGAGGTAAGGCCTAAAGGCTCAAGGTTACAATATTTTTAGAACAGAATAGTTCCATATAAGTTTATAAAACTGTGTAGTGTATTAGGGTCTCAATGATTGGACAAAACTCACAATTCCTCGATGTCTTCATTTCAAAAAGGATTGGTTAGATTTCGTGTCTACAATTTAAGATCATATTCTCAGCTAATGAGGATAATGGTCAGTGGGGGAGGGAGGAGGGACTTGCGTTAGGGTCTATATAAATCACTGCCCTTTTCTTTGTCTTGGGCTTTCCAACTCCTACAGGTTAGCCCTGCTTCTCGAGAATCGAATAAATCACTTTTCTGTCATCACTCTGAGAGGCCTCTGAGAAATTGATTTATGTAGGGACCTGAGCCATCCCACACACTATGTTATTTCGTGTCCCCTTTAATTTCCTTTCTGCAAACTAATCACTCTATATACTTATGAATGTATTTTTCCATTTACACATTTGTATATCTTGTTCTACCAGTTGCTTTCTTCATTTCACGTTGTTTCACATGCATCGTTCCACATGTTTTTATATTCCTCATTCGCTTTCTCCTTTGGTTTTGATGGCACTGCTCTGTTATGCCTTGCTTTCTACCTCTCTGCCCAATTTATCTTAGTTTCATCTTTGTCTGGTTCTTCCCTATGTGGATATAACTCAGAACTTTGTTCTAAGTCCTCTTCTTTTCTTTCCCTGTAGTCTTAGTGATCTTATCAGAATCCAGGAGTTTAATTATCATCTCTATGCAAATGATTCCCAAATCTACATATCTAGACCTCATCTCTCCTTCAATATCCACTTCTATCTCAAACTCAAGATAATTAAAACAGCATTCATTTTCTTTTCTCCCAAAGTTCCAAGTCTTTCTAAAGCATTTTATTTTATTAAGGGCACCACCATCCTTCTAGTCACCCCAATTTGCAACCTCAGAGTCACCTTGAATTCTTCACTCTCTCATCCCTCAAATAAATCAGTTGCCAAGTCTCACTGATACTGCCTTCTTAGTATTGCCACCCCATCCTCTACACATGGAAGGTAACCATCCTAGTTCAGGCCTCCTCACCCATCCCCTGGACTATTGTAACAACTTCCTAATTGGACTCCTTACTTTCAGGCTCTTCCTTCTCAAATTTATCCTCCTTATAGCTGCTAAATTGATTCTACCAAAGTACAGGAAGTATAAGTCTAATTCTAGCACTGCTTGAAGCTACAGGGGCTGTCTACTGCCACTAGGATAAAATTCAAATTCCTCTGTTTCCACTGAAACCCTTAACAATATGCCTCAAGTCTTTCTTTCCAGGGTGATTTAAACATAACTCTCTCTCATACACATTATGCTTGTCAAACTGGCCTACCTCATATATACTACTTCTAGCATGTTCTCCCTCTTCACCACTTTCCCTTAAAATTCTGAGATCTCTTGAAGATTCAGCTGAGGTACCACCTTTTTCTTTTCTTTTCTTTTTTTATGTTTGGTGTGCATGTGAACCTTTTTTTATTCTTTGTTATAAGGGGTGATTCTCCAGAAGAGCTGGAGAAGGAGAGATATACTCAGAAATCAAGAATGAAAGACAAAAATTTTTTTTTAGTCTAATATTATTCAGTGAACATTTTAAAAAAATTTAAAATAGATAAACCCCATATAGGGCTACTCATGGTTAGCAATCATGAAAAGGTGATAGCACAAAAGGACACTGCTGGACAATCACAGAAGTAGGAAGAAACCAATTCTTTTCCTTCTTTCCAGCATGGAAAGATTTACATTTATCTGAACACATTTTATTTTATTTTTTTTAACAATATCTCTCGGGTACTTTATTTATTTTTTATTTGAATTATTCTGTTTTCAATGTTCAATGTTCAACAATCACTTCCATATATCTTAGATTTTTTTTCCACTCCTTCCCCCAGGTACCACCTTTTTCAAGAGGCCTTTCCTGATTCTCCCAGCTGTTAATCCCCTCTACCCTCCCCCCATTCAGTCTCTTTGTATGTTTTAACATATTCTCTATTTTCTTACCTTTGAACATACTACATTCCTCCCCTACCCTGCCTCCCAATCAGAATTATAAACTCTCTGAGGACAAGAACTTTCTTTATATCATAATTTTATCTCCAGCACTTAACAGAGTGTCTCCTATAGAGCAGAAGCTTAATAAATGCTTGTCAATTGATCAGCTCAACAGTTATTAACATTTACAGCATTTCATTATGTTGGTAGGTTACTATTTATTTAGCTGTTCCCCTGAACATATAGACAATTCACTTCTTTCCAGTTCTGTGCAATAACAAATTGTTGTCATTTGTCCTTCATTTTTGAAGAGGCCCATGACATCAGGAAAGTGATACCATGACTTGCAAGTGAATTGGATTGAAGTGAGGCAGGACTATGCAAAGTTGCCAGCCTCACTCTCTCCTCTGGAGCCATGTGGGTCCAGTGGCCAGATGTAGAACAGGCCTGGAGATGGCCCTGGATGCAGTGGGAGACCTTGGCCCTTTTAAGCTAAGGTCTTTCCCAGGTCTGATTTTGTTTGAGGCAATACCCATTCATTGATTAAGGCTAGGTGTACAATAACAAATAATGATGTTATGAAGGTATTTGGCCAGACTGCATTTTTTTTTTTTAGTACTCTCAGGTATATTTCCAGTATCTCCCACACCTCCCATTCCTCAAAGCACAGTTTGTATATATTCTCTTGAGGCCTCTTAAGACAACAGCCTTAATAATTATTGCAGTAACACTAGTTAACAACAAACAGTAGAAGGAACTAGTTGAGAGTTAAAGCTTTCACTGAATCTTCAAGTGGGAAGTAGTCACTCATTTAAATATGAACCCTATCTATACCATGCGGTAACCCCAGCCTAAGAATTTCCAGGGAAATCACTACGTAATAAGGCAGCCCACGCCATCACTGGGCAACTCTAAATCATAGGAAATTTTTGTCCTTACATTAGCCCAACCCCACTTCTCTGTAATTTAACACTCGCAGGTCTTCTCTCTCCCCATTAGAGGCCAAGCAAAACTAGTTCATCCCTAACCAAATGTCCATCCAACAGAATCTTACCTGCAATTCCAATGAAGACGGTCAAGCCAAAACAAATGAAGAACACAACAAAGACCAGGACGAAGTGGCGCTTGGACAGGGTGTACAATCGCATGGGCGCCAACCTACAGAGAACAAAAGTTAGTGAGTCAAGCCACGAGTGGTGTGCATACAGGGAGAGACAATAATAAAGGCCAACCACACCTCAAACACAAGAAGCGTTTTGTTATCTATCAGCAAAAAGCAAGGGCATAAAGGACTTCAGTCAATGAAATACTATAATGGAAGGGGGCTTACATAATACTCTCTGGCAGAAAAGGATACAGGGTGTCCCAAAAGAGTGAAGTTTTAAGCTACTGAAGCTAAAAACTGCCCTAAGATTTTTGGGAAACTCTGCTATAAACTGGCCTTTTTACATGGACCTAATATTACTCCTTTAAGTGCTAATTCAAATGTTCAATGCAAAACCTTCCTGCTATTTTGAAGTTTATTTATGGAAGGAAAATCCATTCCTTACAAAGGAGAAAATTACATTATAGCTCAAATGTCAAACTCTATTATTATGACCTTTGACAAAGAGAACAAAATAAAAGAAGATCCCTCATGTGGAGACCATATTTTGAGATAAAGGGTATTAGGGTGCTCCTGAAGCTTGTGGTCCCCTTACTACCTGCCTCATAAGAGGCCTCAGAGTGCTATGAAATCAATGGGAACTGCCACTCCCATAAGCCCCACAAACTACAAGATAATGCTTCCATGCAAACACAACTGACTCCCACTTGACAAAGGGCACAGCTGTGCTGCTTGGTGGGCATACTAATTCATGATTTCATGTTATCATTCTATGAAAAATTATTTTTAAATTCAAGGCATTTAGTCCAGACCTTCACAATTTAGGTCAGTACTCTTCCATTTCCTCCCCCAGGATGTTACTCTGCAGTCTTAGGAACTGTCCTCTACAGAGAGATAGTAAGTCTTAAGTTCAACTGGGGGAGTCAGGGTGGGGCTATGAACTCTTTCCAAGGCAGCTGACTGGACACTTCACTGGAGGAATTTTGAAGGGTATGTCAAGTTTAAATAACGCTTGCTGTGCATAAACCAGCCTAAATATCAGTGGCTGAAAGAACTTTTAAAAAGGACAAAGTGTTTAACAGAAAAAAATCAATGCTTGGCAAGAGTTCTAAAAAAAGAACATGAGGCTAGGCCCCAAGAAGTTCTGTCACCAAACATACGCCAGTCATACAGGACATTCCACCTCCCACCCAGAGGCCTGGGCAGAGACTGGGAAATCCTGTCCTAACCATGGCCACCTCCTCCATGAAGTCTAGCTAGGCACCCATTCTCCATGACACAGTGGCTACTGTGCTCTATCCCTAACTTTCCAAAATAGTGACTTGATATATGTATGTATGTATGTATGTACATGTGTGTATACATACACACACATACAATGTATATGCATAGATATATATACACACACATACACAGACTTTTTAAATTCAAGGCATTTGGTTTATTCATAGGTTGTATTTATGTATTTTCTTCCCTTAGACTTTTTCTCTCTTCCTTCCACCTCAGAATATTAAGTTCCTTGAGGTCAGGAACTGTTGGTTTTTGTTTTATAAATACACCGAATGAAGTTTCTCATTTTTGTTCTCAGGGAAACTAAGAACTGGACAGAGTCCTGCTGGCTCTAACTGAGGGAAAATCACCAGTTTGAGGGGCAAAAGGAAAAGAGAATAAAAGGAAAAGAGAGGAAGAAAGTGGAAGATGGGAGGGAAAAGGAAAGCAGGAAAGAGAAATATGCAAGAGTGGGAGATTACAAATTAGCCTTACCTAATATTCAACCCCTCATTCCCTATGCATGAATGTTTCCGGATTAAGGTTTGGGAATTTGGTTGGGAAATAACTTGGGGGCACCAAGATTTTGAGGTCCCACATCCACTCACAGGGTTTCCAGCCACCACTCCCCACCATTTAACCTCCATTCAAGCAGATGAGGTCTATGAATGTTAACCTCCACAAACACAAGTGCCCTGAGCCTGCTGGGTGGCACTAACCCTCACAGTGGGGAATAAGGTAGTGGTTCTGAACAAACAGAGAAGCTCCTACAGTAATTCTGTAATCAAAATCAATCAAGATTATATAGTTGATATGGTCTGGAAAAAACTTCTAACAAAATATCTCCATTCTTCTAAAGTAATTTTTTTTAAAGCATGCCTCTTCTTACAGGAAAAACCTCTGCTTATTTTAAAATGAGTCTGATTTTGGAATCTGATAGGAGAGTGAACAGAAAATAAATCAGAAGAGAAAAGGCTACCTTAACCAAGAGCAAGTCAGCTCCATATTCTCAAACTCCCTTCTTCTTCATTCCTGCAGAGCTACTAAAAATAAGTTGGCAGTAAGTTTTTTTGTTTGGAGTTTCTGTTTTTGTCTTTAGCCAGAGAAATCTACAGTAAGTCAATCAATAAACATTTATTCAGTATTTACCATACCCCAAGTATAGCTGAGAAAGGAGACAAATCTAAAGCTATTTGTAAGGGCAGCTTCTGAACAAGAACTTTCAAGCACGGACTCAAGTGCAGTACAAGGGGTTTGTGAACCTTTTTTTAAAAAAAGTCTAGTGACTATTTCAGTATGAATGCTTCTTTTGCAATCCTATATATTTTATTTTATGATTTAAAACCATTACTCTGAGAAGGGGCTCATAGGTTTCTCTGGCCTGCCAAAGGGGTCCATGATGTAAAAAAAGGTTAAGAATCCATGCTGCTAAGGTACAATAGCTCTTCTAATTGGAAGAAAGGGTTTTGTTGACACTTCCAGGCACACGCAACAGCTTATCAATGGCTTTAAGGTCTCATTGGCAACTATATATGTATGTGTGTACCTGTATGTATATGTCTATATGTGTGTGTGTGTGTGTTCACTGAGGGGAAGGAGGACTGAAGAGGCCATTTACCCATGAAGGCAGTGTCACATCCCCAGATTCGTTTATTTTGTGGTTCATAATGCCTGGGGGAACCTTTTCTGACACTTTCTCTTAGCAGGGCCCCAGGATTTAGACTTAAACCACAGCCTGCTATGATTTGTGCCCAGATTTCTATTGTACAAAAAAAAAAAATTTGTGGTTGTTGAAACTAAGAAAACTCCTACACAACTGACAAGTAACAAAAATCTCGATGTCCTCCCACCCACTACATTAACATGATCTGATCACAAACAAAAGAAAAGTTTATTTACTTTCATGGCATCCCTCCTTGGGAGAGAACCAGGCTGCCCTAGATGAGCAGAGTTTGTAGGTAAACATGAGTTATGCCGGGTGCCAACAGATTCTGCCAGCTCTGGACACACCTCTAACCTCTATGTGTTACCATGTCATTTTTTTGTCCATGTGTTTCAAATAAGGACTGAGGCTCAAACTCTGATAGCAGAAAACTAAGAAAATCATAAAAGTTGCTAGTCTGGGTGAAAATCAAAAGCAATTTAACTGACCTCATTTTTAAGACTTCAATATCAGATGTCACAAAATGCAGGAAGTTACAAAACCTCATAGAAGCACAGGATGTTAGAATCCAGCTCCTTCATTTTACAGGTGAAGAAACTAAGGCTTTGAAGTGCCTTGCCCAAGGTCAAACAGTAACAAAGCTGGGATTAAAACCTGAAAAAATACAGTTGCCAAACATTGTCACTTAAGGGCTGAGAAGCAGAATAGGTCTTTTCAGATGAGTTCATAGGATCATAAATTGATAACTGAAAGGAACATTAAAGGTCATCTAGTTCAAATGCCTCATTTTACAGATGAGGAAACTGTGTCTCAGTGAGGTTAAATGACTTGCCCCAGGATCTTAGAAGTAGTAAAGAGAACTGAAATTTGAACTGAGAAACTCAAAATCTAACAATTCCACTGCACCATACATAGATGGAAATGATCAAATTGAGGGAACTTGACACCACATAATTTGCAAGGGGAAACGAAAAAGTTAGTAGAACTCAGACATCTACCCATGCCACCTGTGTACCTTTGCCTTCCTCAAATATAAGTCTATTATTTACTTTCTTAGGGTGAAGAATTTAACACTTATTTTCAACCATCTGTAGAAGGAAGAAATTTGCAACTTCTCATCACATTCATGAAGCACAGGGTTATTTTCATTTTGAAAAATTACAGAGGCAAAATATCTTTTATGTGCACTCACGTTACACTATTCTCAGGATAACCTGCCGCTCTGGAACAGATACTGTACCGAGATTCTGAGGAACACCAAGAGTTCCCCAAGCAGAGGCTGAAAGCAATAGGAAGAAGATATTACTTGGAGGAAGAAGAAAACTGAATGTGAAATGGAAACAATCATTTTTTTAAAGTAAAGTTTAAGCTTTGGAATAGAACACTGACACCTGGAAATCCATTCTTTGGCAGAGAAGAAGAAATATTCAAAGAAAGGAAATTAGCAAAGAAAATGACACAGTATCACACATGCATTTCCAGGAAAGCCTATACAATGTATTTCCTGTTCAATCGCAGGGAAGCTGAATTTTGGTCTCCTTTCAAATCTTCACAAATCATGAATGAATGCCCAGGTTCACCAATTGTACTTCACCTAACTCTGTGCTAAAAAACAGGAAGCATGAGTACTGCGGACAGTGCTGGGCTCTGGGGCAGGGACACCTGCATTCAAGGTTCAACTCACAGAGTGTGGATTCATGACCCAGAGCAAGTCTGGGCCTCTCAGCACCCTCCAAGCAATTTTCTAAGGATGTAGCTGCAGTTCAGTTGCTGACCTACACTGGTGGAGGGAATTCCCTTACTGGGAGTTTTCTGAACCTATGAAATCTCAAGTTGGGACCAAAAACAAAACAAAACAAAAAATTGAGAAAAGAGGGAAAACAAAACAAAATTAGGTAAAATAACCTATCTATTCTGGAACATTAAGGTTGTTTAGGGCCAAGCTGGCCACAGGATTAAATTGGCTCAAAGAACCTGAACCTAGGGAAAAAAAGCAAACTCTTCCCCTTGGCACTCTCTTTATCTTACCCAAATAATCAACAGCCCACAATCAGCAAATCTAAGCTCTATTTCCAGCAGGTCAGAGGAGTCGACATTGGACAGGCTGTAATAATCATATCAGATATCATTCCCTGTACTCTGTTCTCACTGTTCTATACACCTAGTCTGAAAGGGCTACAAAGACAAAATTCTGAAACCTCAACAGCATCATTTTATTTAGAACAGGCCACAGGTTTAAAACTGCCTTCCCCCTCATGGCACTGCTTTTAATGATAGGAAATTTAAACTCTCAAAAAATGAAGCAAAAGAGCAAGAAGAACCAGAGATATTTTCCTCAGCACTGCTCTAACTGCTGTGAGATGTGTGCCTCTGTCCTAAAATAACCAGAACTATGCTTTCTCCAATGTGTCCACCTGTGTTCTCTGTACCAGCCCAGCTGCCCTTCCCTAATTCACTGACTGAACTAAGCTAGGATGCTTCATCTATTTCTCCTCCCAATGAAATTCTCCTGGAATTCTACAAGTCAAGCTAAGGATATCCAAGATCCCAAGCATACCTTGATATCCAACAAAGCTCTGCACTAAACCTGGCAAGTTGCTTCTCAATGAGGAGGATTATTTGTGTCACTGCTTTGACATATTAAAGGACCTATGATCTCACAGTAAATACTCCCTCTAAAGAGACAAATTCTATGTCCTGCATCTATTCAATTCAATGAGCATTTTTCAAAAACTACCTTCTCAAACACTGGGATTACACTGACAAAAAATGAATAGTTTTTGCCCACGCTTCCCTAGGAACTTAGCGCCTAACTTACGAACCAGTGCTCCCCAATGTATATCATTTATTCTACTTGGACTTTTCACATCTGCAGTCTCACATTCTCTTACTCATTTTATTACCCTGACCTGTAATATTCTCTCTTCTTCTAAATTCTGCCTATTCTTCAAAACCCAATTTAAGCCTTATCACGCCATGAAGTCTTTCCTAAACATTTCAATCACTGGGTCCTCTCCTCTGATTTCCTACAGTCCTCACAATCTAGTGGCCATGCTCTCAGTAGCACTCCTGTTGTCCTCCAGGGTTCTGTCACTGTTTAGTGGGTATGACTAGTTTGATTCAGAAGGATTTTAATTTAAGTGCAAAAACTATACTCTAGACCTTAAATTTTAGGCTTTTCCCATAGCACCTAAAACAACAAAAAGTGTGAGGCAACAACACTTACAACACCTGCTATCTGACACAACTAACTCACAGGAGTTCAAGAAAGCCGATGGTTACATTTTTATTATAAATATTTACACCTCGAAAATTGGCAAATCCTACAGACCGGGACTTAGTTTATTGCTTTGTTGATTGTTTAGACTTAAGAGAGTAATGGGGAAATGTTAATAAAGCATATTAAACTTAAAAGTGCATCATGCTTTTTCAGAGAGCCAGTTGTTTAACATTTACCACCAGTCCTGGATACAACAGAAGATACATGTTCAGAATAAATCACCAAGAAATAGACTACAGTCTCATTCAGATAGTAAGATCTACATCAGCGTCTTTTAAGGACATACAATCACAGATTTAGAGCCGGAAGGAACCTAAGACCCAGACAGGTGAGACAAACACTAAGTAGAAGCACAGGGATTTGAAACAAGAGCCTCTTGCTCCAAATGCACATTCCATTGTACTAGAGTGTCTCTCTTTATACTACCAGCTAAGCACTTAATTATACAGTGCTTACTACATGTCAGGCACTCTGTCAAATGTTTTACTATTATTATCTCATTTGATTCTGACAACCACCCTGAGAGATAGATGCTATTATTATTATTATGAGGAAACCAGGGCAAACCACATTAAATGATTTGCCCAAGGTCATAGGGCTATTAAGTATGTGAGGTCAGAAATGAACTCAGATCTTTCTGATGCCAGGCCTGGCTGGCACTCCACCCACTGCATTACGTGGCTGACAGTTAATACATAAAACTTTTCTTTTGTTAACAGAACCAACTTCCTTTTTCAAAATCAGATCATTCACACATTCTCAAAACTCTGGCCAAATCTGGAAAGGTTTAGCCTACCCTAGAAAGCTTATCTCTAGACATAGCAAATGCAAAGGAGCAACACAGCCCCTGATGAAAAATATACTGCTCTTTGCTGAAAGCTTTTTTCCAAATCATTCCCAATTTCTTGGATGCGTAAGCCCATCAGTAATCAACATTTCCTAGAAAGACCAAAAACATACTTACTGGAAGGCATACAGAATAAATTAGAAACAGAACAGTCACCCCACACACACTGTCTTCCTTCCACTACACACCCTTCTCCAAGGTTAACTTTTCCTGAGAAAGATAAGTCAGGAGATCACCTCACATAAAAGAAGAGCTGAAAAACAATTTTAAAGAAGCTCTCTTCTCCCTGTCATAACCATTATTATTATTATTATCATCAATGCAACTATTATTTTATCATACTGAATTTACACAATGCCCCTTTGGAGATCAAAACACTTCTCATGTTATTTACAGCATTCTTGTGAAATATGGTAGATGGAGAAGAATGCAGCAATGTCACTAATACAGGATGATAAAGCAACTCACTACCAGACTGAAAAACTGAATTTTCTGGCTCCCAATCCAGTATCAGGAATTCCCAATAACCTAGGCTTTATTTATAAAGCACATCTCCTCTGAACAATAATAATTCACACTTATAACAGAACTTAATGGTTTACAAAGTGTTCCTTCATAATACTGTGCAGTAGGTAGGACAAACATGATTAGCCTCATTTCACAGAAGAGAAAACTGAAGTTGAGAGATGTAATATGGATTTGCCCAAAGGTATATAAATAAATGATAAGACAAGAGGTCATATTTGAGACCAGATCCTCCTGACCCCAAGTCTGGCACTCCCTGAACAAGATATAAAAACAGGCAAGCAACAGGGAAGACAGATTTAATTCTGCCATTTCATCTCCAATAGCCTACACATCTTCTTCATCTTGAAATAAAGTCTACGAGCATCTGAGGACTGAAGGGTCCCTAAGCAATTTTCTTGGAAAGGAATTAAGAAACAGCATCTCCCTGAAAGCCAAATAAGAAGGCTGCAGGGGATGTAAGTATCCTCTGAGACCTCAAATAGGATAGTTATGAGGAAGGGCAGAATTAAGTACATGGCATCTAGGTGGTGCAACAGATAGAGCACTGGGCCTGGAGTCAGGAAGACCTGAATTCAAATCTGGTCTCATACATGTACTGTGTGACCATGGGTAAATACCTCTTTGCCTCAGTTTCCTCATAGTAAAATAAGGATAGTACTATAATTGAGGTGAGGATCAAATAAAATAGTAATTGTTAAGTGTTTAGCACAGTGTGGCTAAATATAATATATATAATATATAAAACTACATTTAATATATAAAACTATACGTAATATAAAAACATTAAAGTATAATGATATATCACACATATATATTCTATGTTACATATACAATTATATAAGCGCTATATAAAAGTTAGCTATATAAGCACAATATAAAAGTTAGCTATTATAATAATAATTATTACCACCTTGTATTTGGAATCACAACTATCAGGAACTCAGCTAAAAACCAGAAAATAATCACAAAAGGGCTCAGAATAAAAGCCAGAAAAAAAGGTTACAACATTAACATACTAAAACCAGTCTGCTTTGCTCAAGGGAGAACCCTTTAGAACCATTTTACTCCAGCTTTGTGCACATTAATAAGTGGAAGAGGGAGGTGAGGAGCAATAATTAACAGGCTAAAATAACAGAGGAGACAGAATGATGCGTAAGAAGGGAAAAGTCTATATAATACATTTTAGAAAGAATTCCAACCAAAACACATAATGCATTTTGATTGATTAAAAATGGTTAAAATCTTTTTTAAAGAAAATTTTGACCTTCATGGAGTAATCTTCATTACCTGAACAATTTGCTTAAAGACCTGTTTCCAAATGATGCCAAAAAAAAAAGTATCACTTTACTATGATCCTCTGCATCTTCCTCCCCATAAGCCAAGTCCTAAAAAAATCACACACTTGTTTGTATTGCAGTTTTTCTATCTCTAAAACAGGCTAAGCCCTCTCAATTCCAACAGAGCATCCTCACAATACACAAAAGGTAAAGGCCATATATTCTCTGACTTTATTCTAACAACTGACAGGAAACTATTGAGAAACTATTGAAACATGCCAAATCGCCTGAAGAACAGGCTACTTTATCATCCAAGTGAAACTCCATGCAAGACTCCTATTAAAATATTTAAAAAATAGGATCAGCACTAATTGATAACCAGTAAGTGTCCCAGAGTCCACTTTTATTACTACTACACAAATGACAGGTTTATTACATGTTAATGCCTAAGTTTTTACATCACAATCCTCTTCTAATTATCTATCCACTTTATTTCAATGAGGGCAATCCAGAGGAAACTGTTTTCTTTGGTATACCCTGAAAATAAAGTAAAACCAAACGTAGACTGCCTGACAACACACTTATGTCACACAACCTTTATATCAGTCATAGAGTGTCAGAGCAGGAGTGCCCTTACAGGGACCATCTGGTCCCACTCTCATTTTCACATGAAGATTATAGGATTAGTACGACAAGGCATCTTACAGGTAAGGATGTATTTCCTATTTCAAGCAAGTGGAATTTTTTTTTTCTAACCCATTGCAATGGTAGGATTACTGCATGAAAGGATTATCATGATGGATTATCATGATCAAGAGATAGTGATCAATAAACTATTGTACAGCAAGATATAATGGAAAGAGTATTGGTCCTGTAATCCAAAGCCCTGAATTTGAATCCTGCATTACACACCTACTACCTGAGTAACCAGGAACAAAGCATTTCATGTTGGTTTCCTCATTTTTTAAAATGAAGGAATAAAATACTACTTAACCAGGCCCACATAGTTGTTTGCAAGAAAAAGTGCTTTGCAAAGCTTAAAGTGTTCTATAAATGTGATATCGAGATCATCATAATCATCATTACTGGTGCATTTTCCAAATGCCTTGTCTTTGTTTGCACTATTTCCTTTGCGTAGAACACTCTTTCTCACTCTTCTTCGAGTACCTAAATTCTATGCATTTTCCAAGTCAACTTTAATTCTTTCTCTTCCTTCCTTGACTTCCCAAAAAACCTTTGAAACCCAGCCTCACCAGGAAGTCCTTTCTCATCCTCAGAACTCATTCACCAGGTACTCATTCTCTTCCCAGAACTTCAACGTATCTTTTCATATGAAAATGTCTCACCCTTCAGACAGCAAGCCCTTAAAACCTACCTTATGGGTTTGTGTATTCTCTCCAATGCCTTGCAAAGAGTAGGTGCTCAATAACTAGTTAATTTCCTTTTCATTTACTATCCATTTGACTGTTTGAAATAAGTAGGGGGTATAAACAAAATCTAGGCTCACCATCTTGAATCCCTTATTATTTGCCAAACACACATTGCCATGCCGTTACTCCTACTATCTGCCTTCTCTGTTCCTACACAGATGCTGCTGAACACTCCTGGAAAAGTTATGCAATTGTGTGACTCAGCTGATTATAAATTTGTTATCTAATTTCAACTGAGCTCTCCTTTTATTTTTACACCAATTCTTTTATTCTTCTCCCATAGCCTGACAGCAACTATTATTGTAAACTTTAACCTCTCTCTTCCTTATCATTCTCAGAAGACCTTGCCTTCTCTTTACTGAGAAGAGAGAGGCCATTCACAGAGAATAAGCTCCATACTGCAGAACCCATCTTTTTTCATTACCCATTCTCCTCCCTTTGCCTCAGTCTTTGAAGATACAGGTATTCTCTTTGGCAAGGCAATTCCTTCACCAGTGCTCTTGGTGTCTTCCCCTCCTCTTTCTTCCAAATGCTTATCCCTTCTCTCTCATCTTCAATGTTTTCTTATGCCTTGGCTTCTTCTCTGCCTTCTATAAACAAAGATCTTTCCCAATTTTAGAAAACCTTAACTTGACCATGTCATCTCTAGTTATCATCCTATATCTCATCTTTGATTCACAACTAAATTCCCAGAAAGGGGATATACACTTTATTGTGTCCATTTCCTTAACTCCCACTCTGTTCTCAATCCCTGGCAATCAGGCACTCAAGCAAAATAACTCTAGGGTTAACAGTGATCACTTAGCTGCTGAATTCAATGTCCTTTTCTAAGTCTTCATCACTCCTGGTGTCTCTGCACCTTTTCATACAGTTTACCTGACCATGCTCCTTGGCTTCGATGATAGTACTCTAAGTGATTCTTCTCCTACTTGCCTAACCACTGCTCAGTCTCCTTTTCTGGATCATCCTCCTTTTGCCCACAGTGGCCATAGTGGCCATTCCCCAAGGCTCTGTCTACAGTCCTCTTCTCTCTACATTCTCCCTTGGTGATCTCATAAGCTTCAGTCACTACTTTGGAAATCTAGAAGTAGCCAATCCCTAAAATCTCTCCTGAACTCCAGTCTCACATTGCCAAATGACCGCTGGAAACCTCTTTAAGATATCTCAATCTCAAAATGTCCACAACATTACTTGTATTTCCCTTCGAACCTCCCCAACACTTGCCCATTTCTATCGAGGAAAACATCACTTTTTCAGTCACCGAAGTTGATAATCTCAGAGTCATCCTTTACTTCCCTCTCCCTCAACTCTCATATCACCTATCATTTACCAAATCAAGGCATCCTCATAGCATTTTTCATCTCTATCCCGTTCTCTACACTCATACAGCCTAATTTGGGCCCAGGTCCCACTGCAAGGGCTATGTTAGTAGCCACCTTACTGGTCTAACTCCCTCTAGTCTCATTCCACTTGAATCCATCCTCCACTTATCTACCAAATCCACACTCCTAAAATAAATCTACACATGTCATCTTCTACTCAAAAATCTTCATTGGTCCCCTACTGACTCAGAATAAAATATAAACTTCTCCACTCTGCATTTAGAGTCTTTGACAATCTCTTCCAAACTACTTTTCAATTTTCACAGACACAGATCCCAAGATGCCCTTTAGAACTAACATCTTAGACCTTTAGATATCAAAGTGACCTTAAAGGACATCAAGTCTGACCACTTCATTTTACAATTCAGGCTTCAAGTTTTCCAATCCAGTATAAAAACAGCCTTCCTTCTCTGGTCACATTCTTTTTCTTTTCTTCTTTAAAAAGTTTTTTAGTTACTACTACTTCTTAAAGACTTACTTTCTGTGCATAAAATTACATCCACTATGACTGATAACCAATTTGGTTTGAAGGCAGAAGGTTAAGCATTAACTCAGTCACTAATAAATGAGTCCTCTAGGAAAATCTCTCAAAAAAAAAATCTCACTTGGAAGTATTAAAGACACAACTCTTAAAGGAGAAGACAACAAATTCTCAAGTCTCAGTCAGCAAACACAAGCTTTTCCACTGAAGTGTCATATCCTTTAAGTCACTACCTCTCAACAGTCTCTCCTCAGGGAAGTCTCTGCCATACTTATGCTGCTCTTTGCCCACTCTTATTATTTCCCTGCACTGCACTGAATAAATGCCTGATGAACTTTGAAGTTCTTGATTATTTCCACACCTGGCTCAAAGTCTCTCCTACATCATCTCATCTCTGGCTTTTATCCTCGTCCACTTCAACATCCCTTCAAGCACCCTGGATTCACAGTTCAACTTCCTTGACTTAGACGACTTTCATCTCTACCCCACTTCAACCATGAACAAAATCAACTATGCCCTGGCCCTTGTCCATCACTAGGAACTGTTCTACTTCAAAGATCTCAGAAGAAGTCATAGCTCCAACACTCACGAGTGTGATAACAAACACGTCACTTAACTTCTTGGGCCTCAGATTACTTACCTGTAAAATGGAAGAAATATATGCACCACCTTCCTCCCAGGATTTTTCTGAGGAAAGCACACTGTAAGCTTAAAATGGAAGACACTACTGTTAAACCTGTTCTTCACATGCACGAATGACCACAGTTTCTTAATTGTTTTCTCTTCTCCTGGTTCTTGAGTTAACTTCTGGCTTTTCTTCTTTCCCTCTGATCAGTCTCTACAAGAATACTGTGGCTAACACCCTAGAAACCCATGTTCTCCTTCCTTTCCTAAGACCCCCTACACCAATCCACAGCTCTGGGTAAACCCCACTGCCCACTTGTTCTATTCCTGTTGCCTGGAATTACTAAAGGAAATTACAGTGAGCTTCTTGAAAGCAGGACTGTCTTTGCCTTTCCTTTCATCCCCAGTGCTCTGCACAGTATTTGTCACACAAGAAGTACTTCATAAATGCTCACTGCCTAGCTTGAGCTGAGGCCCCACACGGGTTAGATGCCATGAGTCTGCAGTGCAGTCAATGATGTTTAGGATCATCTCTAGTTGACTCCCCAGACTATTCCCCGTAGCTGATGTTCCAACTTTTTCTCTCTTTTTGCTTGTATTTGTATCCCCAGAAGTCGAGCGCCTGGCACATAGTAAATGGTTCCTGACTGATTGAAGAGAAGCAGACATAGTGAGGAAAGGAAGGCTAAGTAAGTACCCATGCAGAGTTTACAGAATGGGTGCAGAAGAGTCTAGGAGCTGGCCTGGGATGGCCTCCAGCTCTTCAGTGAAGTAGTAGGCTAGATAATACATCCTAAGTGTTGGGATTGGAAGAGGAAGTAGAGTGAGAAGCAGTCTGGGAAGATGCTCTCTATCCATTAGGCAACAATGTCTCTCAAGTCAGTTTTTGCTAATGAGAGTTTAAGCCCAGTGTTCCTACATAGTAATACACTTTTCAGAGTTTAAAAGAACACTAGATGAGCAGTCAGGACACCTACATTCAAACTTTCTGCATTAATAACTGATATATATGTATAGACACATGCACTTATATACAAATGTATGCATATACATATGTCACTTCCAAGTTTTTAAAGCACTTGACATGTGTTATTTCATCTGGCACAGACTCTGTTCTAGGTCATCTTTTTTTCTCTCTACACTATTTCACTTGGTGATCTCATCAGCTCTCATGGAGTCAACTAGGATCTCTATGCAGAAGACTGCCGGGTCAGTCTACCTAGCCTGAACCTCTTTCCTGACTCTTGTCCAGCATCTCTGCCTGCCTACTGGACATTCCAGACTGAATGACTCACAAACATCTTTAACTTAACATGTCCAGGACTGAACTCATTAGCTCTCCTCTAAAATACTTCCCTCTTTTTATCTTTCCAGTGTGTCAGACTTGAAATCTAAGGGCCATTCTTGGACTCCTCACTCTCTCTGACTACCACCACCCTCATAGCCAATCAGTTCTTCAACTGCACCTTTGGAATATCTCTTGTGCATTGCCCCTTCTCTCCTCTGACTTGAAGGAAGCCGGGGCAGTTATGTGCAGTCATCGTCTCATGCCTGGACTGTTGGTCTAACTGCCTCCAAACGCCAGTCCATCCACAACTCAGTCATCAAATTAATCTTTGTAAAGTCAAAATTTAACCATGTTTCTTCCCTATTTGAATCAACTCCAGAACTTCCTACTGGTTCTAGGATCAAATGTAAAGTCTAGTTTGCTTTTAAAGTCCTCCATTCACCAACTACTTTCTTCCTACCTCTCCTTCTTTTAACTAACATCCCCTGCCCTTATGTACTTGCCAATCTAGTGACACTGGCCTCTTTGCTTTCCTCCCTCTCCTGATTCTGGGCACTCTCACTTACTGACCTCCATGCCTGGAACTTTCTCCTTCTTCATCTCTGCCTACTGACTGCCTTCTCTGACCTCCTTAAGTCTCAGCTACAATTCTACTTCCTGCAAGAAGCCTTTCTTTACCTCCTCCATGACAGGATTTTCTGTCTGCTGATTATCTCAATTTATCCTGCATATATCTTTCTAGTACACAGTCACTTACAATTTGTTTCCCTCTTTAAATTGAACTTCTTGAAAACAGAGGTTGCCTTCTGCCTTTCTTATACGCCTGGCTCCTAGTACAGTGCTTAGCGCAGAGTGAGCCCTTAGTAAACAGTAGCTGACTGACTAACCCTTACAATAACACCACAGAATGTGCACTACAGGTATTAATTCCACTTTTTCAGATGAGGAAACTGAGGTGTAAAGGCTGTGATGCCCATGATCACAAAGCTAAGAAGTGTCAGAGGTACAACCTGAACTCAGGTTTTCCTGATTACAAACTTGTTCATTTCATTGGTGTCGGGGACTTTCAGATGAGAAAACTCCCTGTATTGGCAAAAGGAAATTTCCTCACCTGAAAGTTCCCTATTACTACTAAAGTAAGAGGTCCAGTGCCTTCCCCTATGTATATGGCACTTTAATATGTCCTAGAAACTCTTCCTATATTACATTATTTGATTTTCCCAACAACCTAGAAATCAAGAGTATGAGTCTAGTACCTCTGGTTTGGGACCAAATCTGTGATTGCGGTGACACAGAAAACTCCCAATAAAGAACATCCTTGAACCAAGGCAGAATGAACAGCAGCTGCTTGAAAACTTTCAATTTGGGAGTTTAAAGACTTGCCCAACAGCCAGTGCCCTTTAGGAGCAGGACTTAAGCCAGAGTCTTCCTAACTGGGAGGTGAGATGGCTCTCAATCTATGATGACAAGTTATCTGACACAGTTATCATAATTCCCATTACATCAGGTTTATTTTTGTTATTTACTAGATTTTCTTTTCAACTGAGCAAAACACTTGCCAATTTGGACACAGACACAGATACAGACACAGCATGTTATAGTTGGAAGGGACCGTGAAGATCATCTTGTCTAACCTGCACTGTTAACAGCTAATTTGTAACAATAAAATCCAAAAAGCAATAATTCTTTAACTACATATCAAAATGCTGTATTAATACCAAAGTTGCCAAGGAACATGAAAATGTCAGATCATGAACATGAGCAAAAAAAAATAATATATAACCAAAGCAGAAGCATTAGTGACTTTCAGACCTTCCTCCTCTACCATCCTACATAGTTCTCCTTCCTTGCCTTTTTCCTCCTTAGATTATTCAGTAGTGTGTCTATTTATCAGACACTATTTTGGGATACATTGTTCCACATAACTCAACTGTTCAGGAAGCCATTGAAATATTTTTTTAAAAAAATTTAACTGGTTTTAATGGAAATCTTTCTAAAATGTGTTAAGTACTTTCCTGCCTACTTAAACAGGGTCTACTGCACAAATCAACAAACATGTTTTTACTGAATTTAGCCTTTCTGTGGAGTCAGTAGTACAAAAATCAATTACAGCACTAGGATGTAATGGAAGGCCCTTAGGGGCTGGCAAGGTGCACAGAGAACTCGGGCCCTGCCTGTAGAGCTTTTAGACTTTCCAGGGGGTCTACTCCCAACTCTTTTAAATGGCCAGTGTTTCTTTGTGGGATTTGTATTCCCTTAATGATAGCTTATATTATCATAGCACTTCAGAGAACTGCTGCACATCTGTGATCTCATTTGATTCTCACAACAACCCTGTGAGGTAGGCAATGCAGATATTATCTTCATCTGACAGATGAGAAAAGGGCCTTGCATCCTAGAAAGTAACAGAGCTGAGGAGAAGACTTCACGTTCAGTGTGCTTTCTACCACACAGCTGCCTCTACTTCTTCAGACACTTCCAACAGCTGTACCTAGCCTCCCTTCATCCTTACCAATGCCGCACTTGCTCTCTGAATTCATTTTGAAATTAAAATGAAAACTTGTGAGGACTGCCTCTGGTGAGATGAAAAGTAGAGGAAAACAACTCCTCAGTGGCAGAATGTCTGGGTTACTGAGTAGAAACAAACACAAATCTCTTTTCTCGTAACATGGGCTGGTTAAAAAAGAAAAAAAAAAAGCTTAGGAGAGCCCTTTTATGTGTTAGCTTACCCCACTGGAATATAAGCTACTTGAGGGCTGGGATTGTCTTTTTTTTTGCTTAGATTTATATACCCAGTACTCAATGCCTGGTATACAGTAATTATTGACTTGATTCAACCAAGAATATTGCTTCCCTAACAAAGTTTGCACACAGAAACAGCATCCCAATCAATACTGTTGAGATGAAAATTCATTACATTTCTAAAGACAGCATCAATCAGAGACACATGATCTTGATTTTATGTCATAGATGCTACTGCACATAATAAAAACAAGAGCACAAACTCAAGTTATCACATTATTGGTGACTTCTTGCAACTCTATTCACTGTGGAATCTCTTGATTCTTTTGTCTTCCTTTATGAATGATTGCTGAGGGAACCCAGGTGACTTCAGTCCCTTCAAAGTCATCTCCACTTCCTGACAAAAGAGCTTTAGAAACTAACACTTTGGGGCCTCAGGGAGGTAAGCCAATGAAACCCAGGAACTTAAGAGATGCCAACAACTCAAAGCAACCCTCAAAGTCAGCAGTATTTTAATAGAGAAACTAATGAAACTCAGGGTTTTCCTAATTCTGTAAAACTGGCTAAGGTCACCCAGCCCATCATCATCAAAAAGACATTTACAAAGTACCTAATTGCACCTGATGCTGGGCTAGGCATGTATGTACAAAAAGTTACAGAAAGCAAATTCTGGCCATCTGAAAGCTTAATGTGTCATGAATCCAACCCCACTCAAAGGGAAGGCCAAAAAATCACCTCTGAAACACAGCAGATGGGGGAAAGGGGTGTAAGGATAAGGAAGAAACAGCATGACAAAATTAATGAATTAAAGGCAATACAGGAAGCAAGCCATAATGGTGCAGGATGCATGAAGGAAATGGGTGTGTATAATAATGAAATACAATTATTTTTTCATAATTCCAGTTTTCATTTAGATTGTACCTCTCTTTAGATATTTCCTCAAGGTTTCTCAGAAGTTTATCTGCATGTAATGGGCACCTGCATTAGCCACTAAAGGCCTGTTCAATCATTTACTTCTAAATATACAACACCCTCGATAATCCCAGGATTCAGGAAACATTCCTTTAACCTAAATCACGTCATCCTCTTCTACAAATAAGGTAACTGACACAGAGTTCACAACCCCAAGTAAGGAGAAAGAAAACCATCAGTTTAAGTAGTCCCCTCTTTTAATTACTAAATCTACCCTGGATTATGAATATCAGAATGCCCTGCAGAAAGAAGTAAACATCCCAAAAGAGTTTCCATTATACATCAAGGACTAATACCACCCTCTACCCACATAAACCATGCCCAAATGCCTTCTTCAAACAACTTCTCCTTCAACATGTCCTATTTCCTCACCTCAACACCTCTATTATACTTTATTTTCAATCAATCAATCAGCATTTACAAAGAGCCTCCTATGGGTCAGGCAGTGTGCTAAGTGATAGGGATACAAAAAGGCAAAAGGTAGTCTCTACCTTCAAGGATCTTACAGTTTAATGGGAGCGATAACACGCATATATGCATATATATAACATACAATGCAATCTATACACAGGATAAATAGGAAATAATAAACGTAAGAAATTAAGAGGAGTTGAAGACTTCCTACAGAGGGGAGAATTTTAATTGAGACTTAAACAAGGGAGGCTGTTAGGCAGAGTGAAGAAGGAAGACCTCTCCAGGCATGGAGGACAGCCAGTGAAAATACTCAGGACCAAGAGACGGAGTGTCTCATTCATGGAAGAACCAGGAAGTCAGTGTTGCCACATCAAAGGGTATCTGTCAAGGAGTAAGGTGTAAGAAGAATGGAAAGGTAGAAGGTGGACAGGTTATGAAGGGCTTCAAATGCCAAACAAAGCATTTTGGGTTTGATCCTGGAGGGAATAGGAAGCCACTTGAATGGGGCACATGATCAGACCTGTATTTTAGGAAAATCACTTTAGTGGCTTAATGGAAGACGGATCTGAGTGGGGAGAGACTAGGCAGAAGACTAGAGACTACCTAGGGGTAGGCTGAGCCACCCAGCAGCTACTGCAGCAGTCCAGGTGTGAGGTGTTGAGGGTCTGCACTGGGGTGGTGGCCTTGTCATCAGAAGGGGGAGTACTGGAGAGAGGCTGCCAAGCCTTGGCAACAGATTGGATATGGAGAGGGAAGATAATGAGGAGTCCTGGAGGGATTGGGGGACCCGGAAGGTTGCAGGGTAGGGCTCGTGAGAAATCACTGATTTTGAGCCGAAGCCATTAATCCAACACCCTCACTTGAGACAGGATTTGAACTCAGGTCTTCCCCACTCCGAGAGCAAGCCCTAAACGATGCCGCCTGGAAAATGCCCCCATGCTACACACTGTAGGGCACCCGAAGGCAGAGGTCGCGTCTCCCTATCCCGGGTGCCTCGGACATACTTCTGGTCCAGACCTGCGGCTTCATCAAGCTAAGGCCTCCTGCTGGAAACTCCCTGCAGCAAAGCGGGGCAGCAGACTGCCCTGTAACTGGGGGGCTTCTGGGCACTGAAAGGTCCTGGGCCCTGCGCCCGCTCCCCCTCCACCCACTAGTGCCCTAAACGTTTGTTGAACTGAACCCACCCCGGGAAGGCCGTGATGGGCCGGCTGTCACCTGGCACCCCCTGCTCCCCCTCGTCCCGTCCCCGCCCCGACGCCCAGACCTTCAGTCACCGCAGGTGTGAAGGCTCCACGTGTACAATGAGTCCTCCCCCTCCCCCACGGTTCAAGTGCGCTTGCGCTGCGGAGGGGAAGCCCGCCCAACCTAAGGCCCCGCGGGGGCGGGAGGAGGGCCTCGGGAACGAAGGAGGGAGGAGGGGGGAGGGGCGCATTCATCCCGTAACGGGGCAGGAGGGGTCAGCAGCCCCCACATGCAGACGCCGGGGTCGCCTCGGCCCCAGCTGGGTCCCCTCGTCCCCCCGCCCATCCCCCTTCGTAGGCACTCACGGCTCCATGTCCACGCGCCGCGGCGGCTGAGGCCCGCGGGGCTCCTACGGCCAAGGCCCGGGGCGGCGCAGCCCGAGCCGAGTCGGCAGCGGCAGCGACAGGGGCCCGAGCGGCCGGTTCCGTAAACTCATCAGAGTGCGACGCCCGCACGCCCCAGCCGCCGCGTCTCCGGGTCACGTGGGGCGGAGACGGATGCGCGAGGGGATGGAGCGGAGCGGCGCGGCCCGCCCGGGCCTGGGGCTGCAGGGCACGCTCCGGTCCGGGAAGGGCTCCTGGAGTGCGCGCGCCTGGGTGGCGGAAAAAATGACCTCCTTGTTCTCCTTAAGCTGTAAACGGGAATTTAGTCTTTCTTTCCATGGTGAATTTATTTAAAAATTAAATTACCTTTTGTGTGTGCCCATGTATGGGGGATATTTCTAGATCCCCGTACGTGTGAACACGCCCGTCTATGTGTAGAGATGGGTGTGTGTACATGCTTATATCACACATGGGGCAGCTAGACGATGCGGTGCGCACGGCGCTGGCCTTGGAACCAGGAACGTGAGTCCAAATCCCCATCTCAGACACTTCCTAGCCGGGTGACCCTGGGCAAGTCACTGAACCCTGTTGGTTTTAGTTTCCTCCTCTGTAAAATGAGCCAGAGAAGGAAATGGCAAATCACCCCGCTGCCTTGGCCAAGAAAACCCCAGGGAATATTTATCTGGCTCATCTTCCAGTCCTCAGAGAGGACCGTTGAGAAAATCATCAGCCTCGCTCTGGAAGAGTCATGGAAGGCCGGTAGCGGGGCAGAAGTCCAGAGGACGGATGACAGCCCGGCTGTAGGGACCGACCTTGGCTACTTCAGTCTGACCAGGCTCTAAGCGCTGCAGCACCTGCTCCGGCTGCTTGCCCATTGGAACAAGTCCTTCTCAGCCACCCATGCAGAAAGGAGAAGTCTTCACATGCATGAGACGGACATCCCTTAACGCACCTCCGGGCTTGAGGCGTGTCAGTTACCTTCCATCTGGTTTAACCTGTCCGGTGACTGCTGTTCATGCTACAGTTTCTTGGAGCCACAGGTGAGAGTAGGATGAGACGTGGACACCAAAGGTGGATGACCAGTTCTGAAAAGGGGTGGGCAAGCCTTCACACCAGGTGAGGGTGCTAGTCCTCCCTGACTTCCCCATATACCCCGCCAAAGGATGTATACGTGTAAATGCATATATGTACACACACAAAGCAAATTATATTTCCCACTAAATTCTAACCAGAATTTAGCCTTCTTTGTGATGAATTTATTTAAAACTAAATTTTAAAATAACACTATTATGCATTATATATATTATAATACACACACATATGGAGTGTATGGGAGTGATTGTTGCTATAATAGCACACATCAGTAAAGAACAGAGAGGCAATATAGCATGGTAGATAACTTCTAAGTGTTAGGAGGAGTTTGTTCAAATCCTGCCTCTGAAACATACTGACTGTGTGACCCTGGACAAGTCACTTAACCTCTTAGTGCTCTAGTCAACTTAATTCAGTAATCAGTAAACATTAAGTACCTACTATGTGCAAAGTACTGGGGATACCAAAAGAGAAAAAAGACAATCTCTGCCCTCAAGGAGCTTATAATTTAATGGGGGAGGCAACAGGTAAACATATATACAAAGCAAGCTATATACAGAATAAATGGGAAATAATTAAAAGAGAGGACATGCTAAAGTAAAGAAGGGTTAGGGAAGACTTCTAGTAGGATGTGGGATTTTAGCTGAGACTTAAAGGAAAACTTTATAAGTTACAGAGATAATGCCAACTTGCATTGGTAGAGGGAATTTCATCATCCAGGAGTTTCTTATGCTAATTAAATCACAAGTCCAGGCTGTAGCCCATATAGCACATTGTATTTTTAAGTCTCTTCCACATGACAATCCTACAAAGTACCTACTGCAAATATGATTTGAAATTTGAGGCACATCTGTGTGTATGTTTGCCCTTTGTTGCCGAAGAAGAAGGCCATGCCATCAGAGAAATAATGAAGTGACTTGCACTTGACATTGTTTTGAGGGAGGGAGGGCCGTGCAGGTCACCAGCCTCATTTCTCTTTCAGAGCCATCTGGGTCCAGTGACCAGATATTCATCAGGATGACTAGAGATGACCCAGGATGAGGCAATTGGGGTTAAGAGACTTGCCCAAGGTCACACAGCTAGTGAGTGTCAAGTGTCTGAGGTGAGATTTGAACTCAGGTCCTCCTGACTCCTGCACTGGTGCTCTATCCACTGCACCACCTTGCTGCTCCTAATTTGAGGCACAATAGGAAGGAGGAAGGAGGAAATAACTTACTCAAGGTCACAAGACAGAGACAACTCTTGAATTCCAAGTCTTCTAATTCCAAATCTAGTGCTCTTTCCATTACAGTACCATGCTACCTGTGATTGCTCTCAGTAAAGAT
Organism: Notamacropus eugenii; assembly: GCF_028372415.1. NCBI lineage: Eukaryota > Metazoa > Chordata > Mammalia > Diprotodontia > Macropodidae > Notamacropus > Notamacropus eugenii. The sequence goes on along the minus strand of NC_092873.1, from coordinate 252,205,092 downwards.
AACAGCAGTGCCTTAAAAGAATACATGATTTCCTCACTGAGTGTTCCTTTCATCAACACATGTCAAAATCTCAGTACTAATTTTATCATTTGTAATGACCACAAACATTCATCTCCTATGGACAGACTTCTGATGATGAATATTTTCAAACTTAATTAGATTGATTTTTGTCCTGTGACAGACACACAGTTTATCATCGTTCCCATATTCCCTCAGGCTCATGAAGACCTACTTTGTTTGTTCCACACTGGCATAGCCTTTGCAAACCCAGGGTTACTTCTCTACCTTGAAGAGGCAATGAAATAGACTGGAGTATAATTGTAATAATAGTTAAAATTCTTCCAAGACCAAAATTTATTGTATAGTTCTTCATCCTATAAAACTATCTGACAATGGAACTTCCTTAGAAGACTTTAAAATGCTGATGCCTCAGATTCTCCAGAAATATAGTCCCCAACAAGCAATACCACTCTTTTCTAACTAGACTTTTAAGTCTCCTGTCGCTTGAGCTCAGAATTTGAGCTCTTGAAAGAGCATATCAGACATCAAAATCAGAGCATGAAAGGAGGCAGTGAATTGATGTTATAAACCTATTATATTAGGAAGCTAGTAATTGTGTACACATGTAAAAATAATCCTTCATTTCACAGCTGATAATACTTGAGATAAAGTGCTCATCAACTTAACATTAATCTGATCACATTAGATAAGATGTCCCTGAACAAAAGCAACTGAAAGCGCACTTTTCTACCCATATGCAAGCTGAGCTACTAAAAAAAATTGTAATAGTACAGCTTTTTAATAGTTGTGACATTTTAAAAAATTGTTTATGTTTAACACATTTCCTAGGAGACAGAATAGAAGAGAACAATGCTCCCCCTATATTTACCCACCCACCTTCCTTATGTATTATGTATTCAGGAGCAAAAGTCATTAACATATGTATCTTTCACATCTGGAGATCTGTTTCTGAAAATGGATGACTCTGTGACTCAGTAGATGACTCATTTTTTTTCACCCAAGGACATTTTCCTGTATAACAAAACTACATGGTGTCCCCAATAGGAACTACAGGCTTGCTTCTCTCAAATGATGCAGATGTTAAAACAGAAGCCAGGTCTTCATAGTTACTATTACCTAAAATATTTAGGCAAAGGATTCTCTACTTTTGCCTGATTTTCTGAACCAGTTAAACTAGGGTTTTTTTTTCCTTGAATCATCTGAATGTGTACTTAAAAACTCAAGCAAATGCAAGACTTTTTCTCTTCTGTGAGTTTATTATCTTTGCCTTCAGTGATATAGATATAGTTGAGACAAGAGTAGTCATGGCTAGTGTGCTACTTCTAGAAAAGAATGCCATCTTGGTGGAAGATTTAATGTGAGACAAACCATCATTTTGCTAATCACTGACATGCTCCTCCCTCCATAGTGTTACCAGACCTACTTCTCTACCTTCATTTCACAACTCCTGCCTCACCCCCTGGTTTTGAAGATCCCAATGAACATTTGAAGAAGGGGGCAAAGTACAAAGATAATGAGATGGATTTTGGCTCTATTGTGTTTGAGCAAGTTATAGGTTATTCAAGTGAAGCTGTACAGCAGGTAATTGATGATTTGGGACTAGAGCTCAGGAGAAAGAATAGGACTTGATGTATAGATTTAGAAGCCATCTGCTTGAAATCATGGGTACAAAAGAGACCATCAAGTCTTTCCAAAGACTTCCAAGTGAGAAAAAAAGTTGGGATTACTAAAACATCTACATAATCGTAACACTAATGAAGGAGAAGATATTCTCTTCCTCATTTAGGTTCTGTCTTGTTTTTCTTCAGCTCCAACTCCTGCCTCATCCAAGAATTCTTTCACTAGATAGCTTGGTGCAGAAAGTCCTTTGAGACTAGGAGGCTTGGTTAAGGAACTCCAGTTGGTCCTATCAAGCTATTAATAAGGAGATACCCTCTTTTCCAGAGGTAAATTAATCTAGCAAGCAAGTTGTGCCCTGAGCTTTGCATAATAACAATCCTTTGAACTCACAGTCTGGATAATCTCACCCTCCGGAAAAATCATATAATAATTGTATTGCTTCAAATAGCACTAGGTGTTCTCTGAACTTGGACAAGCACCTGCTATATCCATATTCCAGTCAAGGAGCCCTGCTATGAATCAAACTTGTCTCCTCGTTGCTGTTGCCCCTCATTGTTGGGGTACAGCACACTGCAACCATTGGTATAAGTATAGAGATCCCCCCACATTTCCTTGGGTCCCCCTACTGAGGCAGGGTCCCAGTATATGTGTATATCCCTTCTTGCTTGCAAATTGTTTCCCTCCCTTTTAAATTAAATTTCTGTTTGATTTTCTGACTTGGCTCACTCTGTTTGGCTCCAGCCATACACAAGTTAAAGGCCAGTTCAGTCTGGTTGGCATTAATTGGTATCAGAAGTAGGATTGGATTTGGAACTGGACCACTAGTCTCTCCAGTACCAGCAGGAAAGGACCAGGCTCCATTGGAGATTTATTTCTCCAGAGTCCAACCCCTTTTGTCTTGTGAGTTTTCTGCCCTTGTGCCTACTCCTATCCTCCAAACTCCCATCTTGGTCAAGCTCACCATTCTTTTTGAGGAAAACTTCAGGGCCCCTCTGGTGACCTAGTTCATCTTGGATCACTTTCCTAAGTATATCCTTCCTTAAATTCTTGTTAGTTGGAACCTCTGTATGCCTCTGCTGTTTGTTTTTTTTTTTACTGCATGCCTCTGTAAAATTGTCACTGCATGCTTCTTGTCCTTCTGTGTGCCTCTGTTGTTTTTTAAACTGGACGCCTCTGTAAAGTTGAAACTGCATGCCTTGGTAACTGTGTGGCTCTGCTACAAACTGGTAAAGCTAGAACTGTAACTGCACACTTGGTTAAAGGTATCTGTCTGTTTGTACCTATCTTGTCATTTTGTCCGTGTTTGTGTTTTTCTAAAATGTAAAACATCTGTGTTGTGTTTGTGTTGTGAGCTAGAGTCTGTTACCTTGAAAGATTTAAAATGCAGCCAGTCGGAAAAACTTCTAAAGGCTGTAGACAAAGAGTTCAGAATACTGAGAAAAATTAATGAACCTTCATACTTGAAGCAATTGTCCCAGTAAGCAGCACTAACTCCCATTTTAGGTTTTCCAAGGGAAGTTAGATTATAAGAAAAGAGAAAAAGAAAAATTATGCAACATACTTGCTGCTGTCATTTCAGCTTTGGCTATGTTGGGACTGCAAAAGTAAAGTCAGATAACTAAAGTTTGTAGAACTACTAAAAAACATCTAAAGCATATAAAAAAAAGGAGTTTGAAGATTAATCATTTTAAGATTGCAGGAGAAAACTCCTGAGATCTTGGGATAATTCCAGAAACTCATTCCTTTCTGAAATATCTTAATAATATTGTTTTGGGGTACCACTCTGCAAAATTTGTTTTAAGGAAAAATAAGGATGAGATTTTATAAAAATTTTAAAAGTAGATGGCCAGATCAATAGCTTCATTGTTCTAGGGCGATGAAGGAAGCCAGTTCAGTTGGAAATAATCCCAGAGTGAAGAAAGAAAAAAATAGGTAAAAGGTTTATACCTTACAGCAAACTCTTGTTAACCCTTCCTTGACATTTCTGACCATGAAAAGAGAAAAGATTGTTTAAACTAAGAAGATTCCTATAACTCCCCCAGGTGAAGAGACTCTCTCCCTATTAACCCTTCCCATCCCAGATCAGATTCCCAAACGCAGGCATTGAAAAAAAATTTTGGAAAAATATGGGGAAGCTTGAGTTACATTCTGGTTGAAGAAAATTATTAGCTATGTAATCTTAGGCAAGTTATCGTATCTCTGTTTGCCCCAATTTCCTGATCTGTAAAGAGAAAATTACTAATGGTGGTTATCCCAGGGTTGTTGTTAAGATCAAATGATATAATGATCATAAAGTGTTTAACACAGTGATTGGCATATTCTAAGCTTTACATTATTATTATTTCCTTAATTGAATGTAATTTTTCTATACCTAATAACTCTAAAGTGCTTTTAAAATGCCAAAGGCAATAATAGGATCATTGATTTTTATGTATGATAATTTGGAAATGCAATTGATGTCATCTGAAGTTTTGCTTCAGGTTTTAAATGTTTATGTTGTTATTGTATTTCTAAATTCTCATATATCATGAATTCTGAGAGACCTTTGTGACAGAAATGCTGTCAGACAAAACAGCTTTTTAATTGGTATACTATTATACATGAATTGGACTTATTTGAAAATTGTTAAATTTTAATAAGGCATATTTTGTTATAAAGCAGTTAATAAATTTGCTATAATAGCAAATTCTTGGCTATTATGAAAATGTCTATGGTGGTTTAAAGATGTAGCTTAAATATATTAATGATGAACCAACAATCAGGTATTTGCTGTATTTCTAAAGCCCCAGGACGTAGGTAGTTTAAAATGATAAGGATTAATGAAATGTTAACCGTTAGGGAAATATCAGGAAAGATATTCAGGCCCTTAGTTGTGGTTAGTGAAATTTTGCTATTTAAGATAAAAATTCTTGGGACTGTAATTTACTATTGTTTTGAGCTTTGATTATAGGGATAGATCTCTGAATTGTTATGAAGCCAATACTAGAAAATGGCATGTGCTACAGTCTATTAAAGGTAGATGTCTATGCCTGGGAAGAGTTTTGGGTTGGAAATGGCTAAACAGATTGTGGTGTATGAATATAATGGAACATTATTGTGCTATAAGAAATGATGAGCAGGCAAATTTCAGAAAAACCTGAAAGACTTACATGAACTGATGCTTAGTGAAGTGAGTGTAGCCAGGAGAACATTGTAAACAGTAACAGCAGTACGGTGCAAATGATTGCCTACAGAAGATTTGGCTTTTCTCAGCAATACAATGATCCAAGACAATTCCAAAAGACTTATGGTGGAAAATGCTATCCACAGTATAAATACAGATTGAAGCATAACATTTTCACTTTTTTTGGTTTGTTTTTTTCTCTCATGGTTTTCCCCTTTTGTTCTGATTCTTCTTTCACAACATGACTAATGTAGAAATGTATTCAACATGATTGTACATATATAACCTATATCAGATTGTTTGTTATCTTGGGGAGAAGGGAGGGAAGGGAAGGAAGGAGAAAAATTTGGAACTCAAAATCTTACAAAAATGAATGTTGAAAACTGTCTTTACATGTAATTGGGAAAAAATAAAATACTATTAAGTAGAAAAAAAAGTTTTGGGGACAACTTTGGCATGGCCTAGATAGGATCCTCCTAACTCTTTCCCCATTGTGCTTCCTTTCTGAAAAGGAAATATCCTCACCTGGTTAATCCTGAGCCTTTCTTTTAACACCCTGTGCCTACGTGATTGACTGTCAAATATCCCTGGAATCAAACAGAGCTAAGGGAGTTTTTCCTCCTGTTATGGTATATGACTGTTATAACTATATCCCTCTTTTTCCTTTTATAGAAAATTTCTGTAATCAAGAAGTTATATAAATACATTCCTAAATCTATTAAATAATAGATTGATACTGGAATATCTCTGAGTTATTATAATATAATGCAAGTATGAACATCTTACAATTTTAACTTGTATTTATGGTCAAATTAAAATATAGGGATGATTTCCTCCTAAGGGGAAAATTATTAAAGTAACGAGACAAAAATGTAATGTAAAAAGTTTTCTAAATAAATGAAATGGTAAAGTTTGGGAAAGCAACAGGAACTTTACCATTTCATTTATTTAGAAAACTTTTTACATTATATTATATATATATGTATGTGTATATATGTATATATGATTGACTTCCAAATTTATTTATCATGGAAATTCAGATTTTGAGTATGTTCTTGTAATAAGTTATCAGTTGGATTAAGGATTTATTAATTAAGGATTAGAGAATAAATTGTGTTGATAATGATAAAGAAAGTGAAGTTATTTTCCCATTTTTAAAGCATCTGTCTGAGAATCTTAAAGGGCAGAAGAGTTCATTTTGCAGTTGGATACTCATAAATTTTTAAAAGATTCTTATATCAGGTATAGGATTTAGGAAGGGATAGAAACAGCAAATGATATATAAACTAAAATTCTCTGAAGTTTAAGAATCATCTAGGAACCTCTAGATTTGGAACCAGAGAAGCAGAGGCCCCTTTAGAACTGTCCTGAAAATAAAGCCTATCGTCCAGAAAAAGATATTTAGGGACCAGAAATCTACATGAGACATCTGAGACTCAAGAAGTGCTGATTAAATGGACATTGAGAATGGGTATTAGGATACAAGGAGACTAATGTAAGTTAACATTGGTGATAACTTGTATTACTTTGCATGGTTTATGTTTAAGTTTTCTTGGTTACCTTGGTGATGTGTAAATTTCCCTTCTCAGAATTGGTCCATTGTGAGTCTTCTAAGTAGTTCGATCTGTACCTGACTTAATATCATTATGCAATTATAGGAATTATGAGAAAACTTTTTTGCATTGTTTGAACCTAGCCCTGTGCGGCTGGGAAACTGTATGCTGTTTAGAGACTCTTAATTTAGGACCTATATTTTGCTAACTAGAAACTCAGATTCAAAGATTGATGCAAGGAGTTTTCTCTAAGCGCCCCCACCAGATCCTTCTGACCACTCCCACAGCTGACAAACTTGTGGGTGTAGACTCCTAGATTATCCGAAGAAAACCCCTACTCTCTTGAATGGCAGAACCCTTTGGGGACCTCAGAGTTTGTCTAGTATGGACCCAGAAGCAGCCAATATCCGGATGGGGCAGTTATCCCAAGATTCCGAATGAGGGCAGAATATACTGTCCTAGTTTTTTTCTCTTCTTTCCTTTTGTGATGTGCCCAATCACCAAGACCCTGATTCAAGCATGTGTTGTCATTTTCTCCCTCTACATTCTTGCCCCTCTCCCTATTCTACTGCAAGCAAACGATGGCTAGACAAGATCCATTACTCTATCTGCTTATGCTCTTTGCCCTATTAGGAATTTGGCAGTGATACCTGGGACACATTTTCCCAATAGGTCCCCTCAAGGAAGTAACCCCCTGGGCAACATCTCATGGTGTATACCTGCCTCTCTTTTATTGGCCGGAAGGGGGGGGGGGATTCTTTCAGACTCCTTTCCTTTGGCCAAAATGGAGAAATGGCAAGATATTAGGAAACATCCTGTTTTCCAGAGCTAAGGACCAGCAAGCAATCTGTGCCCTGAGCTTAGCATAACAATAGTCTTTGTGCTCACCCTCTGGATGAGCTCATCCTCTGGCAAAATCATATGATCATTGTGTTGCTTCAAATAGCACCAGGTGCTCTCTGAGCTTGGACAAGCACCTGCTGTATCCATGTTCTAGTCATGAAGCCCTGCTGTGAATCTAGCTTGTCTCATCATGTCTGTTTCTCCTCGTTGTCAGAGGTATAGCTCACTGGTATAAGTATCGAGATATTCCCACACTGCCTTGGGTCCCTCCCCTAGGGGCAGGGGACCCAGCACATGTGTCCTTGCTTGTAAGCTGCTTCCCTCACTTTGAAATTAAACTTCTATTTGATTCCTGACTCTCCTGTCTGTGGCTTACTCTGTTTGACTCCAAGCATTCACATGTTAAAGGCCAGTTTGGTCTGGATGACAGTTCTCTCTATTCATCTGTTTCCTTAGGGGACCTGTGCAGTCCTCCGTGCAGTTTTGCTTTAGAGAATCAAGTTCTTACATGTATTAAACAGTTTCTGTCCAGTCTCCCAGCTCTATTCTTTCTCCCCTTCTCTCCTTTAATTCTTAAAAAAAAAATTCAAGGTTATATCCTAGGGGTATGAACTTACCATAAATCAATCAGTTATCCTCAATGGAGTGTCAGTGGAATAAACCAGGACAAGACAAGGAGTTTATACCTTATTCTGACGATATCATCAATGCAAAAGTAAAAAGTCCTCACCCATGGAGGTAGTGTGATATTTTATGCCTTGGATAGGGAAATATAAATTGCAGAGCAAAGTACACATCGATAGAATAAAGTAGAACTTTTGTACTTTGTATACCGAGACACCATCAATGCTAGAACAAAATCTTCATTAGTGGAGGCAATGAAGACCCAGGAAAAAGTCTAGATGCACCTACGTACATCACATTGAAAGGACAGAGACAATTGTAAAATAAGCAATCAATAAATGAAATAAAGTGTTAATGGGATCAATCTTAGCTAGGGATCAATTAGATCCCCAGGTGAAAAGTGACTTTTGCATCCTTATAAGCAAACAAGTCAGAAATTAGACAAATTTTTATTAGAACAGAAACTATACCAAACAAAAAGAAACTAAAAGTAGCACAATTTCATTACATGTACCACAGAAAGAACAGCTGTCCTCTAGGGAAATGCCTCCTACACAGGCCTTTTGGAATTTAAGAAGCAATTCAAAACATCTGATGAAAACTTACATACTACTTCATAACGGCTAAAAAGGAAATAAAGATCTAAAAGAAGCAGCAGAGTTAATACTATGGCAAAGTAACATCATGACTTTGGGTGAAGGTAGAGTATAAGTAGAATATAAAGAAGCTCACTTCATCAAATGCAGGTTCCTTGAGGGTAGAGACTGTTTTGTTTTTTTCTTTGTGCCCCCCAGAGTCTAAAATAGTGCCTTGCACAAGGTGGGTACTTGAGTGTTTGTTGAATTTTCTGACTTGAAAGTTTTTAAAAAGAAAAGTAAATGATATTGTGGGAGTATAATGTATACCACTGAGACAGATGGAAGATATGGACAATGCTTTCTAGATATAGATAGATAGTTAAAATAGCACAGAAATAAAATTTTATAGTAATAGAAGATTTCAGCCATCTAGACATTTGCTAGAAGTTTCATTCTACTAACAACAAAACATCTGAGAAATTATTGACTTATCTTTCTAACAATTTCATCCAAAATGTGGAATATGAGTAAGATGGATGGGTTTGGGAGAAAGATGAGTTCTAGTTTTGGACCATTTGACATACCTACAGGACATTTGGCTGGAAATATGCAGTAGGCAGTTTATATGTGGGACTTGAAGTCCGGAGAAAGACTAGAGCTTTATACATAGTTCTGGGTTTCATCAGCATAGAGATAATAACTGAATCCATGAGAGATGATGATATAATGGAGACAGAGGTTATAGAGAGAGAAGGGAAGGGAATACAGGACATAAACTTGGGATACAGTTGCATGTTACAGGCAGAATGTGAATGAAAACATTAACCAGACATGTAGAAGGAAAACCAAGAGAGGGCAGACAGAGTATGGGGCAGGGGGATGATGATTGACAGTATCAAATGCTGCAGAGGTTAAGAAGGATGAGGAGTAAGGAATCGGATTTGTCAATTAAGAGGTCAATAGTTGCTTTGGAAAGAGTAGTCTTAGTTGAGTAACAAGGCTTGAAGTCAGAATGCAAGGGGTCGAGAAATGCGTAAGAGAATTCCTGGCCAAAATGACTGCCTGAACAGCCCCGATAACGGCCAAACCCTAAAACTCACATCAGATCAAATAACGATCAAGACATTTAAGGAGAAACTACTATGACTTCTTCCGCACAATAACTACACAAAAGTGGGCCAGAAGCCTGAGGGCAATCAGAAAGAGGATATGGCTAGTGAAAGTAAGTTTAGCACAAGCTAACAAATCAGAACCCTCCCAGAGTAACCAAAGATTTGCCAGAGATATTTATAGCCTACAGATCTCTGTATCCCAAGGCAATGATAGAGGAGGATTCCTCCAGGAAAACTTCAATGTGCTAAATACCCTTAGTAGGGTTTTGGGAAGTCATTGGTAGTAAAAGCAGTAAGTATGATGACAGCAGTTCTCAGACAAGAAAACCCTAGGCCTAAAGGTTCCAAGGTGCATAGCATTCTGTCCTGAAATGCCGGAGACGGCCATTAAGATCCACAGTTTTTAACCTCAAATCCAGGAAGAACTATATTGTACTACATAGAATTTTGTAATAGATAAGAAAGAGCTCTAGAGATTACTGAATTGAAATAGAAAAAAACTAATGTCTCAGCTATGCATAATTATTTTTATCAAAAATGAAAAAAGGAGAAATCACAGTAAATAAGAATTAGAGGAAATTATCTAAAACTATTTTACCCAATTTATGACAAAATTAACAATTTAAACAAAATGGATGAATATCTATGGAAATCTATCATACTCATGTTAATGGAGCAAGAATTAGAAAATTTAATCGTCTCAGAAAAATAAATGAAACAAGTCATAAATTAAATATCCAAGGTGTGGGGAGTGAGAGACCCATATCCAGATGAAATTTCAAGTGAATTCTATCAAACAAGTAAAAGGCCAATTAATTTTAATACTATACAAATTGCTTGCAAAAATGGCAGTGGTGGAGAGACAAAGGGGGAGAAAGGGTTCCTACCAAATTCTTTCTATTATAAAATATGTTCTCAGTACTTAAACCAGTGAGAGACAAATGAGAGAAAGAAATATCCCTAACGACTCTCAATGAAAACATGTTAAATAAAATATTAGCAAAGAGAATACAACACATCAGAAGATTGTACTCTTTGGACAGATAATATTTATAACAAGAATGCAAGATTGGTTCAATATTAGGAAAACTATAAACATAATAGTCCATACAAAAAAACCATAAAAATAGCCAGAATCACATCAACAGCATGTTTTAGCTGCCTAAAAAGAAAGCTAATGCAAAATTAGTATTAACAGAAGTAGAAAATTCTATAGAATAATGCTATGTTCTGTGCTGGTCAGACCACATGTCTGATTATGTTTAGTTCTGGAGAACATTCTGATAAGGGTGTCTGGAAAGGTGAGAAATCTGAAAATCAGTTTGTCTTTTGTTGTGCTAGAACATGGATCTAGAACCAGTAGACCAAAAAGAGGTACATTTTGCCTTAGCGTGTAGAAATTACTAATAAAAATGACCACTGAAAAATGAGTGAGTTCCTTGTCAGAAAGAATGTTTAAGTAGAGGATTAATGACGACCTGTTCAGATATATCACAAAGAGAAGACTTCATCACTCGAGAGGTTAAATGTGAGGTTCTTCCTAATTCAGTTGTATATCCCCATGAGGACAGGGACTTCATGTTATCAAATCTTTGCATCTCACTAGGTGTCTAGAACACAGCGGATGCTTAATAAATGTTTATTAATTTGAATTGAGCTTTGAGTTTATTCTGTGAACAAAAAATATGAATAGTGATGCTCATGCCTCAAAATAAATCTTTCCTTTTTTCAAAAGTTTTTTGTTGTCATTATATTTGTGATGTGTTGTTTAGCACACCTCCATAAGTAAAAGTCTAGTCTTCAAATAACTAAGCATAAAGCTGGTTTTTTTTGTAGAAATCATCTAATTCACCATGTAGTCCCCTAGTATGCCTGTAAATGTCTAGCATATCTAAGATAGCAAGAGAAATTGCCCACAGTTCTAAATACAGAAAACTAGGGCTGGAATAAATGGGAAGTACACACAGAATCAGACTACCAACAAACCGTCAGATCACAGCCAGAGAACAAGAAAACCCTGCTAACTTTATACTGCACATGCAACACTCATTCTCAGTGTTGGCTCTCTCTCACTGGCAGAATTGTCAGTCCCTGCTGAGCCTGGCAGAGCAGCAGGGCTTTCCCAAAGAGCTTTGGACACTTCCCATATGAGATGTGAACTCTCTGCCTAAACGTACATTTATATTTATCTAGGGTTAACTCCTTGTGTCTGTGGTTGAGATTACTCTAAACGCTGTTAACAAAAAAGCAGATTATATTATAGTGTGTGTGGCTAGACAGACAGTGGAAGTGAAATTGGTGGGGGGGGGGGGGGGACTTTTCTTGGGATTTTCTTCCATCCTTGAACATGAAAGAACTTTTATAATATCAACCCAGGTCTTGGGCTCCAAGGTACCTATAGAGCCAATTGCTCTCTTGACATATCCCTTTTCTGCCAGAGTTTAACTCTTTATGCCCTCTTTCTTTATTTCTAGTGTCTAAATGCATCTAAGGCTGAGCAAGTTCAGAAGTTCATATGATATTAACCACAAAATTGGGTCCAAGTTGATGATTAAATGAATTATTATTTAAAGGAATGAGTTTTAAAATAATTTACCTCAGTCCCCTAGTAAAATGTATTCAGCTCTGTTCACTATATTTTAACTGATGTTAGAAGATTCAAGAGATTAGCCAGGATGCCAAAGATATCTGAAACCATATGATACAAAGATTGGTTGTTGCAAGTGGAGGTTTTTAGATTAGAGACGAAAGTGTTTGGGAGAGGGAGGCCATTATAATAGCCTTCAAATACTTCAATGACTGCCTTGTGGAAAAGGGATTAGACATAGGTTGTATGACTTCAAAGTAAGAAAGAATTTCCTATTGATTAGAACTGTCTGTAAAGGAAATGGGTTGTCTCTGAGATAGTGCACTGAAGAGTTGAAATAGAGATTGGCTACTTTTTGAACATATTGTAGAGGGCATTCGTGTATCAGATAAAGTTTGGACTATATAACCTCTGGGATCCCTTCCAACTCTGAGACTGTATGATTCTATGCTTTCACAACAATTCTATGAGGAAGGTAGTGACAATATTATCAGTCCATTTTATAGCTAAGGAAACTGAATTACAGAGAGATTAATTGACTTTCCTGAAATCACAAAATTCATAGGTGACTGAGTCAAAGGTAGGTGTTCTAGTTCTAAGTCTGGTGTTACTTCATATTTTTCGATATCTTGTTAGACAGAATATTTGGATAGGAACTGAGAGTCTTTTTCCTTTTATTGTAGAGCTCTAAATGTAAAAAAAATATTCCTGGGGAAAAAGTACAGTGGGAAAACAACTGGATTTGGAGTAAGAGAACCTAAGCCCAAAAGTGGGTTCTGCGGTCTTAGGCAAGTTACTAAATCTCTATGGATCTTATCTTCCTCATCTATAAATTGAGGAACTTAGAGTAGATAACTTTTAAGGTCCTTTCTAGCTCTACATCCATTATATATGAATCTAAGAAATCCTAGCTGGCAAAAGAAGTCAAATTCTTGTGTTTGCAGGAAGAGGAAAAACATTGGCTAAAGAAATATATGTGAGACCCTTCTAAGATGGAACCCAATCTATGTGAACCCAGAGTATTATAATAGACTATAGGTTACATTTGAAAGAGGATGTATGTTTTATTTTGGGACAATCCTTTAAGAAATTTTTAAAAAGGAAGATGGCGGAGTAGAAAGACGCACATACACATAGCTCCAAACCCACAACCCACAGAACGGCTACAGGGGACCAACTCACGGTGAATTCTGCACCCAGAGGCCACGGAATATTGGAGCAAGGGAGATTTCTGTTCCGGAGAGACCTGCAAACCTCTCGCGGGGGGTCCTTCGCGCTGCGGACTGGGCGCCGGGACTGGGAGCAGAGGACAGCCCTGCAGCGGCCGCGACACAGTGAGGAAAAGATCCGAGCGGGCTACGGGGACGGGATCTCCAGCAGCCACGCAGGTCCCTCCACCCACAGGTGACGAGGGTCAGTGAGAGAGTCTCTTTGGAGGGTCGAGAGGTGAGTGGGGTGCCCCCATGGCTCGGGCCCCCCGGGAGGTGGGGGCTGAGAGGCGGCTGCGGACGGGGGCTCCCCAAACGGGCAGGAGCCTGGATCCATTGTGGAAGGTCTGTGCATAAACCCCCAGAAGGAACTGTGCCTGAGAGGCAGCCCTGCCCCTGACCACCTGAACTTAATTCTCACACTGAATAGCAGCCCTGCCCCCGCCAAAAATCCTAAGGCGGGAAGCAGCATTTGAATCTCAGTCCCCAAACGCTGGCTGGGAGGACCAGGAGGCGAGGTGGGTGTGAGGAGAACATTCAGAGGTCAGGCCACTGGTTGGAGAAAATGCCAAGAAAAGGGAAAAGAAATAAAACTATTGAAGGGTACTTTATCGGAGAAAAGACACTTCCTCCCTTCCTTTCTGATGGGGAGGAACAATGCTTGCCATCAGGCAAAGACACAGAAATCAAGGATTCTGTGTCCCAGCCCACCCAATGGGCTCAGGCCATGGAAGAGCTCAAAAAGAATTTTGAAAATCAAGTTAGAGAGGTGGAGGAAAAACTGGGAAGAGAAATGAGAGGGATGAAAGAGAAGCATGAAAAGCAGATCAGCTCCCTGCTAAAGGAGAACCAAGAAAATGTTGAAGAAATTAACACCTTGAAAACTAGCCTAACTCAATTGGCAAAAGAGGTTCAAAAAGCCAATGAGGAGAAGAATCCTTTCAAAAGCAGAATTAGCCAAATGGAAAAGGAGATTCAAAAGCTCACTGAAGAAAATAGTTCTTTCAAAATTAGAATGGCACAGATGGAGGCTAATGACTTTATGCAAAACCAAGAAATCACAGAACAAAGAGAGAAGAATGGAAAAATGGAAGATAATGTGAAATATCTCATTGGAAAAACAACAGACCTGGAAAATAGATCCAGGAGAGACAATTTAAAAATTATGGGACTACCTGAAAGCCATGATCAAAAGAAGAGCCTAGACATCATCTTTCATGAAATTATCAAGGAAAACTGCCCTGAGATTCTAGAACCAGAGGGCAAAATAAATATTCAAGGAATCCACAGAACACCGCCTGAAAGAGATCCAAAAAGAGAAACTCCTAGGAACATTGTGGCCAAATTCCAGAGTTCCCAGGTCAAGGAGAAAATACTGCAGGCAGCTAGAAAGAAACAATTCAAGTATTGTGGAAATACAATCAGGATAACACAAGATCTAGCAGCCTCTACATTAAGGGATCGAAGGGCATGGAACAGTATATTCCAGAAGTCAAAGGAACTAGGACTAAAACCAAGAATCACCTACCCAGCAAAACTGACTATAATACTTCAGGAGAAAAAATGGTCTTTCAATGAAATAGGGGATTTTCAAGTATTCTTGATGAAAAGACCAGAGCTGAAAAGAAAATTTGACTTTCAAACACAAGAATGAAGAGAACCATGAAAAGGTGAACAGCAAAGTGAGGTCATAAGGGACTTACTAAAGCTGAACTGTTTACATTCCTACATGGAAAGACAATATTTGTAACTCTTGAAACATTTCAGTATCTGGGTACTGGGTGGGATTACACATGCACACACGCTCACATACACAGAGACAGAGTGCACAGAGTGAATTGAATAGGATGGGATCATATCTTTAAAACAAAATGAAATCAAGCAGTGAGAGAGAAATATATTGGGAAGAGAAAGGGAGAAATTGAATGGGGCAAATTATCTCTCATAAAAGAGGCAATCAAAAGACTCATTAGTGGAGGGATAAAGAGGGGAGGTGAGAGAAAAACATGAAGTCTACTCTCATCACATTCCACTAAAGAAAAGAATAAAGTGCACACTCATTTTGGTAGGAAAACCTATCTCACAATACAGGAAAGTGGGGGATAAGGGGACAAGCAGGGTGGGGGGGATGATAGAAGGGAGGGCATGAGGAGGAGAGTGCAATTCGAGGTCGACACTCATGGGGAGGGATAGGATCAAAAGAGAATAGAAGTAATGGGGGACAGGATAGGTTGGAGGGAAATATAGTTAGTCCTATACAGCACAACTATTATGGAAGTCATTTGCAAAACTACACAGATTTGGCCTATATTGAATTGCTTGCCTTCCAAAGGGAAGGGGTGGAGAGGGAGGGAGGTAAAGAAGGTGGAACTCAAAAGTGTTAGGATCAACTGTCGAGTAATGTTCTTGCCACTAGGAAATAAGAAAAACAGGTAAAGGGGTATAGAAAGCTATCTGCCCCTACAGGACAAAAGAGAAGATGGAGACAAGGGCAGAGAGGGATGATAGAAGAGAGAGCAGATTGGTCATAGGGGCAATTAGAATGCTTGGTGTTTGGGGGGGGAGGGGATAAAAGGGGAGAAAATTTGTAACCCAAAATTTTGTGAAAATGAATGTTAAAAGTTAAATAAATAAATTTAATTAAAAAAAAAAAAGAATTTTGAAAATCAAGTTATAGAGGTGGAGGAAAAACTGGGAAGAGAAATGAGAGGGATGAAAGAGAAGCATGAAAAGCAGATCAGCTCCCTGCTAAAGGAGAACCAAGAAAATGTTGAAGAAATTAACACCTTGAAAACTAGCCTAACTCAATTGGCAAAAGAGGTTCAAAAAGCCAATGAGGAGAAGAATCCTTTCAAAAGCAGAATTAGCCAAATGGAAAAGGAGATTCAAAAGCTCACTGAAGAAAATAGTTCTTTCAAAACTAGAATGGCACAGATGGACGCTAAGGACTTTGTGAGAAAGACAGATATCACAGAACATAGCGAGAAGATTGGAAAAATGGAAGATAATGTGAAATATCTTATTGGAAAAACAACTGACCTGGAAAATAGATGCAGGAGAGACAATGTAAAAATTCTGGGACTACCTGAAAACCATGATCAAAAGAAGAGCCTAGACATCATCTTCCACGAAATTATCAAGGAAAACTGCCCTGAGATTCTAGAACCAGAGGGCAAAATAAATATCCAAGGAATCCACAGAACACCGCATGAAAGAGATCCAAAAAGAGAAACTCCTAGGAACATTGTGGCCAAATTCCAGAATTCCCAGGTGAAAGAGAAAATATTGCAAGCAGCTAGAAAGAAACAATTCAAGTATTGTGGAAATACAATCAGGATAACACAAGATCTAGCACCTTCTACATTAAGGGATCGAAGGGAATGGAATAGGATATTCCAGAAGTCAAAGGAACTCGGACTAAAACCAAGAATCACCTACCCAGCAAAACTGAGTATAATACTTCAGGAGAAAAAATGGTCTTTCAATGAAATAGAGGATTTTCAAATTTTCTTGATGAAAAGACCAGAGCTGAAAAGAAAATTTGACTTTCATACACAAGAATGAAGAGAACCATGAAAAGGTGAACAGCAAAGAGAAGTCATAAGGGACTTACTAAAGTTGAACTGTTTACATTCCTACATGGAAAGACAATATTTGTAACTCTTGAAACATTTCAGTATCTGGGTACTGGGTGGGAGTACACACACACACATGCACACACGCACACATACATAGAGACAGAGTGCACAGAGTGAATTGAAGAGGATGGGATCATATCTTAAAAAAAAAATGAAATCAAGCAGTGAGAGAGAAATATTGGGAGGAGAAAGGGAGAAATTGAATGGGGCAAATTATCTCTCATAAAAGAGGCAAGCAAAAGACTTATTAGTGGAGGGATAAAGAGGGGAGGCGAGAGAAAAACATGAGGTCTACTCTCATCACATTCCACTAAAGGAAAAAATAAAATTCACACTCATTTTGATAGGAAAACCTATCTCACAATACAGGAGAGTGGGGGACAAGGGCACAAGCAGGGTGGGGGGGAGGATAGAGGGGAGGGCATGGGGAGGAGAATGCAATCCGAGGTCGACACTCATGGGGAGGGAAAGGACCATAAGAGAATAGAAGTAATGGGGGACAGGATAGGATGGAGGGAAATATAGTTAGTCCTATACAACACAACTAGTATGGAAATCATTTGCAAAACTACACAGATTTGGCCTATATTGAGTTGCTTGTCTTCCAAAGGGAAGGGGTGGAGAGGGAGGGAGCTAAAGAAGTTGGAACTCAAAGTGTTAGGATCAACTGTAATGTTCTTACCACTAGGAAATAAGAAATACAGGTTAAGGGGTAAAGAAAGCTATCTGGCCCTACAGGACAAAAGAGAAGACGGAGACAAGGGCAGAGAGGGAGGATAGAAGAGAGAGCAGATTGGTCACAGGGGCAATTAGAATGCTTGGGTTTGGGGGGGGAGGGGAGAAAAGGGGAGAAAATTTGTAACCCAAAATTTTGTGAAAATAAATGCTAAAAGTTAAATTAAAAAAAAAGAAATTTTTAAAAAGGATGATCATGAAAATCATAGATTCAGAACTAAAAGGGACCTTAAAGTCACCTATTCCAAACCCATCATTTTACAGATGGAGAAACTGAAGCCCTGAGAAACTTGCTTATCATTACTGAAGTAATCATTAAAATTCAAACTCAAGTTCTCTCATTCCAGATCTAGTACATTCTCTGGGTATGGATATGAAAACAAACTCAAGATGGTACCTCCACCAAGTTGGTACATTTCCCAGAAATCAACCTATTAATTCAGGCAGCTAGATGGCGCTGTGGATAGTGTGCTGGGCCTGGAGTAAAGAAGACATCTTACTGAGTTCAAATCTGATTTCAGATACTTCCTAGCTGTGTCACCTTGAAAAAGTCACTTAATCCTGTGTACTGCAGTTTCTCTGTAAAATAAGCTGGAGAAGGAAATGGCAAATCTTTTTCAAGAAAACTCCAAATGGAGTAATGAATGGTTGGACACTGAACAGCAACAAAATCAATTAATTCATTTATCATCTTTAAAAGAAATGACCATTAAAATTTGAATTGCAGATCTGGAAGAGATCTTAGAAACCATCTAATTCTACTATTTTACAGATGAGGAAAGGCATAAATGGTACATTTATCATAGATAATAACAAAACAATAGGTAACACTTTTATAGCAATTGAAGGTTGATCATATTTGAATGATCATATTTGATCCTCACAACAATTTTGTGAGGTAGGAGACAGCTAACACATTGGAAGATTCGGGATCCAAAAAGCTTTTAATAGGCAAAAACATTGATAATAAATTTAAGAGGAAAAGACATAAAATCTTAACACTTGAGTTGAAAAAATCAACTATGCAAGTATAAGATGGGGGAGGTATGACTATATCATCTGAAAAAGACCTAGAGGTTATGATGGATTGCACAATCAGATCCACACTGTGATGAGGCAGCCAAAGAGGCTAAAGTGATATTAGGAGTCATCAAGAGAGGCTTAATGTCCAGGACTTGGCAAGTGATAGTGCCACTGTACTCTGCCCTGATCAGAATACATTTGGAGTATAGATCAATGGTTTGGAATGTGGTTCAATTCTGTGGGCAGCTAGGTGACACAGTGAATAGAACATTGGGCTTGGAGTCAGGAAGACCTGAATTCAAACCTGGCCTCTGACGTTAGCTGTGTGACCCTGTGCAAGTCACTTAACACTATA
Source organism: Notamacropus eugenii (assembly GCF_028372415.1). Taxonomy (NCBI): domain Eukaryota; kingdom Metazoa; phylum Chordata; class Mammalia; order Diprotodontia; family Macropodidae; genus Notamacropus; species Notamacropus eugenii. The sequence goes on along the minus strand of NC_092873.1, from coordinate 252,186,032 downwards.
TGTCTCAGTTTCCTCATTGTAAAATGAACTGGAGATGGAAATGGCAAACCATTCCAGTATCTCTGCCAAGAAAAACCCTATATAGGATCGTGAAGAACTGGACACAACTAAACAACATTCAATTCTGTGCACTATATTTTAGAAAGAACATTGACATGTAGGAGAATGTCCAGAAGAGGATGATGTACATGCCATATGAGAATCAGTAAAAAATACTGAGGATGTTGAGCCTTGGGAGAAAAGAAGACAGGAAGAATATGATAGCAGTCTCTAAATATTTGAAGGTCCTTCTCATTATTTTGCTTGCTTTCAGAGGGCAGAACTAGGGCATTTGATTAAAATTGCAGACAAGCAAATTTAGGCTTGGTGTAAGGAAAAACTTAACAATTGGGGGTCTCTGAAAGTGGCACGGACTGGCTCCAGAGTTCCTTCTCTTTAGAGGTCTTTAGGCAAATGCCATATCTCCAACATTCAGGTCTGTTGGAGTGGGGATCTTATTAAGATGTAGGTTGGACTAGATGGCCTGGGAGGTTCCTTCCAACTCTGAAATTCTATGATTCTTGGAAAGAATTCTATGATCACACAATAAAACACTTGATCAGAATCACAGATCTGGAACTAGATCCAAGTTCTCATATCTAGTAAAATCCTTTGTTCCACTACACCAGCCTGCTGCCCTAGAAAAATGTTTAAGCATTTGTATGGTTGACTATGATATAACTAAGATGGAATATTAGCCTGAGAAATTTTAGTGCCATTCTTTGACTCTGGCAATATTCCAGGAATTCTCACCTTGAGTATTAACTAAAATAAGAAGTCAACAAGTAAGAACAAAATAAGAAAACATAAAACACAAGGACAACCAAAACAATCTCTCCTCAGATCTATCCCATCATGGACAGTGTTCATAGGTGGCTCCAGCAGGCCTAAGGCATTAGCAGGGAACAAAGAGAGTAGAAATGACAGCAGCTCAGAAGAGGAAGGGAAGCAGGTGTTGACAGCAGGAGGAAAAAGATGGTGGGATAGTGGTCAGCGGGCCTCCGCAGAGATTGCCTAAGTTGCCGCCATCCAGCCCCCGCCCCCAACTTTCCCCAAGAATGCATGGCCCTCCCTGGGATCAATGAATGCAGGATTTCTAAACCAACTCTTCCCGCCTCAAAAACATTCTGAGAACCCCAGACAGGGGAGACTCACCTCTCCAAGCCCCACAGCCCTAACAGCAAGATGCGCAACGGCTCCCATTCCCAGACAAGCTTTGGCAACTCAAAGGTCGGAAAATATGATTTCTCCTTCTCTCTGAGTCCAGCCATTCCTCGGGGAAAGAGGCCGAGGACTTTCATCCACCCCTATAGAATTACTGGACTTTCGGCACACCCCATTTGTACTTCTACCAGCGTTCTATATATCGAAGTGGCAAACAGCAACAGCCGCCCGACAGCCTCTCTTCCTCCCTTTCCCTAGACCATCTCCATGGTTCCCTGATGGTGGCAGCCGGCAAGGCAGAGACAGCTCTTGTGATATGGTAGGGTGGGGCGTCGGAGAAGGGCCCCCCCACGGGCCGCTAGCTCCCCAGGCTCACCCTACCTGTAGTAGCGATCATCTTTGTAAGGGGTGAGGTCCTCCTTCAGCTCTTGGTACGCTTCACCTAGCCTTTTGCAGAAATGCTTGAGCTCTCTGCAGAGAGGCTTCTCAAAGGCAGGATAATCCGCGTCCATCCTCCCAAGTCTCGCTGTGCGCCTCCTCTTCCGCTTCGAGCTCTCTGACTCTAGGTTTGCCCAGGTCTATCCTGGCAGTCTACAGCCCCCTGCTTAGATCCAGCCAAACCTGCCTTTCTCTCCTCCTCTTGCCTGTGCAGATGGTTGGGGCGCCCTCCTTCGTTCTCCTCTCCCTGCCTCTGGCTTTTCTCCTTGTTTCTCCTCTGGCCTCAGGATTTTGAAGTTCCACTGAGCAGTTAGAATTGAAGGGGAGGAGAAAGAGGAGGAGCAGATAATGGAGGAAGGAAAGAAGGAAGAAGAGGAAGAAAGTCTGCATTCAAAAGACCATCATCCCTTTTCTCTAATTCCTGCTTCACACAACAAGCGTCGCTTCTTACGATAAACCTGTAGTCCCAGTAAGGGTAGAGTGGGGAATAGGGGGAAGGTACTGATGCCCTAGCGGGGGTGGGGAGGACCGAGAAGGGGAGAGGGGCTGCGCCACTTGATGATGCTGTATCTGCAGAGAAGAGGAGGGGGCCAGAGGGATCAGCATCAGTGCGGCGCAATTACATTTTCCCATTCTCGTTAGCTCATTTACAAAATGGTAATGGACATCGATATTCCTCGTGCTGAAAGAAAAGAAGAAATTAGGGAACGAGGGGAAGAGAAAAGAGGGGAGAGGAGAAAGAGCCCTTTTTCCTGATGGGAGGGAACGGCCTATATATTTCAGCACCATGGACGGGGCTTGGAAATCTCAATTCACGGGCGTTTTCATTCCTGCTCCTCCCCAACTTATTATGATTAATATTATAAAATAAATGTTTATTGATGTTTTTGTTTTTACATTGTCTTATTTGTCTCTGTATTTCTCCTCCTTCCTTCTCAGAGAGGCATCTCATATAACAAAGATTTTTAAAATATTATCATTGTCATTTCAAAATGAGGTATACTATTGTGCTAAGAAAAACGGACAATATTCAGAAGTGAGTCTCTTGACAGAAGATCCTGTAAACCCATATTTAGGTGGTAACACAGAGGAAAGAGACATAAGGTGCACCATATTCCTAGATTTTTCCACCCTTAAACAGTAGTTGTAATTATGAAAAATACAAATACATCTCTATATTATACAGATATACTTTGTAAAGGAAGCATGGCGTAGGGGGAAGATGGTGGATTTGGGGTCAGAGAATCTGGGTTCAAATCTCAGATCTACCACTTTATTTCCTGTGACCTTGGGTGAGTGGCTTCATCTCTCTGGGCTTGAATTTCCTCAACTGTAAAATGAAAAAGTTGGACTAGATGGCCACTAAAGTTTCTATCAGCTCAAGATCAATGATTCCAAAGTGTAATTCCAAAGCACAGAGACAGAGTTCAAATCTATCCTATCTCTGATACTTATTACTTTTGTGACTTTGGACAAGTGTCTTCTTTTTCGGAAGGCATCTCTTTGGGTCTAAATTTCTTCCTTTAAAAATGAGGGGATTAGAGTTCTAGTTTTAAAAGCTATGATCCTAGAACTTTTTAACTCTAAAATAGTTAAATATTTAAAAAACAAAAACACCTTTAACTGTCTTCATTGGTTGTTGTTCTTGTTGCTGTGTTCATCCTTTCTTTTTGAAGAAGACCATGACATCAGAGAAATGATGACATGACTTGCACTTGACTATGTTTTGAGTGAGGGAGGGTTGTGCAAGGTCACCAGCCTCCCTTTCTGCTCCTGAGCCATCTGGATCCAGTGACCAGATATTCATCAGGATGACTGGAGATGACCCAGGATTCAGTGGGAGATCTTGGCCTTTTTAAGCTAAGGTTTTTCACAAACTCATTGAGAGGGAGATAACACCCATTGAACGAATAGGCCTCTTTAATAAGCAGTCGGGGAATGGCCCTTTAAAGAAGCAAAAGAAAAAAAAAAAACTAAATCAAACTGAGAGGGAAAGAGAAACTGTTACTATTGATAATCACTCTAAGCCATCCATGAAGGGCAGGGACCTATTATTATTGTCCAACCTATGGGCTTCAGAGTTCACTGGGTTTAAAGTTTGGGGAACAGGGAGGAAGGAAGGAAGGAAGGAAAGAAGAAAGGAAAGACATCTACTCAGTAAACTCCAAAGGAAGGGGAGAGGGAGACAGAAGCGGGTCTTCATTGGAATGAATTTTTAAAAATAAGTTTTGAAGTATCTCTTGTTTTTATTTCCCCTTCCAGAAAAGAGTGAGTGAACAGTTGAATCAGAGCTGTTCATGGATTCTCACTTAAAGGCACAGATGAAAAGACTGGGCAACCTGAAAATGTTTATTACCTGTATACATCTGACCCAACTTTACTCAATATTATTACACTTTCTTACTCATGGTGGCTTTCATGTTTTATTTCTTGCTTCCTCTCATATTCAGAATAAGTTCCTATTTATTGTAGGAAATCCTTTTTTTTTTCTTGCAAATTTTTTCCATAATTTCTGATTGTCTTGAGCTAAGAACACATAGTTTTTAGACTTGAATTATCAACATAAGCATTTACATTTCAGGAAGGCTAGAAATGGAGATTAGAGTTGATACTATCCAAAAGATGATGTTAAAAGAGTAGTGAAGGGAAGAGCTACTTTCTGAACACAAAATGCAGACGTGTTTTCCAGACTGTGATAAACTGTTAAGAGTGAATGTATTGTTTTAGATTTTGATATAGGAAGTTCCTTAATTGAGATCCACTTTGTAGTTTCTCATTCAGCTACAGAAATATATGGTAGCATATTTGAAATCTTTTTTACTACCTTTCCTGGCTACTGAAACCTACATTTGCCTCTTCCTTCTTTGCAGTCTTAGTAGTGACAGCCTGGTTTTGTGGGGAAAGTACTGAACTAATAGTCAGAAGATCTGGCTTTATACTTAATTCATCTACTACCTATTTGTGTGATTTGTATCAAATTATTTCACTTCTCTGATCCCTGTTTTCCTTTTAATTAAGATTTTGAACTAAATGATCTCCAAGTGTCCATCCCTCAAGTTCATTGCTTTTCTTTAGAGATTATCGTTGCTCAGTCATTTCAGTAGTGACCAATTCTTGGTGACCCCTTTTGGGATTTTCTTGGCAGAGACACTGGAATGGTTTGCCATTTCCTTCTCCAACGCATTTTACAGATGAGGAAACTGAGGCAAACAAGGTTAAGTCACTTGTCCAGGGTGACATACCTAGTAAGTTCTGAGGCCAGATTTGAACTCAGGAAGGTCTTCCTGATTCCAGGCCTGGTGCTCTACACACCATGTCATCTAGCTGTTTTCTCTTTCAAGATGCTTAACACAGTTAAGCAGTTGAATGTATCCTCTTTCCCCTCCAAAAATAATTTCCTAGAAAATTTTGTCTGGATATCTTTCACACTACTTCACATTATTCTCACCTATCCATGTGTATATGTATGTGTGTGTGTGTGTGTGTATATATATACACACACACATACAGACATATTTGTGTGTATGTACATATGGTAGGTGTGCTTGTGTCTGTGTGTATATGTGGATAGAATATTTGTGTGTACCATGTGTATCCTATTCCCATGCACCCCAAACTAGAATGTAAGCTCATTGAGGGCAATATTTGTGTCATTTAAAAAAAATCTTTGTATCTTCACCACCTTTCACTTAGCAGGTGCTTCATTAATATTTTTTTATTTGAAGATGCATTGATTATGTACTATTTCTCATTGTTAGCTAATTGTTTCATGTGCATCATCTTTTCAACTGGGTAATAAGCACCTTGAAAGTATGGACAGGGGATACTCTAGAAAAAAATATTAAGCAGAAAGTTTGTCTATGGTACACTCCTACCTCCCTCTTCTTTCTGTTTACATGGGATCTCACCACTACTGAACTCCACTCGGACTTGTCCTCCCCAGGTAGTGAGTGAGTGTCCCATGTTTTAAAGCAATCCTCTCTTCTTCTGACATCAGAATCCTCATTCTTTAAATAAAATGATCTCAGCTAGATATTGATAAGAAATCATATATTTAATTAATTCACATTATATTGTGAATGACTAATAGCACAAAAAGTTGTTATTTAATGGACTATTTGCACTTTCAAAGAGGACGCTTTTTAAACCCAAAGGAATTAATGTATAATGGTGAGATTTCAGAAGGCAGTTGAAGGTGTGTGTGTGTGAGACAAACTCATGTGTAATATTTTGCTTATTGGTGCCTTCTTGGCACTGCTTTTCAGGTCACATCAGGTATTCTACTTTGCCTACCTATAAGGCAGAAAGAAACATTTCATGTTTTTTCTAATGCCTAGTGCTGGACACAATAACAAATACCAAAAAGTACTCAGTCGATTGCCTGAATATTTAAAGTTGTTCCCTTTAATTGGTATAGAGATCCAGTCATAAATAAATGAGACTAAAATAAACCAGGGGCACCTGATAGAAGCATACAGTAGATCTAGAGTGAGTGAGAGGACAGAAAGTTTGAATATCATCTGGCTTATATTTCTATTCCCACATCATCTAGTTTTGTTAGGGATCTCTACTTGAAAGGTTGCTCATATTGCTGGAGGTAGATGGTTTTTTTTCCCTTAACTAACCTAATACCAAGTGATTGTTGGTGAGAACAAAGTAGAGCAAGAGATAGGAAGACACTAGTGAATGGTGTGGAGGGAAATGCGAATTTTGTAGGCTGAGTAGTTTTGGGAGACTAATGATTTTTGAAAATCATTTGAAGGGAGATTTCAAAACCCATATGTGGAACTCCAGTGAGCATTGAAGCATGCAGGTGTCTGAAGAAAACAAGATCAGTTTCCACATTCAGCATATAAACAACACTCATAATCCATATTCCAGGAATTGGGCAGTAGCATAATGAATCTCTTTCACTGGTGGTGAAAGGAAAAAATATGATTACTGTGATAATCATAATTGATGTTTTGAAAACAATGTCCCTAGGAAGTTAGTAAGAGAGTTTCCTGATTCAGGCAAACAATGAAAATGTGTCATTGTAACTAGCTGGAGTGAAAATAATTGGTAGACAGCAACTTTCACTGATGGGTTTACAGGTCTGTTTGTTGAAGTTGGTTTTAAATGGCTTCTCAATTATGTATTGTAATGAAAAAAACTCCATTGTCTAATCCCCTCATTTTATGGATAAGGAAAACTGAAGCTTTGATAGGTAAACTGATCACCTCAAAGCCACATCTTTAACTTAGTGGTAGAACTAGTTCAGTGCTTTATCTTACACCATGATAAATACTTTGATCTAGTGTGCACTTAATATTAGCATTAAGTGTCTTTCCAGAACATCTGAGCAAAATGGAATGATTGTTAATGGGAAGATAACCCCCAGGAAAGCCTGAGGCTAAATCCAAGGTGTTTTGAGAAGACCAAAGTGAACAGGGAAATTTAGTGAGTTAAACACTATGCAGCTTGCTGGGACATTTTCCCTTCAAATTCTCCTACAATCTAGATTATGAGTCAAAGTGATACTGTAGACTACTATCACTGCAGGAGATCAAAATGAGAACTGCGCTGGTGATTCTTTCTACAGGAGTCTTTTGACTTCATTTGAGTATTTCTTCCTGAAACACTGGGTTGGGTTTTTCTTTTTTCATTTTGTTGTTTTGCTTTTTCCAAACCATAATCTTTTTGAAATTTTTAAAAGCTATTTCTTTTTTTAATGTTTCATTCAAAATCTTATTTATATTCCTTTCGATTTTGCATCACTTTTATTTTCAAATATACTCCTCCTCTCACTTCACCCCTACTGAGAGTCATCTTTTGTAAAAGAGAATAAAAAATAAAGTGGAAAAAAGATGGATCAAGAAAATCAACCAACATATCAACAAAGTCTGATAGGATATGCAACGTTTCATACCTATAGTCCTCCACTCCTGAGGAGTATGTATATACATACTGTTACATTTAATCTACATTATTAAAATTTTCTTAAGTCTAGAAAATCAGCAAAGCAATAAATCAAGCTCTGATTTTTAGTGATTGCCAGTTTCTGCTCATGCTTAAAATTTCATTTAATGGGCTGATTAGAGCTTGCACCAGTACACTTCAGTTCATATGTGACAATTTGTTTAGCCATTTCCCAATCAATGGACATCTACTTTGTTTCCAGTTCTTTGCTACTACTAAAAATGCTACCATGAATATTCTGGTTTATACAGAATATGTCTTTGATATCTTTGAAATATATGCAGAGGAATCTGACTCACGGGGTATGAACATTTTAACCACAGTGTTAGCATAATTGCAAATTGTTAAAAAGTTCTAATTTACTACTTATTTCTGCCTTAAACTCTTTAGTAGGGTTTCACAACTACTCTGAGATTTCTTTTTAAATTTTTAAAAAGTTTTTTAATCAGCAAAAATTTGCCCTCTCTTGCTCCTACCCCACTCCAATTGAAAATCCGTTACAAATATATATAGTCAAACACATTTCCACAGTCCATATCTAAAAGAAAAAGTGTATATCTCTCTAAGATATACACACACACACACATACACACATACAACAAACATTTATTAAGGAACTACTATGTTGTAGACACTGTGCTTAAGTACTGGATGTCTTGTTTTCCACTCTGAATCTTTCACCTCTTTCAGGAGAAAAACATTAGTCCTCTGAAATTGTAGTGGGATATTGTATCAGTAAGCAGTTTATCCCTCAGTTCTTTATCATTGTTCTTATTTGTCCCTTCCTGTTTTTCTTTACTGCTATGTTTGAACTTTAAAATTTCTACACACATATAATCTTTTCATCAGGAATGCGTAAGTAGATATCCTCTTTTTCACTAAAGGTTCATTTCCTATTTCTCTCCCAGTTCATCCTCCCCCACCCCCAGCTCCCAGTAGAATTAATCTTTTTGCTGGGTAATTGTTGACTATAAGCCTTTATCCTTTGCCTTTTGGAATATGGTTTTCCAAGCTCTCTGCTCTTAAAGTGTGGTGACTACTAAATTATATGGCATTGATTTTGGTTCCTCAGTACTTGGATTCTCTATTTTACATTTCAGTATTTTTTCTTTGGCCTAGAAGCTCTGGATATTGGCTTTAATGTTTACTTCTGGTTCAAAGAGATCCAGGTAGCTTTCTTTTAAAATTTCTTACCATATGATAACTAGGCCTCTTGGTTTTGTTTTTTGATTTTTTTTTTTGGAGTCATGGTGTTCAGGTAGTCCAATAATTCTTAAATTTTTTTCTCAAAGTTTTTGATAAATGGACATCTTATATTTTCTTCTATGTTTTTTTAAAAAAAGTCTTTTGACATTAACATTTCTTGTTGTCTTATGGAGTCACTGGCTTTTATTTGTTTCATTCTAATTTTCAAGGAGTTTGTTGCTTGGATAAATTTTGTACCAAACTGTTAATTTCCTTTTCAATTTTTTCTTCTATAGCTCTCATTTCTTTTCCAATTTTTCCCATAGTACTCTCATTTAGTTTACAAAAACTTTAAAAAAAACCAAAACTGGCTTCATCTCTCCCAGGAATTCTAGCTGAATTTGAGCCCAGGCTGTAGTTTCCTTTGAAAATATTGTAGATGTTTTAGAATCATTTTCTTCTGGATTTGTCTTGAGCATTCCTATCACCAGAGTTGTTTTTTTTTTTTTAAATTTATTTATTTATTTAACTTTTAACATTCATTTTCACAGAATTTTGGGCTCCAAATTTTCTCCCCCCTTGTCCCCTCCCCCCACCCCAAAACACCGAGCATTCCAATTGCCCCCATCACCAATCTGCTCTCTCCTCCATCATTCCTCTCTGCCCTTGTCTCCATCCTCTCCTCTGTCCTGTAGGGCCAAATAACTTTCTATACCCCTTTACCTGTATTTCTTATTTCCTAGCGGCAAGAACAGTACTTGACAGTTGTTCCTAAAACTTTGAGTTCCAACTTCTTTTCCTCCCTCCCTCCCCACCCCCTCCCTTTGGAAGGCAAGCAATTCAATATAGGCCAAATCTGTGTAGTTTTGCAAATGACTTCCGTAATAGTCGTGTTGTATAAGACTAACTATATTTCCCTCCATCCTATCCTGCCCCCAATTACTTCTATTCTCTCTTTTGATCCTGTCCCTCCCCATGAGTGTCGACCTCAAATTGCACCCTCCTCCCCATGTCCTCCCTTCCATCATCCCCCCCACCCTGTTTATCCCCTTATCCCCCACTTTCCTGTATTGTAAGATAGGTTTTCATACCAAAATGAGTGTGCATTTTATTTCTTCCTTTAGTGGAATGTGATGAGAGTAAACTTCATGTTTTTCTCTCACCTCCCCTCTTTTTCCCCAAACTAAAAAAGTCTTTTGCTTGCCTCTTTTATGAGAGATAATTTGCCCCATTCCATTTCTCCCTTTCTCCTCCCATATATTTCTCTCTCACTGCTTCATTTCATTTTTTTTAAAGATATGATCCCATCCTATTCAATTCACTCTGCGCACTCTGTCTCTATGTGTGTGTGCGTGTGCATGTGTGTGTGTGTAATCCCACCCAGTACCCAGATACTGAATAGTTTCAAGAGTTACTAATATTGTCTTTCCATGTAGGAATGTAAACAGTTCAACTTTTATAAGTCCCTTATGACTTCTCTTTGCTGTTTACCTTTTCATGCTTCTCTTCATTCTTGTGTTTGAAAGTCAAATTTTCTTTTTAGCTCTGGTCTTTTCATCAAGAATGCTTGAAAGTCCTCTATTTCATTGAAAGACCAATTTTTCCCCTGAAGTATTATACTCAGTTTTGCTGGGTAGGTGATTCTTGGTTTTAGTCCTAGTTCCTTTGACTTCTGGAATATCATATTCCATGCCCTTCGATCCCTTAATGTAGAAGCTGCTAGATCTTGTGTTATTCTGATTGTATTTCCACAATACTTGAATTGTTTCTTTCTAGCTGCTTGCAATATTTTCTCCTTGACCTGGGAATTCTGGAATTTGGCCACAATATTCCTAGGAGTTTCTCTTTTTGGATCTTTTTCAGGTGGGTGATCGGTGGATTCTTTCAATATTTATTTTGCCCTCTGGTTCTAGAACATCAGGGCAGTTTTCCTTGATAATTTCATGAAAGATGATGTCTAGGCTCTTTTTTTTGATCCTGGCTTTCAGGTAGGCCCATAATTTTTAAATTGTCTCTCCTGGATCTATTCTCCAGGTCAGTTGTTTTTCCAATGAGATATTTCACATTATCTTCCATTTTTTCATTCTTTTGGTTTTGTTTTGTGATTTCTTGGTTTCTCATAAAGTCATTGGCCTCCATCTGTTCCATTCTAATTTTGAAAGAACTATTTTCTTCAGTGAGCTTTTGAATCTCCTTTTCCATTTGGCTAATTCTGCTTTTGAAAGCATTCTTCTCTTCATTGGCTTCTTGAACCTCCTTTGCCAATTGAGTTAGCCTATTTTTCAGGGTGTTATTTTCTTCAGCATTTTTTTGGGTCTCCTTTAGCAGGATGCTGATCTGCTGTTCATACTTTGCTTGCATGTCTTTCATTGCTCTTCCCAGTTTTTCCTCCACCTCTCTAACATAATTTTCAAAATTTTCTGAGCTCTTTTTGAGCTTTTCCATGGTCTGAGCCCATTGAGTGGGCTGGGATACAGAAGCCCTGACTTCCGTGTCTTTCCCTGATGGAGAGCACTGCTCTTCCTCATCAGAAAGGAGGGGAAGAGAAACCTGTTCACCAAGAAAGTAACCCTCTATAGTCTTGGGTTTTTTCCCTTTTCTGGGCATTTTCCCAGCCAGTGACTTGACCTCTGAATATTCTCCTCACACCCACCTTGCCTTCGGATCCTCCCAGCCAGAGCTTGGGGTCTGAGACTCAAATGCTGCTTCCCAGCCTCAGGGCTTCGGGCAGGGGCAGGGCTGCTATTCAGTGTGAGATCAAGTTTAGGTGCTCGGGTGGGGGCAGGGCCGCCTCACAGGCTCAGTTCCCTCAGGGGGTTTATGCAGAGACCTTCAACAATGGATTCAGGCTCCTTCCTGCTTGGGGAGCCCTGGTCTGCTCTCACCTCCACTGGTGCCTCCCGAGGGGGCCTGAGTCATGGGGGCTCCCCACTCCCCTCTCGACCCGCCGAAGAGACCCTTGTCACCTGTGGGTGGAGGGACCCGCGTGGCTGCTGGAGGTTCTGTCCCTGAAGCCTGCTCGGATCTGCTCCTCTCAGCGCTGGGCGGCCAACGCAGGGCTGGGCTCTGCTCCATGTCCGCAGCGTGAAGAACCTTTTGCAAGAGGTTTTCAGGCTCTCTGGAACAGAAATCTTGTCCGCTCCGCTGTTCTGTGGCTTCTCCTGCTCCTGAATTTATTGGCAGCTTTTTTCTACAGATATTTCATGGGCTGTGGGTTCGGAGCTAGCGTATTTGTGTGTTTCTACTCCACCATCTTGGCTCCGCCCCCCCAGAGTTGTTTTTTGCTTATTCATTCTTCTGGTCTACATTCTGACATGGGTTTGATGTTATCATTGGACTCTAAACACTTCTAGAAGGAAATTCTGGGCTGGTCCTGTTGCTACTTTTTTGGGAATACTGAATGCTGTGTTATTCCAGGCTATTAAGAACAGCTGAGGCTGGAGATTTGCAAGTTTTCAGTGCTCTCAAAGTAATGTGATCCAGGCATATGCGTATAAATATTTAACAACTGGTTCTCTTCTCTAAAATGTACACTTCGTAAGTTTAATATTCACTTTAAAAACATTTCCCCCATTTTCTGAAGACTACACAATCAACAATACAGTTAATTCTTTATTTGTAGTATTTGCCTGTTTCTGAAGAGTAAATGCTCACATTTAAAGTTATTTAACAATAGGCTCTCCAGGTTGACCTAGCTCCAGCACTCTCCTGGATCTAGAGCAAAGTTGTATCAAGCCAACCCATCCCACGCCACTCTGAGTTCTGCACATTCCTGAGTGTGGTTTGGGTCTAAGGAACAGTAGACTGATGCTAGATTTAGTCTCATCTAGCTGGAACACTCTACTAATTCAGTGACAAAACTTTCGGCTCCCTTTTGGTCTGGGATTGCTACTCTAGTTAATACTCTGCAGTCTTCAGATTTGGCTAGAAGCCAGGAGTTAAGATTCAGCTCTCCTCCCACAGTGTGTCATGTGGTTGCTGCTTAATTTTTGAACTTGTTCCTTTCTCAGTATACTAACTAAGGCCCGGACCTTAATTGATCCCTATCCCAGAATGCCATTTCTGGGCTCACATCCTGTCCCGAGTCTGCCCTGGATCTATGACTCAGAATAGGGTAGTGGGTGATAAAATTGCTAGTTGCTGTACAAAGTTGCAGTGCCCTAGTATTGGTCTTGAACTGCTTCTTGATGACCTTTTTCTGCACTGGAGTGCTCTATGGGGCATGTTCTTTTCTCCTTCCCTCTCCTTCCCTTGGGTTTGCAAACCTCTTTTGTTTCCCTATGCCAATCTAAGCTGGAAAAATAATTATGATTTTTCTCCCTTCAATTGCTCTATTGGGGTTTGTTCTGGTGATTTCTAGATGTTTAGAGGTCGTCTCCCCCTTCTCCACCAGGAATTTACTGTTCTTCCTGTGATTCCATTATCCACTCTGGTATTTCTTGTATAATCTCATGTGGAGAGAGTTTTAGTTATTGCTAGAATATTCCTATCAATACCACTGTGGTATAAGAAATGATAAGCAGGCAGATATCAGAAGATCCTGGAAAGACTAACACAAACTGATACAAAGTGAAATGAGCAGAACTAGGAGAACACTGTACACAGTAACAGCAACATTGTGCAATGATCATCTATAACTGATTTAGCTCTTCTCAGCAATATAATGACCCAAGACAATTCCAAAAGCCTTGTGATAGAAAATGCTAAGAAAAGATGGAGTCTGAATGCAGATCAAAGCATATTGTTTCCATTTTTTCATGTTTTTTTTCCTTTTGCAAATCGTAATTGCTTTGTAAACTATTTCTTCTTTCACATGTCTAATATGGACATAGGTTTTACATAATTGCACATATATAATAACCTATATCAAATTGCTTACCATCTTACAGAGGAAGGAGAGTTAAGGAGGGAGAAAATTTTGAACTCAGAATTTTATTTTAAAAAAATCAAGGTTAAAAATTGTCTTTACATGTAATTGGAAAAAAAATAAAATACTATTTTAAAAAGAGTATTACTGTCCTTAAGAACAACCTCGTTGCACTTTTTAAAAACCTTATAGTACTTCATTGTATTATGAAGTCCTTGCTTATTTGTTTAGTCACTTGATTTTTGTCAAGTTTTTCTTTTAAAAATATCTTCTTCCCCACTCCCCTTCAATTTTCTTTTATTAGGTGCATATCTTGCTGTTTTGATGTGATGGTAGGGAACTGGTCTTAGATGTGAACACTTATGTCTTTATCTTGCTGGAATTCTACCTTATTTTTAAGCCGAATATACTTCCTAAAGAGATGAAATGCTTTGAAAACTAAGAGCTCAGGAGAAGTGCCAGTTACTGGCATGAATGTAGGCAACAAGATTATCTTTTCCACATTCAGTTCAATTTCTTATTAGTGTCATATTCCTAAACTTCTATATTTTTTTACTCTTATACTGACATTCTATTATGAACATTATGTAAAATAAGAATTAGTATCATTCCCCTCTTCACTAAAATTTTCATGTTTTCCAGTTGTTCTAGGAATAATTTCTAAGATTTGGAAAATGTGAATTAACAAATTACTGGAGTATTCCCATATGAACTCAATCTAGTAGCAAATAATGTTTTCCCTAATTAAAAAAAGTTAGGGTTACACAAATCTCATGATGTATGTAATTCACATTATATAATGGGAAAGACTTTCAGATTATAATATAATTATTCACTGATGTAGGGATTTTCCTCTTCTTAACATCCCACTATAGTGGAGGAGTGTTATGTTTAGAATGGAGGAATGTAATTAGCAGTAGTTTATAATAGGCATATCATTAATAAACACTGTAATAGGGAGGTCGCAAGGAAAATTTATGATACATACTTGGGACTCAGAAATTTCAACATCTAATTCTTAATCTGCTTTAATTATGAAAAACAATTTTTTAGACCTTTGATTTTCTTCTGAAAACTGTTGCCTGCTGATCATAAAGCTTACAGCTTCATTGGAAAGATGTTCCTTAATCAATAAGCATTTATTAGGTTTTACTATTGTGCTATGCATTATGCTAAGCACTTGGGATATAAGTCCACAATGGTACAATCTCTATTCATAAGAAGCATACATCTTAATTTAATGAATAATTTTTCTTTTGCTTTGAATTTTTAAGGAGCCAAATTTCTTCTCCATGGTTCTAAGGTTACAAAGATAAGAGAGTATGAACTAGGTTAAAGTTAGAATGTGTCATTTCCAAAGAATGCAAAAACTCTTTGTGGAAAAGAGAATTTGCCAAAATTTCTTTACCGAGCCTTAAATAATCATATCAGAAGAGAAAGTACGAGTGCAGGATTTCTACTGAGTAGCTTGATAGCTAAATGACAAGTTCATGAAGTTCAACAATGGATTTATTCTTGACAGTTTATAATCACCATGTTTTTTGCTAGTCTTTCTTACTACTTTATTTAGATAAGGAAATTCAGACCTTTACTATATGGCTACAAAATTTACTATAAAATTTCCTTTGATTTCTGTTGCTGAGTGAATTATAGCGCACTTTCTCAACCTCTGAAAGCAGGTATTGCCTTCTATAACTATCATTGAAGAGAACGGTTATAGCTGCATGGTTATTATTAGACTGCAGGTGCAAGGTAAATGTATCAAAAGATCCTAGAATGGGATACAAGAAAGGACTCTTAGAGGTTTCCTTAGTGCAAAAAACTGCTTGGTAGATGAACCCTATTTACATAGTAGTATGTGTTATCCTTATGAATATCCTTATGAAACAAATATCTGTACAATTAGAAGAATGCATAGGTTGTATTCTCTCTGCCTCCTAAAACAGAGATTAATCTTGTGCTTTAAAGTTAAAATACGAACATCTCTAAAACATATGCAGACGCTGGAAAATGTACATACCACTTCAGCCCTACTAACATCATATCAAGTTATATAATCCAAAGGAGTTATAGGGAAGGAGAAAAAGATTTTAAGCTTTCAACATTCATTTCCACAAAATTTTGAGTTCCAAATTTTCTCCCCATCTCTCCCATTCCTTCCACCCCATAACACCTTGCATTCTGATTGCCCCTTCCACCAATGTGCCCTCCCTTCTAACACCCCTACCTTCCCTTATCCCCATCTTCTCTCTTGTCCTGTAGGGCAAGATAAATTTCTATACCCCTTTACCTGTATTTTTTATTTCCCATTTGTATGTAAAAACAATTCTCAACATTTGTTCCTAAAACTTTTGAGTTCCAACTTCTCTTCCTTCCTCCCTCCCCACCCATTGCCACCGAGAAGGCAAGCAATTCAATATAGGCTGTATTTGTGTAGCTTTGCAAATGACTTCCATGATAGTCATGTTGTATAAGACTATTTTCTTCCATCTTACCCTGCCCATTTCTTCTATTCTCTCTTTTGACCTTGTCCCTCCCCAAGAGTGTTGACTTCTAATTGCTCTCTTCTCCCATTATCCCGCCCCACCCTGCTTATCACCTTCTCTACTTTCCTGTAGCGTAAGATAGGTTTTCATATCAAATTGAGTGTGTATGGTGTTCCTTCCTTTAGTCGAATGTGATGAGAGTAAACTTCATGTTTTTCTCTCACCTCCCCTCTTTTCCCTCCACTAATAAGTTTTTCTTGCCTCTTTTATGAGATAATTTGCTGCATTCCATTTCTCCCTTTCTCCTCCCAATCTATTCCTCTCTCACCCCTTGTTTTATTTTTTTAGATATGATCCCTTCCTATTCAACTCACCCTGTGCTGTGTGTGTGTAATCCCTCCAACCACCCAGATACTGAGAAAAGTTTAAAGAGTTACAAATATTGTCTTTCCCTGTAGGACTGTAAATAGTTCAACTTTAGTAAGTCCCTTATGACTTCTCTTTGCTGTTTACCTTTTCATGCTTCTCTTCATTCTTGTGTTTGAAAGTCAAATTTTCTTCTCAGCTTTGGTCTTTTCATCAAGAATGCTTGAAAGTCCTCTATTTCATCGAATGACTATTTCCCCCCCCTAAGTATTATACTCAGTTTTGCTGGGTGGGTGAATCATGGTTTTAATCCCAGTTCCTTTGACTTCTGGAATATTGTATTCCAAGCCCTTTGATCCCTTAATGTAGAAGCTGTCAGATCTTGTGTCATCCGGATTATATTTCCCCACAATACTCGAATTGTTTCTTTCTAGCTGCTTGTAATATTTTCTCCTTCACCTGGGAACTCTGGAATTTGGCCACAATGTTCCTAGGAGTTTCTCTTTTTGGGTCTCTTTCAGGAGGTGATTGGTGGATTCTTTCAATATTTATTTTGCCCTCTGATTCTAGAATACAGGGCAGGAAAAAATTTTTAATAACTGCTTAAGAGTCAGAAATAGAGAATAAAAATGACTGATTTCCTGGAAATTTACAAAAATGTATCAATTAAGTATTTATTACTTATGTTTAACCAGGGGTTCTGTATCTGGGGCCCATACACTTGTTTTTCTAATATCTTCATAAGTATATTTTAAAAAATGGCTTTGGTAATCATACTTTTTTTTTTCTTTTTCTTTACTGAGAAGGATACGTATGTTTCATCAGACTGCCAAAGGGATCTACCAAACAATAAATGTTAAGAATACCAGTTAGATGTTCTTTACACCACAGAATCTTATCTTTATCCTCTCACCTCTCCAAAAAGCCTTCTACCCAAACCCCAAACATAACATAGTTCTTTTCCTCTGGGAATTTACAGCCTAATGACAAGGGTTTTAAAGTCCCATATGAATGATGGTAGATATGGTTCCAAATGCCTTAAACTGTAATCACAAAATATGGTAGATACAAGAAAGGTATTTATGGGGTATTCAAGAAATTTCAATGAAGACAGTGATGTATTTTTAAGAGGATTTAAGTCATTAAAAAAAGCATCTCAATTCTACAGTTACTGATTTTTCTATTCTGCAAAGTTTTATTAAGCAACAGCTGGACAACTCTTACAACTCCAAATCATTAAGGAAAAAAAATAGGGCAATTGATCCATCTCAATAATAAAGACAGTAAAGAATTTAGACAAACCACATCTTTTAAAATGGAAACCATCAATACGTTCTAGGATACCTCCTTCACAATCTAATACACAAAATACATAAGGAGAGGCAGATTAGGGTGAGTCTTATCACAATGTAATGCAGGGTCTGAACAGCTCTTGGTTCAGGAAGTCAAAGAAAGCAAGGCAGTCAATTGAATTATAATGCTATATAATTATGCCAGAGCACACAGCACAGGTGTACTCTGTTTCCCGAGGGACTGAAAATAGCATGCTGGTCTTGTTTGGTTTGGGACTTATGCACCTTCATAACTGCACACTTAATTTGAAAGAAAAAAGGAAGAAAAGATGAAAACAGTCGTAATAAACTCAGGAATAATGTACAAAGTTACAGTACCAAAGTAATGCATTTATAAACAAATGCAAAGAATATCCCTTTTGGTAAACAATAGTGCCTTTTCAGTCAAATGCATATCCATGCTATTCCACAACACTATATATATTTTTATCTACAACAAACAACAAGATCTTAAAGCCCCACCCCCACACAGAAAGGTACAAGAAAAAAATGGAAAAATATAATTGAAAATGAACACACAAATATAAACATATATGCACATATATATGTATATATTTGGAAAAGGAAAACCTCTAAAGTTTTATAAGCAGAGATATAAACACATAATGGAGACAAGTTATAAACTGTGTGCTATTATGAAATTTTATGAACTCAAATATTATTTGTTATATGAAAAACTTTTTCTTTACAATGAAAAAAATTAACATTATCTTGACTAGTCTTTTAACAAACATTTACACGGCCAAATGAAAAACTTCTTCCAGGTATATATATGATGGTTCATTCTTCAAAGCTGCTGTGTGAGAAAAGAATCCTTTTGCAAGTCAGTGTAACAATGGAGAGAACATTTCAGAAATTCTAGGTCTTCTTGGGACATATACATACATACATAAACATACGCGCATTTGTGTGTGCATACACACACACACACACATTTAATTCCATTCTGTAACACACTATTTCTCAATGGAAATGATGCAAATAAGGAGTAGTAGTTTAAGTGCCTTTCAGGCAGGGAAGCTGACTCCACAAGAAATAACCAGGAGACTCCTGCGTTGTCCTCTTTGGTTCAAGGTTTCTGGAGAATTTTTAGAAAGCAAACCAAATTCCAAATCAATTCTTTCCTAGTGACCAATTGTTTAAAAGGATTACTTTTAAAAAATGAAAAATAGTTGGATTCTATACATACATTCATTAACAGTCCTGGAGAAAGGTATTTCTCTCGATTAACCCTGTATTTCAAATCATTTAAGTAGAACCTTAAACTATACCACTTGAAACAATAAACTCTGTTAGAGGTGGGAGGGAGGGATCTATCCTCTTATTTTTACAAATGAGAAAACTAAGCCCCAGAGAAGTCAAGAGACTTGTCTGAAGGCACACAGCTAGAAAAGAGGTAAAGCCACATCAGAAGCCATTAGAAACTGGCTTACAGTTTAGTGCTCTTTGCATCATATCACAAGACAATGACACAAGTTTTTGCTTACATGTAGTTCAATTAATAATAGCCTAAATCAAGAATTAATCTGGAAAACATTTTGGTTTAAAGTACAATCAAAACTCAGAAAAATGTCTACTTTTGGTTTCAATATCATAGTGACTTACATTTAAGGCATATGTTTGTACACAAAACCTTATTTTTTCTTTTGATGAAGTTAGGGTAAAACAAATTGTAAATTGGTTTCTAGGTCAAATATATATGCACTTTCTTCGGTAAAAAGAGTATATTCTTCATGAAGCTAATTCTTATGAGACTAATACTTTTTTAAATTTAGAGCTCCCATCAGGAATTTTCATATGTGTGTATATGTATAGATTATATGTATGTACACACACATACAAACTTCATAACAACTTAAAGTAATTAGGTCTCTGATGAAAATAATTCTTTTATGAGTAAAAGGCTCACCCTTAATCTAAAAACACTCTAGATACAGCTACTACAGACATAAATTTATGCTTTATTTTGGTACCAGATTATTCTGTCCCCTATACTTCCCAGAGCAGATAAGTTAAGTACTAGCTGGATATTCCTGGATACCTACCCAGACACTGAACTGCAGAGGTTCCAAACGAGGTTGAAGCACTAAAAAAGTGCACAAAGTGATTTGGAGCAGAACCTATTTGTCTTTTGGGGTACTGGTTGAAAATTTGTTAAAAGGCGAATTATCTTTGCTACATAATTTCTATACTCATCTGACATAAAGATTTTGAATACTAATTTCAAAGAATCCCCTTGTGCATTGACCCTCATTTAGAAAGGCTTTTATTACATATTCTATATTTTATCGTTTTATGTCATATTTCAGAAATCAAACAGGGCTTTAAAAAATCTGAAGCAGATTACTTAAAATTCCCTCTCCACTGCTATTCTTATTCTCTCATTTTTCCCCACTCAGAATATACTATCTTTATTTCAAAAGAAAGTTCAACACAAAAGGAAAACATCTAGTTAAGTTACACCATCACAAGGAAATCATAGTCTTAATGTAATATACTCAAAGATATTGTTGTTTTTTAACTGCCTAATTAACAGGATTTTTTTTCCATTAAATTATAAAGTTGCAAATTGTCCAGCAAACACAAAATCTTCCTATACATATTCTGCAATTCTTGCAGCAAAATGTACTGCTACCAAATAATTAGTTACAAGGATGCTTTTTATATAAATAAGAAAGTGGGTATAACTCACCAGTACATAGTAATAAAATAATCCCTAAAAACACTTATTACATTAAGCAAGATAAATAATTTGTCTCTAGGACAATAAGAGAATTTGCATTTAAATTATTTAAAAAACTAGGCTGTAACAATTATTGCACAACTAAAAATAAGCACTGAAAAGCCATTATCAGGCTACAGAAAACTAATGTATAAAAGAATTAGATAATTCTGAACACATTGCTAAATTCTTCCTAGAAGAACTTATCTACCAAAAAACTGGTTTGTAACGTTTAAATATAAAATCTTAAGCTCAGTTTTGGCTGGCAAACAGTAACTTTCATAATGTTTTAAAATCATATCAATGTTTTTTTAGGGCCCGAAGAGAATGCTTATTGACAATGTCTTGCTCTGAGCAATGAATGAGCCAGTTTTTATATCTAATTCTTATGTCTAGATGCTTCTTTGTTATGCTCATAAAACCAAATAAAGAATTTAAAAATAAATGCTTAAATAATGAACATACCTATTTTAACTTCTTATAACATTTTCCACTTGTCTGTTTTCAAACAAAACCCAAATACAGGACCCTAAACTAGTATACAAGTGAAAACTAACATTTTAAATGTTCCTAGGAACACTTTAGCAATATCAAACTTGTGTATTCAGAAAAAAAATCAATTCAGATCTTGGTTTCAGGGCCTAAACACTGCCCAAGAAATCCTTCTTCCACCTGAAGGTAGGAAGAAGGGCAGGATGAAGGCAATACAAAAAGGAGTGCTCTGCCATAGAGAGCCAGCTTAATTTCGAGTTCAAGGAGGAAGGTTCCTTGCTGATGAGCAAAAATGACATTTATAAAAGTGGTCCAAATGGAATGCCTAGATATTCAAAATCATATTTAAAAGAAGCATTTGTGATGGACCTCTTTGTACTGCACACAGCCATCATTCTGTCCTCCTTTCATTTAAGAAGCTTTCATTCAAGTGAATGTACATATAAACCCGGGGTGGGCGTAATAGCTTTCTTAACAGCAGCAAAAACCAGTGGAATAGAAATCCATTGAAAAAAGTTTAAGCAAGTTGTTGACAGTAATTCCTAAGGCCCCCCAACTGTTACTGATTTTTGTAAAGGCTTTATTCCTCTGCAAAATACTCTGTACTATTAAATAAGTAACTTTACTCATGGGGAACAACAGGACAACTTTCAAAACTTGATGAAACCACTATCTTTCACTACCCTGCTTAATATGCCTTTATAAATAAATGAGTTACAATGTCCATTCTAATGGAAAATTACTTCAAGGGTTTTAGAATTTTTATGTAGCAGAGAATAGTACAGCATATTTTCAAAGGAAAAATTAGGAAAATTTTTCTCTTTAAGAAAGAGAGAGCAGTGAAGAGACATGTATCTGGAAGATAAGAGAAAATAGAAAACATACAGTAACCTCCTCTATGTAGCCCTGTCCCAACTTACAGGAGGACTGGAGTTGGTTCTCAGCAGGAGTTACACACCACTGGTTTGAGAAAAATCAGTCTTCCCACTACAGAATCACAGGGTTGGAAGGAAGCTCAGTAGTTATCGAATCTAACCCCTAACAACCCAAAGTATTCCCAGTATAACACACCCAACGAGTGGTCATCTGACTAGATCTCTCTAATTTCAGCCTCCTCACCTCCTTTCAGTCAATCATGCCAAACAACTGTCATTGCTGTTAGGAAAAGAAACTCTCACATATCATGCACCTCCTAAAATCACTCATCTTAAACATTAAGCACTCAAAGAGGAGTGTAGTCCTTCAACTCGGTCTACACTGAGACATGCTAGGCCTCTCATTTACATGTACACACAATACTGGAAAATTGCAGTCCATTTCTCCCTCACGTTTCATCATAGAGAAAATCATACTTATCCCAGGTGATACCACCTTTCAGAAGCAGATTTCTCTCACATAGTGTGTTGCTAAAATGCCTATTGGTATACAATTATTCTCTCTGTAGTAACAACCTAGAATTTAGAAATTACAGTTTGTTCCATCCACCCTAAAAAAGATGCCTGCAATACTCAGCTACCAATGAATAAACTGAATTTTCAAGTATTTTTCTGTCTGAAATTTTTTTGCATTGCTTTTACACCACTGTCAATGTTGGGATAGTAATAAAAGGTGATATAATGAGGGAATGAAAAATAATATGTATGTTCCATGTTTTTAAAAGAAAAACGTGATATAAGGCAGTCCATCCAAAAGGACAGTTGTCCTGTTCTCCCCCCACCCCACATCATGGCCCTCCCCCCCTTCCCCCACTAGCTTTACATCAGCAAACACAATAGAACCATTACCACAAGCCAAAGCTACACTTCCCAACATAACAACGAATGGTTCCAGCCCTTTGCTCTGAAACACCAGCACTATATTTTGCTTTTGTAAAAAAAAAAAAAAAAAAAAAAGATAAAGGATACTAAAAACCCAAATAAACAATAACAATTACAGTTCAGTGGCCTCTCTGGGGGGCCTGATAACATTTTTCCAGTTTGCTGTCCATACAGGCACCTCTGTTACACCCAACATTGGGTCTGCCAGCATTTTCTGGATTGGACTTCTTTAAAAAGGTTTCTTTGTGTTTCTTTCTCCTTTGAGTCATTTTTTTCCTTCACTTGAGGCGCTGAGTCACATTAGCCAGAGCAACTGCAAATGCCTGGACAGCAGAAAAGGGGTATTGAAAGTCCAAAATGTAAGCATTGCCATCAATCCTTCCAAATTGCATTACCTATAATAGGGCAATAGCAAGAAAGAAAATAAGGAAAACAGTTAAAATTGCAACACAAAAGAATTTTTAAAATTAAATTCAAACCTAAAGTGCACTAATTATGTGATCTATGAAAAAAAACTGAGTTCTTGTCTTAAGAGTGCTTCTCCAGTTCTCCCAAACACCAAAACTTCCTGAAGCTTGACATATTCAGTAGTTTGTCCTTGTGAGAAATTGAAGATGAAAATTTACATAACAATCACTTTTCACAGTCCTTGGAAGGTCTCAATTTCATGCTACTGTGATAATTGCTGGAATGACAATGAGTGCACATCATTATTTAGAAAATAATTATTTTTTTTCTTTTGAACGACGGACTGGTAACTATGAATAAAAGATTATTGTTTTGGTATATGAGCTTATCCCTGAAAATGGAAGAAAGAATCACAAATTTAGAGCAGGAAGGGACCTTTAGAAGTTATCTACCAATCCTGCCACAATCTCTCTGCTGACTTCTAATCTTGAATCTCCAACTGCCTTTCAGACATCAAAAGCTGGATATCCAGTAGACATATTAAACTCAACACATCCAAAACTGAGCTAAGTATTTTTCCCTTTAAATTCTCCACCTTGCTCACCCCACACAAATATTCCCCATTACAGTAGAGGACATCACCATCCTCCCCTTTCCTCAGATTCACAATCTAGGAGTAATCCTGGACTCCTCACTACCTTTCACTCTCTATCCATTCTATTACCAAAGTCTGTCATTTTCACCTTTGTATCACCTCTCAGATTTATGCCCTTCTGTCCTCTTACATTGCTACCTCTTAACACCTCACATCTGAACTGCTGCAACAGCCTGTCAGCCCCTCTACTCAATAAACTTCCAGAGGCTCCCTAGAGGCTCTGGGATCAAATACAAAATCTGCTGGCATTCAAAGCCGTTCCCTCCTATCTTTCCAGTCTTCTTACACCTTATTCTCTAACATGTACTCTTTGATCCAGTGACACTGGCTTCCTTGCTCTTTCATGAATGAGACACTCCATCTCTCAGCTCTCATCATTTTTACTGTGTTCCGCATTCCCAGATGTGGAACTCCCAAATTTTGATATAAGTATCTCATTTATAATAAACTGGCATGTCTAGTCCCTCTTCCTCATCTCTACCTAATCACTCCCCTACTTCCTTTAAGTTCCTACCAAAATCCCATCTTATAGAGGAAGCCGTTTCTTATTCCCCCTTTATTCTAGGGCCTTCTCTCTGTTAATGATTTCCTCCTTATCCTGTATGCAGCTTGTTTGTACTTATTTGTTTGTTTGCTGTCTCCCCCATTAGACTGTGAGCTCCTGGAGGCCTCTTTTTATGCCTTTACGGTTTAGCACCGTGCCTGGCACATAGGAAGTAATTAAGAAATGGTGACTGACTGAATGACCTAGTCCAACTCCCTTCCTTTTACAGATGAGGAAAATGAGATTTATGGAGCTTAAATGACTCCCCCATGGTCAAATATATGCTGAATAGGACACTTTACTAGCTCCTAATGATTATAGATTAATCAATTACAATATGATCTCACAACAGGTAGTCACAACTTCACAAAACTTACATGAAAACTAAGTTTATTACAAGAGAAATGACCATGCATGTGGACATCAAAGTGTTTCTAATTCATATAGAAGTCTGCATATTTATGACAGTAAGACAAAGGAAGGGGAAGATATCAGAATCTCCACGTAAAGGGGCATGGCATAGGAAAGGAAAGGTGCAGGAAAGGTGGGGAACATCCAAATTCCATCTGAAGGGGAGAACAAAGGCAAGACACAAAGACAATAAAGATATCATGGTCTCCTTATCCATAAGGGCCCAGCTGCACAAGCCTAGTCCAGACTGTCTGGCACCTGTCATGACTCCCAGTGTCACACAGGCAGTCTAGCTTATGTCAGCTGAGAGAAGAGATTGGTCCTTGACACATCTGGGGCCTCCTGCATGCTCTGGGTCTGGTGTTTCTGGAAAATATGACAACTCAAAAAGACAAGTTCAGGGGACCCCTTAACATGTTCGACCAAAGATATTTTTATCGCAACTCTTTTATAGAGACTATGTAAAAAAAGTTACTTAGGGGAAGATATGAATTAAGCCAAAATTTGAAGTGGATTAACTGAAGTGAGATGAAAAATCATTGAAAAGTGCAATCTAGCAATTAAGTAACAGCTAGTGCTAATTAGTAGCAATTAGAGCTTTTTCCCCTCTAAGTCTGAACAGAAAACAATAATATGATCCAGTTATGTGTAGAAACTCTCTCTCTCTCTCTCATCTTCTTACTCTCCCTACCTAGGAGAATTTCTTGGTACTTCTGAGAAACTTGCAAGCTAAATAAACCAGCATACAGAATCATAGGATTTAGAGCAAGGAGAAAACTTAGTGATCACCTTGGTAAGTGTATTTTAGAGATCAGGAAATAAAAGTCCAGAGAAGGAAGGTGATTTTTCCTAGTCACACAGGCCACAACTGAGTTAGTTGAGATCTGAACACCTGTCCTCTGAACTTCACTAATATTCATTAACCATATTTCCACTGTTTCCTCCTTAATATTGGAGACAATTTCATAAGCTAGTTTTGCCTCTACTGTGTATAGTTAATCTTCCTTTAAAAGATGACTCCCAGTCACTTAAGGAACAAATGCTTGCTGTGCGAATTTCATGGGACACCCTTTGTGAAAAACTGTCCCTTGAAATCCAATATCCTTTCAACTCAATTTTTAAAAATAATGCTAAAATACAGGGTGATTTTTATCTTATTCAATCTTTAACAGGAGTCTTACTAGCAAAAACACGGCTCAACAAGAGGGAATTTGGTAATTAATCCTCAAGGAACTGAAAAGGCTTCAGAACCTTGAAATGGACTATCACTTGAAAAGAAAGTTCTTTTAACAAAGCTCATCCTATTCCTAACCTACAAAGTCAAGCTAAAAACTCCCAAATTTTGATATAAGTATCTCATTTATAATAAACTGGCATGTCTAGTCCCTCTTCAAACTCAGAAGTGCAAAGCAGGACAGAAATGAAAGCTGAATGGGGGAAAAAAAGGCAGCTCAGATTTTTCAGAATCTCAAAATACATTTATTTCTAATGATGGTTTGACAGGCTTTCAGTTTTGCTCATTGGTCTACCCTTGAAAAATTTTCTACTCTGAATCATGCAATATTCAAAGAAGCATTAGTCTATCAGTTCTGCAAAAGTTTTTAACATAATTTCCTACAAAGAAAAAAAAAATTAAAAGCAAAATTTTTTTAATCTAAAATATAAAGTTTAATTGGATAAAGAAGTTGTAGCAAGGTAGAAAAATATTTTGTAACAAGGCTTAACATACAGATTCATGAATGTATCTTGAAGTAAAAATCTCACTGCCTTTAATAGAATTCACAGACCATCTGAGTTTGACCACATTTACTCAAAGTCAGCATGTAAAAGGAACTCTGCCAGACCAAAGATAATTATTCAGACAGCTATCAAATTGCTTATATTGACAGTCTCCTTTGGGCCCTATTTAATTAATGGTTCAGCTACTGGAATGCAGAACAAAATTCTTGGGGTTTGCTTTTGTAGAAAGTTTCATGAGATGTCAGTATTACTAAAGATAATGAACACATTGAAGCCTTTTCATTGCTCTGACAGGAAAGGTGTAAAAATATGTACTGTCTGAATTCTCTCATTACTATATACTTTGTTTGAATCATTCATTTGTAATATTAGCTGTTAATCCTCTGTACAAAAAGAATTTCTTTTTTTAAAGAAGTAAAACATTTCTGTTTTAAAATGAGTCCAAGCTAAGTGTGGTGGCAGATGCCTGTGATCTCTGCTACTATGTAGGCTGAGACTGGTGGATTACTGGAGCTTGGGGGTTCTGAGTTGCAGCAGAGGTTAAGGTTGAATGGATGTCCACACTAAGTTGTACACTAACATAGGGGACCTCTGGAAATAGGGGGCCACTTGGTTGACTAAGGAGAGAGGAAATGGCCTACATCAGAAATGGAACAGATCAAAGCTTCTGTACCAATCAACGGTGGAATAGGCTCCATGACTGGCTGCTGCATTTCTAGATTAGGAAAAATAGTGATGGGGAGAAAGGATGGAAGGAAGGAGGAAAAGGAAGGAAGGAATGAAGGAATAAAGAAGGGAGGAAAGGAGAGAAAAAGGAAAGAAGGAGGGAGGACAAATCTCTTGATTGAGAAGTGATGAGGTACAGAATGAGACATACATTTTTTGGACATGGCCAATGTGGGAATTTCTTTTCCTTAACTATATACTTAGGGGTTACAGGGATTTGTTCCTTTTCTTTTTAACAGATGATGGGAGAAAGGAGAGAAAATAATTTTTTGATAATTGAAAAAAGAAAGTAATTTTAAAAAAGGAAGTGAGGCCAAAAGGGTGAAATAGGATTTCTGGGACTGCATGTGGTTTTTCAAAATAAATTACTATCACTTTTAAAGCAGTCTTACCTGTCTCCCTTCCAACTCAATCTGGAAGTTTTTTGCAGATTCTTGGGTCACCCGCCCTCCGAAGTCCAGCTGGTACACTTGTGTTGCCTCATTCCACAAAGGCTGCTTGTTAGCCATCACATACACAAATCCCTGACTCCCCAACCTCCCATCCTCCTTTTCATTAGCTTTCCGGCACTTGAATTCCTCCAGCTCACTGGCTGTCCTCAGACTCCTTTTGGTTTTCCACCCCTTTTTGCTGCCTTGGCTCTGGTTCATCAGCTCATCCCCACTGATAAACAGTTCTGGCTCACTCTCAGAGCTATCCTGAAATTCATTTGTCTTATTGAGCTTCTTTGACTTCAGCTGGTCCTTCTGGCTCTTCACTTTCTTTTTCTCCCTCCCAAGTCGGGGGCTGGAGATGAGAGAGTTGAAGTCACTCAGAGTCCTTGCCTCCTTCTTGCCCTTGCCCTCTGTAATGGCCTGGACGTTCCCTTCTTCAGCACGGCTGTCCAGGTGCTTACGGTTCTTCTTCCCAAATTTATCTGTCCTCTGTGGGATAGGACTTTCTGTCAAGGAGAGGACTTCCTGGAAATTGTCTACAGTCTCCACCATCACTTCTGTACCCAGGTGGCCTTGGTGCTCAGCTGGTGGTGGGGACATGATGGGTTTTTCCACAACCAAGTGTGACTTGGGAGGAAGAGTGCCCTGGGAGTTCTGCACAGGTGGGCACGCACTGTAAGAATTCCAAGGATGCAAGGCAATGGGTGGCAGCTGTAAACTAGAACATGTGCTGCTTCCTGGATACATGGGTGGCAAAGGGCAATAGGAAAGGTTGGATGAGTACCCTGGCTGAAGTACTACAGTGGGCTCCTGTTGTGCAAATTGTGTTGGGGACAGGGCTTCTTTAGGGGAGCAGGGAGCCTGCATTCCCTGCAGAGGGGGATTATTATAGTTTCCTGGAAAAGGTACTCCCATCCCATAGCCTGTCTGGAAAGTGGCAGTAGGGCTGGTTGGAGACTTGGGGGAAACAAAGGGCACTCGGGACACATCTAGGTGCTGGGCCTGACCAATCATCAGAGGTGGTGGTTTCAGCGGGTTGGGCACTGAACTCTGTGCTGTCCTTTCCTGAGGAACCCAAATATCTTCTCCCAACATAGGGTCCCACTGGTAAGGTGGTGGCCGTTTCACTCCCAAAGTTGCATCAGCTAGTGCTGCATGTCTAATAGACTTTTCCACCTGACAGTGCTGGGATAGGGCCTCATCCTCTGTGAAGGCAGAGTTGACATAGTCTGTCCGATCACGAGAGTTGTCAGGTGGGCTCAATAGATTGTATGAAGACTGGGAGGTCAAGGGTGAAGTGCTGACAGAGTGCGCTATGACTGAGCTGTGCTGGGAGCTGCCCACTGAGCTCAGATCAGGACGCATGCCACCACCAAGGCTGGATGTGCCACTGCTGGCACCAGCACCACCCACACTCCCCCCACTACTATTTGTACCACTTCCACTGCCACTGCATTGGCTACAGGTGTACAGAGCAGCAGGTGGCCTTGGCTGGTACTGAGCAGTTACCACACTACTCTTAGACTTCGGTGGGTGCTGTAAGGTGGCCCGCTGACTATCTCCCAGTTGAGTCATCTTCTGAGCTACCTCTCGGTTGTTCCTGCGAAGCGTTGCATGGATAAGGCTGCTATCTAATCTCTGGGAAGCTCCTCGCCCCTGTGCCAGTTGGCTAGCAATTTCTGGATAAGGAGGTGGGTCCCCGGATGGGATGGAGTAGCGGGGGACAGTTAACCGGTTGAGAGTTGCACTGGAACAGGGCTGTGGGGTCTTCTTTTGAGTGGCCGTGATCCTCAAGGTGGCTGAGCTTCCAGGACCCGGAAGGGTATAAGTGTTCTGAGCACACAGCATCCGAGTCCGAGGTCGACACACTTCCTCCACATTACCACTGCTGTCAAAGGTGGTGATCCTCTCATAGCCAAGAGGGGTTTGGTAATGTCCTGAAGAGGGGAAAAGAGAGAAGTCTCCCTTTTTCAGACAAACATCCACGGGGGGCTGAGGTGGAGGCAGTGGTGGGGGAGGGGCTGCAGTGGTGGGAGCAGCTGGGATAGTTCCTGGGTAAGGAGGTGGTGGGTTCAATTTATTCATCTGGATCTCTTGGGTAGTGGCAAAGACCACAGCATCCCCTTCTGCTGCCAGCTGCTGTACTGGCCTCAGGGCCTTTGTTGCCTTCTGGAGGTGCTCATGTTCTCTGTCTCCGTGATCCCCCATAGACAGTGGGATTGCCCCCTGTGGAGGCAGAGACAGCTGAGGAGGTGCCTGAATCATTCGTCCCATTTCTACTCCTCCAAAAATCACCTGTCCTGGACTGGAATACCTATTGGGGACTGGGTATTGGATGGTGCTATCACTGGCATGGTCAGCCCCTCCAACAGATGATGTTTGATTGGTTAGGATATCCAACTGCACGTTCTGATTTGCAAGCAGGGACTGCACCAGCCCAATGCTCTGTGTGGGGGACATAGCTTGTGCTGAGCTGTGAATAGGAGCAATGGGGATGTTCACGGTGCAAGGGGGATTATTCTCAGGTACTCCAGATGCTCCAGTAACTATAAGAAAGGGAAAAAAAAGCAGCTTATAAAACAGTGACAAGAAATTGAGTCAGAATAAGAATTACATGTTTGAATCTGGAACTAAGATCTTTTCCTCAAGTTACATAAAGTCATCATGACTTGATACTTGGGTTCTTAAGGCAGGAGGAACTCTCAGTGAGTGGCAGCCCCATTTTTCTGTGTTAGAATGGCCATAATGCTTTTTTAGTATGTGATGCTACTGACTTCAGCAACACTCACAGCTTTCTGATTTCCCATTTCTGTGAGGTATTAGGGGATATAAGAAAACTAGCTTCTTTGCAACTATGAGCCCCTTAGTAAGGGGGTGTTATGTGCAAGCTCTACACAAGGAGGACATTAATTTCATGGATGTACCTTCTCATTCTATGACTCCTCTGAAAAAAGAAGCATGGAAGTTGGTCTTGTTAGCTAAAAAAAAACTTTGCTGTTTCAGGGAAAAGAGAACTGGGGCCAGTAGGGGAAGGCAATATGCCATAGGAAGGATGAATAATAGGTGAAAAGGGGGAAGAAAATATGATTTCTATAGGGTCTACTATGTGTCAGACACTGTGCTAAGCACTTTACAATGATCTCATTTAATCCTCATAATAACCCTTGGGAAGTGGGTGCTAATATTATCCCCATTTTACAGTTGAGGCAAACTAAGGTTAAGTGAATTGCTCAGGGTCACGTAGCTACTAAGTGCTATCTTAATCAGTTTTGGGGAAGACCAAATTAGATAAGGTCTATTTTATCTTCCCAGATGGAACGTAAACTCCTTTTGAACAGAGATTGTTCTGTTTTTATTTCTGGATCCTCACTTATCATCAAGTCTAGCACATAGGAGGGGTTTAATAAATGTTTGCTGACTGACTGGTGTGAAAAGTACTGGGCAGCTCTGAAGTGCTAGCAAATAGAAGCTATTTCTAGCCACAAGTTACTTTCATATGAAAGTCTGTTATTAGTTACACAAACAAAAGACTGTGGAACATGAAGGCAATCTTGTCTCAAGGCAGGGGAGCGAGTGCGTCCAGCACAGAGGTGAGCACAACTTCACTTCTGCCTGATGGTAGCTGAAACAAGTGTCTGGAGTTTTGAAGTATAACCTAGGTTCAGAATGATGTTTATCCCCTTCCTGCTGTATTTCACATAAGACAAAAAGAATCTGGATATGTATACATTCTTCTGGAGCAAAGAACCTTTTTATAAACTCTGTCAGTTCAGATTTTAGGCAATTCTGTACACATACCAACATAAAGAATCATTTCTATTTTTATCTTTGCTCTCTGTCAATGTTTAATTTTAAAGAATTTTAATTTTTAAATAAAATGTGAAAAAATTTAAAAGAATAAGAATAGCATTTTGTATGGCTAAGCACATTCTAAGAACTGCATCTTCAATTATATGATGTCAACAAGAAAAATGGGTTTCCTGTAATAAGTGAAGTTATTACTTGATCTTTTCAAGCATCTGACTACATCAGGAAATAACATCTAACATTTCACAATGGAACAGATGCCCATAACTTACCCAAATGGAAAGCAAACAAGATAGTAGAAAATTAGAGACTGGGTTATGTATATCATGCAGAATGTAAAGATTACTATACCATAAAATCAGCTCCAATCTTATTAGCAGGGAAAGACCTTGAAATAACGATCATCATGTATTTGGAGCTCTGCTGGGTGTTTGGCCTGAAACTTTAGACAAGTAAATCACTCTCCTTCCTAGTCTTCAACTTCCCCAGAGTATGTCTACATGTAAGGGCCCACCTGTGAGTATAGCTCTTTGTGTATTTATGTGTGTGTGTGTATATATACATATGCACAAAATATTTGTATTAGAGTTCATTCAGGAAATGGTAACATAGAAATAATACAGAAATGCAATAAAAAGGACCAATGTAACACCAACATCTGTGCTGGTTGAATAATTCATCTGTTAATTATTCTAGATAAAATCTACAGCTGTAAATACTGCTTTGGCTCAACAGCCAGCACGATGTCTGTGCCTACAATAAAAAACTGAGAGGTTTATATTTCATGATGTAATTCTGTTGCATGAGAATTTCTAAGGACTATATATCATTAAGGACCAACTAAAATTACAGGTAAGGTTCACTTTGTGAGAACTTTCTTCAGCATCTGAGTCCTTTTCACCTTGGAATGTCCAACTTCTCCTGGACAGCACTCTCACCCTGGAACACCCTTCTACCAGGCTAGCTCCCTTTTTCAATAATGAATTCCTCCAGTGGCCTCCATTTTGTGAATGGATCTAGGCTGGCCAACCTCCATTTCCCTCCCCATTCAGCTTCTTACTTTCTAGACTTTGACCCTCTGCCCCCATGAAGATACTTCTCTCCCCCTAGTTTTTAGCTCCTCTCTGTATACTTCCCCTGTCAGAATGCAAGCTCCCTGAGGACAGGGATTCTTTTTCTTTTTCCTTGTATTTGCATGCCTAGTGTTTAGCACAGTACTTGGTACATAAGGCATGTTAATGCCTTATACGATAGGTATGTCCTTATAAACACTGGATAAACTGTATCTTTGCAAATGTAATTATTCAAAATGTATTTGGGAAGCTGTCACTGAAAGGAATAATATAGTGAATCATTTTGCAAAGCAAATAATTATCTGTTTTGATTGTTTTATAAATCTGGATTTGCAGAGATTAATGTTGCTTAAGTGAGATTGCTGTGATTCTGTTATCTCAGTCACGTCTGCCTCTTTGTGACCCTATTTGGGGTTTTCTTGGCAACGATATTGGAGTAGTTTGCCATTTCCTTTTCCAGTTTGTTTTATAGATAAAACTGAGGCAAACAGGGATAAGTGACTTGCCCAGAGTCACAAAACTAGTAAATGAGGTACACTTGTTTAACTGGAAGAGAATTCTTGAATAAAGCTTTAAAACACTGGAGAGAACTACTTCTTCAAGAGACAGTTATGTCTTTTTTCTATTCATATAAAGCTTAAATTGGAAATTAATAAGGCCCCCATAAGTGGATACATGAAACACATTATTTTTAGGAACAAAACTATTATTTCATATTCTGAGAATTCTTGAGTGAATATTTTGCCAATCTGGGACATTTAAATTTACCAAGCTACTTTTCTTCCACGTAGCCAGTAATACTTACCAAATATAAAACCCACAAAATAATAGAGCTGGAAGGACCCTTAGAAGACATCTCTCTAGCCTTTCATTTTATAGATGAAGAAAGTAAGGCCCAGAAAAGTAAAGGGACTTTCTCAAGGTCTCAACTAGCTAGCAGCCAAGATAGGCCTAGAATTCAGATTTCCTGATTCTACCAGACTGCCTCATATTGTAGTTCAATTTAACACAACAAATATTATGCTTATTGGCAACACTGAACTATATTAGGTGTGGAGGGACTGAAGATAAAAACAGAAGTTCCTGCTGCAAAGTAGTTTCTGTTTGATGCTGTGTCACCCCAGCACTAGAAGCTTAGCAGATATTCAATAAACACCCATCAATTTAGTGAATATTAAGGTCAGGGGTCCTCAATCCAAGATTGCCTCCAGAATGAAGCAACAACAAATTAGATTACCAAAACAGATTAATTAAACAAATATAGATTAGTTTAACAAAATTCATACTCATATTTTAATTCCTTGATACTATTTGCTCTTTTTTTGTTGTCAGTGCGATCTCAGAATTGACCACTGCATAATGTACTTTTTTTTGGAAAAAAGGAACCTCTCCATTTTTCCAAATTTTCTCTGTCCTTCCCTTTTGGCTGTATCTTAAGTTCTTCACTTATCTATATGTAATATTTAGGGTAGACATGGTTCTCTGCTAAAGGAGAGGAAAGTTGTTTTGTCTTTTCATCATCATTACACATGGGATAATATGCTTTCTCTTTGGGGAAACTGCAAAACTTCCAGGATCTATAATTCTGCTGTAGGGGGTACTTCTTCCCCTGATGGAGATCACAACCCTATATAAATCTGTGAATGTGACCAAAAAAATTCATCAGCCTGAGGTCAACATTGGGTCAGGCTCTCTCAATTGTGCTAGACTGATCTTTGGACAGTAAGAAACATGTATACCTTGGGGTGGGTACCTGAAGCCTTTTCAGTGCCTGTGCTCCACTGACACTGCTTTTGAGAACCCAAGGTCACCTCCAGATTAAGATAGCACACCCAAGTACGACTTTAGTGGAGGTATAATTGATAACAGTGGTCAGCAGTGGCAAAGGAGGATGATGAGAATGAAAATAATACCTACAACATTAAAAAGCATCACAAAGCCACAACAGCCACAACCTACTGGGAACTGAAGGAAGAAGTATCAAAATACTTCTAAATCTGTGATGCCAGACAAAACTGTTTGGTTTTTAGACTTTGAAATAAAATAATACCAATATTTATTAAAAATTTTTAAAAAATAGTGAGTCTATCTCATCCATGCTGGAAGTACTAGGGTTCATAATAATGCCAAACTTAACATGAACTCGCAACTTCTGAGCCATCAGCTTCACTAGGAAATATAGGCAAGTGCCACTACATCTGGCATCTATTTTTTAAAAATCCCAAACAATAAATTATATAGGGACATGCAGAAAAATACAATTAATTAGGAGTTACTAATACAAAATAAGTAATAATTTAGTGTCTAGACTTAAGTTTTCTGTTATACTAATTATGAAAGAAAAGGCTTCCTAAAAAAAAAACTAAACACCTTAAGAGCCTGTTTTTTACTTTATTTGTATCCTCTGTGTTTAGCATGCTGTCTGGCACATATTAATAAATGCTTGTCTATATTACTTCAATTGAGAACACCATTTTTCAAGGACTTTGGAGCACTCTGGATTTAATACAAACAAAATCAGTCTCGTCCATTAATTAAATAATGCCTCTCTCCCACATAATAGTAATAGCAGCAATAAGAGCAAGAGCAGTATTTTTATAGCACTTTAAGGTTTGTAAAGCACTTTATAAACATTATCTTACTTTACCCTTATAACAATCCTGGCAGTTAAGTACTATTATTATCTTCATTTTACAGATAAGGAAATGGAGGTAGACAGAAGTGACTTGTCCAGGGTAAGACAACTAAGAAGCACTGAAGGCACAATTTGAACTCAGGACTTCCTAGGCTTAGTTCAGAATCCTATCCACAGTGCCACCTACTTGCTCAACTAATAATATACAATTAAAGATATAACTATAATGTATTTAATTTATATATATTTTGCATTTATTTGTAAATGTCTAAGCTCCTTGAGGGTAGGGACTTTTGTCTTTGTAACCCTTGTACTCAATAAATGTTTGATGGACTAAAGACAGATCATTTAAGGAACCCTTCACTAGCCAATAAAGTTTACCTAATGATGTATTTAAAAAGTACTTTAAGGGAACTTTTACTAATTCAGACTAATCTTCTCCCTTTGAGCACTGTAGTGCAGCACTACTTCCCTCACAGAATTAGAAGGTAGCTGGGAAGAATGCCGACAGAGGAAGGCAGCAATCCTGAGTGTGATCTGATCCAAGCACTACAGGAACTATGGCTGTGTCCAAAAGCTGAAATCTCCTGACAAAGGAGTAAAAAGAGCTGCATGGAGGGAGGATGGCACAGTGGTCAGACTGGGGTACTGTGGCTGCTGGCACCACCCTGAGAGTGGTCAGACAATGGGAAAGGCTGTAACTGAAATGAACACAAGCCATCTGGGGTCTAAGGGAGAATGGCTATAGCTGTTCGTGTTTTCTGAGAACAAAATTAGTGATGGCTTTGGGCCTTAATATGAAAATGTCAGAAATGAAAAGAGAAATTAGGGAAGAAATGAATATCAGAACTGACACAACATGTCCATATCAAATAATAAGGCAGCATGGTGTAGTCCATAGAGATGACCTTATTGTCAGAAACAAGGGGGTTCAGCTCTCACCTCTGACATATGCAGTCTGTGAGTATCAGGATAAGTCGTGTGGCATCGTGCCACCTCTCAATGCTTGGGGCAGGTCTCTAAGGGTATGAGTTGAAGAATGGACACTTAATTGCCTTGGTGGAAGGAGTTTTCTCACGAGGAGTTCTACATGCTAACGGATGTTCCAGTCAACCAAAAACTGTGTTTTTTGTGTGTAATTATTATTTGGTAGAGATCTACATATTTTTCCTTTCAAAAATATTTTTCAGATTAACTGGGTTAGATATGAAAGAGCTCAGGTGGCAACATATTCTAGTAGAAGGGGAGTGGATTTGGAGTCAGAAGGCCTCTGCCCAAAGCCCATGTCTATTCCTTATCAGTTCTACAACTTAAATTACTTAATCTCTGAGTTTTTAAAATGAGTTTTTTCCTTTCAAAAATATTTTTCAGATTAACTGGGTTAGATATGAAAGAGCTCAGGTGGCAACATATTCTAGTAGAAGGGGAGTGGATTTGGAGTCAGAAGGCCTCCGCCCAAAGCCCATGTCTATTCCTTATCAGTTCTACAACTTAAATTACTTAATCTCTGAGTTTTTAAAATGGAGAATAATAATACTTGCAACATCTACCTTAAAAGGTTGCTGTGAGGAAACTATAAAATATTATACAAATATAAGCTGCTATTATTATTGTGGGGGGGTGAAGTGCTATATAATGTAAGGTGTCATTTTCATCTTCATCTTCTAACAACTTCTCTTCTTTATTGCAGACAAGACTTTGTGTGACACCTGCTGGTTACTGGAATGGCCTAAATACTGTATGAGCATCTTACAACTTTCCTATATAACTTTATCACACCCATTGATGTATTTTGTTGCAATTTACAGTGAGTTGAATTATTTTCCCTCTTTTAAAATCCATGAGTATTCCATTTGGTATCCTGTTATTAAGAAAAAAAAAATGTGTCTTCAATAATTGAGAGAAAGGAAAAAAAACAATCACAAAAACATGTCTACACATAAGATCTATTCATTTATTCAGAAACTATTACATTTAGCATACCTGGCAAATCATCTTCATCCTCACTGAAGACATTAGGGTTGAATACAGGTAAATTAATATAATCCATGGAAATCTTGCGTACTTCTGGGAGATATATGGTCATCTGCCTAGGCTGAAGATGCAGCAGGCTGGTTTTATAGATTACTAATGGGAAGAAAGAATAGTGATTAGCAGAGATATAATATGAATGGATTCCAAGTGTCAGAAAATTCAGGGGAATAAGAGAAAAAAAATAACTCCTTATAACTCTAAGCCAACACATACCAAAGAATTGCAAGATTTCTAATCTTGGCTCTGGCACTGGACCATGATGGGATTTGAGACAATAATGGACTAGATCTCTGAATTCAAACCACAAATTGTGGTTCTAGTTATTTGTCTCACAACAAAACCACAAGTTCAGAATATTTTACAAAAACATTTATAAGAAGACGCACAACTTAGGTAAATTATTCAAAACTTTAATAGACCAACTGTAGATTGGATAGTAATGATGTAAGAAAATAACTAATCAGCACATAATTATACATTTTTATGTTTAGCAAAGATTGGAAACCATGGACATTACAGTAAAGACTGGATCTTATTAGTATTATAGTTGTTTTTTAACTACGCATGTTAATGTTTGATCTTGGAACTTTGTACACTGGATTGAACATTTCTATTTTAGTACACTGTCTAAATTAGAAGATACTAGAAATTCTTACTGATGTGCTTCATCAGCAACTCACCAGAATGGGAAAAATTTGGTAGATTGCTTACTGGAAGTATCACGAATAATACTGTGAAGCCACAATAATGGTTCTCAGTGGCACATCTCAATAATGAATGAGTCCCAGAAGCAACAGGAAGAACTGGAGAAGTGGCACTATGGTGGTGGGCAAGACTTTTTTGAACATCTATTGTCTTCTCTCCTTTGAACAGGGTAGCTTCTATCTGGATGACCCTGGGACTAATTACTGGTACTCTGTGAAGTGTCTGAATTCATGTTCACTAAATTATCAATTTGAAACTGAAATTTCACTCAGGCTCTTAAGTAGGATTAAAGTAAAATTAGACATAGCAGAAAAATATGTAAAGTCAGTCTGCAATTCAAAGACCCAGACCTGCCAAGACACGTATCAATATTGTCATAACAGAGTTCCTTCTCTACTCATTTTGCCAATTGGATGGGATGAAGTGGAATCTTAGATTTGCTTTAATTTGCACTGATCGATTGTTAGTAATTTCTTCCCATGTTAATTTATAATGAATTTCTTCTTTTACAGCTTGCCTATTTGTATCTTTTGATCATTAATCTACTGGAGAACAAATCTCATCTTATGTATTTATGTTAGACTCAATATATCTTGGACTTCCCAAATTTGCTACAAATACTTTTCTTTTTCCTTCTAACTTTAACTACACTGATTCAATTTGCGCAAAAACTTTCAATGTTGTATAATCAAAAAAATTCAATTTCATCTCCTAAGATCTCTGCTATCCCATGTTGGGTTAAGAATCTACCCTTTAATCATCACTGTGGAAGGTATCTGTATTTCCTGAGCCTCTAATTTATGACATAAGCATTTATAACTAGGTATGGATTCATTTGAAGTTGTGTAAGATATTACTGAGTCTGTTTTTCCAGACAGGTTTCTATTTTTCGAAGTAGTTTTTGTCAAATAAGTAAGTCCTTATTTCAGTAATTAGTTTTTCTCAGTTTATGAAATAAAAACTATATTCCTATGCTTTGGGAACTTGTATACCTAATCTGTTCCACTTATATGCTTAAAATATATTTTTTGAATGAGTACCCAAGTTATTTTGAATACTACAGCATCATATTATTGTTTGAGACCTAGAACTTTTAGGTCCCCTTTCTTCTTACCTAAAAACAATGTTTCTCATAAAGATTCTTGACCTTCTGGCACCTGCAGAAGAATTTTGTTATAATTTTGTCTTACTGCATAAAGTAATAACTTAGTAAGTGATAGGAATAGCACTGATTCTGCAAATTAATTTATGCAGTTATGTCATTTTTATTATATTAGCATGATATAAGCAGAAGCAATTAATTCTTCTCCAATTATTTAAATACTTATTTCTGTAAAGAGTGTTTGTAGTTGTATTCATATAATTCCTGTATATGTCTTGATGAGCAGACTTCCAAACATTCCATACATTTAATAGTTATTCTGAATAAAATGTCTTTTTCTATCTCTTACTTCTGGGTTTTCTTGGTAATATCAGAAGGTTGAAGAGTTCTATGGGATTATTTTATATCCCACTACTTCACTAATGTTATTATTTCTGCTGATTTTTCAATTGAATCTCTAGGATTCTAACAATTTCATTTTTTCTCTATGTGTATCGTCTCATTCTTTTTCTATCACTTTCAAATAATGGGATGAATAACAGCTATCCTTACCTTACCCAATCAAATTGCAAAGGTCTCATAGCAATTTTCCTTCACTAATAATGCTATTTACTTTATTTAAGAAAAGTCCAGTTATTCATTAAGTATCTTCTAGTATTTTTAACATAAATGGGTAATATATTTTGTTAAAAGCCTTTTCTGAGTCTATGTTATAATCATATGATTTTGAGTGTTTTGTTGTTAATATAGTTTATTATATTTATAATTTTCTTCATATTGAACCAATCTTGCATTCCTAGTTTAAATTCGACCCTGAAATAGTGTGCTGTTGTAGTCACTTTGCTAACATTTTAAAATTTTAATTTTTTATTCAATATTTTCCTATCAATATTCATTAGAGATAATGATCTACAGTTTCTTTTTCTAACCTGCTGCTCCCTTGTTTAGGTGTCAGGACCATATTTATCTCAGAAAAGGACCTGGGTAGGATAATAGTTTTTTCCTATTTGCAAACATTTTATATAATTTTCCTTTGTATGTCTGGTAGAATTCACTTGTAAAATCATTTGTCCTGGGCTTTGTTTTTTTTTAAAGCATTTATCTATAATTTACTTTCTCTCTCTCTCTTTAAAAGACTGGGCTGTCTAAATTCAATATTTTTTAAATTAATTTGGGTATTTTACATTTTTGAAAATATCATTTCACCTTATATATAAGATTTATTGACATAATTGGGCAAAATAGTTTCCAATGATTTCTTTGTCCTTATTTTTCCTACACTACAACTGTCCATAAATAGACAATAATGCCTAACATAAGGAAATGAATGCAGGGACACTAACACCAGATTTATGAAAATAGGCTTATAGGCCTATTTTATTATGCTGGAAGATAGCTCTCCTAAGATACTGAGGATTTGAAAATCATACTGGACAAAACTAATAAGAAGTGAAGAAAGCAGAACCAAAAGAACAATAACAATAACGACCCAATAGCGTAAATAAGAACAACTTTAAAATGACAATAGAATTTGGACAAATATAATAGTCTCTAGAAGACAGTCTAGAAGATATCATCAAGCTAATACCAAAGATGAAGGGAACAAAAATGTTACATATACCATCAGATGGAAGTGCTATAAAGATGCTTTGTTTAACTCATTTTCTTTGTTAAAAGAGAAAGTTCTATCGGAAATACTGGAAAATATTTAAAAACTAAAACTAAACTAAAATATCTAAAAACTAAAAACAAAAGCATTGGTAAAACATTAAAAAAAAAAAGTTGTGGATAGCTTCTTAAGACCAAATAGAAGTCAGCCCTTCACTTGAGAAATGTGGTAATATGGTATGTCTTCGATGAAGACATAGATACCCTTGAGTGACAATGCACTAAGAATAATACCGGTCAATATGATTCCTCAAACGAAAGAGAGACCCTGTGTTAGGATTTGTTGTTGACAAATGTTCATTTGCTTCAGTTGTGTCCAATTCTTTGTGACTTGATTTGGGGTTTTCTTTGCAAAGATAGTGGAGTGGTTTGCCATTTCCTTCTCCAGCTCATTTTACAGATGAGGAAACTGAGGCAAACAGGGCTAAGTGACTTGCCCAAGATTACACAGCTAATAAGTCTGTGAGGTTGGATTTGAACTCAGATCTTCCTGAGTCCAGGCCTCTCACTCTATCCACTGCACTAACTTGCTGCATGTTAGGATTAAATTCCCTAAAAACGATCCTTTGGCACAAATCTTTATACTTAATGTACATACCTATTTATTATTATTAATGAAGTAATCAATGGAGACAAGGTAGATGAGCAAATAATGCGCCTGAGATCTATGTTCTCTAGTCCAGTTTTGTCTCTAATTTATTCAGTGACCCTTGGGTAAGTTTTCACTCTTTCCCTTGGACAACATCTAAGGCAAAAATAATATAATTTGTCCTTAAGAAGATTAATTTATCAAACTCACAACTATATTTATTAAGAACTGCCACCATGGAATTTAATACTAAGTGGCTATATAATCTTTTACTACTGTTTGCACCAAGATATCTTTCTTACTTTCTTTGGTAGTGGTTTCTTTTGACTTAAGAGCTTGGAAATATCAGTACCATGAAGATATCAAAAGTAAAAGTTCAAAAAATAAAATAAAATCCAGAACTTCCTTGTAGCTTTAATAGGATTTTGTTTCTGTCATTTTAAACATAATCAAGTACTAAAAAATGAAAAGCCTAATAATCCTAAAAAATCCTTTCTAAAATCAATTTAAATCATCCTCTTTTATAATATGAGACTT
The DNA here is from genome assembly GCF_028372415.1 of Notamacropus eugenii. Taxonomy (NCBI): domain Eukaryota; kingdom Metazoa; phylum Chordata; class Mammalia; order Diprotodontia; family Macropodidae; genus Notamacropus; species Notamacropus eugenii. The sequence continues at coordinate 252,144,078 of NC_092873.1, read as the reverse complement.
TTGAGAAACCACATTATCTAAAAGGAAAGGGATAAGCATTTATGCAATGCCTACTTTGTGCCCGGCATTTGCAAAACACTTTACAAACCAAATCTCATTTGATCCTCACCAACAACCCTATGAGGCAAGTACTATTATTACCCCCATTTTACAGATGAGATGAAACTGAGGCAAAAAGTTAAGTGACTTGTCCAGGGTCATAGAGCCAGTAATTGTCTGAGGCTGAATTTGAACTCAGGTCTTTTTGACTCTAGTTCCAGTTTTCTATTGATTGTGCCACCAGCTCAAGAATGAAGGCAAAATACGACTGCAGAATAACATTAGCACAGCAGCCCATTTTTCATTTCAAAACCAGATGTGTAGAATAACAGACAGAGAACATCGAATAAATTTTTACCTGCACCAAGGTTAGTTGGCAGGAAAGTAGCCAAACCTACAATCTTAAATTTGGTTCCCCAGATATTAGATGTAACCTGAGCAAGATAATTGTGCTGTGAAGAAAAGAAAAGAAGAATCACAAGCTGATTTATTATTTTCCAGGAACACTAAATACTATAGTCAATTTTAAAAGCAAAGTACTTCTCAGAACAAACATCAACCCTCTAATGCCTTCTCTTATAAGCATCTCCTTTTCAGGGCTCTAGTGTGCTAAGTAACACAGGAGAATCTTCCTCTGGCACAAAGAGAAAATACCTTATTTGGGAACTTTAATTTCATTGTGTTGTCTTTTCTACTTTTTCTTTAGTTGGCCACCATAACTCTATCTGAAAAACTAGCCAGCAGATGTATTATGACTTTGCAGCCTACTTTCCCACTGAAAACTGCTTGGATTTAATATTACATAATAAATCCTTATTAGTAAGTCTATATGGCTACTAAATAACACAAATACTATATTGCTAATCTTCTTACAATAGTCTTACTTCCCACTTTGTAACTGCAGATAAAGGGCCAGTCTACTTCTACAACTATTAGTTAGATTTGATTAGTTATTTTCCACTCAAAGAACATTTAACATCGCTACTTTCTTTGTGCCACCCTTTCATTTGCAACCTGGAAATGGAAGGCCTAGAGGAAAGGGAGCATCTCACTCGTTGACGCATTTTATCTTTGATCATTTCTAGTACTTACTGATCTGTAATGTTCATAAATGACCTCTCTGTACCACACAAGCAGTCACCAAGTCAAAAACAAAAAGCAAACTAAAAGAAGTATGTTGAGTTCATCAAAATCAGACAGGTGTTGTGGATACAAAAAGACAATGTGAGCCTGGAAGGTATACACTACCTGAGTGATATCTTCTAATGGAAACTCTCTCCGAGTTAGGCTTGGTGAGCCAATTGAAGGTTTCCTAATTGGTAACCTTGGGGACCTGGATATCTCTTGAGCAGCTCGGGATAACTTTGGAGATTTTCGGGCTTCAATGTTGATTCTTCCAGAAAGCAGAATATGAAATACATATATATATATGTGATTATAGACCTTCACAGGTAGAAATATATAAATTACACAAAATTGTCTTAAACCTACAAATTGTGACTTTTAATTCCCTCTTCCCATGTTAAATAATCATTTCTCTTTCTTATCTATGGTTAGTCCTAAAGTCTAAGCTCTCAATTTAAGAAAATATATCAGTGGTATGGTATCCTATTTCCTTTGCTTTGTGCAGAAGAAAAGAAAACAATGACTGACTTTTATCCAAATATACGACATCTACGATTCTTTCCAAGATGTATTGATAGTAGATGGCACAGTGGATAAGCACTGAGTCTGAAAAGACCTGAGTTAAAAATCTGACCTCAGATACCTACTGCTGTGTGATCCTGAGAAAGAATATACGTGTGGGAAAGGGTAGTTTCTAAAAGCAAGGACCTTTGGGGTAACCCTTGTTTAACCCAGATGTATGTATGTATGCATATGTGAATGCATGTATATATGTGGTCTCTGCTGGGACTCTTACACAAAAATAGAATTCAAGACAATGAGGAATAATGTGGCAGGAAGCCATTTACTCTCATTGGTAAAGAAAAAAAATAAACCAAAAATTGATGTCCTTCATTGTTACGTTGTTACTTTATGTAACATTCTTGATTTTAGCAGACTGAATTAATAGTTTTTACTACTAGCACTACATCTGAGCAAATCCCTGAGGACTAGTTGCTTCATTAAAACATGAAGATAATACCATTTAATGTGAATCTTTCTCTAAGGAAATGTTATAAAGCTTAAATGAATAGTTACAAAATACAAAATAGGAAAGGTTACTTTTTTTGGGTGTGTATGCAAACACACATATATTAGATATATAATACTATCTATGTACACATGTATATATACACACATCAATATATTATAGATCTAATGGATTGTGTGTGTGTACATATATACATAACATATACACATAGAAATACATATATGTATATATATATGTATTTCTATATATTTGTGTATATTCCTCCTTGGGAGCAGAGACAGTTTCATTTTTGATTCTGTATTTTCAGCACTCAGCACAATGCCTGGCACATTTTTTGAATTGTTATTTGGGTCTATGATTTCTTTCTTTTTTTTTTTTAAATTTATTTATTTAACTTTTAACATTCATTTTCACAAAATTTTGGGTTCCAAATTTTCTCCCCATTTGTCCCCTCCCCCCACCCCAAAACACCGAGCATTCCAATTGCCCCTATCACTAATCTGCCTTTGTCCCCATCTTCTCTTTTGTCCTGTAGGGCCAGATAACTTTCTATACCCCATTACCTGTATTTCTTATTGCCTAGTAGCAAGAACAGTATTCAACAGTTGTTCCTAAAACTTTGAGTTCCAACTTCTCTTCATCCCTCCCTCCCCACCCATTCCCTTTGGGAAGGCAAGCAATTCAATACAGGCCATATGTGTGTAATTTTGCAAATGACTTCCATGATACTCGTGTTGTGTAAGACTAACTATATTTCCCTCCATCCTATCCTGCCTCCCATTGCTTCTATTCTCTCTTTTGATCCTGTCCCTCCCCAAGAGTGTTGACTTCAAATTGCTCCCTCCTCCCATTGCCCTCCCTTCCATCATCCCCCCTACCCTGCTTATCCCCTTCTCGCCCACTTTCCTGTATTGTGAGATAGGTTTTCATACCAAAATGAGTGTGCATTTTATTCCTTCCTTTAGTGGAATGTGATGAGAGTAAACCATGTTTTTCTCTCACCTCCCCTCTTTTTCCCCAAACTAAAAAAGTCCTTTGCTTGCCTCTTTTATGAGAGATAATTTGCCCCATTCCATTTCTCCCTTTCTCCTCCCAATATATTTCTCTCTTCACCCCTTAATTTCATTTTTTTAAAGATATGATCCCATTCTATTTCATTCACTCTGTGCCCTGTGTGTGTGTGTGTGTGTGTGTGTGTGTGTGTGTGTGTGTGTATGTAATCCCACCAACTACCCGGATAATGAAAAGTTTCAAGAGTTACAAATATTGTCTTTCCATGTAGGAATGTAAACAGTTCAACTTTAGTAAAGTCCCTTATGACTTCTCTTTGCTGTTTACCTTTTCATGCTTCTCTTCATTCTTCTGTTTGAAAGTCAAATTTTCTTTTCAGCTCTGGTCTTTTCATCAAGAATGCTTGAAAGTCCTCTATTTCATTGAAAGACCATTGTTTCCCCCTGAAGTGTTATACTCAGTTTTGCTGGGTAGGTGATTCTTGGTTTTAGTCCTAGTTCCTTTGACTTCTGGAATATCCTATTCCACGTCCTTCAATCCCTTAATGTAGAAGCTGCTAGATCTTGTGTTATCCTGATTGTATTTCCACAATACTTGAATCGTTTCTTTCTAGCTGCTTGCAATATTTTCTCCCTGACCAGGGAACTCTGGAATTTGGCCACAATGTTCCTAGGAGTTTCTCTTTTTGGATCTCTTTCAGACGATCAGTGGATTCCTTGAACACTTATTTTGCCCTCTGGTTCTAGAATATCAGGGCAGTCTTCCTTGACAATTTCATGAAAGATGATGTCTAGGCTCTTTTTTTGATCAAGGCTTTCAGGCAGTCCCATAATTTTTGAATTGTCTCTCCTGGATCTATTTTCCAGGTCAGTTGTTTTTCCAATGAGATATTTCACATTATCTTCCATTTTTTCATTCTTTTGGTTTTGTTTTGTGATTTCCTGGTTTCTCGTAAAGTCATTAGCCTCCATCTGTTCCATTCTAATTTTGAAAGAACTATTTTCTTCAGTGAGCTTTTGAACCTCCTTTTCCATTTGGCTAATTCTGCTTTTGAAAGCATTCTTCTCCTCATTGGCTTTTTGAACCTCTTTTGCCAATAGAGTTAGCCTATTTTTAAAGATGTTATTTTCTTCAGCATTTTTTTGGGTCTCCTTTAGCAAGGTGTTGACCTGCTTTTCATGCTTTCCTTGCATCTCTCTCATTTCTCTTCCCAATTTTTCCTCCACCTCTCTAACTTGATTTTCAAAATCCTTTTTGAGCTCTTCCATGGCCTGAGCCCACTGAATATTAATTTTGGATGTTTGGGATACAGAAGCCTTGACTTTTATGTCTTTCCCTGATGGTAAGCATTGTTCTTCCTCATCAGAAAGGATGGGAGAAGATATCTGTTCACCAAGAAAGTAGCCTTCTATGGTCTTATTTTTTTTCCCTTTTCTGGGCATTTTTCCAGCCAGTGACTTGACTTCTGAGTTTCTTCTCTACACCCACCTCAACTCCAGATCTGCCCAGCTAGTGCTTGGGGGCTGAGATTCAAATGCTGCTTCTCAGCCTCAGGGCTTTTGGCGGGAGTGGGGCTACTATTCAGTGTGAGATTAAGTTCAGGTGCTCAGGTCAGGGAAGGGCTGCCACACAGGGCTTAGTTCCCTCAGGGGGTTTATGCAGAGACCTCGGACAATGGATCCGAGCTCCTGCCTGCTTTGGGAGCCACTGTCTGCTGCTGCCTCCCAAGGGGGCCTGAGTTATGGAGACACCCTGCTCCCCTCTCGGGGAGCTGAAAACACCCTCTCACTGACCTTTGGTGCCTGTGGGTGGAGGGACCTGCGCAGCTGCTAGAAAGTCTGTCCCTGATGCCTTCTCGGATCTGCTCCTCTTGGTGCCGCCCGGCCAAGGCAGGGCTGGGCTCTGCTCCGGGTCCGGTGTGTGACGGACCTTTTGTGTCAGTTTTTCAGGTCTCTCTGGAACAGAAATCTCCTCCACTCTGTTGTTCTGTGGCTTCTGCTGCTCCAGAATTTGTTGCAGTTCTTCTTTACAGATATTTTATGGGCTGTGGGTTTGGAGCTACCATGTGTGTCTCTTTCTACTCTGTCATCTTGGCTCCTCCCCCGGAAAGGTTACTTTGTCTTAAGAAAAGCAAAGTGCTTTCCTCATAACAGTCCTGTGAAGTAGGTAGTGCCAATAGTAACACAGTTTTACAGATGGAGAAACTGAGGTTCCAAGAGGCTAAGTGACTTGCCCATTATCACATATCTAGCGAGTTTCTGCGCAAGGCTTTGAATACACATCTCATGACTCAAAAGTCTAGCACTCTTCCTACTACATCATATGGTCCTGAGTCTATGAAACAAGGTAATGAAGGCTTACAAAGAAAACCTATGTAGGTTGTTGTGGTGTCTCATTTAGATGCGAAAGATAGGTTATTAAGGGGTCAAATGCCTAGATCATGAGACCAAGCAAGCACCATACTGATGATGTCAGAGCACTTTAGAACAGAAGAGGATTTTTGTGAACATCTCGTACAACTCTCTCATTTCAACAAAGGAGAAAAGTAAGACCCAGGGAAGGTAATTAACTTGCTGTTCACAATCACACAGCTAGTTCATAGCAGAGATGGAACAAAAGCCCAGACTCCTGACTCCCACTGCTTTGCTCTTTCCACTAACTGCACTCATTACCACAATGCTTTGTCATTCTTTAAGACAATTCCTTAGGGAGGCAGCAGCCACTAAACATTTTTTTAAATATATTTCTTTCAATTAGAATTATAGCCATTTTATGTAAATATTTTCCATAATGTTAGACAAATTATGCCCTATCTTCGTTTCCAATTTGAGACAGAAAAAGTGAGTCAGAGGAGTATTCCTATATTGTAATTATCACTAGTAACTACAGAGAAGAGTTTCAAGGGCTAGATAGGTTTCCTGAGTGACTTTTAGGGGGAAAAATCCCAAAGCTCTAATTTTATCTGATAGAATCTTTCTAACGAAAGATCTTATAAAAATAACATCCCTACCTCAGCCCTAGTAGACTTTTTGATGTAACTGCTGTCATAATTACAATGGCAAGTAACAATATTTGAATATATATATACATATATATATGAATGTACAGAGAGAGATACTTATATAAGAACACACACAAAATCTTAAAAAAGCTGAGATTACCTGGGGAGTTTAGGTGATTTGCTAGCCCTAGAGATTTTGGGAGATTTCTTGGCAGCCCAATCATCACTCAGCTCAATATCGCTGGAATCTGAACAGTTACAGCTGTCAATCATGGTAGAAAGCAAACTGTTTCCATAGATTTCATCTGAGAAGATAGAATACCCCACCAAATTTAAGTGATATTATGGTAATGTTATGACAGCACTCTATTAAAAAAACATTTATTAAGTGTCCAATAGATTATCTCTGTAAGGTAAATCCTTTCACTTACTAAGGCTGGATATAGAGAAGGGTATATTCTTTGGGGAATGAGGGTAGTGATTTCAATTATTAATGCCTCAAGAACATGTATAATTGTATGGCAGTTTTTATTCTGTTACTGTTGGAACCAAAATGGCTGGACTATCTACTATGACTCTAGGTGATATTCAATTGAGTTCACATCTGGCTGGCAGACACTTCCTTGGAATTTTCACTAACTGTAGGACCAATAAAGACTTCAGGTCTGGCCCCAGAGAGTTAGCTCTTTTGTTAAATGTTGTGGGAGATTTTATTGGTTCCCAAACATGCTAGGGATGCAAAGAAATAAAAACGGTCAAATTCAGGGATTCTCAAGGAGTTGAGGATGTATTTATTTATAACTAATTATGAAAAGAACAATGAAACTATTTGCTGAGAATGAAGCTGGGATGGTAGCAGGCCCAACCTATGTGATCTGAAAGGTCCTAATTGTAGGGGGATATTTGTATAGAATGTTTAAATAGATCTGAGCAGCAGAAGGAGTCAGGTCCTCTAAGGTTACTCTGTCTAGCCAATTCCAAATCACTTTGCCAGTTGACTATCCTTGGTCTAAGGAAAATACTTATTGAGGCAAAGGCAGTGGAGCAAGAGGATTTTCAGTGAAAGGAACCCTGAGCAAAATTACATAGTTTTTAGATTGTCTTTGGTACTCTTCCCACCATCCTTTCTGCACTTTATGGCCTATCTCCAGACATCCGGTACAGCCTAAAGCTGTCCACTTTGGTTTTTTTTTTGCAGTTCACTCAAGTTTGTCATGTACTCTCTGGCAGTTAAGACTGCTATTATCTCAAAGATGATAATCTTAGATCAGCCTTGGGAGGAAAATAAAACAAAAACAGGATTAAAGTATTCACAGTAAGAGGCAAATGATTGATAGAGTTCTTGGGACATTTGAATTTTAAGCCTCCCTTTTTAGATCAGAAGAACTGATAAAAAAATGTGGGGAAGGGTAGTTTCTAAGACCAAGGACCTCTGTTTAACCGAGATTTTCCTCCCTCTACAATCCAAATGAGGATACTCGATTTGTTATCTTACTTTTGAAAGTCTGAGTCGACATTGCTTAAATCAAATTCATCATTGAATATGAATTCACTTGATTTAGGTTTTGTATATTTTCAGCAGACAAGATGCAAAAATTTAATTCATAAGCTTTGTAAAGCCTTAAAAACACACTCCAGCTTCCATGGGAGAAGGAACAAGAGGAGAAGAAGCTGAAGAAGAAAAAAGAACTGTGAAAGCACTTAGGAAGGTTTTGGAATTTTGAAGGGCAGAGCCTGAATATGGGGAGAGAAAATTTGGGAGAACTGAGCAGAAACTGAAGAAAAATGGAAAGGACTCCAAGACTAGGACCAAAGAAATGGTAAATGGAAAAATGGGAAATGGAAAAATACTAGTGCACAAGTGATGGGGTACAGGCTCTGGGAGCTCCCTTGAATCTTCCCACTTGATCTGGAGTTTGCCTAAGGCCATAAGCCTTCCATTATCACAAGGTCCAAATCTCTGTTACTCCTAAACTAGCCTACCCCTCCCCTGTCTGTCATCTCCAGGTAGTCTTCAGCTACTTTCCACCCTTAATTCCATTCTCTTGGTTCCTGAAGTCACCCAGTCCCATCAAGATCCTCCTTAGACTTCTCCTCAAGATATTCCCTGGACCCCTCCTCCCATCACTCCAGACTACTAGACCATCCCCACATCCTTCCCACAATCCTTTTATATAAAAGACCCATCCCATTTCCATGAAGGTGCTCAGATTCCTTATGAGTCTAGCCAATGGTGAAATTTCTTAAGAGTCTCACCAATATGGCGGATCTTTAATAAACTTTGCTTTTCTTTGGCTGAAAAAAGGCTTGAGTCAAATTCATTTGAGCAGGACCAGCATGTCAGAATTTGCAGAAGGACATGAAAAAGAAGAGAAGGTACAGAGTGATAAGAGAAGGATTTCAGTTAAGGGAGAAGGATGAAGGCTTACGACAAGAGAGGTAGTTGTGTTATGATAATTTTTTATTTCCTTTTATTAATTTTTATTATGAGGGAGCGTAGTTAGGGCTGTTTCTCTTAGAAGTTAATGAGCTGGCTGAAATCTGTCCTATGAAATGTGAAAGTTCACTTAAGGCCTCAAACATTTCTCAGAAAAGAAGTTAAAAGGGGAATCAAGGTTTGCCTCATTTGAGGATACCAGCTCTCTCCAGCTGTAGTTATCTTTGAGATGTGAAAATCTTGCCTCTCAAATGTCCCTCTGTGAACCCTCCAATTGTATTTTAATCTGTAGCCTGACTTAGTTTATGTATAGAGTCTGTTTAACTAGGTCTGTTTCCTTAGGGGATGTATAAAAATATGATCCTGTTTAACTAAGTTTGTTCAACTTTTATGACCTAAGAAGATATATGAAGTTGCTGTATGTCAAAAATTATTTCTCTTTCTCTCTAACGTATTTTTTTAGTCTTTAAAAAGCCTCCGAAAAATCCTAATCTTTGATCAGGGTTATTTTTCTGAAACCTAAGTTTGTTCCTGTATGATTTCTGCATTATGGTATATTTATTCAACAACAGTAACCTAGCACACAAAGTCAAAAGAAAGTATTCTCATGACAGTTGGTAAGAGAAGGTAAGAGGTGAGTGAGAAGAAGAAAAGGAAGCTAGATGTGAAAATTAATCCTAGAGTTAAAGAAATTCACAGGTGATTAGTCAGAGCAATCCTCTAGCAAGACAATAACTAAGGATCTCACTTGCCAAAATGAGAACAGGGATAATTCACATGTGGTGAATGGATGTTTACATTTCTCCCATGGCCAAGTGATTGATACCAGTGCTTAAAGTATAGTTTCATAATCCTTCTAGAAAAGATTAAGAGACTCAGGAATTCTTCTTCCTTCTATGTGTTCCAGGCAAGAGGTGATAAGGGCCTGGAACAAAAATGGTAGCCATGTAAATGGAAATGAGATGATCTTTTTGGCAAGTGACAGGATATGAAGAGTGAGGAAGAGGGGAGCGGCAAGAATGAGTTTGAGGCTGCACACCAGAGAGATTGGAAGGATGGTGCTGGCCTAAGCAGAGATAGGTCCAAGAGGGAAAGGTTTTGGGGGAAAGATAATTTGTTCTGTTTAGACACAAATGAGTTTGAAACACCCAATGGACAGATGGTGATGTAGTACTAAGTTCAAGAGAAAAGCTAGGTGAATATATCTGGAGGCCATCTGTATAAAAATGAGAGCTGAACATGTAAACTGATGAGTTCACCAAGAAGAAAAAGGCTGAGAGAGAAGAAAGCTCTATACTTACATGTAGGAGATGAGATATGGATGATAATCCAGCAAGAGAAATCATGAAGTAATAGCCAGACAGATAGGAGAGAACCTGTTTCCTTCTCCATACTGGTGTAGGATATTTACATCTCATAAAGTCAGAATTATCTTCACATTCTAAAGAAGCTTTCTATAGAAATATATAATGCTAAACAAGAATTTCTTGGTTCTGATTTCTGAAGACAATAATTATCTGAAGTAAAACTTGATTTTGAATTTCAAATACAAAATAATATCACCATTTTTATTATTGTACAACCACTGTAGTCTTCCTTAATCAGAAAATTCATGCAACAGCAAAAATTACTAGGCATCTAATATTATTTCTTAGACCCTAACTGCAATTAAAAAAATCTTAAAAGTCTACATAAGTTTGAATAAAATTAGCTGCACTGAGGAATTTATATATTAGTACTAAATTTAAAGGGAGCTGGGTGGCTTAGTGGATAGTACACTGGGCCTGGAGTCAGGAAGACCTAAGTTCTAAGCTGACAATCACTTAACCTCTGTTTGCCTTAATCCACTAGAGAAGAAAATGGCAACCACTCTAGCATCCCTGCCAAGAAAATCTCTTGGACAGTATGGTCCAGAGTAATGAAGAGTTAGACACAACTGAATGAGTGAACAACTAATTTTAAAAACTAATACTCTCCAATTAGGTCTCCAATTGAACCTTCAAAATTATAGAGCGTACAAAGAATATGAAAATCAAGTTTACAAGGAAAATAATATTAAATCATTCTAGCCAAACCTTAGCAATAATTCTAGAGTAAAATAGTTTTTATAGAAGCTATCAAAGGCAATGCCAAATAGGCACAATACTTCCAATAATTAAAATACACTCAAGGGGAATATGAAAATGTAAACCTGATGAAAAAGAAGGCATATCAAACTCTAACTTTCTGAAAGTATATCCAAGAAATCTTGGTCAAAGACTACGTATTACATTTTAGTGCTACTAAAAAAAAAAAAAAAAAAAAAAAAAAAAGCTTAGATTCATAGGCCTGGGAAGGGAACATGAGAGATTTATACTGTTGTTTTAGGGATATTTTTTTTTTGTCCTTATCCACCAAGAACTTAACTTTTATACTCTAAACAGAGTAATCTCCTCTGACTCTATATTGGAATAGCATTTTCTACAAATATTATATAATTCTTTAAGGTTCCTAAAAAACACCTTCCTCCCAAAAGGTATCCCACCTGTTTTGCCATCTGTTTTTGGATCCATTATGACAAATTCTGGTCGAAGCTTGCTAATACGACGCCCTTTCAGGATGGGTACTAAACCGCCAAGATATTCCAAGTAGAGTGTATAACAAGGGCCCCCTACTTCTGGATCATCTTCGGTTCGTTTCATGGTACAATGGAGTCTTTCATTACCGGCAGTTGGGTAGCTGACAAAGTCTCTCATGTTGTTGGGGTCTGGGATAGGGGGCTAAAGGTAAACACAGGTAAAACTAGGTTTTACTTCAATGAAGAGAAATAACAGAAAGAAAATTAAGATAAAAATAGTTTCTCTTTAAAAGGAAATTCTTTTTTAAATTACTGACAAACATCATTGACTGACATTTCTCTATTTTTGACAAAAAATTCCAATACTAAGATTTCAAGTACTGGCCAGAAGATAAACATCAATTGTTCTGAGATGGCAAAAAGATAAAAACTGTATTTTAAAATCTTTATAGCGTACTAGTCTGTAACACAACACATTCAATTATGCACTTCAATTTCTTTGGGGAAGATTAGTGAGATAATAAGATAGTGGCAGCTAGGTTATGAATGTTAACTTGGGTGTATGACCTAAAAGGCATAACATGGAAAAGGGGAAAGAGTGCTAAATTTTTAATCAGGAGTTTAAAATCCCAGTTTTTATCCTTTCTTTTTTTCTCCAGGTGACAAGCATTTCTTTTCTCTCCCTTGAACTCCTACAAACCCCAATTAAACGATTTAAAAAAGGAAAAATAAAATCCTCATAACAAATTAGCATAGACAAAACAAATTTCTTTTATTGGTCATGCATGTCTCAGTCTTCATTTTAAGACATCAGTCCTCTGAAAGGAGACGGGGAACACGTTTCATCATAGGTCCTTGTACTGAGGAAAGTTCTTTATTATTACACTTTCTAGTTGAGTCTTTATCTGGATCTCTGTTTCCTCTTCTATAAAATGTACCACTTACACTTCCTACTTCACTATCTGATCCTCACAACAACTCTACGAGGAAGATGCTCTTATTATCCTCATTTTAAAGAGAAGGAACTTGTGACAGAGGTTAAATAACTTTCCCAGGAGCACAGATATTAAGTGAAGGATTTGAACTCAAGTTTTCTTGACTCCAAGTCATGCGGTTTATCCACTGTGCAACCTAGCTGTTTCACGAGAAATAAGGATTAACACTGATGTTAAACACAGCAAGCAGGAAAATGTGACAGTATTTTGCTACAGTATCTTTCCACCCTGCTTGCCATTTTAATTTGCTCTTTAATCAGCATCAGCAGGTGGGTCTACTTTCTTTGTTCCATCAGCTGTCTTTGCCTTTTATTAGCATGCCTGTTTGGAGGGAGTATGGAAGAGAGGGGAAAAAGGTGGTATGTATGTCAAGAGGAGTGAGGTATTAAGTTAGCTTTACCTTAATTGTTGGAATGAAGGCAGTAGTGAGGTATGAGCACAGCCTTGGTGGCAGGGTTAACTTGCTGATATCCTTGTCATCCCTAATGGAGCTGGCAATAGCCTGCTGGCACAGGAGTTGAAGACTAGAGACCCGGTGTTCCACACGAACCACATACAAGGCAGGCCCAGATGCCATAAGTAGGCGTGAGTCCCGGTGACCCCAACAAATTGAGATTATGGGACGCTGTAGGAAGAGGATATTATAAAAGTTCACTATTTTCATTAAGTGAGAGAGTCAGGTTTCCAGATCTTTTTCACAAAACCTATTTAACCAATAATGTATCTGAACTGTATTATGGTACAGTATATTTAGAATTTTGAATTTGGTTCCCAAGAATATCTATTCTTTGATAACAATGCACAGGCGAATGTCTGCTCCTTGAGGGTAGGAATTATGAGATTTTAAACTTCTGTATACCCCAGTGCCTAGCACATAGCAGGTACATGTAGGTATGTGCATATGTATGGAATTAAACTGCGCAGCCTCAACAGTAAAAGTTGGGTCACCACAGCTTCATGGTACTAGCTTCTGTTGCCTGGGGAAGGGGCTCTGTGAGGGCAAAGCAATGTATAGAGGTACTGAGAAATAAAAGTTTTCTTTCTTTTTACTGTAATGGATTGCTATGGTGGGAAAAAGTCAAGGGGAAAGCTTGAGGAAGGGAAAGAGAAAGAAGAGTTAGGAGCAATTTCTAATGCTTCATTTCCTGTCTTCTGTTTTCCCTTCACAACTACTGAAAATGTGGCCATAGGTGGCGTACTGAGAAAAGAGAAGATTCACACGGTCAGAGAAAGGGAAATCTATGATTCCTATACAAATCAAGACTGCTTCTCTTGAGAAAATTCTAAGTTTAAAGCTGCTATTTGATAAGATTAGTCCACAGAGAGAAGCATAATGGGAAGAAAATACAGGACAATTTATTAATTCTCATCCCAGCATATGGAGTTCTAACACTAAGGCCTTGAGGGGTTTCAAATATCAGAAATTGGGCACCATATATTTTATTTTTTAAAATAAGTTTTTATTGATGTCTCCTGATGTTTCACTTCACCATAATTTCCTCTAGTACGTTTCCTACTTCTTCTCTAAGACAGTCATTCCATAAAAGACAAATTTTAAAGAGGAAAAAATCAGAATAACTGATAAACACAGCTAAAAAGAAAACCCCAACAAAAACCTATGGGCAATGTACAATGCTTGTACAAAAGAACAGGATGAGGTTATCTTCTCGTATCATGCTTGTTCTTTATAATTCTGAAACACTGACTTTTGATTTCTTTTCATGGTTTTTTTTTTGGGTTGTTGTTTACAAGCTGTAGTCATTATACATGTTGCTTTCTTGGCTCTGCTTAATTCACTCTGACATCAGTTCATGTACAGATTTCCATGCATATTTATCATATGCATAATTTCTTACAAATACAAATGACTGTCAGAATTATTCACAAACAGTGAGGAGCATTGAGGTTTAAATGTCTCCGATTCTAAATCTCATACAACTATTGGATTACTGCCTATGTCGTCTTAAGAGTTCTGTAAATTCTTCTTTTATGAATTTATATACTGACTTTAAATAAGTTTAATATTGATTTCTTTCCCATGGTTCCTTTAAAAACAATGGAGTTTCCGTGTTAATACATTTGTATGTTATGAATGTTCATTTTGTTTTTTATTTACTTATTTTTCATTTTTGTTTTAACTTGATTGCAACCACTGCCTCTTTTTTTTTTTTTGGACTAAACTGATGCTTAGTAAATGTCTTTTGTCTAGCCCTTAATTTTTATTCTGTGATTCACTTTGTTTTTAGACAGTGGAATTGTTTAATTCATTTCACATCTGAGTTATTAGAATTAGGTTTATATTTTCTCTCTCTCACACATATACACACACAAATTACGATGTTTTCCCCTCTTTCTGTACAAACATAATACCTTTTTTCTTCAGTTGTTTGGGTCTAATCTATTTTAAAGCAACCTCATTCCCCATAGTTCTCTCTTTAACCCTAAGATGCCCCCTCCCTATTTTTAACCTTTCCCCCTAGTTTTGCTTTCCTTATTAGTTTCTTTTTTCTTGCTTTTATGTACTTATTTTATTTATCCTCCCTTTTTTCCCTCTCAGATGAGTAGTCAAGTAAAATTTCCCTTCTTTTCCTGCGCTTTAACTTGTTATTTAAACTTTTCCAATTTCATTTTCTGCAATTTTTCCTAAAAAGAATTTTTCCTTCATTTTGTTCATCATTTATCATCAAAAATAATCTGTTATAGAGTTTTATTCTTTGATTCATGGTTCTTAAACTTACTCTTTTATTCTCAATATGCCTCATGGAAATAATGTTTCTAAGGTAGCTATTTTGTACTCCATTATTAACCTTTGCCCTCTCCATAGTTATTTTTTCCCCATCTGCCATGCAATCTCCCTATTAGGTCCATGCCCTCCCACTCTTCTGGGTCTACAACCTCCAATTCTCCTTCTCCTGAGGCTTGATGAGTTGTCTTTCAGAGTACTGAATTTCTAAAGATTAAATTCAATGTAAGCTTCCCATCTCCCTTTATGGAACATCTCTCTTCCCTCATGGAAGCACTGTTCAGAGAGGTAGGTACTTCCTGCCTAGGCAGCTAATGCTGGGCCTAGAGTCAGTAAGACCTGAGTTTAAATGTGACCTCAGACACTTATTAGCTATGGGATCCTGAGCAAGTCACTTAACTTTGTTTGCCTCACTTTCCTCATCTGTAAAAATGAGCTAGAGAAGGAAATGGCAAAATACTCCAGTATCTTTGCCAAGAAAGACAAATGGGATCATGAAGAGTTGGACATGATTGAAATGACTGAACAATTGTCCCCACCAAAACAAAATTTCTACCTTTCCTTGTTTCAATCCCTCCTCTTGTCTCCCTACCCATTCTCTTAGAGACTCTCTTTTTCCTGAAAAATGAAAGGAGTTGTTTTCCTGTATTTCCTTACTGTTAGTCTTTGACTTGATTAAGGAATTATCACATATTCCCCTCTCCTCTTTTATGTCTCCCCTCCCCCCTACCCCCCACATACACATCCCTATAGGTCAGGTGTTATGAGATTTACTCCATAATACTTCAGGGCTGTTTGTTAACCACCACTTTTATTTGCCTTCTGCTTTCCTCCTGGTGTTCTTCTGTATTTTCAAAGAGAAATCTCTTAAAGGTCTATCTGTTGTTATTTTTTTGCTGTTGTCCTTGACTACTGTACTTGTTTACCTTTTCTGTACTTCTGTCATTTGGGAGTGTTTCAGAGACAAGTAATTTTGCTTAGGTGTGTTTTTTTCCTCCTAAAAAGGCTTTGAATGTCTCTTTATTGGATGTCCATCTTTTTAAAAATTGATTCTTAGACTCAAGTTAGCAGTATAGGTCATGTTGGATGGCCTCTTTAATTTCTTTCCTCTTTGAACACACTACACTCCCTCCTGTGATTTCTGGTGGGCACAAAATTATTTTGTATTACTCAAATTTCCTTTCCTTTGTATTCCTACATATTTCCTTTACATTTCTAATCCTTTAAAATTTCCCTTTCCTATTATATTTAAACCTCTTTCTCCTGGTTGCCTGATTAATTTGTTGACAGTGGAAATCTCATATTTAATCATCTGTCTTGGAGTTGAGAAAGAGAGACAGACTGAGAGATACAGACAAAGAAACAGAAAGAGACAGAGAGATACACAGAATTTTTTTTCCTGGAAGAGATATACAGATTCTTTCAAATTAGTAAAAGGGGGTGGGGTAAAGGACAGACATTTATTTAGCACCTTCTGTGTGCCAGGCACCATGATGAGAGCTTTACACATATCATCTCATTTGATGGATAGGTACAATATTCTCTTATGCTCAGAATCTCTGGACAACTGTCATATTATAATAATGTTCAGGTTTTTTAACTTGAGATCTTCTGAGAGAGCTGTAATTCTTAAGTTGTCTTTACGCATACTATTTTCAAGATCAGTATGTTTTGTTTATATGGACACCATTTTTTCCTTTAACTTCATCCATTTTTGTTCTTTTCTTCCATATTATCCTTCACCTCTATGAATTTGAATTCCATTATTCTCTTTTTCTGTTTCCTTGGAGAGACTTGCCACTGTGGATTCAAGTTTTTCTATTCTGTCAATTATTTCTATTGCTAAGGTCACAAATTCTGCTCTCAAAATTCTTATTTCTTTTTTAAACCATTCAGGAACACCCTGCTGTGTTTCCATGATAACTTGGTCATTCATAGGGTCCTCTGTCTCATCTTGTGTTAATTCGTTTTCCTTTGTGTTACAGTATTTATTCTTTGATGACTCTATTCTTTTAGCTTATCTGGAAGTTAATGTTATCCTATCATTAATATATTCCCTGTAAATCTGCTTACAAACAAAGTCTTTAATTGAATTTTCTTCCTCATGAGATCCTTGGCAATTTTTGTCTTTTTTCTTTATTATCTCCTATTGCTCACTTTCTGATTCCTTCCTTTCTGATGGCAGTTTCACTTGATTGTTGTTGTGGCTGTGTTCGTCCTTTGTTGCCGAAGAAGACCATGCCATCAGAGAAATAATATGACTTGCACTTGACTTTGTTTTGAGTGAGGCAGGACTGTGCAGGTCACCAGCCTTACTTCTCTTCCAGAGTCATCTGGGTCCAGTGACCAGATATTCATCAGGATGATTGGAGATGACCCAAGATGCAATGGGAGACCTTGGCTTTTTCAAGTACTCATTTAGAGAGAGGTAATGCCCATTGAGTGAATAGGAATCTTTAACAAGTAGTCAGGGAATGGCTTTTTTAATGAGCAAAAGATAAAAAATAAATCAAACTGGGGGGGAAAAGAGAAACTGTTACTATTGATAATCACTTTAAGCTATCCATTAAGTGGAGCTTGGGCAGAAACCTATTATTGTCCAAATTATGGGCTTCAGAGTGCACTGGGTTTAAGGTTTTGGGAAAGGGAAGGAAGGATGGAAGGAAGGAAGTTAGGAAGGAAGTTAAGAAGGAAGGAAGGAAGAAAGGAAGGGAGGGAGGAAGGAAGGAAGGAAGGAAAGGAGGAAGGAAGGAAGGAAGGAAGGAAGGAAGGAAGGAAGGAAGGAAGGAAGGAAGGAAGGAAAGACATCTAGGCAGTAAACCCCAAAGAAAAGGGAGAGGGAGACAAAAGATCAAAGGTAGATTGAGGGATTAAATCCTACCTAAAATAATTCTAAATAAAGATACGTGAAAATGTTTATAGCTCTTTTTGAGGTGACAAAGAATAGGAATACGAAGGGAGCAAAACAAGTTATATATAAATGTGTAAACGCTATTGTGTTATAAGAAATGATGAAGAGGGTGATTTCAGGGATATCTGGAAGGATTTATAAGAACTGATTCAGAGTGAACAGAACCAGAACAATTTATACAATGGCAAAATATGATAATGACAAACAACTCTGAATGAATTAGGAACTCTGAATGGCATAATAACCAACCATGATACTGATGAGGTCAGGGAACCATAATGTTGAGATTTGGGGTGCTCGGAACTCCAAAATACCGACACTCCAGGTCCTGCCAAATGAATTCAACTCAAGCCTTTTTTCAGCCAAAGTAAAACAAAGTTTATTAAAGATTTGCCATATTGGGTTGACTCAAAAGAAGCCTAACCATTTGTGATTATTGTATTGACATGGAGACCAGGTAAAATCTCAGCTAGACAGAATGGGACTGAATCTAAGTACCTTAATAGAGGCAAGAGGGAGCTTACATACAGAAAGATTGTGGGAAAGATCTAGAGGTGACCAAGTAGTCCTGATGATACTAGGGTGACTGATCTAGGGTAGGAAATGGCTAGAGACAATTGGGAGGTATCAGACAATAGAGGGCTTGGGTGAAAAGTATTCAAGGATGGGCCAGAGTAGGTTAAGGGTAACAGATTTGGGTATGAAAAGCCAGATTAAGTGGGAAGATTCAAGGAGAGTTCAAGGAGGTTCCCAGAGTCTGTACCCCATCATTACCAAAGGACTAATGATGAAACACACTAGACATCTACACTATCATCTCCCACTAACACCTTAAGCTCAACACGTCCAAAATGGAACATGTCGTCTTCTTTCCCAAATTCACTGTTATCCAGACTTTCCTGTTTCTACTAAGGGCAGCAGCATCATTCTAGTAATACAAATGCATAACCTGAGTCACCTTGGGACATAACCACTCTTCTTCACCCCAATATCTAATGCACTGACAAGTTTTGTCACTTCTACCTCTGCAACATCTGCTCTATACATCTCCTATCTCTTCATTCATACCACTTCAGGACCTCTTTAATTTTTTTTCATGGACCATTGTAATAGTTGAATAATTGATAATTATTTTTCACATGCCTGCCAAAATAATCTTCTTAAAGTGCAGGTCTGACCATGACTTCATTGACTCAAGAATCTTCAGTGTCTCGCTAATAAAATAAATTTCTCAACTTCACTTTTAAAGCCCTTTACTGTGTATCTCCAGCCTATTTTTCTAAATCTACTTCCCAATAATATGGTAAATTAATATGGCAAATAACCCTCTGACATATATTCTGTTCTGATCAAACTGGCCTTTTGTCTGTTCCCTAAACTTTGTGTTACATTTTCTTCCTTCATGTTTTCGGATAGACAGTTCCTCATCCCTGGAATTCATTCCCTCCGCAGCTCTCTCTCTTAAAATCCTTAGTACTGTGGGAGTGAGAGGAAATTAGAATTATTTTAGTAAATGTAGAAAGTAAACTCCTTGAGAGAGCTTATATAATTTTATTTCTTCATTCATAGTGCCTCACATTCTTTGTATATAATTGTTTAACAAGTACTTGGATTGAGTGGAAAAGAATTTAGCCTGAAAAAATGAAGACTGTAAGAACACTTAATCATAATTTTAAAGAAGTAGCTATATAGAGCAGATTCTTAACTTTTTTTTTTGGTCACAGACTTTCGAGGAAGGAAAAGAAAACTATGAACTATTTCTCACAACAGTGTTTTAAATGCATACAATAAAAACATTACTATTAGGATTTTAAAGTTAGTTCTCAGTTTTCCCCCATCTCTACACTTATATTTGCACATGGCTGGTAAGCATCAAATAACAGAGAAATTTTAACCTGGGTTCTTCTGACTCCAGAGTTAGTGCTATTTTCCCTATACTAGCCCCCCCCACATCCAACACATTATTAAAGAATTTATATTAAATTAAGTTGGGGCCCCTAATTGCCCATTTTTACAGGGAAATACACTGGGGCAAGGGAAACAAATGCTAATTTAATTTGTTTCTCTTGGGAGTGAACCTCTATTGAAAAAGACAAGCTACCAAAAAAAATGGAAAAGATAGAACATTTTTCCAAATTCTTTATAATTACAAGGAAGAACTACCAGTTAGTTAAGACTATTGTCTCTAGAAGCTTCTTGAAAATTCAGCATTAATAACTGAATTGTTATCCTGTCTTAGGCAAAGGGATCACACATTTAGAGACAGTTCAATTTCACTTTACAGATGAAGAAACTGAGGCCCAGAGGGGAAGTGGTTTGCCCAAGGTCACATGGCTAGTAAGTATCAGATGAAGGATTTGCATCTTCCTGACAGCAAGCAGTCTATTCACTACCCACTGCCTTAATGACCATCGTAGGTAGGGGTTCATATGAAATCTCTTTAAATTTTGATTGCATACTGAAATTCCTTATATGATAGGCCATCTCAATGTTTTGCATTTTACTTACATTTTGTTCTGGTTAGTTTTCTGGGATTATTCATTTGCTAGCCCCATCTCACTCTCATGTATTATTTTTTTATTAGCAAAATATGGAGCTCACAATTTGATAGAGCTCTCATTATGCTGTGTGTTCCTGGGTTTAAAAAAAGAATGTGAGTTGCATTAAACATTATTTTATCATATCAGGGCTGAAAACAGTACCCAGGAGACTAGAACAAAATCTCCCATGTCACTTTTTAATGCCTACTGTTATTCAATCACCCAGGATCAACTATTAAGAGTACTAGTCAACTGTTAGCTCATCATTTAGCTTATTCCAAGCTCAGTGTCTTCCCAAAATTCTCCACCTAGTAAGAATAACATTTCCTTAAAGGAAAATACCAACTACTCACAATTTCAATAAACTTTATAGCAGTACAATAAGGGATTAATGTTTGTGTTTGTACAGCTGCTGCCTGATACAAAAAACTCAGCTATAAATTTTGGAATACACTCTTTTCCTCAAATCACATAAAGTTTCTATTTTCGGAATTGATACTTGAATCTATGAAGCTGATAACATCCAAGCCTATGTGTGGCCAGATAAGATCATATTCAAAACACAATGAAAACATATATTCAGTGTGAGAAAAAAAACTTACAAAAAAACCTACATTTTAGTGAGTGTATTAACTGGACTTTATATATTTTTTTTCCATTTTTAAAAGGACCCGTAGAAATAAGGAGAAATCTCATAAAGCAAGAGAAAGAACTCACTGTTTTCACTAACAGTTAGAGTGGAAGAGAGCTTATGTTTCAATAGAGCTGTCAAAATACTTTCAAGTGGCTCCTAGACAGTTTCATTATTCTTCAAGATTTTTAGATTCAGACAACTAAATGGACTGAATATCACCTTGATACAAGTTACCTGCATAGCTAAGGAACTGGAAGTTTATCAGCAGATGGTTCATCTAAGCAATCAAAGCTATAAAATGGTATTAGATATAAAATGTTAACCGTATGACCTTGGTTGAATAAATACAATGCTACCTGATGTTCATCAATATTGACAATGTCATCAGTATTAAAATGATTACAGCAAAAAATACAATTTTCAAGATTCATGTATGATGGAGGAAGAAGATACTAGGCAAGGGGGAGAGTCAGTGAAAATGTCTGGAAATGACAGCCAAGTGGAAGATGGCCTGGAGTGGGAAGAGACTTGTTTTCCTAACTTTTTTAAAGTCCCATGCTCAATTGAGTGACTTGCTCTTTTCTTTTTCTTTTATTAATCACTGCTTTTAGAGGTACAGATTGTCTATCCTCTAAGGCATGGCCTAGAACCAGATTAAAATGTAACCGAAAAAGATTTAGTGAAATACAAATAAAATATAATTTATGGTTTTCTAAGTCATAGAGCCCATGGGGAACTGTTTCTTTTTGAGTCTGACACCACCACTCTAAGGACAACTTTGGATGCAGTCCTTAAGTTCTGGCATACTCTCTCACTATTGTACTTTCATTTCACGAAGTTTTCTAGTATTTCTAAGATTTGTTCCTCAACCTATTGATTCTTCAGGCTTGTTATTTCATCTCAAATTAATTTTCTTCAAAGGTTTTTTTATTGAGAAATTTTTATGCCCTGTGAAATAAACTTTTTGTCTTTCCATTTAGTGATAACAGGAGATCTATCACAGCCGATAATATCTATTAAGTTTCATTTAGATCCTTAACTTCTTTCTAATCTTTTTGTTAAATTTGTCTATCTGAAAGGATAAACTGAGATCAGTTTCCCTGCTTTCCCCGCCCTGAAGTTCAATTAACTTTCCATTTAAGTACACAGATTCTGTTTGGTAAGATATGTGAGTGTATGTGTGTGTACATGTGTATATATATATATATATATATATATATATATATATAAAATACTGATTTGTTATTTATGGTAGCTTTAAGTATAATGTGTTTTCTCTGCTTATCTTGTTCATCATCTCTATATTTATCAAAGCCTTATCTGAAATCATAATTGCTTCTCATTTTGTTGAGTTTATCAGAAGCATAATAGATTCTACTCTAGTGCCTTATTTTAGGTCTCTGAAAATCATGTTTCAAATGTGTTTCTTGTAAACAACATATTACTGGATGTTGCCTTTTAATTCATCCTATAGTCATTTTCCATTTTAGGGATGAGTTCATCCCATTCACATCAACAGTCATTTACTATTAATTTTGCATTTCCCTCCATCCTTTTTTTTAAACTTTTTTCTTCTTTTTGCCTCCAATGTCCTCTTTACAGACAAGAAGGTAAAAGAGCAGAAGTTTGCCTAACCCTTGTATCCTATAAATGAGTGTCTGCTTCACTTCTGTTGTCCTTTTTCTCTTTGCCTCATCTGGCCACAAGTTTTTACTCTTATTTAGTTTCCTTTTAAACCTCTCCTCACCTTCAACACTCTTAAATTGGAGTTTGTTTTGCTTATGATTAATCCATTACCTATTTTTCCTGCCCTTCCTCTTTTCCCCTTCCTGTCCTGTCCTACTTCCCTGTCGCATTTAATGTATTTCTATGCCACAATCCTTGTGTGTCTCTGTGTGCATGTATATTTGTTCAATTTTGCTTTGTGCAGTTCAGATGAAGGTCAAGTTTATAAGATACATATGCACGCATGCACAGACACACACCCTGAATGTCTGAATACTCTTTATTTCCATTGATCCCTACAATATGAGATAGTGATTTTGCTCTCTTTCCTCCTTTCTTCTCCAGTGCAGAACTCTATATATACAATTTCCATTTTCTCCTGAGACCATCAAAACAGAACAAAAACACCTGAAGTCCTCTTTTACCTTTCTCCGTGACCCCCTGAAGATGCAGGAGTTCTGAGAAGACACTTGTTTCTTTGTCTCATACTGGCACGTAAGAACTTTATTCATATATAGTTGTTTTCAACTGATCAAAAGTTTTTTGTACATTTCTGTATTTCTCTTGACTTCTGAGTTTTTATTTCAAAATACCTATTTAATTCTGGACTTTTTTTTAAAAATCAGGAATGCTTATAAATTCTCCTTTTCATTAGAAGTGCATTTTTTCCCTTCTAAGATTATACTGAATACTGCTATATAGATCATTCTTGGCTGTAAGTCTTTATATTTTACCTTTTAGAATTTCATATTGCAAACTCTACTCTCCTTGGTAGTGGTAATTGCAATATCTTGAGTGATCCTGACCATGGCTCCTTATTTGAATTCCTTTTTTTGGAAGGTGAGGGAAGGAAGTGAGGATTTGTTATTTGTATACCCCATCACCCCCATTCCTACATTCTCTTTGATCTTTACAAATATCTATAGCTTGTGGTGGTTTTTCCCATGCAATCCAAAATAAATTCTGTTACCAACTTCTAAATCCTTTCTTGTCTCTTATTTCATAATGCATAGAAAATACTGAAGACTATGCAAAGTGAAGTGAGCAAAAGCAGGAGAACACTGTACATAACAGCAATATTGTAAGAATGATCAACTGTGTATGACTTAGCTACTCATTTAAAGACAATGGCAGAAGATATTGCAAAGGATCCATGATGAAAAATGCTATTTATCTCCAGAGAAAGAACCACTGAACTCTGAATGCTGATCAAAGCATACTTTTTTTAACTTTAGTTTTAGTTTTTTGTCTGTGTTTTCTTTTACAAGAATAGCATTTTCCATCATAAGTCTTTTGCTATTCTTTACAATATAGCTGATATGGAAATATATTTAGCATGACTTTACATGTATATTCAATATCAAATTGCTTGCCTTCTTGAGGGGGAAGAAAAAGAACTTGGAATTCGGTTTTTTAAAAAAAGACTGCTAAAATTTTTACATGTAATTGGGAAATATTTAATGAAGTAAAATACATATTTAAAAAAAAGGACAGTTAACACCAAAAAAAAAATATTGAAGACTAAAAATAGATCAGATGAAACTAAAATTACCAACTTCTCATTTTGGCAAAGCATCAGAATTCCATCTATTGAACTGTACACTTACTCTGGGAAACATGTTTCAACATCAGTACTCTGAAGTTACTTCATGTATCAATTTCTAAGTTTTTTTACTTTGTATCACTGTAGTAATCATGTAAATTGTTCTGGTTATATTTATTTCATTCTATATCAGTTCATTCAAATCCTTCCAATTTCTTCTGAATTCTTTTTTGCCATTTCTTATAGTATAATTACATTTTATTATATTCACATACCATTATTTTTGAGTCATTCGCCAACTGATGGGCACCCAGTTTTTCTGGGTCTTTGTTGCAATATGAAGTATTGCTATACATGTTTTTGTACATCTGGGTCCTCTCCCTCTATGTTTGTAGGCTTCTATATATATTTGTAGGGGTATTGTGTCAAAGGGTATATGCCTACTTTCCCACCTGTGTTAGGAACAAAATTATCTATGAGAATTCCTTGCCCTGTGGGCTGAGTTAACCCAGATAAATGTATTCTTGTTGAGTATCCTTTCTGTGGTATGGCAAGTAAACTTTTTGTTAAAACAATGACCTTTGAGCATCTCATTTTGTTCTGATTCCAAACCTGCAGCATATTACAACCATTTATATAAAATTTTTATGAGAATAATTTATAAATGCATCTAGGGCATTCTCAATGAAGGTATTAGTAGAGAATAAGCAAGTTCTTTTGCAAATGATATTATACAAGGGGCCACATTTTTACAATCAAACAATTATTAAAATATGTAGAAAATACAAGAGACCACTGTGCTTACTGTCTGATTACTATAAAAAAAGGCATTCGATTCATTAGAACAAAATGCACCATCGAAGATTGTCTCACATACATACATCAAAATTATGCAAAATTGTATGAGGGACTTGAAAGGTAAATTTGTTTAATTACTATCTTCAAAATTATCAAATAAGAGATAAGATAGGGAGATATATGCTCACCACTGTCACAGAAGAGATCCAGTGCAGAGTTTAAGTTAAAAAGGGGTTTTCTATGGATGCTGAGGCTCACCAGATGTTCTTATTTTACAAAAGACATGTTGTTGCTTGTATAAAACCCAGGACAGTGCAGAGGCTCCTGGACGAAATCCATACCCACTCAAATTTAGCCCAACCAGTCACCGGGGAAAAAACTAAACAAACCAATTAATAAAACCTATTGTCTAGACCATGGCTTTCATCTAGATGGACAACCTATAGAAAGCCTGCCCACCACTAATGGATACTTTTGTACAAAAATTGCAAAACAGCACAAATTCTACCCATAATTAAACAGGAGGAAAAAGAAAGGAGACTGGATGGACTTTAAAAAATCAGAGAGCTCATTCAATGATTTCAAACTTCTCCCTAAAACAAAGACCCACTTAAAAAAAAAAAAGTTTTCATTTATATCTTTTAAAATTTCACCTATTTTTACACTGAATTCCTTCTCACCTATACAGAGAACCATCCTTCATAACAAAGAATAAAAGAACTGAAAAAAAGTTCAGCAAAACTAACAAACATCAAAAGTCTGACATTATATGCAGTGTTTTAGACACATAGTTCCCAAGCCCATTTTTTTAATACCAGTAGTCTGCTGGTCATACTGTATGTCTATGGGTCATGTAAGACTACAGTTTCTGAAGAAATAAAATTGAGAAATTTGAGAAGACAATGGAGGTACATGGAAGCATGCAGCAACATATAACATACAAGAAGTATAAAGAACCAGAGTAAGGATTTCATCATGAAAAAGTATGATAGAATAAAAGATAGCCCGGTCATATTTAAGAATAAAGAATAACCTATGGATGGGATGTGTCTTTCTATGATATCCTCATATTGTCAAGAGAGTAAGGCCTCTGGGGCAAAATTATGAAAAAACACAGAGAAGAGATGCACAGGATGGGTAAGTAAGAATGAGTTGCAATCTACAACACTGGAGGGAATATTCACACTGACAAGACAGCAGATGCATTTGAGTTTGAGTATCCCTAGCATCTGGCATAATGTCATATGCATAGTAAGTGCAGAATAAATTCTTATGATGAAAGTGGAAAGAGACTATAAACAGTAAGAAGAGTCAGGAGGTCGTTATAATAACCCATGCAAGATATGAAAAAAATCTTAACTATAACGGGTCTGGTATGAAAAGGCAAGAAAAGATGGGAAAGATACTACAGAGGTAGAGTCTATATTATTTGACAAATAATTAGATATAGGGTAGAGAGGAAGAATGAAAAGGTCATAAATGACTCTGAGGTATCATGCTTGCTATGTTACTTGGAGGATGGTTTGGGGAGGGGCAAATCTTTTGGAAGAATCTTAGTTTTGGACAGAATGATTCTCAAGTGTAGTTGAACATCTAGGTGGACATCACACCCATCAGGAAGCTGGAGGCATGAACTGGTATGCTAAAGAAAAGTAGGGAGTACAGAGAAAAAATTTGGAGTCATCTACTTAGATAGGATAAATGATACCACAAGAGTTGATGAATTTACCATGAAAAAGAGAAAAGCATAGGGAAATAAGAGGACTAAGTAAAGTGAAAGAACCCCAAATTTAAGTGAGAAAATGAAAAGCCAGGGGGCGGAGCCAAGATGGCGGAGTGAAAGCAACGACTCACCCAAGCTCCTGGAAAAACTCCTGGAAAAACTCCTCTGGATATCTCTGGGGGGAGAGTCTGACCAGACTTTGGAGGTGTAGAATCCAGTGGGTGACGGACTGTGACGGATTCGGAGCCCAGGCTGGACCGGAGGGTCCACGGGAGGGATCTGTTCCGCGGGGGTAAGACCCCGGCGCACAGCGCAGCGCGGTCAGCACGGCAGGGCAGAGGGGACCAGAGGAGCCCGAGAGTGGCGGGTGAGACCAGCGGAGCAGGAGATAAGCCAGGCTAAGCCGGTGGGAGCCGCTGAGTGCCAGACATCAGCGCAGCAGCCCTTGAAATCTTCAACCTGAAGATGGACTTCGGTGGGTCACTACTTGAACTTCCAGGAACTGGGATGGCAGAGTGATCAGTAAGTGCTCTCTCCTCCCCCCTGATGACCGTGAAGGAACCATAAAATTCTTCCCCAGATTAATCCTGGATCAGCGGGAACAGCAGAAGGGGGCGGGTGGTCTTATAACACCAGAGGATGGAAAAGTGGCAAAGGGGGATTCTTCCTACAGTGGCAGAGACGGCTGGAGGGACAGACGACCCAGGGCAGAGAAAATTCGCACTGATACCCAGGCAAGCCTCAGAGCCGGGAGACGAGCCCCAGGAGGGGCAGGAACACGCGTTAGCTTCTAGGCGTGCCCCAGCCATCCAGGGGAAAAGGGAAGACAATAGGGAAGCTGGGATCACCATCCCCTGACCTTGCCTTTGCCTCAAGTCAGCTGAGGAGATATCCTGAGACCAGACCACTCCTCCCCCACACACCTAACAAGCTAACCCCAGGGTTGATCGGGGAAACAAAAAACAAAAGCCCGCTTTTAGCCTAGACACACATCAGCTCAACTTAAAGATCTGTACCTTCTGACTGAAAGAACCAAAAGCTACAACACTCAGCCAACATCATGAATCGGAAAAAGCAGACGAAAAGTGAAAAAACCATAGAATCTTTCTATGGGGATAAGGACCAAAACACAAACACCAAAGAGGTCAGAGCTGAGACTGTACTTCCATCTGAAACCTCAGATGGGACTATGAATTTCTCCCAAGCACAACTAGATTACCTGGAACGTCTGAAGAAGGATATAAAAGAAAAACTGGCCAATGATTTTAAAACTATAAAAAAAGAATTCACTGATGAGAACATCACCCTGAAAAAGAAAATTGAAGAAATGGAAAAGGAAGTTCAAAAATTAACTGGAGAGAATAATTCCCTAAAAGGAAGAGCTAATCAAATGGAAAAGGAAACCCAAAACCTAATTGGGAAAACTGATCAGATGGAAAAGGAAACCCAAAACCTAACTGGGAAAATTGGTCGAATGGAAAAAGTACAAAAATTAAATGGAGAAAATAGCTCCTTAAAGGGAAAAATTGGTCAGATGGAAAAGGAGATGGAAAAGCTAACTGAAGAAAACACTACGATGAAGATTAGAATTGGGCAAGTAGAAACTAATGACTCAATGAGGCAACAAGAATCAGTCAAACAAAATCTAAAGAATGAAAAGATAGAAGAAAATGTAAAATATTTAATTGGAAAAACAACTGACCTGGAAAATAGATCCAGGAGAGAAAATTTAAGAATTATTGGCCTGCCAGAAACCCATGATGAAGAAAAGAGTCTGGACAATATCTTCCAGGAAATCATCAAGGAAAACTGTCCAGAAGTACTAGACTCAGAGGGCAAAATAGTCATCGAAAGAATCCACCGTTCCCCTCCCGAAAGGGATCCCAAACTCAAAACCCCAAGAAATATCGTTGCCAAATTC
This sequence comes from Notamacropus eugenii, assembly GCF_028372415.1. Taxonomy (NCBI): domain Eukaryota; kingdom Metazoa; phylum Chordata; class Mammalia; order Diprotodontia; family Macropodidae; genus Notamacropus; species Notamacropus eugenii. The sequence goes on along the minus strand of NC_092873.1, from coordinate 252,115,345 downwards.
CAGAGCTATCAAGTGAAGGAGAAAATACTACAAGCAGCCAGAAAGAAACAATTCAAATATCAAGGACACACAGTCAGGATCACACAGGACCTTGCAGCTTCTACATTAAAAGATCGAAAGAATTGGAACCCAATATTCCGTAAGGCAAAGGAGTTGGGACTTCAACCAAGGATCAACTACCCAGCAAAGTTCAGCATAACATTTCAGGCAAGGAGAAAGTCATTCAACGAAATAAGGGATTTCCAGAGCTTCCTGACCAAAACACCAGAACTCAATAGACAATTTGATCTTCAAATGCAGGTCTCCAGAGAATCATAAAAAGGTAAACAGAGGGGAAAAAACAAAAACAAAAACTTCCTACTCAATTAGGGCAAACTGTTTACCTCCCTATAAGGGAAGATGATACCTGTTAATCTTGAGAACTGTGCAGCTATTATGATAAAAGGGATATATGTAGAGGGAACGGGCATAAAGTAAATGATGTCATGTCAAAAATATGATTTAAGTATGAGAAGGGAATGTAATAGGAGGTGTGGAAAGGGGGAAGCAGAAAATGGCAAATTATATCACAGGAAGAAGTACAAAACTATAGTAGAGGGAAGGAGGGGAGGGAGATGAGCATTGTTTGAGAGGTACTCTCATCTGATTTGTTCAAAGGAGGGAACAATAATCTTAAGCAGATAATCCTAACTAGCTCTATAGGTAGTAGGAGGGGAAGGGGGAAGAAAGGGGAGGGTGGCTAAAAGGGAGGAAAGAAGCAATAAGAGTAAAGGGGACTAAAAGGGAGGGGGGTCAAAAGAAGGAGGGGAAGGCTGCAGGAGGAGGGGGAGAAAAGTGAATACTATTGAGGAGGGGAAGGGAGACGGGAGAGCTAAAAGCACAAATGGTGGGAAAGAGGTTGGAGGGAAATACACAGATTGTAATCATAACTGTGAATGTGAATGGAATGAACTCTCCCATAAAACGGAGATGGATAGCAGAATGGATTAAAAGCCATAATCCAACAATATGCTGCTTACAAGAAACACATTTGAAACGGGGGGATACACATAGGATAAAGGTCAAAGGATGGAACAGAATATATTGTGCTTCAGCTCATGTAAGAAAGGCAGGAGTAGCAATCCTAATCTCAGACAAAGCAAAAGCAGAAATAGATCTAATCAAAAGGGATAGGGATGGAAACTATATCCTGCTAAAAGGCACCATAGACAATGAAGCAATATCATTACTAAACATGTATGCTCCAAGTGGTATAGCATCCAGATTCTTAGAGGAGAGGTTGGGGGAGTTGAAGGAAGAAATTGATAGCAAAACTATACTAGTGGGGGACCTCAACCTCCCCCTCTCTGAACTCGATAAATCCAACCTCAAAATAAACAAGAAAGAGGTTAAGGAGGTAAATAAAACTCTGGATAAGGTAGATATGATAGATCTTTGGAGAAAATTAAATGGGAATAGAAAGGAATATACTTTTTTCTCAGCGGTACATGGAACATTTACAAAAATTGACCATGTACTAGGACATAAAAATCTCACAATCCAGTGCAGAAAGGTAGAGATAATCAATGCATCCTTTTCAGATCATAATGCATTAAAAATTACATGTAATAAAAGGCCATGGAAAGAGAAACCAAAAATCAATTGGAAACTAAATAATCTAATTCTAAAGAAGGGTTGGGTTAAAGAAGAAATCATAGAAACAATCAACAATTTCATTCGAGAGAATGACAATAGTGAGACAACATACCAAAACTTATGGGAAACTGCAAAAGCAGTTATTAGGGGAAGTTTTATATCTCTGAATGCTTACATAAATAAAATAGAGAAAGAGGAGATCAATGACTTAGGCTTGCAGTTGAAAAAGCTAGAAAAAGAACAAATTGAAAATCCCCAAGTAAATACCAAATTAGAAATACTGAAAACCAAAGGAGAGATTAATAAAATTGAAATTAAGAAAACTATTGAATTAATAAATAAAACCAATAGTTGGTTTTATGAAAAAACTAATAAAATTGATAAACCTTTGGTCAATCTGATTAAAAAAAAGAAAGAAGAAAACCAAATTACTAATATTAAAAATGAAAGGGGTGAACTCACCTCCAATGAGGAGGAAATTAAAACAATAATTAGAAACTACTTTGCCCAACTTTATGCCCACAAATTCGATAATCTAAACGAGATGGATGAATATTTTAAAAAATACAAATTGCCCAGATTAACAGAAGAGGAAGTTGAATACTTAAACAACCCCATCTCAGAAAAAGAAATTGAACAAGCCATCAATGAACTCCCTAGGAAAAAATCTCCAGGGCCAGATGGATTCACAAGTGAATTCTATCAAACATTTAAAGAACAGTTAATTCCAATACTACATACACTATTCTTGAAAATTGGGGAAGAAGGAGTCCTCCCAAATTCCTTCTATGATACAAATATGGTTTTGATACCCAAACCAGGAAGAGACAAAACAGAGAAAGAAAATTATAGACCAATTTCCCTAATGAATATAGATGCAAAAATTTTAAATAAGATTCTAGCAAAACGAATACAGCATCTTATCACGAGATTAATACATTATGATCAGGTAGGATTCATACCAGGACTACAGGGCTGGTTCAATATTAGGAAAACTATTAGCATTATCGATCACATCAACAACAAAGCTAACAAAAATCACATGATTATCTCAATAGATGCAGAAAAAGCTTTTGACAAAATACAACACCCATTCCTACTAAAAACATTGGAGAATGTAGGAATAAAGGGAACTTTCCATAAAATAATAAGCAGTATCTATCTAAAACCTTCAGCAAGCATTATATGCAATGGGGATAAGCTAGATGTATTCCCAATAAGATCAGGGGTGAAACAAGGTTGTCCATTATCACCACTATTATTTAATATGGTACTAGAAATGTTAGCTGTAGCAATTAGACAAGATAAAGACATCCAAGGAATTAAAATAGCCAAAGAAGAAACTAAGTTATCACTCTTTGCAGATGATATGATGATTTACCTAGAGAATTCCAGAGATTCAAGTAAAAAATTACTAGAATTAATAAAGAACTTTGGCAAAGTTGCAGGGTACAAAATAAACCCACACAAATCTTCTGCATTCCTATATATTAGCAACAAAGTCCAACAGCAAGAGATAGAAAGAGAAATCCCATTTAAAGTTAGGGTAGACAGTATAAAATACTTAGGAGTCTACCTGTCAAAACAAACCCAGGGTTTATATGAACACAATTACAAGACACTTTTTGCACAAATAAAGTCAGATTTAAGTTAAGTGGAAAAACATTAGTTGCTCATGGGTAGGCCGTGCTAATATAATAAAAATGACAATTCTACCCAAATTAATATACTTATTTAGAGCCATACCAATTAAACTATCAGACAATTACTTTCTAGAGCTGGACAAAATAATATCAAAATTCATTTGGAAAAACAAAAGGTCCAGAATATCAAAGGGACTAATGAAAAGAAATGCTTGGGAAGGTGGCCTAGCGCTACCAGACCTCAAACTGTACTATAAAGCAGCAATTATCAAAACCACTTGGTATTGGCTAAGAAACAGAGAGGTAGACAAGTGGAATAGACTTGGCACTCAAAATGCAGTAGGCAAGGAATATAGCAACCTTCTGTTTGATAAACCCAAGGACCCCAGCTTCTGGGATAAGAACTCATTGTTTGACAAAAATTGCTGGGAAAACTGGATAACAGTGTGGTGGAAATTAGGCATAGACCCATACCTGACACCGTACACAAGAATAAAGTCCAAATGGGTACATGATTTAGGTATAAAGATTGATACCATGAATAAACTGGAGAAGCAAGGAATAGTGTATTTATCAGATCTATGGAGAAGGGAAAAATTCTTTACTAAAGGAGAGATAGAATGCATTATGAAATGCAAAATGGATAACTTTGATTACATTAAACTGAGAAGTTTTTGCACAACCAAACCCAATGCAACCAAAATCCGGAGGGATGTAGTAAATTGGGAAAGAATTTTTACAGCTAAGCTCGGGGATAAAGGCCTCATTTCTAGAATATATAGAGAACTGATCCAAATGTATAATCATACAAGTCATTCCCCAATTGATAAATGGTCAAAGGATATGAACAGGCAATTTTCAGAGGAAGAAATTAAAGCTATCTATAATCATATGAAAAAATGCTCTAAATCACTATTGGTTAGAGAGATGCAAATCAAAACAACTCTGAGGTACTACATCACACCTATAAGATTGGCAAACATGACAGAACAAGAAAATGATAAATGCTGGAGAGGATGTGGGAAAGTTGGAACACTAATTCATTGTTGGTGGAGCTGCGAGCGCATCCAACCATTCTGGAGAGCAATTTGGAACTATGCCCAAAGGGCTACAAAAATGTGCATACTCTTTGACCCAGCAATATCGCTACTAGGACTACATCCCCAAGAGATCATAAAAATGGGAAAGGGTCCCACATGTACAAAAATATTTATAGCAGCACTCTATGTAGTTGCCAAAAACTGGAAGTCAGGGGGATGTCCATCAATTGGGGAATGGCTGAATAAATTATGGTATATGAATGTAATGGAGTACTATTGTGCCATAAGAAATGATGAACAAGAAGACTTCAGAGAGGCCTGGAAGGACTTATATGACCTGATGCTGAGTGAAAGGAGCAGCACCAGGAGAACTTTATGCACAGCAACAACCACAGTGTGTGAGAGTTTTTTCTGGTAGACTTAGATTTTTGTAATAACACAAGAACTTCTTACCAAAAAAAAAAAAAAAATCCCAATGGAGGATCTCAAGGCAAAATGCCTGCCACACTCAGAGAGAGAAATATGGAAGTCACTCACATATTGTAGCAGATCATGTTTGTGTATGTGTATGTGTTTGTGTATCATGTTCTGATTTGTTATACGATTTCTTTCATTTATCTTAGTCTGACTACATAGCACGACTATAGTGAAAATATACTCAATAGGAAAGTAAAAAAAAAAAAAAAAAAAGAAAATGAAAAGCCAGCAAATAATATAAGTAATAGGTCAGAAAGCCTAGAAGAGAATTATGGGAATATAATGTCACAGAATCCAGAGTGGATAAATTTAATGAGGAAAGAGGTAGTCAATAGGGTCAGATGTTGCAGAGAAGCCAAGTATAAATAAGGACTAAAAGACCTCTGAATTTGGAGATAAGAAAGTCATTAAGACTCTTGTGAAGAACAATTTAAGCACAGTGGTGAAATGGAAACCAGAACATGACAGGATGAGGAGTAAAGAAGTAAAATCAATAAGAATAGATTGATGTTTCTAGAATTTCTCTAGTGAAATAAAGAAATTAAATATATGTAGGAATGTAGGAAATGTACCAACTAATATTTGTAGGGCTCAATTTTATTATAGATAATAAAACATTACACAGTAAGTTTGTTTTTCCACTTCGACAAATAACTGGAAGACAATGGCATTGACAATAGCATCCTGTTGCTATGTATTTCCTTACCTGCACAGGTGTATCCAGCGTGAAGATGTGTTCTCCACGAACATTATAGAATTTGACCAGGGCACTCTTCAGAAAGGTACCATTGGCAATTTCAACTAGTTGGTTCTGTTTCTCCATGCCAGCTACTGCAAGCAAATCTCCCTGTGTGCACCACTGGACGACTACCTCTGAAATCACAAAGACATAATCAAGAATAGGAAATTAATTCACCCTGAACTTACATACAGAAAAGAGTTACAAGCTTCTAAAGTACTTTTTAAATGGAGAATCTATGGTGGAAACAAGAGAGGGAGGAAGGAGAGAAGTGGGGAGAGAAGGATGAAAGGTGAGAGGAGGAAGGGGGAAAAGAGGGGAGGTAGGAGGAGAGAGGGAAGGATGGAGGGAGAAAGATCATGGCTTCACCAAAAGTATACACTCTAGATAATTTTTATTATATTAGAACCCTGTGCAAAACATCTCTTTAAGTCAATTTGGATATCCCACATGTTAAATTATACGCTTTGAAAAATAAATAACTATAACAGGCAAAAAATCTGATGCAACATAGTTAGCATACATCATTGTGACTCTTTATCTTTCAGTAGCAGCATAGTGAAGGTGTCTGTTATATTTCTAGATAGGGACTCAGCTGAATCTGTTATGTATTTGTAGTACACAAAATAACTATGCAGGTTGTATCTTGTAAATCACTTCTCAAAAATAACAATGTTTCTGAATGTTAAGATCAAAGTAAGTTAAATATAAAATCAAATTATTATCCATTAGATTGCCACATGAGCATTTGTCTTAAAGCAAATTCTTTTTTCTCTATTTCTTCATTCTTCTACAAATATATACACTAAAAATTTTCTGATTAAAACACAACCTTGAGAATGATTAGAAAATAGCATAATACTAAAATGTAAAAGTTATAGAATAATCTCACCTTTTAGGGATGCATTTAGAAGAAGTCATTAATTAGTACACTATAAGAATGAGCTATACAAAATAATGGCACAGTAGACAGTGCCCAGCATTGGACATGGAAAGACCTGTGCCTGTCAGCTCTTGCCCCCTTTATAAACTGATGGGTTTTCTGCCTTACAAGACAGTCTTTTGTGAGTTTGTTAAGTTAAGTGCATTTGCACCTTCCCAGAATGAAAAGTATTAAAGAGGTAGTGTGTAGTACTGGATAAAGAGCTGACTCAAAATCAGAAGACTTAAGTTCAAGATGCAACTCTGATATATAATGGCTGTTTGGCCATGGGAAAATAACTTAATATCTCTGTTTTCAAGGCCTTTAACATCTTAAGTTATGCTGCCAATTTGTGCTTGTGGAAATTCTAATTCATGTAACGTAATTCATACGTCAAAAAACAAGGCAAAGTATGGTCCCTATCACCATTCATTAGGCAAAATTAGTTCAATGCTAAAAATAAAAAAATAAAATAAAAGTACAATTAATCATTTTATGTTAAACTGTGGTCATATAAGCTATGTTATAAAAGTCTGGACCTGGGCTAAAGGTTTGAGTTTTTCATAAAAACTTTACATAAAAATATTTATTAAATATGCAGCTATCATTAGACTGGAAAAAAATGGAGGGTGTCTCAGGAGCTAGCTATGATTTTACTAACATATATGTCTTTTGTCTTTCTTTGTAACTCAGTGCTTAGCAACAGTGACTGGTACATAGTAGGTACCTAATAAATGTTTACTAACTGACTAATAAACAGAATTGTTGAGAAAATGCAGAAACAAAGATTGATGTGAAATTTATATTTGTTATTTACCTGGAAAAATGTCTCAAGGTACCGTTGTCCATATGAGAAGCTGAAGTAGTATGACAGCCACCATACTAAACTGAGAGATAAATTTCTGGGTTTAAATCCTACCTCTGACTTTTATGAGCTATGTGACCACAGGCAAATCATTTAATCAGATATTTAATTTCTTCATCTGAAAAAATGGGGACAATATTTATACCTACTTTACAGGGATGTTGTGAAATATGAATATGGTTGTAGTGAAATATTAATGTAGTCTCAAATATTTGCAACTTTAAAACCCTACAGAAATATCAATTATTTTTATTTATTCATCATTTTCTTTCTTAACCCTTAAATGGCATCTAGCTTCGAACTATAATTTCCTGAAGGGAAATGACAGTATATTCAGTAAAATTCTCTTCATCTTTACTTAAGCAATTAGTATAGTAGTTCCATATACCCGTGACAGTTCAAATGAAGTTTAATGAAACTGGACAGACACCAGTCCAAGGGGGAAAAAATAGAGCAAAAAACAAAATAAATAAAAGATACAAGGTATGTAATTAATAAGCAAAATATTGTGCACTCATATACATAAGCATGCTGGGAAAATACAAGTATAAAATATAGGTAGTAATTTCTACTCAACACTGTCAAACCTGGACAAAGTTCAGATCTAGGATTTCTGTGGAGAACCTCAAATCAATTGAGTTCAGCAAGCACTGATCAACTACCTACGATGTATAACGATGTACTGTGGTAGGGGCTAGAAAATTAGTGATTACTAAAGTTTTAAAATGGTTATTTCTAAGAACATGAATTTATTTATTACACTATCCTATGAGTTGACCAAAGATGATCATCTGTGTAACACCTCCACTTTCATCCTTTTTCACTCAAGAGAAAATATGTAGCACCGAGTTTATCAAAGAGCTTATTACAAAGATAATAGGTCCACCATGATAAAAAATATTTATCAGCCTCTTCAGTATATACAGCTAACTGTGAGATACACTCTATTAGATAATCCCTGGATCTTAGGAGTTTATTATCTAATAAGATTCTCTAAAACTTGAGTTTTAAAATATTGGGATGAGATATCTAACAGGGGTTACTAATATAAGTTTTTATTTCTTTTTCATTTTTGTATGCCAAGAACTTAGCATAGTGTTTACTTATGGAGTTCTTTTAAAAAACAGATGAAAGATGTTATTATGTGTTTCTTCCAAAGAAGACAGACAGTATTATTTGTAATAAATAGTATCATTACTGATCAGTGAAGAGAATCAAGAAGACAATCACATGATAGCAAGTACTCATGTCATCTAATCTAATGGCAACGGCCAATTTTGAAAACTTCAAGAAGGGACTGTGTACTGTTCCAGTCTCAATCCTAACCTTATTTGGATCTTGATTTCCCAGGGACACTTGAGGCTGAGGACAGAAGGAAAGTCAGGCATGCAATATTTTTTAACATTCCTTCACTCCCAATCTCCTTTGGCACCATGTAGTATCACCTTCCCATTAAATAGATGGAATTATCTTCCAAAGATCACATAGTAGTATTGCCAATACTAACAAATTTCAAAATGAAAAACATTTTAACTGAACTATTTTTTGTGACTGATTTATTCTTGAAACAATAGTATCTTACGATTTTGTAAGGGATCCACTACTTTCACATCAGTGTTAATCTGGTAATAGATAAATAAGAAAAAACTTCTGCAAGATTTCAAGGCTAATTTATTATATCATGACTTTTCTTTAAAAGATCAACCAGAATCTTAACATTGTAAGGGAATTTCATTAAAAATCTTATGTTCTTTAATGTTTATAGCTATAAAAGCAACGACAGGAGCCAGAGTCAATTTATGGTACAAATACAAGGTAAGTAAGCCAGATACAGGGAAAGAGTTGTACACTCAGGAGATGAATATTTTAATATTTTTGCATTAGTTGAGAGGAAGAATGAATGAAACAATACCTGATTATTAGAACTATTTTTTGAAGATGAAACCCATAAGGGATCTAATTGGGGTGTGATCTTTATTAAATAAATAAAAAAAAAAGACTCCATTAAGAACAAGACAAGGCATGCTAGATGACAGGAATCAATAAATACACACTTAGAAAAGTAAGCATGCAAATGATTTGTGGGGTGTGGAAGCTAGAGAGGAAGACAATAATGGAGACAGATTTACTCTTTTATACCTTTCAACCCTGAGCGGATGACAGTAGGAGACAAATCATCATAGTTGTTCATTAAGCTAATGTCTCCTGAAGTGAAACTGACAGTGAGCAATGGTTTGATGTTCTGCACCGGTATGGGATATGTTGCTGGACCATCTGCAGGAAAAAGAGTGCACAGTAAGCAAAAGGTGATGATTATAGGACACAGATTCAGGTTCATAATTCTATAAATTTAGTATAGATCCACAGAAAACAACTGGAAACTTAAGAGTTGGCTCTGGCTTGGGACGGTGTCATGTAAGGCAAGGAGTTCACCATATCTTGGCACTCCCCATTTTGTACCAGTGCATGCTGCCTTTTGCTGAAACTTTAGCTATGGAAAAGGCGGCAACCTACTGAGATACATGTCAGGGCTGCTCAGGAGAAGGAAGCTGTTCTTTTTCTGAGGGCCCTAAAACCAATGCAACTCTCAGAAGCTCTTCTAGACAAGAAGCAGCCGGGAACTTCTTCCTGGAATCTTCCAAAATCTCTGAAACCCAAATTTGTGGAGAGGTCTTACAGTCTCCCAAACATCACAGATTTGGGAGCACAGGCACTTCCAAGCACCCTAGTGATCTAAGTCCTTTTGCTATGAAATGTAGAGAACCGTTTCAGAAGCTCCATGAGGAATATCAAAATGATACTGGAGTTCAGTAAGCAAAACCCAAAGAATTAATATAATACAAAGGGTCTCTTAGACAGTATGAAAACTCAAGAACCTTGTATTAACAAGCAACAGTTTCATAATACACAGTTTGTCCCACGAAGAGGATATTTTTTACTCTTGTTAGGAGTATCCCCAAAAGGAAGAAAAGCAGATAATGAGGATGGCATAGTCAGAGTACCAACACAAGAAACAAGCTAACCATCATATATACAGGAGGCTCTGACTGAGGTGCTACCTATGGCTGTTTCCGTCCCATGACCACAAAGCAGCTATAGCTGCCTTCCACATAGCAAGTGTAATATTGTGCCCTCATTATTTTTGAATTTCTCTCACTTTCATATTCATTTCTCAATTTATATATTTTGACTTGTAAGAAATAAAGAGAATTCTTAGGCATCAGAAAGATCTGAGAGTTTCAAAAAGGTTTATCCTCAAGATAACTTAGGTCTTCCCCAAAACATCCTTTAGTATAGAACCTAAATAGGCTAATTTACCTACGTAATATCTACGTTTCCAATTACATGAAAAAGTGAATACTTCAATCCCTCAATACAAGAAAGACGAAAGCCAAGACTAATACCTTAATTTTATTTAGTCAAACATTCTGTAATAGAGAAGTTGTCTCACAACTTAAACATAATAATTAATTTACTGGATATTAGCCTATAGCAGCAGCTGCAGCCATTATTTCTGTTGACTTTCAACATATGGCACATAGCTTATAGATAGTGCCACAGTTGGATTCCAGCCATTGGTGCCTTGTCCAAATCATGATACCACATGTATGGCTGTCAGAGGGGGTAAAGTGATTTCAAATACTCACAGGGGACTGTAACCAGACTTGAAAAAAGATTTAATTCTAGGATATATAAATGACGGCTTTTAAAAAAATGCTGTTCATATGGTTAGAAAAATCATTAAAGTCCTCCCACATAGTTGTGTGAGTCAGGGACATGACCATTAACAGTTTCTGATACATTCATAAAGCTTGATCCAACAGACCATACGCACTGTGAACTAGCTATGAGAAAGCCTACATGGAATTCACCCACTCAGAGATGATTCAAGAGTCCATAAAAGTATCAATTACTGTTCTTCTTTGTGGCAACTTTAAAGATGTTTTGGTTGCATTATATTCTCTAAAATGCTCTATGCCATGATCCTAAGACTTTGTTATTTATTCTATTTTCTTTTAAGATACCCCAGTGCTTTTGAGAATGAATTGAATAATTCAATAAAAGCAGCAGCCTCAAATTCTTTTTGTTAAGTGAACTTGTTCTACAATTTGGTGAACATAAATTAAACCATTATGGATCACCCCCACACAAATCTTTCAGTTAACTATAAAATGGAAAGGGATCTGGTGATTTTCATTACTAGAATTCCTATTGTGGTAATGTCCCATTACTATCTTAATTGTAGGCAAGTATCTTAACTTCTACGTACTTCCTTTTCTTAAGTATATTATGAGTGTGTTGGACTTAATTATTTTTAATGTCATTACCAGCTCCAAAATTCTATGATTTCTATGAATTCTATACTTTCCTCTACTGACTTCGGTGGGATTCTTTTTTAAGAAATGTGCTGAATGTCCAGGATGAAGTAACACATAAACATAATATTAACACTTATTTTCTAATTTCAGTAAGAGATAGGATAATAAGAGAAGTGCTAGAAGTTACCTATTTACCAAAAATAACATACTCACAGATACATTAGACACTACTACTCATTCCTTAGTATTATTCCTTAAGAGTACATAGACTAAGATTTTTAAAGGTGTGTATTCTTGTATGCACTTTTAGAATGGTGGCTATGTGTTGTTGTTTATTTCCCCTACATAAAATGAAAAGCCACCGTTTACTGACACACATGTACAAAAAGACATCAACTGCTCCCTACAGTTCTCTGTTGAACACAGACTCCCAAACGGGAGTAATACATTAAAATCTTAATACTTCTGAGAATGAATTTATAACAATGTTTTCCTCCAAGGATAGATGAAAAAAGAGGCAGAATAAGAAAACTGAGTATCTTAGGTAAAGAGGGGATTTTGAAAAGGCAACAGATGGCAGAAGCTAATCTGCACCTCAATATTTAAGAGGGGCCAATACACACAAGGTAGACGGTCTGTGCAGCGATAGGGAGGGTAGAAAGATTGATCAGTATGCTGACTTAAAGAAGTTTTGGAATGTTGCTCAAATCTTCTCACAATGTTATGCCTATTATTATTATTTCCCTAGATATTTGTCCTTTTAAAAAGAGCAGTAGTGGTAATAAAGACCAAAGACCTATTTTTAGGGATACTCTAAAGTTTAGTCTATTGATTGCAGCATCTGTCAATATCTAATATAGAAAAAACAACATTGTAAAATTCTACATTCCAGGCAAAAAAACTATTACAATAGTAACTGAGAGAAGAGTTAGATTGTTTTCTTAAACTGATAAATTTAACAGCTCTTCTCTATAACAACGTGACAGGACACACATAGGGTGCACCCCTTTTATTGTAGTGATAGAGCTACCCTTAAGTATAAGCAAAACTAATCCTTTTCTGATAAAATTTAAGTTACTCATCTTAAAATCAAAAGTGATTTTAAATCTATCATTGTTCACCACATTAATAATTTTTTCATCGACTTCTTTATACCTCATTACAGCTAAGCCTTACAGCATCACAGATATCATTTCATAATCCTCACTGTAGTCAGGGAAATTTATACTAAAGGAGGCTAATCAACTAACTCAGGGGTTTGTGTCAGAGACAGAAAGGAGAAATCAAGGACAAAAATCTGGGGACTACTTTTTGGAGGGTTTGGTTCTATGTTTTTCTAGGTCAGTTGAAACCCTTGTGATCAATAGTAGGTATGTATTTACTTTAAAAAATAATAAAGAAAATGAAAGGAATCCGCTTCTACCTTGAGGTGGGGAATAGTCATCAGAATCTGTGTCACTTTCACTGCTATCTTCTACCAGGAAACTGGGATAGTTCCAGGACATGCTCAGGATTCCATCTGACTCATGAAGGAGAACATGGGCCAACATCCTGCCATGGCAGTCCATAACAATCACTTGCCCATCAGCAGTGCCAAACAGTACCTGAAAACAAAGTTACTAAAATAGTTACTGGAAGAAGAGGAAGGGAACCTCTATTTCTAGCACCAGAATTTTGGAGGAAGTGTGGTAGAGTGAGTGGTTTGAGTGCTGGGTATGGAGTCAGAAGACTCAGATTTGAATCTCAGAACTGTTTCTGAGTGAGCCTGGAAAAATCAATTCATCTCTTTGGGCTTTAGTTTCCTCATCTGTAAAATGAGGGAATTGGACAACAGTAACAGTTTTACATACATTCTATCATTAAATCCTTATAACTACTTTGTGAGGTACAGATAATATCATCTCAATAGAAATCTGGGACTCGGAGAAATTAACATCTGTACCTAGGTACTCCTCACTGCATGTCCATCATTCTATTCACTATGCCATGCTATCTCTAGGCAGAGTTTGAGTGACATAAATTATAAGTTCATAAAATATTCCTCTGAGTATAACATATATATTTTTAAAGATAGCAACCTGAAAAGTTGCTTTCTTCCAGTGTCATAACTAGGAGCAACAGATTAAGGATAAGACAGTAATAAAAAACAAGGCAGCCAGGTAGTCTTAAAGTCAGGCAGTAAAAGGAGAGAAGTAGATATGCAGCTAGATAGGATAAGAGGGTGAAAAGGTATCTTTCAAGACAGAAAAGTCCCATGCGTGTTCGAAGACAGAAGAGAAGACAGAAGACAGCAAGAGACTGAAAGAAACAGCAAACAAGAAAGGAAGCTGACATGGCAATTGTGCTTCCTAAGAAGATTATAGATTTAGGCTTGGGGATGTGATGAAAGCCATAGGCAGAAAAAATTACTTCAAACAATAAGTCAACAAATATCTATTAAATTTGCTATGTGCCAAGCACACAATGAGAAATTCACTTCATTCACAGATAATACTACTCCAGAGGGAATGCCAAGCAACAGAGGTTCCAGGAATTCAAAGGTTCCAGAATCTACAGCAAAGGAATTAGATCTTCAATTGTGATACACAAATGTTCAAAGCCAGTATAATAGCAGTTTGAAAAAAGTGCAAATGCCTTTTGTATTATAGGCATCAAGATTCAAAATTTGTATATTTTCGGTTCACAAACAACTATTCTTCTTGAGCCATGTGAACTTTCTTACTCTAGAGCTTTAATGTTGATGTGGATCTTGAGATGATGAATTCTTGAAGGCTATATTAGTGAAGCATAAACTCCAACAGGTTCTAACAGATTTCAAGGGCTCTGAGTACAATTCCAGGGACAGATTGCTCCTACTATCTAAGGATTAGATTAACTAAACATGCATAGGATCATTACTGTAAGTTTGGCAACTAGATAATGAATTACTTGTCCATTCTATGCCATGAAATTGGTAAAAATACAAACTTGCCCTTGATGCTATATGGTCCCTTCTATTATGAACAGTGCTGGAATTTCTACAGTGATCTGTTCTCAGTGCTCCTGCTTGAGGAAATAAACTTGGACTTTAACATTTTAGAATCTAATGTACTATATGGGAAAGTTAAAAAAGCACTCAAAATGAATTCAGAGCAGTAGTCAGATTGGGAGACAAATGTATGGTATGTAAGTATCGTACAAAATTATATGTATGTATGTATAAAATTGTGTTCCTCACACATATGTTTCACATGCATACACATATATACATATAAGAAAACTATGTGTGAGGCAACATAATTTTTAAAATACTCAGGGTACTTTTAAAAAATTTTATTTTTTCGACTAAACAAACAATTTTCTATTTCTTCTACCTCCCCTCCACTGAAAAAAAAGAAAAGAAAAATACCCTTGTTAAAATAAACAAGATCACTATATGGTTTAAAATATACAGGCAAAGCAAAACAAAATTCCCACACTGTCAATATTCAAAATTTAATGTATCATTCTATATCTTGAATATTATCACCTTTCACAAGAAGGTAGGTAGCATGTATAACCATCAGTCCCCTGAAATCACAGTTGATCAATGCACTGTTCAGAGCTGCTTTAAATATTTTTTTGTACATGACTCCTATTGTTCTTTCTTTTCTAGTGGCATAGGCTTCAAAGAGGTATTGCTGAGTCATCTGCTGAGTCCAGCATTTGTCATATTTCTTTTTTACCAATTTGGAATTATATACAAAAAGTTACTAAACAGTGCAATTCCCTTTAATTTAGCTATACCACTGCTAGACCTGTACCCCAAAAGAGATCCAAGAAAGAGAAGATTCTTTATGCATACAAATATTTCTATCAGCTTTATGTGGTGGCAAAAGACTAGAAACTAAAGATATGCCCACCATTTGGGAAATGGCTAAATAAAGTGGTGGCTGGTGAATATGATGAAATATTGTGCTTTAAGAAATGAAGAAATAGATAATTTCCAAAAGACATGGAAAGACTTATGTGAACTGATGCAGAATGTGGTGAGTAGAGCTAAAAGAACAATTTATACTACAATATCAATAATTTAACAATGAACAATTCTGAAGACTTTCATAAATGAAATGAACAGAATCAAGACAAGTTATACAATAACAACAACGCAGTAAAAAAAACAAACTCTAAAAGCTTTAAGAGCTATGATGAGTACAATGTCCTTCCATGAATCCAGAAAACTGATGATGATCATGCTATCCATTAAAGAGAGGTGGTGTCTTTTGAGTGCAGAATGTGACATATTTTTGTATACATTGAGGGAATCTGTTTTGTTTGACTATGCATATTTGTTACAAGAAATTTGTTTTTCCTGGAAAGACTTAAATGAAATGATACTGAGCAAAGTAAGCAGAACCAGGAGAACACTGTACACAGTAACAGCAACACTGCACAATAACTGTGATAGGCTTAGCTCTTCTCAGCAATGCAAGGATCTAAGACAACTCCAAAAGACTCACGATGGAAAATGCTATTCATATCCAGAAAAAGAACTATAGAGTCTGAACACAGATCAAAGCTTACTATTTCCTCTTTTTATCTGTTTTTGTTTTTTCTTTCTCATGGTTACTCCATCTGGTTCTAATTCTTCTTTACAACATGACTAGTGTGAAAATATATTTAATATGAATGTATATGTAAAGCCTACATCAGACTGCACTTGGGAATGGGGGGAGGGAGAGAAAATTTAGAAATCAAAGTCTTACAGAAGTGAATGCTGAAAACTAAAAACTAATTTTAAAATTTCTTTTTTTCTGCCCGTCCTCCCATCCCCCCCATGGCTGGGGTAGGAAAGAAAGAAAGAAATTTCTGTTAATTTTTTTTTAAAACTAGATAAGTGAAATGTTACATGCACTTTCAGACAAAGTCACTATATGGTTTAAGTTTTACTGATGTGTTGATGTGTTTTTTACATTACAAACATTTATATATACCTCCTATGTTGTGAAAGGTGTTTTGTTACAAAATAAAAGTCAATTAAATACTGGGGAAAGAATAAACCTCTTCCTTCTCTGCCATATTAGCTCTCCTTTCAGGTTCTCATTTCATTCTTTCTAGCTCAGCCCATTAAGTTTGAGGTAAAACCAAGGATGCTGTCTCCTTGTTTCTTCCTCTCTGTTTTATAACAGGATGTGTGTCTCTTCTAAAAACTCTTAAACATAACTCAAGTTTCCCTTCTTATTTGATGACCTTGACAAACAAAATTGTTCTCAGGGGTAAAAAAGAATGCTTATCCTGAGGGGCAGAGCCAAGATGGCAAAAAAAGAAGCACAGACCTGCTAGAGCTGTCCCTTCCAAACCTCACAAAAAACTGTAAAAAATGACTCTAAACAAATTCTAGAGCAGTAGAAGCCACAAAATGATGGATTGAAGCAAATTTCCAGCCAAAGATAATCAGGAAAGTCAACAGGAAGGGTCTATCACACCAGACTAGTAGTGGAGCACAGTTCGACATGGGCCGCTCAAACTGGAGCTACACCAGGCCTCAGGGGAATGAACTGCTAGTGGTTGCTGTGTTTTCCGGAACTTCTAACCCTCAAATGCCAAAAACAGCTTCAAAGGTCAGTGGGAAGAGTCTCTCACCTGGCTGAGAGGGGAGCATTACTTGACCCCAGCCCCAGCTCCAGCCCCTGGCCCCAGCCTCAGGATGGTGGCAGCCACTGCTGAAGTGGCAACTGATTCTAGAGCCCTCCACTTAACAAAGATCTCACAAGTCAAGTAATTGGCTGAGAAAATGAGCAAACAGAATACAAAGAAACAGACTATAGATTACTACTTTCTCAGTGAGGAGGTATTTTCTTACATTATCAGTGAGGAAGAAGATCAAAACATACAATCAGAAGAAGACAAGAAAGTCAAAGCTCCTGCATACAAAGCCTCCAAAAAAATATGAATTGGTCTCAGGCCATGGAAGTGCTCAAAAAGGATTTTGAAAATCAAGTAAGAGAAGCAGAAGAAAAACTGGGAAAAGAAATGACAGTGATGCAAGAAAATCATGAAAAACAAGTCAAGAGCTTGCTAAAGGAAACCCCAAAAAATGCTGAAGAAAATAACAACACACACAGACTCTTGCCCAACATTTTCTACATACATAAGTAATAACTTGTTTCCTTTCATTTTATACCTCCTTTGCTATAAATCAAAACTTGTGACCATTTGTGATCATTTTCTATGAGCAATCCTCCTTTATTAACTTAATCAACTCTGAAACCTTCTGCAAAATCCTTACTTCTAATCTTTTGTAACTAATGGTTTTGTAAATTTGTTTTAAATACTTTCTGTTCTGTCACCCCTTTTAGATTCCTGAAAAATCTAAACTAGAATTAGAATCTAATCTAGAACTGTGTCACTCATCAATATGGATAAAAATTGCCTAATATATCACTTGACACCTGTATATATTCAGGAAAGAGTTGAATAACTTTCTTTGTATCTTCAAATTTATTGTATACAATTATCAAGGCTCAATATAATTCAATATAAATTATGATTTTCAGGAACTAGTCTTTTCTAATTCATTATTTTTTACTCCATGATACTTTTAGGTACTATAATTTTAAAAGCTTGCACAAATATCGCCACTGAAGATAAACAGAACCATAAAATCTCAAAATATATTAAAATTTCAGTATTTGGTTATACACGATTATTCATATGAACATTTGAAAAATTGTTATAGTGGAAAATTCCCACTATAAAAATAGATATTATTGTAAATGCTCAAATACTTACTCTAGCTACAGTATAATTTAATTAGGAGTATTGTTGCTAACTTGTGAATAAATTGCAAATTCCTTACTGGCTTTATTGAAATCTTAAAATACGCTGCCAAATTGCTTCTAGGTTATCATTTTGACAACTGGTACTCACACCTGTCTGAAATTACATTGTAATAAACTCTAACATTCCCTGAATGTGTGAATTTTAAAACTATTTTTTTAAAGACTTCTTCATGGGACCTGGAATAATTTTATTTATTTATTTAGAACTTGAAAGTCATTTATTCAGGCCTAACTTTCCTTTTTTTTTTTTAGTTATTTTATTTGTTTTCAGTGTTCTATAATCACTTCCATATAGCTTACATTTTCCCCCCTCCCTCCCTGAGACCGCCTGCAATCTTATATAGGTTCTACACATACATTCCTATTAAATACATTTTCACCTTAGTCATGCTGAATAGAAGAATTAAAATGAATGGGAGAAACCATAAAACAAAACAAAACAAAACAAGACATTATACAAAAGAAAATGGTCTGCTTCATTCTGCGATCCAATTCCATAGTTCTTTCTCTGGATGTGGAAGACGTTTTGCCTCAAGAGTCCACTGGGAATTTTTTAGGTCCTTGCATTGCTATGAAGGACTAGAGTAAGTCCATCAGAAAAATTTCTCACACACTGTGGTTGTTGCTATGTACAGAGTTCTCCTGGTTTTGTTCCTTTCACTCAACATCAGTTAATATAAGTCTTTCCAGGCTTCTCTGAAGTCTGCCTGTTCATCATTTCTTATAGCACAATAATATTCCATTAAATTCACATACCACAAATTATTCAGTCATTCCCCAACTGATGGGCATCCCTTTGATTTCCAGTTTCTGGCCAACACAAAGAGAGCTGCTATAAATATTTCTGTACACGTAGGACCCTCTTCCATGATTATAATCTCTTTGGGATAGTCCCAGACGCGATATTGCTGGGTCAAAGGGTATGGGCATTTTTGTAGCCTTTTGGGCATAGTTCCAAATTGCTCACCAGAATGGTTGGATCAGCTCACAGCTCCACCAACTGTGAATTAGTGTTCCAACGTCTCCCACATCTTCTCCAACATTTATCATCTTCCTGTTCTGTCACTGTTAGCCAATCTGATAGGTGTGATGTGGTACCTCAGAGTTGTTTTGATTTGCATCCCTCTAATCAGTAGTGATTTAGAGCATGTTTTCACATGAGATATCTTTAATTTCTTCCTCTGAAAACTGCCTGTTCACATCCTTTGACCATTTATCAATTGGGGAATGACTTGTATTTTTGTACATTTGACTCAGTTCTCTATATATTTTTAAAATGAGGCCTTTATCACAGACACTAGTTGCAAAAATTCTTTCCTGGTTTTCTGCTTGCCTCCTAATCTTGGCTGCATTGGGTTTGTCCAAAACCTTTTCAATTTAATGTAATCAAAATTATCCATTTTGCACTTCATAATGTTCTCTCTCTCTTGTTAGGTCAAAAATTTCTCCTTTCTCCATAAATCTGACAAATACACTATTCCTTGCTCCCTTAATTTGTTTATAGTATCAGTCTTTATACCTAGATCATCATGTATCCATTTGGACTTTATTCTTGTGTATGGTGACAGGCATTGGTCTGTGCCCAGTTCCCACCACATTGTCATCCAGTTTTCCCAGCAATTTTTGTTAAACAGTGAGTTCTTATCCCAAAAGTTAGGGTCCTTGGGTTTATCAAACAGTGGATTGCTATATTCGTGGACTACTGTCTCTTGAATACCTAACCTATTCCACTGGTCTACCCCTCTATTTCTTTCAGTTCTTTCATACCAAGTGGTTTTGATGACTGCTGCTTTACAACACAATTTGAGATCTGGGAGGGCTAGTCCACCTTCTCTAGCATTTCTTTTCATTAGTTCCCTTGATATTCTGAACCTTTTGTTCTTTCAGATGAATTTTGATATTATTTTTTCTAGCCCTAGAAAATAATTATCTGGTAGCTTGATTGGTATGGCATTGAATAAGTAAATTAATTTAATTAGAACTATCATTTTTACTATATTGGCTAGGCCTACTACCCATGAGCAACTGATGTTTTTCCACTTATTTAGGTCTGATTTTATTTGTGCTTTTGAAAAGTGTTTTGTAATTGTGTTCATATAGTCCCTGGGTTTGTTTTGGCAGGTAGACTCCCGGATATTTTATAGTGTCTACCACAGCTTTAAATGGGATTTCTCTTTCTCTCTCTTGCTGTTGGGCTCTGTTAGTAATATGTAGAAATGAAAATGATTTATATGGGTCTATTTTGTAACCTGCAACTTTGCCAAAGTTGTTTTATTATTTCAAGTAGTTTTTTACTTGCTTCTCTGGGATTCTCTAAGTATATCATCATATCATCTGCAAAGAGTGATAACTTAGTTTCTTCTTTGCCTATTCTAATTCCCTCAATTTCTTTTTCTTCTCTTATTGCTACAGCTAACATTTCTAATACCATACTGAATAACAGTGGTGATAATGGACATACTTGTTTCACCTCTGATCTTACTAGAAATGCATCTAGCTTATCCACATTGCATATAATGCTTGCTGATGGTTTTAGGTAGACACTATTTACTATTTTATGGAAAGTTCCATTTATTCCTAGGCTCTCCAGTGTTTTCAATAGGAATGGGTGTTGGATTTTGTCAAAGGCTTTTTCTGAATCTATTGAGATAATCATGTGGTTTCTGTTAGTTTTGTTGTTGATATGATCAATAATGCTAATAGTTTTCCTAATATTGAACCAGCCCTGCATTCCTAGTATAAATCCTACCTGATCACAGTAATTTAATTTAAAACCCAGGTGTAGGTATCAACATTAGGTACGTATAGTTTGCACTGTAAAATACAAAGCCACCAACAAACATCTGAAAAAAACCTATTATATAACTAAATGTCAGAATTTTTCTGAGATGTCAAGAAGGAGAATTTCAAAAATTTCAGTTGATGAAATGATTTGTAAAGGGATATGGTAGATTACACATCAATTCTTTCTCCTGAATTTGAATTGTGACTCTCTATGTGCTTATTCAATATTTGAAATAGGATGAACGATGGGAATCCTTAACTCACTGTATCCAAAACTGAATTCATCTTTCCCAATAAATTCAACCTCCTTCCAAAATTCTCTATTGTTTTGTTTTGTTTCCTGTTGAGGGGCACTACTCTCCTTACATTTATATAGCTTCACAATCTCAGTTATCCCTGACTCTTCAAATTCTCCTTAACTTCAAATATATGATAAGTTGACAAACCATGCCATTTCTACCTCCATAGTATCTCTTGTATAAATACTCTTTTCTCTCCTTATTTGGTCCACAACTTAGCTAAGCTGGGCCCTCATTACCTCTCACCTAGACAACTGTAAAAGAATCCTAATTATCTCCTGCTTCAAGTTTCCTCCCCCGCCCCCACTCCTACCTTTTAACATTATCTCCCCTTTCTAACCATCCTTCATAGAGTTGCCAAAGTGATTCTCTTAAAAGTATAGGTGTAACCACATCACTCCCCTGCTCAAATCAATGACAGTAGCACAATACTGCTTCTCATATCCAATATAGGTTTTTCTACTCCTCTAATCTACTTTTCCAAACTGACTCCCTTTGGTTCCTTACACATAATTGATCTCTCATTTCCATACATTCTGAGAGGTTCTTACTCCTATCTGATTTATGCTCCCATCTCACTTTTGCCTCTTAGAATCCCTTCTTTATTAGGTACTATATAATCATGATCACTAATGACCATTAATTATGAGACTAATACAACAAAACAGGCTTTTATGAGAATGTAAACGTTTTTTTCTTAGCCATCTGGAGTTTGAAATGGTGAAAGGATATTTGATTAGAGAAATTCTAAAGGTAGTGCACTCTAAACCAGTATTCTAAAATTGGTTAAGAGTAAGAATATAAGTAGAGAGTAATAGACATTATGTGGGGAAAGTGATAATTTAATTAACTCTTCCAAAGAATGAATGTTAGTGATCTCTCAAACTAAAGAAGTGGCAGATGGTAAGGGTAGGTTGGGAGAATGGCAGTAAGTCAAAAAATAGTAAGATTTTTCATTGTCACAAAATACAAGAGTAGAGAGAGTATAGAAGTGTGAAAGGTTAATCAGTAGTATTAGATACTGAAGTCTGAAGAAAATGGATATGGGCCAGATTGGACTGAGATTTGGCCATGTGGAAATGGTTGCTTTGGCCAAGGAAATTTGTTTGGAAGAGGTTTAATAAATGTTTGATGACTGATCAAAATCTGGACAGGTATGAGATTTGATTCCAAATGCCTATAATAAAGTAACATCCAAATTATAATGATTGAATCTTTGGGTGGGAAGGGATATTTTGAGGTCATCTTCCACCTGTAAGAAGGACTAAATTTAAAATTAACCTTATTAAGATGAGAATGTATCCCATTTTTAAAGCTCTTCTGAGAAAGTGACTCTAAACATATTTCAGTAAGAAAATTCAATGTTTAACAACTTTGGATGCTTGAAAATTCTTCAGATCTTTAAAACTTTCACTGTAAGTTCATTTTTACTTCTCAGTGAAGATCAAGAATAACTGGGTGTTTTGTTTGTTCTATTCAAAAGCCATATATTTAAAACTATTATTAAAAGAGCCGTCTTTGTTATCTCAGTCACTTATTGAAAAACTGTAGGGTAGAAAAACCATACACAGGAATTCAAAGATGCATTTAAACCTAATTTATAGAAGAAGAAAAAACAGGAAAAATAATCTTCATTATGGCATTAAAAAGCAAGACTAAAATACATCAGGCATTTACAGAATGGGTTCTGGGATAGGATAGGCGGAATTGATACTTCTTCCATTTTTCTATACACAAAAAGGAGCAATATTGGTTTCCCTACTTAGGAACTTTGATCTGTGAAATTTGTGTACTCTATTTAGTGACATTAGTTCAGCCCTATTCAACAGACATTTCCCCTAGGTGGAACATTGAAATGGAAGTAAAAAGCCCCAGGCTCTAGTCTTGACCATGCCACCAACATGTTGTGACACTTGAGACAAATCACTTAATCTTTCTGGGCTTCAATTTGTTCAGTTGTAAAGTGAAGAAATTAAACTAGATTGTCTCCAAAATTCCATTCAGATCTAAGATTTTATTATTCTGAATAGTATGAAAATGCCATTATCTCTACCTACATTTCTTCTATAACAGGGCTAGAAATTTTTTTTTTTAATTTCCCCAGTGATTAGAACTTTTCTAAAAGACAAAAAAAAAAAAATAAAATCAAGATGTAGTAGTGACACGAAGGTGACTGTTTTATTTACTTTGGCAACAACACAAATGGGTTAAAACAGTACACATTTTACTTCCTCCTCACCTAGGACATTAAATGCTGAGTACAGGAACCCTGTCAAAACAGCAGTGTCCAATTTCAGAAAACTGCATGAGAAGCTGTGAAGCTCTGTTTATGTAACTCAGCCATCTGGCTAAATATTAGCAGTCAAGAAAAGGCTCTGTGTTAAAACCCTTGCCACAATGCCATCATATTAATCAAGATAAATCTATTTTGGGCTTGGTTAAATGAAATATCAAATGGATTTGAATTAAAAAATAGATTGTCTAGCAATATATACTTAAAAGATGTAATTTATAGCAAAATGTGCGTTAGAAATTATTTTTCATAATTTTTATAATGAAGGGAATATTAATTTTAGGAAAGAGATGATTTAAGATGTTTTTGCATTTAATTTTCCTGAAACAGTCTGCAATCTGTATACTCACAACTTCAGTATGATGACCTATGGATAATCTAGCCTCCATAATGCTTAAAGAAAACTACAATTTCAACAACATGAAAGATGACGAGTATTCTAAGTTCATTTACACTTTGTATCCTATATGTGTGTGCCTGCCTGTGTGTGTATGTATAAATGGAAAGGAGAAAGAAAAAATTACTTACTGAGAAAAGAAAAAGAAATGCTAATTATTTATAGCTGCATCAATGAAGTTCTGTTTCCTCCCTTAAGGAATATTACAATAGAAGTAGAATATATATTTTA
Organism: Notamacropus eugenii; assembly: GCF_028372415.1. Taxonomy (NCBI): domain Eukaryota; kingdom Metazoa; phylum Chordata; class Mammalia; order Diprotodontia; family Macropodidae; genus Notamacropus; species Notamacropus eugenii. The sequence continues at coordinate 252,090,901 of NC_092873.1, read as the reverse complement.
AAAAAACAACCCTAAAAAATAACTTCAAAATTTGTATAATATTAACTAAGTAGGGTAGAAGGAAATTCTTATCTACCCCATATTCCTTAATTTTCTTTATTAGTTCCAACCTTTCCCTTGACTAATGGAATTTTGCCTAGGTAAGTCAGAGGGGACAAGACTGCTATCTAAACAGTGGAAGGCTATCAAATATAAGAGGTTCCTTAAACTTACTCATCTTTGTTCCAGAGGAGAGAACTAGAATGAAAGGATGAAGTTAAAGGAAATCATACCAAGTTAAATATTTATTAAGTTTCCACCATGTACCAGAAACTTGGCTAAACACTGGGGATATAAAAAAAGCCTAAAACCAGTCTCTCTTCTCAATGAGCTCACAATCTAATGGAGAGTCAACATGAAAACAAACTATGAAAAACAGATAGAAACAGAATAAACTGGAGGAAAGAATTCTTGCAAAGAGTGTGCTGGGAAGGCAACTGAACTGGCAGATTACAGATAAATGTAGGAAAAAAACACCATAATAATAAGAGTAATTTTAAAAAGGAATAAGCTCTCTTTTGAGATAATGATTCTTTATAAGGGGTGGTTGTACTTGTTGAGAAAGCCACAGAAGGGACTCATACCTTAGTTAGAAGGTTGGACTAGGTAACCAAGGTTGAAGTTCTTTTCAAATCTAAAAAAAATTTTTTTTCCCCAAAACCAGTTTTTAACTAGTCATTTGTATGAATCCTACTCCTTTACATAAGAATACAAGCATTGTACAGGGGTATATTTCCTGTAAAATGAATTTTAACTGTTTTGTGTCAAGAAGAGTAACAAATCACTAAGATCTCATTTCTTTCTTGTACTTGCAAAAGAACCCTCCCATGTTCTTTCGTAGTGGTTTTGGTATAAGAGCATTTAAATTTTCAAAAAGAGCTAATACTGACACAGTTAAATATAGAAAACTAAAAAAAAAAAAAAATCAACACCACCACTGTTGCTTTTACAAGTCTAAGTGTAAGTAGAGTCAAATGACCTGACACTTGTTCGAAAATTCAGTTTCACAAATAAAAGATAGGGAGGCATGAAGAGACAACAAAAATGAGATAGCAACCACCCCTCACAAAAATGAATACAATTTTAGATTGTATTAAGTGTAAGTGGTAGTTTCATTCCTGTGTGGACAGACCACACAGGAAGTACTGGATTCAGTTACAGTTCACACTATTAGGGCAAGACATGACCAGGTAAAGGAATCGAGAATGATGACAGGATTTGAGACAATGCCAGATGATACTCAGTGAAAGAAAAAAGTTAATATTTAACTTTGGGATGAGTGGAGAACAGAAATGATAGCTGTCTTCAAGTATTTGAAGATCTAACTGGCTAAAGAAAAATATTTTTACTGTTTGATTCAAGAAAACTAGGAGCAAGGTAGAAGGTTTACAGACAGAATTAGGCTTAATATTTTAAAATTAAAATTAGGCTTTAATATTTTAAAAATATTATTAATTTATATTAATGTAATTTAATATTTTAAAAATAAACATGATAAAAATTGGAGATAATCAAAAAAGTGTACAAACAACTGCCTTAGAGATAACTACTTTCCCCTTAGCATGTATTCAACAAGCATTTAGTGTCTACTACGTGCTAGGTATTGAAATGGCATTTTGGGATGTAAAGATAAAAATGAAATAGTCCCTGCCCTCAAGAAGCTGATGTTCTATTAAGGGGGACAACATATACACAGATATGTAAATATAAATTCTTTCCGAATAAAACATAAAACAACTTTTAGAGAGAAGAATATGAGCAATGAGGTAGAACTGGTTGGACTTAGGCATGTGAGGTAGTACTTGAGCTGTGCCCTCAAGGAACTAAGGGCTCTACAGTGTCAAAGTGACTGAACTTATTGTAGCTGTGGCAACAGCCTAAGCAAAGAACCAGCAAAGGGGGATGAAACATTATGTATAGGCAATGGCAAAAAAGCCAGTTTGGCTAGAACGCAGAGTACATGGAGGAGACGGACATGTAATAAAACTGGAAAGGTAGACCACTGCCAGATTGTGAAAGGTTTTAAATGCCAAACAAATGAGTTTGTATTTTATCTCAGAGACAAGAGGCAGCTTCGAGAAAAAAGGAGAATGGCATGGTCAGAACTGAGCTTTAAGAATGTCAAACCGGCAGCTGAAGGAAAACCAAATATGAAATAATTTAAAAGTACAAGATCGAAGAGGTGCTGAACCAACTTGGTGGCTAAGTGGAGGGGAAAGTACAGAAGGGAGAGACCATGGAGACCAAGAATGCTTGGCAACTGATTAGATATAAAGGGTAAGGAATAGAGAAGTATATACCAGAGATTGTACATCTGGGTTACTCAACGGAAGTAGGGAACTTAGTAAGAGAGATAAACTTAGAGGTGGGAGAGCTGTGTGCAGAAAGACGAGTTATGCTATGGACACGTGGCCTTTGAGGCAGACATTTAGAAATGTCTGATTTGCAGCTGGTGATGTGGAAGTGGACTCCAGGAGAAAAAAGTTAGGTCTGCATATATAGATCTAGTAGTCATTTGCAAAGAGACTAGGGTTGAATCACTGGGAACCAATGAGATCACCAAGATGGTGGTGTTCTTGGTGTGTGACCGTAAGAAAGTTAATGAGCTAAAAAGTTACAAGTTAATAAAAGTCTCTAATAATTTATTTGATTTCATCTTCATTTGTTGTGAGTTATTTTTAATTTTTGATACTGATAATTAGGCTTTCTTCTTTCTTTTTCTTAATCAAATTAGGTAACGGCTTATGTTTTTTGGTTTGCATTTTTGCTTTTATTTTCCCCAAAAGCCAGCTCCTACTTTTATTTATTAATTCAATGATTTTTTTTACTTCCAAATTTATCAATCCTGTTGATTTTCAGAATTCATAGTTTAGTATTTGTTTTTAAATTTTTGTTAGTTTTCTAGTTTTTTTGTCGCATGCCTAAATTTACTGATATTTGATTTTTCTTTTGAAGATGAAAATGTTTTAATTGAATCCTCTAAGTCAATTCAAATCACCAAAAAAACAGTACATTATTGAATTTTGCTCTTTAAGCCAACCTACTACCTTACTTCATATTATAAGTGAGTTCATCCCATTAAAAGTTATGATTGTTACATATGTATTTTCCTCCAATCTATTCTATTTTTTCTCCTCTTTACTTATGTCTTTAAATTTTTTCAATCAACAAAAATATGCCTTATCTCTCTTCCATTTCCTTCCCCCACTGAGAAAGAAAAACAAAATCCACGTTATAAACATGTACAATCAAGTAAAACAAATTTCCACATTCAATCAAGAGGTCACCAAGAAAGGAGTGTGCTCAGCACCAGTGTTCTTTGTTTGATACAATGGGCAAAAAATTACATTCCCCTGATGGTCTTCTTCTCACCCAGATCCCAATCGCAGGTTCTTATCAGTTCTTTCTTCTTAAGCCTCTCTTAATAACCTCCCCACTAAGTTTGGAGTTAATTTCATTTATGACTAACATTTCCCTAAATCTACCTTCCCTCTTATTTTTCTTTCTCCCCTTTCCCTCCTACTGGGTGGAATATATTCCTGCACCCAATTCACTGTATCGTGTGTTTATCCTACCCTCCTTGGACCAGTTTTGATGAAAGTAAGATTCAAGTGTCACCTATTCACCCTCACTATTTCCTCTTTGTCTGAATAATATCCACCCACCTTACATATGTGGTAAGAAGTAACACTTCACATTTCTTCCTTGATGTATCTTTTTATTTCCTTTCTTTTTTTAAAGAGCATCAAAGCATAACAAAACTAATACTTGGACCTCCGTGTACTATTTAACTCCCTTTATAACCTCCCTGTGGCACTGGAGATTCCAAGGGTGAATACCTGTCCCTTCCCAATTTGAATGTAAAAACTTTAAACTTGTTTAATTTTTATCACAAATCCATGCCACATTGGACTTTAAGTATATCTTTGGCAAACTCTGATTTTCTCATTCTAGTTTTCATTATAACCCATAGGTTTTCCTTTTTTTTTATTCTGTACTTAGAAACAGCAAAAAAAGAGAGAAAGAGAGAACATTTCCATATGCAAAGCAGAACAGAAAAAGATGACTACACATGAAAATGCAAATCTCTATTATGTGTAGATTGCTTTTATAAAGTATGTAATATAAATTCAACACGTTCTCAAAGATACCTTGTCTATTATGAACTTTCTTTTGTTTTATACATTTTCTTTTAAATACTACAATTATCCTCTGTCATTTTTTTTTGAGGCAGAGGCAACACTATTACTACACCCCCTTAGTTCCCTCCAAGGTTATGTAACATAAAGATGTAGTAGACTCAGTCAGAAAGGCTGTGCAATTTTCTCCACCTTCATTTAGCAGTACATATGTAGGCACAAAGGTGACAAATGCTGGAAGTGATCCAAAATTGAGGCATGGCTTGGCATAATTGGCAATATGATAAAGGGGCTAGGGATTCAAGAGTGTAGGACAATTTAGACTTGCACTAGTTCACCAAGGAGTCAAGACGGGGAGAAGACGAAAGAGTGGCTAGTGCAGGGGAGATGGCCTGGGAAAGAATTAAGGGACCAAAGGACTGGAGGGCATGGTGAGGATGAAGACTAGAAGGGAAGGCAGAGGGAGAGATGAAAAGCCAATATGGTCAGATAAGAGGATTTCAGAACTGTGAGTGATGGCAAAATCAAAGGTATGATGATCACCTTTGTGGTCAAGGATAGCTCATAGGAGGTAAGTAGAGTATGTTGAGGGTATTTGTGGGAGAATCAACACGTATATTCAAGTTTCCTAGTATGAGGGCAGGAATTAGGAAACAAAAATTGTAAGCCAGATATCAAAATCACTGAGGAAGAAAGAGGAATGACCTGGAGGTCTATACACAACAGCTACCAACTGTTCCTCTGATTTCAGGCCTCCCATCTCCTATGGTGCTTCCCATATGAGGTTATAAGAGTGGTTGCCTCAACTCAGTGATGACCATTCTCACTATGGTCATAGCCTTCACCTCCTATTGATCTAAACTCCTGTAGATCATCATCCAATCTCCATTCCACACCCCGAGTCACCCGATTCCTTCCCACCTCAAAGTTTCACCCTAACTCCACCTGGCTCTTCCACTTTACTCTCTGGAATGCCTGTTCCATAGTCATGAACTTCCCTTCATCTTAAATCTATTCCTCTCCCACTTCTACCATCTACTAGCTCTTATTAAAACGTGGCTCCCCTCTGATGACACAGTCTCTCTGACTGCTCTTTCCAGTACTAGCCACACCTTCACTAGTTTTCCTTGGCTTACTGGTTGAGGCAGAGGATTTGGACTACTCTGTGCTCCCCAATGCCACTTCTAGATTTTCCCCCTTCCTTTACCACTCAGTAACCTCTCTTTCTTTGAGGAGGTTCATGCTATTCATATCTACCAACCAACTAAAATCTTGGTAGCTGTTGTGTATGGACCTCCAGCTTCTGGTACATCACCTTTCTAATCACACAGATTGTCTCTAACACATTCACAACTATCATTAATCCACTACAGTCAATCAATAAACATTTATTAAGCACCAACTATATGTCAGTCAATGTGTTAAGGGTATGGGAATACAAAAAAAAGTTTAAAAAAAAAGGCTTCAGCCTATTATAATCCAATACTTACCCATTTCTGTTAACTGACTGATTTTCTACATCTCTTCAAGCTCCTAAACTTTTCCCCTCTGAGCTGAGAGAATCTGCTTCTCAAAGCAGTTATAATCTAATCCCTGCCTAGAATATCCACCAAGATTTTTTTAAACTGATATGGGTATCAGATTCAAAAAAGCTTAGAGAACAGTGATCTAAATAACTTCAAACCTAATGTGCAAGCTGACCAGAGAGAAGAGAAAGAACTAGGAATCAATGAAGTCCAGGTATAAGTCTAAAATTTACAGCAAAACTAAGAACAACATGGGTTACAAAGCAGAAAATGTCATATTTTAAAATACAATATTTGCTTTTAATAATTGTTCCAGATTTGCATTACTTTTTACTTTTAATACTTGAAATTTCTTCGCTTTACTTCCCATCATAAGTACTTTTAACCTTTATTTCTCTTAAGTGTCTGCTTCCTTATCTATGAATGAAGGGATTGGACTAGATGACCCAGTGCCTGCCTTATAGCTCTAAAACTATAGTCCTATGATCCTAAGAAAGCCTGGTAAGAGACTCAATTATGAAAGCAAAGTCCCAAAGGCATTTTAGGATGAAAATGAAAGGAGGAAAACAAAACACAAGAATGAAAACAGTCTGCAAAGACTATTATAACAGTTTTAATCATTGTTATGCAGATTTTCTTTGAGTCCAGACTAGCTACTGCCACTGGTTAAGCCAGCACAGGAGAAAGACACAGTTTTTTAAAGTGAAGTTTATTCACTCAAGAGTGCAACAGACTCCATTAGTACCAGAGAGGCAGGTGGGTCAATGTGGCATTTTTTTTATTCTCTCTCCCAAGCTACTTGAGTAGGAGAAAAGTACTCCATGTGGCAGTTTGCTCACAGAAAGGAGGATGTTTAAATTGTTACCAAGAAAATAATGTATCCTTTTTAGTATTGTCATTTACACCTGAACAAAGCACACTGGATAGAGTAGGGACTAGAGTCAGGAAGAAGTGAGTAGAAATCCGGCTTCAGACACTTACTAGCTGTGTGACCCTGGGCAAGTCACTTAATCCTGTTTGTGTCAGTTTCCTCATTTGTAATAAGCAGGAGAAAAAAAAAAGGCAAACCACACCAGCACCTTTGCCAAGAAAAGCCCAAATAAGGTCACAGAGAAACAAAACAGTATTTTCTTTATCAGTCTAGTCAGTGGATAAGCATTTGTTAAAATGCCTACTAAGAACTTTACCAGAATAAAGAGAACAACTTCCTTGAACTATCAAAGTCCTCCAAGTTTTCTTCTGTAAAGTGATTAGGGGGAGGAAGATACTGAAGGGCACATTTTACTTTAAGATGTCCCAGTAGTAAATGCAAAAAAAAAAAAAAAAAAAAAAGCAAATACAAAAAATTGAGTTAGTTAAGTCAATTCTTAACGGAACACTTTAGTGCTTTAAAAAAAAAATCCTCTTTCAACACCATCAAGAATAATGGAGCCACTAGTATCACTAATGTGATATGGACCACATCTTTACCAATTCTCTGAAAAGATGTAGAGATTCCCTTACACATATAGTTTGTTGATAACAACAAAAATAAAAAATTCGCATCATTAAAAGAAATGCTGCTGTAAATGTTCTCTTCAAATAAGGTATCACTTGTCCATACATTAAATCTTTCAAGTTTTCTTGAAAGATAACAGAAAATATATCATGGTCAATGACTCCCTCTAATCATAAGTATCAGACAAAGCTTATATAGTATGAAGATGTAAGCTCAACAAAAATATTTATCATTTTAATGGAGAAGATTTAGCCTGCAGCCCAAGTTGGAGACAGAGTCCATCTAAATGGTAAGGTCCTCCAGATGCTCTAGTTTGTTGCATCTAGCTTGGGTATGCTGTAAGGCCTCATTAATCACTCAAAAAAGTTTGGCCTAAGTAAGACAAGATACAGTAGATAAAGAATGTCTATTGCTCAAATTATAATAATATTAGTTGGTATGGATAACCTATAGAACTTGTACATGAATATATATGTGTACATATATTGTGTACAAATGAATATATGTGTGTGTGTGTATATGTTTTCCCCAGAAACAAAAATCCAACTTTTTAATACCAATAGTTACAGGTATTCCTTTATGACGAGAAGACATTTTTAAAAGCGTTTAAATACCTGAAAATAAATATATAAAGGACAATGAAAAGGGTGAATGGTGAGTGTATGCAGGCTGTAACATATAACCAATGAGGAAAGTCAAAGAAGAATAAGAGTGGAAAAAAAAAAGAAAAGAAAAAGGTCATTAGGGAAATGTCTGCTAAAAAAGATAAGCCAAGGGTGAGGGAAGACAAAAAAAGAGTCTGATGGCTCCTTCTGATGCCATGAGAAAGAAGGCAAGGAAAGGATACAAAAGGAATAGGTACCTAGGGGTTAAGTTAGTTCTTTGTAATTAGATTATTAACCAGAAACAACAACCAGAGTCACACATGATACATAGCAGTAGATGAAATGAGATCTGCATCACTGTGGGGAACAACAACCCACACAGATTCAGTTGAGCAATGAGTAATCTATCTGACTATAAAGATTTGGCTTCTTGTAGGAAAATGAGTCTGTCTCTTCTATGCTCATTTTTAAAAATCAAACAGCAGATATCCTCAAAATGTTGTTTGCCTAAAAATTTTAAATAAAAGTTAGAAAGCAGGTATGAATTGGTAATTATTGACGTTCCTTTGAACATCAATTTTTGTGCAATTAATGCTGATTTTTTTCTAGTCAGTTAACATCTTCCCATTTCTGATAAACTGATCTCTTAATACTTTCAAAATTGTGTCACCTCTAGCATAAATTTATTTTGTTTACTCAGCTCTGTACAGCTAATATTCATGACTTCATTTTATTATGCATCATTTCCATTTCTTTATGTAACTCATTAGGTACAGAAATATTTCATTTCCAAATATGGTAACACTCTTCTGCTACCTAAGCCAAAAATCGGTAACTAAAGAAATTCTAGCACATTATTCTATTTTTCAGCAACTTTTTGTCTCTCTAATTTAATCTATAAATACTTTTGACAATATTCAAATTGAACTACTAAAGAATGACCTGATTAATATTATCCAATAAATCATGAAATAATCTTTAAATCCAGGGCAATTGCATTAGCCTTTTGTTCACTTTTTGTAAAAAAAATTACTTAGATCTCTGGTTATGAAACTTTTCTCTTTATAGCTGATTCCACTAAACTTGACAGAGAAGTCTTTATATTTCATAAATGATCTTTTATGTACATTTAAAATTTCACACATGCATTTTTTAAAGAAAACTTTACCTGTTGGTCATCTGGAGTCCAAATGCCACATGTGATCTGACTTTCCAAATTAATCTCTGATGACCAATGTCTTTGTCCACTGACTGAACCAACCAACACAAATCCATCTCGATATGAGATAAGAGCTTGAGTTCCATCATGACTCCATGTGAAATCACTGACCTTAAGACACACATTTAAAAAAGAGGTTAAATATCTGTATATCAATGAAAAATACTACTGTAAAAATAAAAAATGCCTAAAACAACAAATTCTGGTGAAAAGCTATAAAATTAGTAATAAGGATGCTCAATTAATGCTTGATGAAGAGTTATTAAAATGTCAGTAAAATAGGTTTTCTTTAATGATTCTTCAGTCTTTCTCACAATACTACAGTAAAAGATCAAAGGTATTTAAAGATTTTCACAACCTGGCCCTTTACAATCTTTTGAATCTTAACGAGATCTATAACCACAAAAGAACCTGGAGTAGAAGGTGTGGCTAAGATTAGGAGCGGGGAATGTTTCAAATGGCCTGTACAGCTGCTAGTGCAGACACCAAGGTCCAGAAGAGTTATAATCATCCAGAAAAATCCATGCCTGGCACAAAAGAGATGTTCAGACCTTGCACAAGCACTGAAAGGTATGGAGGAAGGAATGTTGTTGGGTGATAATGAGCACAATGTATTATTTCCTCATGTCACAGACAAGTCCTGAAGTTAGAGGGCAGGATTTCAGCCCATTTCCCCCACATTCAGATGATCCTCTATCATTTCAGGACTGTGGAGTATATTTCGTAGATTACCACTCTAGAGGTTAAGAGAAAAAGCAGCTTAACGAACTAATTAAAGTATGATGATATAGCAAAGGACATTCCTCACTAAAACCTTTCAATATAGGATATTGGATACAACGCCATACTCTTGCTAATGCTACTGAATGGAAACTGCCCCACAGGCCTGCATGTGCTTTAATACATATTATGTGAGTACTAGAATGATAGTCATATTAAAGGAAGACATGTAATGGTAAATAAGAATCTCCAAAGTATGGATTTATGGATTATCTTCTATGTAGGTGGAGAGAAATAACTGTTTTGCTATTGCAAATTTGTTCCAAAATGACTGACATTAGGAAATGATTTCAGGATAATGTGAATTTTGTGTTTGCTTTCTATCACTAAGCAACCTAGCATACCTGGGGGGCCTACTATCACAGGTTCTTAAATCTGCATTTATAAAAGGAAAGGTGACTTTTGAGGAGTCACTTTAATTAGTTCAAACAAATGCTTTCAGACATCTTTTTGTCTCTTACATTCCCAAAGTTACCAAGACTTCCATCTATTCAACAAATAACCTTTTTATCTTTATCAAAACCAAGAGAGGGCTCTACTGCCTGAATCAGAGCAATATTGCGATACAACTTACATACATCCCTGGATCACAAGAGCCTTTACGTGGAGGGGGGGAGGGGAGGGCATAGCCTGAACATACAGCCACTGAAAGTCTCAATCAGATAATCACAAGATCCTTCTCATAAGCAAACCCCCAAAGTAAAATAATAACCTCCTAGTATATATAACGAAGACTTGGCTTCTGACCAGCTCAGTCAGTAGGCACGAAACCCACATGACTCAGCACAGCACATCAGGGCTCAAAGACAACTGAATCCTCATGTGCTCACAATCTAGCCTGAGACTGGAAAACAACTCCAAACAAATCCCACTTTTCTTGCTGTCACATGCTTATGTGTGATTTCATCATGAAGAAGCTTCAAGAGAACACAGAAGACTACACCAGTTCACAATAAACTCACAAGCTGCACTTCTTTCCACATCTACTTCCACAAATAAGCCATGTCTTTTTCAGGGTAAAGTGCCATATTTACTATATATCCTTTGGTGCAATAAGAGTTGTGGATTTAGCAGACCTGGTTTGCCCGTCCCCCATGATGCAACACAGTGTTTGTTTCCAGCTTTCCAATATGTTTAACTCTCAAACGGCAGATGAACTTGGCTGAGATACAGAGATTATTAGAGATTATGTAACTGAAGAATGTAACCAACATGGAGGAGGAGTCATCCATATTTATGTTGACAAAAATTCATCTCAGGGCAACATGTATGTGAAGCACCTCTTAATTGCTACAGTCACTGCCACAGTAAATGCATTGCATGGTAAAATGATTAGTTGCATATGTACCTTGCAACTTAGTACAACCTCTTCCCTGACTCCATGACAGCAACACAACTAATGGCTCCTGTTCGACGATGAAGGAGGATTTAGTCCCTTATGTACATAGCTTCTCCCCCATGATGGCATGCTCCCTTGGCCCTCCAAATTGAGGCACAATGAGACCAGTCCAGAGTGACTCGATTTTGCCAATCCAGGCTGAACAACAGCCTGAGGCTGCAGACACTGCCACTATTTATTGCAGTATCTGTATGTTTCTTAACCACTTAACATGTATAAAACTACTTCTATTTTTATTAGGCTTTCCTATCTCTTTTCAATGTGTTACTGACGAAGTTTTATAAGCCTTAGGTTTTTATTGTGCCGTTACGTAGAGAGTAGTGATTTTTAGAAACACATATGTTAAGCTATAGCAGTACTGACTGTGAGGTTGGAACAGAAAAACTGAAAAATGACAAAAAGTATACAAATTTATGGAAACTGTTACCGAAGACAGTATTGTAAATCTTTGGTCAAAGAATAAGCTATAAAGAAAAAGAGCACAGAGCTCACAACGTAAGGTGATGATGCCACAAAAGGAAAATATTCTTTAAAAAGGGCCCAACAAGTGGTGTACTAATACGAGCACTCAGAAAACCTGAATTTCACAAGTAATCACAAGTAAACAACTCAGGTAAGAATGATTTTTCAATTTTAAATGAAAACTAGAGATTTCTCATGATAGCAATAAAGCTGAAAGTAAGTTGATTTTCTACTTTCACTTGGTGTAAACATTATAAGAAATAAAAAGAAAAATGTTAATAAATGTGCTCAAGACTATTTCAACTTTTTTTCAAACATTCTTTTATCAGTGAGACCTTACTCACCTGTGCCCCTCGGTCATTCACCAGTTCCACAGACCACCTGCCTTCATACTGAATCCATACAAATATTCCTCCATCTGAATCACAGGTGGCCAATTTCTGGAATGGTTCATTCCACCTTACCAGTACTACCTATAAAATAACCAAAAAAAATTTTACTATTTCTATACAATCAGAGGTCAAACATACTAATAATGACATGATTTGAGATAAAATGGAACCCTATGAGCAAAAGCAAAATATTGATTTGACTAATGTGGGAGAAGTGGGAGGAAGAACTATGCAGTAGATTAAGCATCTTTTTAATAGAGCAAATGATTTCCGGTATAACTACTGAATTAATGCAGATTTTAAAGGATTTTTGATGAATACAACTACGTAAAGAATAAAGAACATGCCCAAAATACGTCCCACCGTTATTAAAACTTAAGAAAGCCTTCAACGGACATTGGCAACCAGGAAAGGCCCTAAATAAAGGCCTTCAAATTTCTGTCACATTATCAGTGTAAAATTTCTTTCATTATGTGCATTATGTGCTCAGTTATGAAGAAAGGGGAGAACACTTCCTTTCCTCTTTAAAGAATATTTGCCTTACTCTGGAATTTAAAATCATTCTATACCTTCACTAGCTATTTCTTCCCCACAAAAGATTCAATGCTTAAGCATGGCTATTTGAGCAACATCAACATGTAGCCGAAATGAATCTTAATTGATTCATTAAAACAAAATATTAAAAGCCATTAAGCTTTCTGAGATAAAATCTGAAGAATCAAATCCTGCAGATATGAAAAGTTATTTTTGTTGGTAAAAATGATACTCTCAACACTCATCCAAAACAGAGTAGACTATAAAACATGATCAGAATTTCAGTTTGATTTGTGCCCTAAATCGGGCATTCTGAAACTTTTGCACATTTATCTCAGGGACCCCATGGCAGTTTGGTGAAGCCTATAGACTCCTTCTCAGAATGTTTTTAAATGCATAAAATAAAAAGGATTATAAAGGACACCAATTATATTGAAATACAGTGATCAATTCATTGACTTCTGACATAGTTGTTGCTGTTCCAACAATTTCAGTAGCTAATGGAATACATATAGTAAATCCAATTCTGTCCTTCACAAAGAATCCTGTGGGATGCGTGGGCCAACTATATATCTTTCCAAAAGGCTCTCCCCAACTAATGGCCCCAAAGCTTCCAGAACATAGCTTTCACAGAAGGAACACTTGATTGGCAATTAGAATGCCTGGGTTTTGGTTCTGGTTCTGCTTCAAATTAAACCATGACCCTAGGCAACTGATCTATAAAATAATTTGATAAACATGGAGTCTACCTTGATTTAGAATTATCAGAATATATCAGAATTATCAGACCCTATTATCCTACCTCTGACACTCAATAACTGTGTGACATTTGGCAAATCACTTAACCACTCTAAATAAAATTTAAGTCTCAATAAAATGAGAGGGTTGAATTAAATGTTTTCTAAGGTCCCTTCTATCTCTAAATTGATACTCTGACTTTTGTGTACCTAGCACAGTGCTTGGAACATAGCAGGCACTTCATAAATACCTATTTATTGATTGATAAATGCATAAGGTCCCAGTACCTTTTCACTGGGCAGGCTGCCTGATTTCTCCTTCTGAGATTGGCTTACTTACACTTTGCCTATTTTGTATTTTGTCACACTGAGTATTTCAGATTTTCTGTAGATATTTAACCCCTTCTTTTCTGTTTCTAAATGATTCAGTTAAAAGTTGCATATAGTATAATGATAATATTATCAATTTCTCCTGCATTGGTTATGACTAGCTGATTTGTTTGAGGAAGCACAATAATGGGGCTCAGGGTCCATAGCAGTAAGTTGTAGAAATGTGACCTATCCTCTACCCTCCCACACACACATAGGTGTACCAGAGTTACTACTAAAACCTTAGAGAAAGAAATTCACTAGTATTCAAATACCCAGCCCCAGACAAGGAAGACAGGAAGCCTGGAGAAAGTTGTGGGTGAGGAGTGACAGAAATCAATGCTTCTCATGGTCTACACAAGCATATACTAGTTAATAGGATAATAAAATGTTAAGCAAAACTAATACAGACCAGAGTTAATATAAGGAACTCTTATATCAAAGGGAAAAACCATTTCCAATGACAATTTTATTAATTAAGGCAATGCAACAAAATGCACAGGTAGTTTGGAGCAATGGATAGAGAGTTGGCCTAGAAATTAATAAGACTTGCATTCAAGTTTCACTTCAATTAAACAACTGATAAGTATTTATTATGGATCTAACATCTGCTAGGTCCTGAGGATACAAAGGTTCAATGAACCACCACATTATTGGCTATGTGAGCCTAGATAAGTCACTTAATGTCCTATTATTCCCAGAAAACTAAGAATATAGCCTATAGATCAGATTTTGCTCTTCACTGGTAAAAGAAAATTCCTCACTAGGAATTCCTTATATCAAAGAAATCAAATTTAAGAATGAATGAATGAATGAAACTCTAATAGTGGTACTTCCTCTACTTAATCATCTCATTTGCTCTATTTCTATTAATCAGCATTTTGTTTCTCATTATCTCCCTAGCTTGTTTTCTGATTTCCCATTCTTAGAACATACCAATGCTTAAAAATGGCTAATCCAAACAGCCAGGTACAATTTCAGTTAGTTATCCAAGTTTTTCAGCACAGTGGGAAGTGTACCAAACATTCTAAAGCAGACTGTCTAATTCAAGTTTTCAAAAAAATTTAGGATTTGTGCCAGTTTAGTTAGTCACTAGGAATTTATTGCATCTACTATGTTCCAGGTACCATGCTAATCTCTGGTGATTCAGATACAAAGAAAGACAAAAGACAGTTCTTGCTCTCAAGGAACTCAGTCTAATGGGGGCAGACAACATGCAAACAACTATGCCTAAATAAAATATATACAAAGTTAACAGGAAATAATCATCAGAAGGAAGGTGCCAACATTATGGGAGGTCAGAAAAGGGTTTTTGAAGAAGCTATAATTTTCGTTAAGATCTGAAGGAAGCTCGGAGATGAAGATGAGGAGGGAGGCATACGGAACCACCAGTGAAAATTCATGGAGTCAGATGTGTCCATGGAGATGGAGTGTCTGGTACAAAGAACAGCAAGGGGACTTGTGTCACTGGACTGCAGAGTACATCTTATACTGCCTTTTAAGGTCTAAGGACAATAGAAAGGTAGGAAGGACCCAGTTTAGAAGGTTCTAATAGTCAAACAGAATTATATATTTGGGCAACAGAAGAGGCCCCTGTTGTTGACTGAATGGGAGGAAGCCAGGGTAATTCATTCTTGAACTTTAGGATGATTAACTGGACAGCTGGCAGGGGAGAGGGGAGAAGAGATTTGGGGCAGGGAGACCAACCAGCAGGCTACTGCAATAGGCTTGAGGTGATTGGAGTCTGCATCAGGGTACTAGCAGAGTCTGAGGAAAGAACTGGATGGGGGTGAGGGGCCTGGGGGGAGGTGTGAGTGAGTCAAGGATGACATTCATCCTTCCCAGCCTGTGTAACTGGGAAAACAGTGTTACCCTTCCACAGTAATAAGGAATTTAGGGAGAAGAGAAGAGTTTAGGGGAAATGATAAGTTCAGTTTTAGACATGTTGAATTTGAAATATCTATGAGACATATAGTTTGAAATATCTAATAGGCAATTGGAGATACAAAACTGGAAATCAGAAGACAGATTAGGGTTAAACAAAACAGAATATCATTCACAAAGAGATAAAATGAATCCATGGAAATTGAGGAGATCACCAAATGAAAAAAAATAGAGGAAAAAAGAAGAGACGGTCCAGGAAAGAGCTAATGGGTATGACCTGAATGAAGATCCAGCAAGAGACAGAGATGGAATGGTCAGTAAGGGTGGAGGAGAGCCAGGAGAGAGTAGTGTCATGAAAACATAGAGAGAAGATAGTATCATGGAGAAAAGGAAAACTGACAATATGAAAGTCTACATAGAGATTAAGGATGAGGATTGAGAAAAGGCCATTAGATCTGAGAGACTTTTGGTACCACTGGGGAGAACAATTTTAGTTAAATGGTAAGGTCACACTACAGAGTTAATATAAGAGTGAGAAGAAAAGGAGGCAGGGACATCACTTGCAGGCCACCTCAGCCCAGAGTTTAGCCATAAAGGAGCACAAAAACATCTGGACCTTTCTTAGAAAACAGTGAAACACATATTTCAAATAGCTATCTCTCACAAGGGATACTGGAACTGTTGCTGTCTCTTTAAGAGTGTAGAAAAGGAACTTCCTAAGAAAAGTAGTTTTGAAGTAAACATTGAAAAATGCCTTAATTTCTCACTGTGGAGCCAGGGAAAGAGTGAATGTTTTATTTGCGATCCATGAGGATCTACAAAGAATTTGTGACGACAAGCAAGAAGGTACTTTTTCCTTCTGGAACCATTTTAACTAGAGTTATAAGAATTCAATGAAGAAAAGGTAAGGAACTGGTGAGCACAGTATTCTGGAAAAACTATTTCCTATGATTACTGAAGAGAAGACAAAGGAGATCAATATCAGAAAGATTCTTAGGAAACTTTAACTGATATCCGAAGTGAACAAAAATGCTCAGTTTCCACAAAGAAAGTGAGCTTCCACAAGTGAACAAGAATTAAATGCAGGGTTTGATGACTTGGGCTAAGAGACTGATCATTGTCAAAATCTTGTAAATAGTTTGCATGTTTGTTTCTTTATTACCAGTTCCACTTGTGAATAAATTGTATATATGAATATATGTATTTGGCAATTGGAAAATAAGCATTTACTACTAAAAAGGCAGTAACTAATTAAAGTAGAGATTTAAGATAATTAATAAAAAAGATTACAAGCTTATCACAAAATACACCTAGATGAATAAAGCACACTGAAAGATAAAATTAAATATGAATCAAAGTGGCCTGCTGAGACTGGGTGACATACAAGTGAATATAGTGAGACAGATCCTGTGTGTAACTTCACCTTCACAGATAAATGGCACAGTGTATTTATTGAGTGCCTGCTGAGCCTGGAACCAGAAAGACTTAAGTACAAATCCAGCTTCAGACCCATACTAACTTGTGTGACACTGGGCAAGTCAATTATCCTCTGTTTACCTCAGTTTCTTCATCTATAAAATGGGGATAATAATAGTACCTACCTCCCCAGGCTGATGTGAGGATCAAACGAAATAATAATTATAAAGCACTTCGCACAGTGCCTGGGACATAGAGTAAATGCTACATAAATGTTTATTATTATTATAATTGTTATCTCCATGAGTAATCTTGATTCCAATGGGTCACTTCAGGGTTTTCTTTAGATTTTTTCTATTATTTAAGAATACTGGTTGGGGGGAGTGGGGGAGCCAAGATGGCGGCATAGAAGGATGGACCTCCTACAGCTCTCCCCACCACAGCCCATAAAACACTTGTAAAAAATGATTCAAAATGAATTCTAGAGCAGCAGAAGCCACAAAATGATAGAGTGAAACAGATTTCCAGTCCAAGATAGCCTAGAAGGCCAACAGGAAAGGTCTATTGCACTGGGCTCAGAGCAGAGTGCAGCCCAGCCTGCGCCATACAGCACAGACAGAACTAGAGCAGACTTCAGGGTGTGGAATCACAGGTAGCACCTGTGGTCCCGGGTTTCTCAATCCACAAATGCCAAAGACAGCTTCAAAGGTCAGTAAGAAAGCTCTTTCACCTGAGGTAGAGGGGAGTATGGGGCTGCCCCAGGGGAGCTGCAGCCACAGCAGCAGTTTCCACTTTTGGAGCCCTTGGCCTAAAGACCATGGGGGAATCAAGCAGTTGATCTGGGTCTCAGTTCTGAGTGGAGGTCCTGGGGTGAGGAAGAGCACTGGCATGGTACAGCTGGAGGTGGTTGTGGAAAGGGAATCCTACTCATAGTTTCAGGGCAGAAAAGAGTACTTTTGGTTGCTCACAGACCAGAGGGCAGGACAGAAGAGGATTAAACTCCTCTCCCTTGATTGTGCCACCCTGGAGGAACCTGGAGGAACTTACAGATACCTAGAGATATCTCAGCAAACAGCTGCACAAAACCTTTGAAGCCCAGAGTAATATACCCTCCATTTGACAAAGGACTCAAAAGGCAAGTAACTGGCTGGGAAAATGCCCAAAAAGAGGAAAAAATAAGACTATAAAAGGTTAGTTTCTTGGTGAGAAGATATTTTCTCCTATCGTTTCAGAAGAAGAGCAAAGCATACCATGAGAGGAAGACAGTAAGGTAAAGGCTTCTGTATCCAAAGCCTCCAAAAAAAAATATGCAATGGGCTCAGGCCATGGAAGAGTTCAAAAAGGATTCTGATAATCAAGTAAGAGAGGTGGAGGAAAAATTGGGAAGAGAAATGAGAGCAATGCAAGAAAATCATGAAAAGTGAGTCAACAATCTGCTAAAGGAAAGCCAAAAAAATGCTGAAGAAAATAACACCTTTAAAAATAGACTAACCCAAATGGCAAAAGAAGTCCAAAAAGTCAATGAGGAGAAGAATGCTTTAAAAAGCAGAATGGGGCAAATGGAAAATGAGGTTCAAAAGATCACTGAAGAAAATAGTTCTTCAAAAATTAGAATGGAGCAGATGGAAGCTAATGACTTTAAGAGAAACCAAGAAATTAGAAAACAAAACCAAAAGAATGAAAAAATAAAAGACAATGTGAAATATCTCACTGGAAAAACAAGTAACCTGGAAAATACATCTAGGAGAGATAATTTAAAAATAATTGGTCTACCTGAAAACCATGATCAAAAAAAGAGCCTAGACATCATCTACCAAGAAATTATCAAGGAAAACTGCCTTGATATTCTAGAATCAGAGGGTAAAGTAGAAATGGAAAGAATTCACTGATCACCTCTTGAAAAAGATCCCAAAAGGAAAACTCCTAGGAATATTGTAGCCAAATTCCAGAGTTCTCAAGTTAAGGAGAAATTATTACAAGAAGCCACAAAGAAACAATTCAAGTATCATGGAAATACAATCAGGATAACACAGGGATTTAGCAGCTTCTACATTAAGGGATCAAAGCGCTTGGTATATGATATTCCAGATATAGGATTAAAAGCAAGAGTCACCTACCCAGCAAAACTGAGTATAATACCTTAGGGGAAAAAAATGGAATTTCAATGAAATAGAGGATTTCCAAGCATCCTTGTTGAAAAGACCAGAACCGAGTAGAAAATGTCACTCTCAAATACAAAAATCAAGAGAAATATGAAAAGATAAACAGGAAAGAGAAGTCTTAAGGAACTCATTAAAGTTGAACTGTTTACATTCCTACATGGAAAGATGTTATTTCTTTTTCAGCATTAGGGAAGTTAGAGGGAATATGTATACGTATAGGTATGTATGGGTATGTATGTGTGTATATTATACATATATAGGTTTGTATGTGTGCATGGGTGCATGTGTGTATGTATATAAATATACACAGACAGAGGATGCAGGGTGAGCTGAATATAAAGAATAACTAAAAAAAAATAAAATTTACTATTGAGTGGAATATACTAGGAGTAAGTGAAAGGAAGAGGTACAATGTAGCAAATCATTTCATATGCATGAGGCAAGAAAGAGCTTTTACAATAGAGGTAAAGAGGGGGAAGATGAAAGAAAATACGTGAGCCTTACTCTCATGGGATTTGTCTTAAGGAGGGAATAACACACTCAACTGAATACAGAAATCCATTTTACTCTGGAGGAAGGCAAAGTGGCAGGGGATAGGACAGGGAAGATAATAGAAAGGAGAGCAAATTAGGGAAAGGGATAATTAGAAGCAAACATTATTATGGGAGAACAGGTCAAGGGAGAGAATAGAATAAATGGAGGGCAGGAAAGGACAGAGGGAAATGTGGTTAATCCTTCACAACAAAACTATTATGGAAGTGTTTTGCATTGTTACACATGTATGACCTATATTGAACTGCTTGTTTTCTCAATGAGGGTGGGTGGGGAGAGAGGAAAGGAGAGAATATGCAACTCAAAGCTTTAAGAATGAATGCTAAAAATTGAAATGGAGGACAGACTGGAGAAAGGGGTGGATGGGGTGCATGCTGTCTTGGGGTGGGGGGTGGGGAGAGATGGGGAGAAAATTTTGAATTCAAATTCTTGTGGAAGTGAATGTTGAGAACTGAAAAATAAATATATATTTTAAAAAAAGAATATTGGTTAGGGAAAGAATACTTAATGCATTCAGAAAAATGTGATTCCGTAAACCTTTCCGTAATGAAAACCACTTAGTATTACTGTAGAGAATCACAAAAGAAAGCTTATGTGGATAGCAATTCAGCATAGTGCTTGGCACACAGTAAGATATTAATAAATGATGTTTCATTTATTTATCCAAGGAACATTACTGGGAGAGTTAATTTAATCAGTCTCAAAACTATATTTGCCATGGACAATTTATTACTACTTTGTATGGTTATATTTATATAGTCAATTCTTCATAATTAAAATGTGTCCGTTAACAACATGTAGTTCCTAATATATGATGTGATCATTTCAAAAGTTTGGATAAAGAAAGGAAGACAAAAAAATTCTTCTTATCATAAGCAAGAATAATCACTGATGCAATTTTCTTTTTACATATTCATAGAGAAAAGGAAAGCTAAATACAAAACTAAAATAATAAATCAGAGCAAGTGGTTAAAACAATTTACTACCACTCAATACTTCTGAGCTTTTAATATATTAAGTAAAACAGTGATCATTTAAATTGTATATGAAAAGCATAATCACCAGTTTGGCTTTAGAGTTATCTATGAATTTAAATAAAGAACCCAAAACAATTTGAAATGTAATCTGGAAAAAAATTCAATGAAAAGGTATTTTGCAGTCTGATGCCAACTAGCATAACACTGTTGTAATTAATGTCTGAGGAAAAGACAATATGCCACTGGTTAAAAATGCTTGCCGAATTTAATTTGTGCCCTATAATTAAGGTAGATAAAGATAAATATAATAGTAATTAATATGGACAATCTCATTTTAAATAAAGCACTATTGTGTTAAAAAATAATTATAGTATTTTTTTGATTTTTCATTTTGTTCCACTTAAGAAATGCCATCTCTATTTCTCTAGATTCTGGATACTTAAATTTTTTTGCTTCTCCCTAGTTCCCTCATTTATCAAAAGACAGTTCAAGTGCTACTTTCCTCATAAAGCTTTTGCTGATCCCCTCCAGCTGTTGGCATACTCCCTTCCAAAACAATCTTTTATTTTCTCTATATAGTTACACATATACATGTTGTGTTTCCCATTAGAATTTAAGCTCCTTGAAGGCAGGAACTGCTTCATTTTTGTCTTTTGTTTTCTCAGAGTTTAGCAGTTGCTGGCAACCGTAAATGCTTAATAAATAAATGTCTGTGGACTGAATCTTCCAAAGTCAGAGGTCTTATTTCTTCATTTAACAAACACTTATTCTGGGAAATACAAAGATGCATATGTACCTGTATATGATCCTAATCCCCCAAAGTTTACACTACTAGGGAAGACAGCATATATATGAGTAACTAAACTACAAGGCAAGACACAAAAAGTACCAGAGTAATCCAACCAAATATTACAAAAAGGTAAAAGAAGAAACAGATTGATAAAAGCTCCATGGAGAAAGTAGTATTTGATGTGAACACTGAAAAATATCCATCTGTTTGAAACATTAAAATCAACTAAAATTACTTTCTACCACAATGCCCCATGACGCTAGGTGATTTTATTTACCTATGTAAGTAAATTTACTTAATTTCACATACCTATGTAATTTTACTTTCACTTTTGGGGACAGCAAGGTAGTACAGTGGGTAGAATGCACTTTTGTTGCTTAAATATACTTTTTTTGTTACAAATGGGGTCTATGTGGCAGCAGTAGAGAAGTCATCGACAGGCTTTTAAAAAGCATCACTAAAACATTTACTTTTACCAAAAAGGGGGAGATGGAAAGCTAAAAAAGAGAAAGAATTTGCATAACAATCCTAGCCAATATCATCTTTCTCTGAACAGATTAACTGTACTTTTATCAGAAAGGTGGCTTACAAGGGCTATAAGCAGTCCCTGCCTAGGACTATTTTCATCTGTTTAACTCTGCCTAATAAATACCTATCACTTTTACCACCTTTACCCAGTTTTTGATAAATTTTGTTGATGACCCTGATCACATTTAGACTGAAAAACAGCAAATATCTGTGCTATGCCACTGTACCAACTCATGAGACTTAGTTCAGAACAAAGACTATCTCCTATATATTCCACATGGCATCTAACATAGGATCACAGGTACTCAACTAATTTTTAAAAAAATAATTACTTTTGAGGACCTGAGATATGTGCAAATATCCTGTATGTTGGTGGGATATTTACTTAGAAAAATTACAGTTAGGAAATTATAGTATCAGCTGTAGACATTTTAAGACAGAGTTAATATATGACTCACTTGGTCCTGTCTACCTAAAGACAATATATTGGAACTAAATGGCTTAAGCAAATACAAACGTAGTTTAGTTAACAGATCAACAGCTATGATTTCTGTAAACATGCTCTAATTGTAATTCAATAAAATAATCTCGAATCTTATTTTCATATTTGCCTCATATTTTTAAGCTACAAAAATGTCTGTACTCATGGTTTTTTCCTCCCACTTTACACAAGTGTGAGATTTTCAAACTGATCAGCTAGCAAAGTTCCCAAAGTGGGTGATAACACACCCTGGGGGTGCTGGAACGATCCAGGGAGGTGACAGTAGGCTCAGGTGTAACTGGAGGGTGTTGGAAGCATAATGAAAGAAAAGAAAATTCTGAAAAACTGTTCATACATGTTTCATCTGTTGTGTTAAAGTTGTAGTGATTACATTATTTTCCAAATAAACACACAAATGCAAGTTATAACTGATCAGTGGTCAAGTCTGCTGACAGGTCTTATCAAACAAGTGTTGGCAGGTAAGCATGTCTTGCATTGTCAGGAAGTCTAGCATGTAAGGGAAAGAATATGTATGTGTAGTGAGTTGTTTACAATATAATACATACGGTTACATGATGCAATTTCAATGCAAGAAAAAACAAATTTATAATAAATTATATTTAAGATGTCATTTTAAAAATAATTTAGATTTTTTAAAATGATGTCATTTTTGTTAAATGGTAAAAGGGCTAAAGAAAGTAGTCTTCTGGGAGGGATGGCAGTAATTTTTTTTTAAAGAGGGCAGTAGGCCAAATAAGTTTGGGAACCTCTGAGCTAATACAAGGATTGTCAACCCTTCCTGTCTTGAAACCCTTTTGGCAGTCTGGTGAAGTCTATAGATCCTTTCTGAGAACAATGTTTTCAAAAGATTACATACATAAATACACAGGATTACAAAGGAAAAAATTATATTGAAATATAGATCAAAAATATTTTTTAAAAAAGTTCACAGACAACAAGTTCAAAACCCCTGAGCTAAAGAGATCATCACATAGTTGGTCACTTTTCACACCTAATGACAGCACCCTAAGAGCTGGGCTGAAGCTCAACTGAGCCTGTTAAGTCTATTTAAGAATTTCCTCAAAGCAATAATTCAGGTAGCTGCAAAGAAGTCAGCTGGCATCAAATCAACAACCATTTATTAAATATTTACTATATGTTGGCCACTGTGCTAGATGCAGGAGTTTCTGCCTTTAAAGGGTTTATAGTCTACTAAGAGAGGCAATATGTAATTAAGTTCATACAAAGGTAAAAGGGAAGTAACCTCAAAGGGAATGCACTAGCAGTGATAGAGAATGGGAAAGGTTTCTTCTACAAGGTGAGACTTGAACTAGATGTACAGAGAAACGAGGAAGCAAAGGAATGGAGGGAAAGCATGGGGAGACAGCAATTAAACAGGCAAAGAGTCAGAGACAGAGCACAAAGAACAGCAAGAAGGCCTGCATGACTGGATAACAGAGTACATGGAGAAACGCAAAATGTTAAGACCAAAAAAATAGGACCAAGTTGTGAAGGGCGTTAGAAGCCAAAAAGGATTTTTTAAATTTAATCCTGGAGTTTTGTAAAAGGAAGCCAGAGGTATTGCAAGTGATATGATCAGGCCTATACTTTAGGAAAATCACCTTGGCAGAAAAGGAGAGGATGGACTAGAGCAGGGTGAGATCTGAGGCAGGGAAACTAGATGTAAGACAACTGCAATAGCCCAGGCATGAGGTGAAGGGGGCCTGTCCCAGGCTGGGAACAAACATGAGAGCTACTGTGAAGTAGAATGGATAGGATTTGGCAACAGAATGGCTATGTGGAGTGAGGGTGACTGAAGGACTGATGAGACCAAAGTTGTTAGTCTATATGCCTAGGAAGATGGTGGTACCCTCAAGGATAACAGGAAAAAAGAAAATGGGAAGAGGCTTGAGTTTTGGAGGAAAGATAATGGGTTCTATTTTGGACATATCAAGTTGAGATGTCTCTGAGACATCTGGTACAATAGGCTGTTGGTGATACAAGACTAGAGGTTAGAAGAGAGGTTAGGGCTGGATAAACACACTTGAGAATCATATGCAAAGATATGAAAACTGAATACCTGGGAGCTGATGAGATAAGCAAGATAACATAGAGGGATAAGAAAAGAAAGTCCAGGACAACCTAGGGGGTACCTGTAGTTAATGGGCATGACCTGGAGGAAGATCCAGCAAAGGAGACTGAGAAGGAGCAGTCAAACAGGAGAAGAACCAGGAAAGAGTAGCATCCTAGAGAGGAGACAGGGGTAAAGAATGACTAACACTGTAACAGGCTACAAAAAAGTCAAGAAGCATGAAGATAAAGAAAAATATGTAATATTAAGCAAATAAAAACTCACTGGTAAAGAAGAGAACAGTTTCTGTCCAAAAGAAGCTAGACTACATATAGTCACTTAAATTCAGTCCTCCAAGCAACCTTCTAAGACCTCAAGTTTGAGAAGAGTTGCTAATCTACTTTGGTGGAGGAAATCCTCCACATTTGGAGGACCCTCCACACTGACGAAATTACAGGTCTGATCAAAAAGACAAAAAAAAAAAATTACAAGGAAGTTGGGGGATGAGAAAAGGGAAGAAGTAAGGTTCCTAGAAGAGTCAGAACGCAAAAAAAGATGCTCTTCCCATCCCCCACCCAACCTATCTGCACAAGTCATAGGTAGAATGAGGGGAATTATTGTTATGAATTTGATTTGATCAAGAAAGTTAGCTGAAATAACAAATTAATAGGAATGTTAGCAAGAAGTGATATAATATCACAAATACCCCACATTTTAGAAGAGTAAATTAGAAATGTTTTCACCCCAAAAAAATCATCATATAACCTAAAATTCCAGAAAGAAGTTGGCCCAAGCTGGATAGGATACTTCCTACAGTAAATATTTGCATATGCAGAACACAAGAAAATCAGACTATCTACTCCAAGCTATACCTGAATAGACTCCCCTCTACAATATCCCCAATAACTGGTGATCCAGTCAACCAACACGCATTTATTAAGCACTAATTATGTACCATGCTTTGCGCTAAGGATACAAAGACAGTAAAAAATATACTCTAGCCCTCAAGGAGTTCACATTCTAATGGCAGAGACAATATAAAAATAACAGTAACATCATATCTTTATTTGAATACCTCTATTAAGGAAGAACCTTCTACCTCCCTAGCTATCCCATTTTACTTATGGATAATGTTAATTATTAGGAAGGTTTTCCTATAAGCCTAAATCTCTTTGAAACTTCCACCCCATTGTTCCTAATTCTACTCCATGGAGCCAAGGGGAACAAGTACATCCTGTCTCCCACAAAACAGTTTAAACACTTCAAAGATAAAAATCTTTATCTTTCCTATAAGTCTTCTCCATGCTAAATATCATAAGGCATGGGAATATTTATAAATAACAATAATTATAATGAGAAAGAAAAGAGGAAGCAATCTGGAGAGACCAATGTGGATGAATTCAAAAGGAAACAGACTTGTCAACCATCTTAGACTTTTTAAAGGCACACAGAGACCTCCCCAAGTCTGCTGAGTATGTTGGAATTCTTTAAGCTCTTCATTAGACTTGCAGCATGAGCAGGAAAAAGAGCTCTTCTTTCCTTCTCTCTCTCCCTCTATTCCAGTAATGGTGATTGCATTGATACTGCAGCAAGCAAATAAGGTAGTCTACATGGGCCTGATACAAGGCATCAATTCCCTGACTACTTCTTTTTGCTTTACGTTTCTTCCCCTGATCAGACACAACTGAACAACAACACATAAATACAGCTATATAAGTGTATGTATGTATGTAGAACCAAACTAAAAATGTTATGTGTATACAATTCTACAGATAAGAATGCACGTATATACATACACATACATATATACACTTACATATATAAACATGCATGTGTATACACCCATATAAACGTATGTGTATTTACATACACTGCACTTTTCTTCATTCCTCTTCCAGAATCAATATCCCCCACAGGATTTAATAGGCAGTGACACTCAATTCTGTGGTCAGTTTCTACCTAGAAATCATCTTATCAATCCCAGTCTATTCCCTACTGAGCAAAAACATCCTAATATTTCAAAATTATATCAACTAATAGAAGTCAACAGCAATCCACTGCCTATGTATCACATTTTTAAGTAATATAAAATAATATAGCCTCCAGTCATACTAAATCCAGCTGCAATCAGATCAGACCACAGAATTAAAGAAGGCATAGGTAATTTCTCACAGATTCTGAAGGTCTCAGAGAGAACCAAATATATACATAATATGAAGATAAAAAAAGAAAAAAGCCCCTGAGACCACTTTTAACTGTTTTAATTGGAACTATTGAAAAAGCTGTTAAATAGAAATAGATCCCTTAGGCATTCTGCCTATCAAATGACAGACATATTTCAACACAATGTATCCTTTTTAAATGTATCCATTAATACAGAATGTTTTGCATCAATGCAGTACTTCTCATTCCCCAAAGTTCAGTTCTAGGCCCTTTCCCTTTCTCTCCAAACTCTCTCTCGGTAGTCTCATCGGCTTATGGATGACTCCTAAATACAGACATCTAGCCCCACCTTAATCTCTCTCTTAGAATCCTCCATCACCAGCCAATTCCTGAAAATCTCCTCTTGGAAGTCTTACAAGTTATCTCAACTCAGTAATTTTAAAATAGAGTCCATCATTGTTATTAAATCTACACCTCCTCCAAGGTAGTAAAATGCACAGAGCATTGGACTTGGAATCAGAAAGAGCAGAGTTCAAATAGTGGCTCAGATACTTACTAATTCTGTGACCCTAGGCCTGTCCTTTGATCTATCTACCTCAGTTTCATCATTTGGAAAATGGGGAATAAAATTATAGAACCTGCCATATAAGTATTAATGCAGGGACCAAATTTTTTTAAAAGGTATGTGCACTTATGTGTGTAAAGAACTTTGCAAATTTTAATGTACCATACAAACACACTGCTGTATGCCTGTGAAACACGGACAGTTTACCAGCACCATGCCAGGAAACAGAATCACTTCCATTTGAACTGTATTACTAAGATTCTGAGGATCACCTGGCAGGATAAGGTACCAGACGCTGGAGTCCTTGCTCAAGCTGAACTGCCCAGCATTCAAACTATGCTTCAGAGTGCACAACTCTGATGGGCTGGCCATGGTGTTCGAATGCAAAATGTACGCTTGCCAAAAAGACTATTTTATGGAGAACTCACATGGGACAGGTGATCACATGGTGGTAAGAAGAAGCGATACAAGGACACTCTCAAGGTCTTTCTCAAGATTTGACTATGCAACAAGGGAGACACTGGCACAGGACCGCTCAGCATGGTGTGCCCACGTCAGAAAGGGTGCTGTGCTCTATGAGCAAGGCAGAATTGAGACAGGACAAAGTAAATGTAGGATGTGAAAATTTGGAGTATCCACCCCAAATATTCACACGGACGATCTGTGCCCAACCTGTGGTAGAGCATTCCAAGCTCATATTGGTCTGATCAGCTACAGTTGGATACCCTGAAACTTCACTTTACCAAGGTGATGTCATTTTGGTCCTCTTCAAAAATGAAGGACAACAGCCAACCAACCACCACATCACTACGACCATCATCATTATTATTTCTCTTGAGCATACCAATATCCTTAAGTTTGCAACCTTGGGGTCATCCTGAATTTTCAATAAGTCTCATGTCCCATACCCGAATGAAATACCTACTAAAGGCTCTTTATTCTATGTATAACATTTTTGGCTTTTGTTCCCTTACCTTATGCCACTCACAGTTCTCAATCTAGTTCAGGTTTTCAAACACCTCACCTGAACAATTATTTTAAAAAATTCCTAACTAGTCTTGCTTGTTTCAGTTCCCCCCACGCCACTCAAAGCCTTTTGTCAGAAAAAAATCCTAAAACAATTTTCTAAAGGCACAATCTGACCTGTCACAACTCTTTTAAAAGCAGTCAGTGGTTCCACATTGCCTCCATGATGAATCACTAACTCCTTAGGCTTACATTTAAGGCTATTCATAGTATTGGCACCAATCTACATTTCTAGACTTATTTCAATATACTCCCTACCATGAAGCCAAAATGGATTAATAAATAATTCCTAGAACTTAGAATCCTATCACCATGAATGAAGGAATGGATAATCCATTTATTAAGCACTTACCATATGGGAAAGCACTGTGATAAGTGCTGGGGATACAAATCAAAAACAGAGAGTCTATGCTCTCAAGGAAGTCACATTCTAAAGGGGGAGAAAATACATACAGAAAGTTTCATCTTCAAGCGACATGGAAAAGTCCCCATAAGATGCAGAGGCAAAGCAGACAGGAATGTCTCTAAGGTCATTTTCACTGATAAAATTTTATCAGTTTCTAATGTTGAACCAATTAACAGTGACAAGGACTTTGGTGAGAAGAGATTTCTTTTCTGGGTCTTTTAAAGATATGGCAGTAGCACCTGAAAGAGCAAGTAACACGTTACATCTATACATTTTCCTGGACACTAGGCCAGAAGCACTGTTATCCCCAAGCCTGAACTTCCACCACACCCTTTGGAACCTCTTCACTGGGAAATCTCACTGTCCTGCAGGATCCAATCAGCCTTGTTACTCATAACTCATGAGCATCCTCTGATGGTAGAGGGTAGAGACATGAACCCCTTCATTTAAGGGGGATGCAGGTCAGATGTCTATCTCCTTTCCTCCCTTTGGTATGCTCATTTTGGACTTCTTTAACTTCTTCACAACACCCCCTTTTGTTTTTTCAGCTTTGTGTGTTTTCTTCAGATTCTAAGTCATCTCTAGGTTTCAAGTTCCTTGAAGGCAGGGACTTTCTTTTTCATATTTTTATCTCCAGTGACTGGCACACAACAGGCTTTAATAAAAGTTTACTGAGTACTCACTATTGGACTTTATGTTGCGTTTAAGATGTGCGATGGGCAGTTGGAGGAGAGTGACTAGAGGTTTAGCAGAAAGGTTAGAGCTGGACAAATAGTTTCGAAAATCATCAGAACAGAGATGATAATTGAATCCATGGGGCTGATGAGATCAAGAAGTGAAATATTCAGTTTTAAAATAATCTTTAGAGGAATAAAGAACAATTTAAATAGTTAAAAGAATATTCAGCTAGGTGGTGCAGTGGATAGAGCACCAGTGCAGGATTTAGGAGGACCTGAGTTCAAATCTCACCTTGGACACTTGACACTCATTAGCTGTGTGACCTTGGGCAAGTCACTTAACCCCAATTGCCTCATCCTGGGTCATCTCCAGTCATCCTGATGAATGTCGGATCACTGGATTCAGCTGGCTCTGGAGGAGAAGTGAGGCTGGTGACCTGCACAGCCCTCCCTCACTCTAAACAAAGTCAAGTGCAAGTCATTTCATTATTTCTCTGATGGCATGGTCTTCTTTGGCAATGAAGGATGAACATACGCACGCACGCACGCACACACACACACACACACACACACATATACCTTTCCGTTTCACTTGTAGTTTAAATCTTTCATATGAATTCTACCCCCTGTTAGAATGTGACTTCCTTGAGAGCCTGGACTCTCTATTTATTACAGTACTTTGCATGGAGTAAGTGCCTTCATCACTGGACTAAACCTGCCATCTCCAAAGCAGCCAATGATCTCTTAACTGTCTAACATTTGTGTTTTGTTTTGTTTTTTATCATAGTCATCTTTCTCAAACTCCCAGAAGCCTTTGGCTTAATTGATGATATTTTTATGACACTATACTCTCTACTGATTCTCCTCCTGTCTGTCTGACTGCTGCTTCTCAGTCCTTGTTGCTGGATGTTCATCCAGTTCAAACTTGTTAACCATAAATGTCACCCAAAACTCCATCTTCCCTCTATACTATTTTGCTTGATGATCTCTTCTTCTCCCATGGATTCATGACCATCCCTCTGTACATGATTCTTAGATCGATTTGTACAGTTCTAATCACTCTCATGACCTCTAATTTCACATCTCCAAGTGCCTATTAGACACTGCAAACTGGATATCCCATAGATATGTCACTCCCCTAACTCAATAAACTCTGGTGGTTCCCTACTGCCTCCAGGATCAAATAACAAAAAATCCCTCTGGCTTTTAAAGTCCTTCAGAGGCTGGTCCTTTCCTACCTTTGCAGATTTTTTACACTTTACTCCTCTCCACATACTTTGCTGTCCACTGGTCTCCTTGCTCTACCTCACAAAAGATACTTTCATCTTTGGACTCTGCATTTTCATTGGCTATCCCCATCTTGAGTGTTCTCTTTCCTTATCTCTGTCTTCTAGCTCCCTTCAAGTCTCAGTTAAAAGGCCATTTTTCCTAGGCTCCATCAGCTGGTAGAGCCTTCACTTTGAGATTATCTCCAGCTTATTATATAAGTATATACATATATGTGTATATATATATATACATACACATACACACACACAGTCTGTACATAGTTATTTGTTTGTTGTCTCCTCCATTACAATTTCATTGAAGGCAGTGACTACTGTTGCTTTTCTTTGCATCCCACAGTACATGGCACATAAATACTTAGGCTCTACTTGACCTCATAATTAGGACAATGAAAAAGCGTCCATGGGTTTTTTCTGATATAAGAAAATCTACACCACATCATTTTAACTTAAATTTGGTTTAAAATTTTGTGGTATGCCTATTCTACAAATATTCTGTCCATATATTTCAGTTTAAATACTCCTCTATGATATACTTAGATCACTGTATAATAGGTAAACACAAAAAGGTATTGTGCACTAAATGTACCATGTAATACAGCAACTAGTATACAATTTCAATAGAAAGTGAGGCAAAATGGTCCTGAAATGATTTTTCTGCCAAAGAACATTTAAACAACAATTTAATTGTCTGATTTTAATTATTTTTAAAGTAAGTTATTTTATTTCAGCTAGTCAGCAATGTATGTTATTCTGTATTTGAAAAAGAAAACATTTATACACAATATAGATTATGCAACCAAATGCTGTTACAACTTAGTAATAGCAACCAAATGGCCAAAATACTACCCATTTTAAAGAGAGGGAAAGGGAGAGAGGGAGGGTAGATGGAAGGAAGGGAAGGAGGAAGGGGGGAGGGGGGGAGAGAGAAGGAGAGAGGGAGAGAGAGCACTCTGAACTATGTTTCAGAGGTCATCTCTACTTGTTGAGGAAAAAATTGATGTCTTTACTTAACAGTATCATATTATGACACAACTTGGGTCAATATGTGGAAACAGGCCTTGAAATATGAATTCAGAATTTCTACAACACTGTTATAGGGAAGTGATCCAAATGTATAGTGTGATTTTGCAATAATGGCATGCTAACTACATTCCAAAAATCTGCTGGATCAGACCACGGTTGGGTATTTAAATCAACAATTACCTTATGCTCAACATGAAGCTAAGTGCATAGCTGAGATTCTTGGAATCTTTTTGTTATTCTTTTTCATTAGATCATGATGCTTAGGTATAGAAGGGGGAACAATAAAATATTAGTTTTAGTAGTGCCAAAAATTCAAATAGAATGAACTGCAACTTTCTCATTAGGTTTTTAAAAAAATACATTTTCAGTCTAATCTAAATAAAACTACTGCATTTGGTTTGTGATAGAAATTTTACCAATTGCTTAAGAAGATACAAACTTCAAATATATGTAGTTTTATTGGTGTACTCAAACAATTTTTTCTTACACTTTTTCTTTAAGTCTCTTCTCTTACACTTCTGCTACTAAAAGGAGGTGGAGAGAATCACATAACTATTCTAACTGGTCTATAGAAAATTTATGCTACATAACTTTAACTAGGTTCTCACTGCTGCTTGGCAATCTTACTTTATCTCCCTTATTCTC
Source organism: Notamacropus eugenii (assembly GCF_028372415.1). Taxonomy (NCBI): domain Eukaryota; kingdom Metazoa; phylum Chordata; class Mammalia; order Diprotodontia; family Macropodidae; genus Notamacropus; species Notamacropus eugenii. The sequence goes on along the minus strand of NC_092873.1, from coordinate 252,058,547 downwards.
AATATTTTATTCTCCACACTGGCTCTTCCAAACCTTTCCATCCCTTTTCAAGCCTCCCATGGCTCCCCCTCCCCCTATTCTCTCAGCAGAGAACCTTTTCTAATATTTTAAGAAAAAATTAAGGCCTCTCTCCTTGAACTCCCTCTTCTCCCCTTTCCCTCATATTCTATCACTCAGGTTCCTTCTGCTACACTCTTCCTTCACCCTGTTTCACACGATGAAGTGGCCTCACTCCTTACCAAAAATACCCTTGGTATTCCTCTATCTATTCAAGAGACTCCATTCCAATCCATCTCCTCCAACAGACTGTCTCCTTGTACCCTCCTTATTATAGTAGATGGCAACATCATTCGCTCCACTCCCCCTCTTAACCCCCCCGCAGCTTGCAACCAAGGACTCATCTTAGATTCTTCATTATTCATTACCTTCCACATCCAATATGTTCCAAAAGCTTGTCAATTTCACCTTTGCAACATCTTTTGAAAATGCCCCCTCTCTCTTCTGAAACTGCCACCACTCTAGTATAGGCCCTCCTCACTTCAAGCCTGGACTACTAATAGGTCTAACTGCCTCATGTCTCTTCCCACTCCAATCCATCTCCATTGAGACACCAAAGCAGACCTGTATGACATAAGGGTCACAGGCCGCTTGAGGTCCATCAAAAGATTTTGGGCAGCTCACAAAAAATGTAGAAGATATAAAAAAGATGTAACAAGCGTTTTGTTGGTGCCTCACTTAATCCACCTTTAACTAGTCACTACTGTGCCTATCATCTAATTTAGTGGGTGGGCTGCCAACGCATAAGCTCTCTTGTCATGTGACTCCTCCCAACCAACTATCATCAGTCTGTGTCTAGTGTGAGAGAAGTAAGAGTCGTATCTTTTCATTATATTTTTAGTTGTTACTGGCATTGAACGGAAGCAAAGTGAGTACAGCCATGGGCCAATGCAGCTGATAGCAGCTCAGTCATGAGCGGCAACAATACGAGGGCTTCTTCCCTTCCCTTTCTGTGCGGACACCCTCCAAGTTACATGAGAGTCTGGTGCTCTTTCCAAGGTCAGACACTCAGTTGAGTATTCCTTTGTATGTGAGCAGTTGCTGTGGAGATTTTTTGGTTCTAATATTAAAGTTTTGGGGTTCTAATATTAAAGATTTTGTAAAATGGGTGATAAAAAGACATGGAAGATCAAATCAGAACATAAGAGTGTTGTTTAATCCAGAGTGGACAAATAGATACTTGTTTACTTACACGAGAGACAAAATATTGTGCCCCGTTTACTGAGATGTAATAGATGTTCCAAAGAAATACAATCTTCATTGCCATTTTGAATCAAAACATCCCGATTTAAGCAAATTGGACACCAATGAAAAACCAAGTGTTCAAACTGTTGAAAAATCTCAGTGGGGAGCAATGGTTTTTCAAGAAAGTGAACTCAGAAAACGAGGTGGCTACTAAGTTTAGCTTCTAGATTTCTAAAGAAATGGCTACTACTGGGAAGTTTTTTTCTACCCAAGGTGACTTCATAATGAAGTGTGTACTGACTGCAACTTTTGGATTATATCCTGATTTTTTAAAAAAGTGTTTTTGAGAACTAGTTTAGTCATTAATTACACCTCTGCTTGGAAAGTGAGCAACTAAAAATCCATCTGTGGCCCAAAGAAGTTTAGTCTATTTTAATGTTGGTCCCTACCTTCTGCCAAGTTGTGCAGGTCTGCGCTAAAGCAATTTTCCTACAATGGAGGTCAATTCATGTTACACACACACACACATCACCCTCAAAAAATTCCAGTGACTTCCTATTGACTTAAAGAACAAACACCACTAATTCATTGTTGGTGGAGCTGTGAGCTGATCCAGCCATTCTGAGAGCAATAAGGAACTATGCCCAAAGGGCTACAAAAATGTGCATACCTTTGACTCAGCAATACCACTTCTAGGACTATATCCCCAAGAGATCATAAAAATGGGAAAGGGTTCCACACGTACAAAAATATTTGTGGTGGGCCAAAAACTGGAAATCAAGGGGATGCCCATTAATTGGGGAATGGCTGAATAAATTGTGGTATATGAACGTAATGGAATACTATTGTGCTGTGTGATTAGGAAGACTTCAGAGAGGCCTGGAAAGACTTATATGAACTGATGCTGAGTGAAAGGAGCAGAACCAGGAGAACTTTATACATAGCAACAACCACAGAATGCAAGGATTTTTTCTGGTTGACGTAGTACTTCATTGTAATGCAGGGACTTAAAAAATTCCCAATGGTCTCTTAAGGCAAAATGCCTTCCACATCCAGAGAAAGAACTATGGAACTGGACAGAATGTAGCAGATCATTTTCTTTTGTATTACACTTTGGTTTGTTTTATAATTTCTCCCATTCATTTTAACTCTTCTATGCAACATGACTAAGGTGAAAATGTATTTAATAGGAATGTACGTGTAGAACCTATATAAAATTGTATGCCATCTCAGGGAGGGAGTGGCGAGGTTGGGGGGAAGGAGGGGAAAAAATCTAAGATATATGGAAGCGATTGCAGAACACTGAAAACAAATAAAATAAAATAAACCACAAAATGCTGTTTGGCACTCAAAGCCCTTCAAAATCTAGCCCTCTCCTACCTTTTCAAGGTTCTTATACCTTACTCTCTGACACATACTCTGCAATCCAATGACACTGGCAAACAAGACATTCCATCTGTCAGCTCCAAGCATTCCCTCTGTCTGTAGATCATGCCTGAAATGCTCTTTCTCCTAAACTCCAACTACTGATCTGCCTGGCTAAAATCCCATCTCTTAGAGAAAGCCTTCCCCCTAACACTTGTTAATTCCAGTGTCTTCCCTCTGTTAATTATTTTCCATCTAACCTGTATATAGTTTGTTTTGCATATATTTGTTTGCATAATCTAGTCTCCCTGACTAGATTATAAACCACTTGGGAGCAAGGACTGTCTTTTTGTATCCCTGGTGCTTAGCAGAGTCAGTGCCTGGTACACAGTGGCACATAATAAATGTTTAATGATTAACTGATTTGTTGGTGTAGGTAGTTCCTCCACTGATAGAGATCTCAACCTTTAAGACATAGGTCTTCAGGAGTTGCTATGTCTGAAAAATTCATCAACCTGAGACCATCATAGTGATGAGCTTCTAAGTTGGTCCACACAGAGTTGATATACACCAATGGATCTATACTCACAGATTTTTCCATTTGGTAGCAACTGCTAAAGCTTCATTGGTAAAAGGCTTTTGAAAAACCAGCAAATAATCCAATCTTAACAAGGCATCAGAATAGGACTTTATAAACATAAAGGTGAAATAAACATTTTCAATAATACAAATCTTATATTCAAAAAGAAGAGATTAAATCTTTATAGTGAATATATATGTGGTGAAAAAATGTGCTGAATAAATGTAGTGAATAAAAGCCCTGGACTTGCAAATTGCAAAAAATTTTTTCACGATAATATTTCTGATTCTATCCCATGCTGTTCCAAAGAATCAAATACAAACACTTCTATTCTTGGCCTTGGAAAACCCTCTGCTACACTGCCTCATCCTAGCTAAACACACTTATTTAGTTCCCAATATATTACTGTATTTGTATCTGCTAACCAAGACCTATTTGTTGATTTTCTAAGCACAACTCCCCTCTCTTGTACCCCATATTTCACTGTTATCCTTGACACCTAGAAAGGTTTCCCCGTGCCCTTCTGCATTCTTCCAAATATATCTCCTTTAAGAAACTTTCACACATTAACAATAATGATAATTAATAACTAACATTTATAGAGCACATTGAGTTTTTCCTGTCATTACCACAGCATCCTACTGAGGGGTTATTTGTGTATTCTCTATTATCTCTGAAATGTTATTCTAGTTCACCAATTTATAGTTCCATTCATAGGTTTCATTTTTTCCTGAGACTCCAAGGAGTCTCTTTGAAGAGACACCAAAGTAACCCAAAATATATTAGAACCATAAAACTTAATATAGTATCCATGTTCCCTGTAGACCCTCAATAACTGTTGGCTCATTTTCTTCTGTCTCTATTTCATAGCAGAACACAAAAGAAAAATACCTTTCTAAAGAATCCAAATTATTATACGAAGTTAAGAATAAAATTTTAGAGAAAAGCTACCACTACACTCACCAGACTTTTAAAAAATTAGATTGTATGATATCTTTCATCTTATCATTTAATGTTTCTAATTGACAATTTTCTCCTAAAGATCCCACCCTCTCCCAATCCTCAGTGTTTCTGGTCAACAGTGGATATTTTCCTGGAAGGCTGTTAAAAAAAAAAAAGGATGTATTTCAAATACGGTTTCATTTGTTTATTCAAAAGAATATTAATATTTCAATCCTTGTTCTATTTTTGCCTCAAGGAAATCTGTTATCCTTGAGGGATGCAGGTAGATACCAGGGAGTCTGGTATCTTTATAATATCAAGCTATCTTTCAAAGATATTTAGTTTGTTATCCAAAAAAGTCTGGCCCATTCTCTCTAACTTTGCAGGTGGATTCAAACAATGAACATTTCTTAGTCACAGGAAGGAAGGAAGGCCCTGTTGCTAGTGCCTTGTTTCCAATTTTCAACCAACTGTGTTGTTCTCAATCCCATGATGCCGCCAGTCCTATAACCAATTGTATTATTTTCCTCTCATCTACCCAAATCTGTTCTTTGTTCTATGTTTATAAAACATAGAAAACATTTCTGGGTCACTGGCTTAACTGAAGTAGCCATTTAATCCATTGTTAACAAGTTTGCACCCTGCTAATAAATGGATAAAGTTCAGAATTCTGAACCTCAGTTTACCTTTATTAAATTTTATTAAGACAAAAATTTTAAAAAGAGGAAAGAAATTTTTTTAAAGTAGGAGATAGCATCCTAAATTAAGTAGTTTAATTCCATGCATAAAAAGGCACTGTGATGTAGTAGAATGCACCAAACTTGTCAGGGAATTAAAGTTTCGACTGGTTAGAGCTTAAGGGCAGAATATCTAATGCTTTTTAATAAAAACTAAAAGAAAGCCCTTTTTTGTAGGCTTCTGTTCTGTTTTTTGAAATATAGGAGGGGCCTCTTCAATTTAATTGCCTTAAGATATATTGTGTGAAACTGGAAATTTGTTAACTATAATTTAAAATTCATTCAATTATATGTAAAATGAACTCCACTCTCAACATGGAATAAACCTAAAAGAATCAACTCAGGGAAAGAAACAACTAAAAGTTGTGGAAATGTAAAACAAAGACACAAAAAAATCCATCCAGATTAACGAGTTAGTAGGGGATCCAAAGATCCTATTAAGCCTTCTAAATTTTTGTATACGAATAGCTCATTCCCTTTTAGTTTTTTACTTATGTTTTCATTTTTTCAATGCACACAAGACCTTTTGGGGTCAAGCATATTATTACATAATATTTCATTTTGTTCAAAAAATACTACAAGGTAGATATGGAGGATCGATTTCATGCAGGCCTGCTAAATATAGAAAAGGTACAATTAAGTGCTAAGAAGCATTTGTTCAGGATATCCACTTCCTAACTCTATCCTACAGCAAAGAGTTAGAGAATTGTTTGCAAAGTTTATACCTCTGGACTTGGCTTTTCAAATTTAATTAAGTACTATCAAACTGCAGTTGAGCGAGGCTTGAATGTCTAGTTGGAAAGGTTTTAAATTACGACAAATTTTCAGGTTTTCACCAAACTCACTTGCCTTCACAAATTGTCCATTTTTATTAACAGAGAGTCATTTCCCCAATCATGCAGCTTCAAAACATCACAATTACCTTGGAGTGTTCTTTTCCTTCAAATCCTAAATCCAATGTTGCCAACTATATACATTTTATTCTCTAAATTCCCACAATTACCAATCTAGTCAAGATCCTTCCATCATTTTATGCCTAGATTATTACAACAAACTTTCTTACTTGAATCCCCAACTAAATTTCCTACACTCTTTTAGTTATTCTAAACACTTTTACAAAATAATCTCAACAAAAGATACTTTCCCTTGAGTTCATTTCCCCATACTAAAAAATAAAAAATCTTTAACTGAGCTCGACTTGTAAAAAAAATATTTATGCCAAATTTCTTTTTGAGTAATCTACACTTGCTGTCTCCATCCACATGCACATTCATAAGAAGTCCTGGGTTCAGGTCTGGACTTTGACACACAGTGGCTATGTATTCACTGGCAAGTTATGGAAGTTCTCAGTGCTGCTAAGAAATCCTCTAAAACGCGAAGTTATAGAACAGAGTAAAAACTGACCTGAAGTGGTAAAGGAAGACAACGAAATCTCACCTCCAAATAACTAGAAGGCTCTGTCCTTACTGCAGGTGTGACAAAATCACTATCTACCTAGGTTGCCCATACGTTAGACAAATTTTCTGTTTTTCACTTAAAGGAAAATACTCTTCATAGGGCTTACTGGCCAAGGTGTCTAAGGCCCAAGAAGTACCTCTTGCTGCAGCTTCCTGGTGGCCTCTGGTAAGATTGAGAGTAACAATAATAATAATGATAGCTAACATTCACAGAGCACTGACTTTATATGCCAGGCACTGTGCTAATGGTTTATTATCTATTTGGATCTTCATAACAACCTGGGAAGTAGGTGCTATTATTATCCTCATTTTAAAAATGAGGAAATGGAGGCAAACAGAAGTTAAGTGTTTTGTCCAGGGTCACATAGCTAATAAGTGTCAGAAGACATATTTGAATTCAGGTCTTCGTGACTCTTGACCAGGCATTCTATCCATAGTGCCACCTAGCTGCCCCATAATGGCATCCTAATTGCCTGTGGGCATAAAAGGTCCACCCACAAAAAATCAAGGACCTTCAGAGTTGAATGAATGGCTGAAGACTCCATACCATGTCCTGCTGACCAGAAGATGGATGGATATAGAAATGGAGGAGAAGGTTCATATATACATACATATATATATATTTTACCCAAGCTAAGTGCTGGAATAGCCTTAACCTCATTTTGTCAACTATTTCATTCTAACATCAAACATGAACCAACAAGGTCTCAGTCTGAATTACCCCCACCCTATGGTTCAGCATAGTAACTAGGACAAAATGGCCTAGTGGCTCATAATATGGTTGAAATGAGGGAAGGGAGTTACACACATGTACAGTGCACTAAATGAATGTCCAGGACATGGTGCTTGTGTCCCCATGAAGCATGGGCTCTTCTAGTAATGTTTGAAGATTCCTCTCAATAGAACAGAAGCCAAGCTAATACCAAAGCAAAGTCAGTAGCTTAGTGTGGGTGGCCGGTAGGTAAAAACTGGACCAGGTCCAGCATTCTCTGGATATTGTTAGACTTGCTGTTTAGTCTTTTCAGTCATGCCCTGACTCTTTGAAACTACAAGCATAAAACTAAAAAGAAACTGAAAAAACACATTCAGTACTGTCTATGCCATGGGATTTTTCCAATAAAAGCCCTAGAAAAATTTATATGGTAGAAAGCTCTGTAGAATAACTTCCTACCATGGGCTGAGATGTAATCAAATTATTATCTCCCAAGATTACCCTTTTTACATGAGCTAAACAAGTTGGGCAACAAAAATGGCCCTGCAATATTACTGGCCCAGGTGGCTAGGGCTCAAATATCCCAGTATCCCCTGGCCATTTTGACAGAGGCTCTCTCATTGCCTAAATGCATAAAAAGGCTCTCTCACATGAAATTAAGACCTTTCAGTCTTGGTGCAGTTCTCAACATGCAGGGAGTCACTATATCTTGCTCTGCTGCTCAAAAAATAATGAGATTTCTTATGGAGAAGAGGGGAACACCAAATTTAAATAAGCCAAGTGCTGAAGTATTCTGAAGAATATCTTATCTATGCTATGGCAATATAATATTCTTTTTCTTAACAGTTGAATTACTTCTAAATGCCTTATTTTGTTCTAACCATAACAATGAGCAAGGTCCCAGCTTGAATCAGGCTCGCTGCTAGTACTCTGTATACAAAAATGAAGATTTCTTGTTCCTATAGAGATGATATTCTGCTGTATATAATATGTATGTTCAGATAATCAAACAGTAATCAGAGAAAAGTAAAGCAAAGTATCAACAAATGGGAGAAAATCAGAAGTGTCATGAAGAAGTAGTACCTAGCTTGAGGCTTGAAGAGAGTGAGGAATTCTAAGAGATAGGGGCCAGGCAAAGCACAGGGGAATGGGTCAGCTTTTGCAAAGGCATGATGATAAGAAATGAACTTTTGTAAATGAAACACAAATGAAGTGAAGTAAAAAGCCATTATTCAGCACCTTATTTTAAGCCCTGAAGATGAAAAGAAAGGCAAAAACAATTCACACCTCTAAGAAGTTAAAAAGTACTCTAATAGGAAGAGATGACATGAAAACAACTACATGTAAAGAAGATATATACAGATAAATTTAAAATATTTCCAGCTGAATTAGGAATAATCAAAAGGGAGAAGACACCAGGAAACGCATGTTGTAGATAGCGAGATTTCAGCTGATACAACAAGAAAGGCAGGAGCCAAGAGATGAGAAAGGAGAATATTGCTGGCATGGGGGACAGTTGGTAAAATGCAGAGTCCAGAGAGAGCAAGTCTAGTATGACAAACAGCAAGAAGGCCAGTGGACTATAGGGTACATGGGTGTGAGTATGAAAGCTACAAAAAATCTGGAAAGATAGGAAGGGGCCCAGGTTATGAAGAGGTAGACTTTAAGAGTCAAAGAGAGAATTTTATATTTGATCGTGGAGGCAAAAGGGAAGTACTGAAGTTGATTTTCTAAAGAGTGACATGATCAGACCTGTATTTTAGGAAGAAGAGTCTGATAACTGAGTGGACAATGGAATGAAGTGTGGAGAGACCTAAGGCATGGAGACCAATCAGAAAATTATTGCAACAGACTAGGGGATAAGTGAAGAAGGTAAATGGTTTCAGTGACAGAGGAAAGAAAGAGATATATCCAAGATATGTGAAAGTAGAATTGACAAAATTTAGCAACATGATGAATATGTGGGGGGCAGTGGGGAGACGGGTGAGAGAATGAAAAGGTGAAGATGACACCTAGATTGTGAGCTTGGGTGAGTGAGTGGTATCCTCAGTAGTAATAAGGAAATTCAGATGAAGGTATCTGAATTACGTATTCAACATATTGAGTTTAAAGATATCTATGGACATCCAATTTCAGATGTTTTACGTATTTGGATATGTGAGAATGGAAGTCAGGAGAGAGGTTAAGGCTGCATAAAGAAAACTGAGATTTGCCTACATAGAGAAAATAACTGAATCCTAAGAGGTGAGATCATGAACCAAAACAGCATTCAGTAAGTCAATTTAGATGGAAGGTCAAGAGTAAGCAGTGAATAAGGTGCAATAATCCTGAAAAGATACTGGCAATAATACATCACAAACAAGTGGCAGCTGGGGTCAGGCAAAGTTTCCAGTTGTTCTTTTTTTCTTCTGCAGTATTTGTAAATTCACAACATTAATTTTCTCTTTTGGTAACTCCATGAAGTTAGCAAAGGATTCATCAGTTTTATTAGTCTTTTTCAAAAAGCTTTAGTATTTTTTTAGTAATTTCTTAATTCTTGGGGTGGAGTCATGATGGTGGGTAACAGCAGGGACTTGCTAGTGCTTTCCCCACAAACCCAGCTTAATACCTGTAAAAAATGACTAAACAAATTCTAGAGCTGCAGAACCCACAAATGATGGAGTAAAGCAAATCTCCAGCACAAGACAGTCTGGAAGATTGACACAAAGCCTCTACTGCACCACACTGGGAACAGAGCGCAGTCTAGTGTGGGCTACGCCGGCACAGACAGGACCTGAGCAGGCCTTGGGGGGACTGATTCTCTCCTGTGGCAGTTTCCAGACTTCACAACCCCAAAACATCAAAGATAAATTGGAAGGACAGTGGAAAAAACTAGTGGAACTTGTGTGAGAGAGGAGAGTAGTCCAGACCCAGCCCCAGGGTGGTGGAGGAGCTTGCAGAGAAGGAGGCCACAGCAGCAGTGGCAGTGAGTGTTTCTGAAGCTCTAGGCCCACAGATGGAGGGGAGAAGGGGGGAATCAAGTGGCTGACAGTACATTCTCTAACCCCCCCTGGAAGCAGAGAACTACCTTGACAAACAGCTCAAAAGTCAAGTAAATGGCTGGGGAAAAGAGCAAAAAACTGGAAAAAGAATAAGACTATAGAATCTTACTTTGGAGACAAGGAAGACCAAAGTAAACAAACAACAGAAGACAACAAAGTTAAAGCTTCCCCATCCAAAGCCTCCAAGGAAAATATTAATTGGTCAGGCCATGGAAGTGCTCAAAAAGGATTTTGAAAATGATGTAAGAGAAGCAGAGCAAAAACTGGGAAGAGAAATGAGAATAATTCAAGAAAATCATGAAAAATGAGTCACCTGCTTGCTAAAGGAAACCCAAAAAAAGACTGAAGAAAATAACACTTTAAAAAACAGACTAACCCAAATAGCAAAAGAGATACAAAAAAGTCAATGAAGAGAAGAATGCTGTAAATAACAGAATTGGCCAGATGAAAAAGGAGGTTCAAAAGTTCACTGAAGAAAAGAATTCCTTAAAGATTAGAATGGGGCAGAGGGAAGCTAATGACTTTATGAAAAATCAAGAAATTATAAAACAGTCAAAGGAACAGAAAAATAGCAGACAATGTGAAACATCTCACTGGAAAAACAACTTACCTGGAAAATAGATCTAGGACAGAAATTTAAGAATTATTGGACTACTTGAAAGCCATGATCAAAAAAAGAGCCTACACATCATTTTCAAGAAATTATCAAGGAAATACCCTGATATTCTAGAACCAGAAGGTAAAACAGAAATGGAAAGAATCCACCAATCAGTTCCTGAAAGAGATCCCTTTTAGGAAAACTCCTAGGAATACTGTAGCCAAATTCCAGAGCTCCCAGGTCAAGAAGAAAATATTGCAAGCAGCCAGAAAGAAACAATTTGAGCATTGTGGAAATACAATCAGAATAATACAAGATCTAGCAGCTTCTACATTAAGAGATTGCAGAGATTGGAATATTATATTCCATTAGTCAAAGGAGCTAGGATTAAAACCAAGAATCACCTACCCAGCAAAACTGAGTATAATACTTCAGGGGAAAAAATGGTCATTCAATGAAGTAGAGGACTTTCAAGCATTCTTGTTGAAACAACCAGAGCTGAATAGAAAATCTGACTTTCAAACACAAGAATCAAAAGAAGCATGAAAAGTAAATGGGAAAGAGAAATCATAAGGGCCTTATTAAAGTTGAATTGTTTACATTCCTACATGGAAAGATCATATTTGTAACTCTTGAGAGTTACAAATTACAAAGTTACTCTTTTCTCAGTATTAAGGTAGTTGAAGGAATTATAAACATATAGACAGAGCACAGGGTGAGTTGAATAGGTAGGGATGATATCTAAAAACACAGAATTAAGAAATGAGAGGAATATATTGGGAGGACAAAGAGGGAACAGAATGGGGCAAACTATCTCACATAAAAGAGGCAAGAAAAAGCTTTTCAATGGAGGGGAAGGAGGGGATGTTAGAGGGAAAGAGTGAACCTTACTCTCATTGCATTTGGCTTAAGGGAATAACAAACACATTCAATTTGATATGAAAATCTATCTTATACTACAGGAAATTAGGGGGAAGGGAATAAGTAGGGGTGGGAGGGAAGATAAAAGGGAGGGCAAATGGGAAGAGGGGGTAATTAGAAGTGAACACTTTTGAGGAGGGAGAGGGTCAAAAGAGAGAATAGAATAAGTGGGTGGCAGGATAGGATAGAGGGAAATATAGTTAGTCTTACACAATATGACTGTTATGAAGTGTTTTGCATAACTACATATGTATAACCTTACATTGAATTTCTTGCCTTGTCAGTAGCGATGGGTGGGGAGGGAGGAAGGGAGAGTAGTTAGAACTCAAAGTTTTAAAAATGAATGCTAAAAATTGTTTACATGCAACTGGAAAATAAGACATACAGGCAATGGGGCACAGAAAATCTATCTTGCCCTACAAGAAAATAGAGGGGACGGGGATAAGAGAAAGAAGGGGTATGACAGAAGGGAGGGCAGATTAGGGGAAATGGTACTCAGAATGCATACTGTCGTAGGGTGGGCGGAGGGGAGTAATGAAGAGAAAATTTTCAACTCAAAATCTTGTAAAAGTGAGTGATGAAAACTAAAAATAAATAAATTTTTAAAAATAAATTTATTTATTTTATCCTTTAAAAAAATGTTTTAAATCTTATTTTTAATTTTAAATTTTTCTTTTCCTAGGCTTATCTTGTGTTTGTTAATAGATTGAGATTGCAGGTCAAGAGAGGGGTTAGTGCTAGATAAATAAATGTGAAAATCATCTATGCAGAAACTATATTTAAATTCATGGGAGTTGAGAAGGCCCAGAACATAGCCTTGAGAGACATCCATTGTCAGCAGACATGTTTGTAGATGAAGAACCAGTGAAGGAGACAGTATGACCAGACAGATATGAGGAAGAATCAAGAATAATGCCATGAACACTTAGAGAGAATAGAATATTAAGGAGAAGAGAATGACTGACAGCGTCAAAAGCTGCAGAGAGGTAAAGAAGGTTGACAATTGAAAAAAAGGCATTAGATTGTTTAAATTCTGCTTCACTGTAAGATCTTGGACAAGTCATTTAAATTTCTTTCATCCTCAGTCTTCTCATGTGTAAAACAGAGAATGTAATACTTACATCATAGGGTTGCTGTAAGGAGCAAATGAGATGGAATACACAAAGCCCTGTAAGAATGCTAGATATTGTAACAAAAAAGAAACGTATTTTATTATTGATATGGAAATTATCACTGAAATGAATCAGTTGTCTATGTACAACCAGATAATAAACTCAGAGCTAAGATTAGAATTAGTAAAAAAAAGATAAGAAATAATAACAATAAGAAAAAGATGTAGCATTCAGTTGAAACAATTTAACCTCGAACAACATACAGAACAAAAAGAAAATCAAAACTGAGAAATGGACAACAGGAATGACATGGAAAATAAATATATCTTACTGAAGTTTAGCTAGTGTAAAATAACTGTCAAAACAAGGACAGAAAAAAAAGCCCAGAAAGTGCTATAATCATATAAACTTTTCTTACGTGCTCCAAACAGAGAGAGATTACTGACAATGGAAACACTGGTTGAAAGCAAAACTTCATTTGCAAAACTAACAAGGATTATCGGCAATTACGAACCCCACTGTCTCAAAGGAGAGAAAAGCAGTGGAGGGCAACATCAATTTAAAGAAAGTTGGTCAAGATATGCAAGTAAGTAAAGCTATCCTGTGCATATTCAAGGATGAAAATGAAAGGAAGCCTACAAATAGCAAAAAATGGATACGAATTGCAAAAATAATTAGACATTTTTTTCTGCCAACAGCAATTGAGCCAACGCACTTGAGCTTGACAGGGTCCTCAATGTGCTTATAGGAGACAGAAATGCTACTAAAAAAGAACAAAGATACATTGGACCAAATGTATTCAGAGGAGATCCACACTGGAGACAAAACAATGTGAGGGTACGGAGGGAACAATAAAATATCTAAATAAAAGGAAAATAAAGAATGGAAAATATCTTGGGACTGTATTACAACCAACAACTACAGACCCATATACCTATATTCCTATATATATATAAAATATCTTTGAGATTCATCTACATATGAATAGAGTAGTATACTAGTACAAAACAAGCCAGTTTTCCCAAATAATGTTCAAAAACAGTTATAATTTTTCTTTATATCTAACTGTAATATGTTGAGAATATGAGATCTCGTGCTTTTTGCTGATTATGATAAAACCATTGATTTAGTATGGTAAAATAATAGCTTATAAGATTTGATACAAGGTTTTTCTCCAAACATCAAAATCATCAAAATTTTTAAAGATATAACAATACAAACAATTCTGTTCAATAACCCTCTAGTAATAAATAGCAGATGACATATAAAACAGAGATACAAAGGTACTTTTTCCAAATGTGATGGAGAAAAACTAGTACCAATCCATATCAAAGAAAAATTCCCTGTGGATGATGAGGTAATCCAAGATATACTGATGACACTGTATTGGTTACATCAAGCTATAGAATATTACTAAGCCTCTAGAAAAATCTATGAACTCAAATGAGTTCATCCATTCAGAAAAGACCAAGTGAATGAATCAATGAATAATAATAACAGTGCTTTAAGGTGTACAAAAAGCTTTATAAATATTATCTCCATCTTATTCTCATAACAAGCCTGTGAAGTAGGTACTATTATTATCCCTATTTTACAGATGAGAAAACTAAGGTAGACAGAAGTTATGTGTCATACAGCTAGCAAGTTTCTTAGGCCATATCTGAACTCGAGTCTTCCTGATGCTGGATCTGGCATTTTATCCATTGTGCCACCTGGCTGCTCTATAGACACAGATAACAGACATGAAGAATGCCTATTGCCCAGCTGATAACATGCATTTGGATGACCCCTTATGGAGCTTGTCTCTTCATTTCTCTACCTTTGCTAGAATTCAAATGGGCAATGTCTTAGATCAAGAGTTGAATAAGGAGAGCAGAATGAAGCAGTAGCTTTCAGGAAGTTGTAAAGTTCCTTTACTAATCCCAAGCTTCAGGATAGCAAAGGCTCATCTTTTCAATATTAACATATATCCCTGTGTTGCAGTATGACAATAAAGCATGAGATAAAACTGCTTCTGAAGAATTAAAAGTACGTATCACATAGAGGGCAATGGAGAGCTGTATGATAGAAGTAAGCAGACTTTAATTTATAACCAATGAGGAACAACAAGGAAGAACAAAAGAAAAATAAATCATCACAGAACTGTATGACAAGAAGAGAAAATGGGTGGGACTGACAAACAAGAGATGACAGGTGGAAAGGCAGAGTGATCCATTGGTTGCCTCATAATGTGAAAAAAAGTAATGGAGGAACATGAAAATGAGGTACACAAGAAGGCACGCATAGATAGGTTGTCATCTACACTATTTGAGGAAACTCAAATTAATGAGAAAATACAGATTCACTTGTGTATTTGAGTATGGTACCTTTAAACATTGTGTAAGTTCCTTGTTATCTCTTTGGTTACTATGTGTTTTTCTTGCTGACTTAACTGCAATGATGAACTCAAACTGGCTTTTTTGAAATCATATGAAATACTGTAAAAATCTGTTTGAGATTCTGATTTTCATATTGTATGTGTTTGTTTTAAATATTTGTTTAATAAAAAAAGTTGAGTTTTGGTTTTTTTATCCATTCTCTTTCATTTTACAGGGAAGTTCAATCCATTCATATATGAAATTATAACTGCCTGAGTGTGTTTTATTTAATTCTTTTGTATTTATTTTCTTTCTCCTCTCAAGTCAAACTGGTCCTTAAGATTGCTTACACTTATACGATCACAGTTTCCTCCCAGATTGTCCTCCATTCCATTACTCTTCCCTTACCCAAATTTCTTGGGTTTATTTTTATTATAATTCTTTCATTTTCTTATTATCCTTCCCATTTCCCAACTGAGATAAAAGTATGGTTTAGAATCATGCCTACCAAATATAATAAAAATCCTATTTTAAAGTAAGAAACTATGAATATGAGGAATTCAGAGCAACATGGGGCAACTGTATGAACTGCTACAGAGTGATGTAAATAGAAAAATATATACACTGTGACAATATAAACAAAAAGGCAGCCAATCCCTGATTAAATAAAATGACCAACTTCAGTTCTGAAAAAAAGATGATTAAATATCTGCCCTCTTGCAATAGAGATAGGAGACTCAGTAGCATATGCTATATAGAACATGGCTACTATGTCAGCTTACTAACGACATTTAAAAAGGAAGGTTAAATGAAAGAGGAAATATATGGAAATAACTGTGGCAAAAAAAGCTCCAAGAAGATTCTAACAAAATTTCAAAATTATTTTTTAAAATAATCCCTACTGTTTCCTTTAACCCCACTGCACTCCCAATCTACTTTCTTAAGGGTGACACTGATTTAATGTATACCTATCCAAGAAATGTTAATTTACTTCTTTCTCTTTGTAGACTATTCTAGACTTTATATTGCCATTCACTGGCTTTATGTCTATGCATTCTTTTTTTTCCTCCTTATTCCCTCATACAAGGAGGGGATTCTAGAAAAATGAAAGTTTTATTCCATCATCTATCAGTACTGTAAATCTCACCCACCCATCTTTCCCTATCAAACTTGTTTGTTTCTTTACATGTTGTCTGTGTCTGGATGGTCTTATTCTAAGTAGATTCATTCCCCAAATTTACACAAGAGGCAATGAAGGCAATGAATATCTATCAATCATGAATGCCCTTTTGTCTCTTCTTCTGTTCTGACCCTTTTCTTTACTTTCTTCACCCACTAAAATACTGAATGACTTGAAATGTGGGTGGTGTTCCAATAAATATAAATTCTAATTCATTCCACCCTCCCCTCTTTTAACTCCCTTAGAGTTGGACCTCAGGCAATGCCAGAGGTGTTTTTTGTAATAGTTGTATCTAGCCCCCAGAAGCACAAAAGCACTGATTGTCTTGCTTCTTTCTTTTCTTATTAATTGTGCTTAGTTACCTTTCTTATATTTCAAATAACATATCAAATATCCTGTTCACAACTTTTACTTAGAAGAAATCACTCAAATTCTACTCTTTTGTTTTGAGTCTCATCCCTTTTCATAGATGATCATACACATATTTGCAAGATATACTATATTTGCCTACAAACCAATCACTACTGAAATGCTGTATTTCAATCTGTTCTTGTTTCTTATAATTTAGGACTAGGTTGAGCAAACCTAATCAATTTTCTTTGGCAGGTGAAAGACTATCTCTTTTTTGTCTGTAGTATTTGTTTCATGATGCTGGAAGCCCTAAGGCTTTACCAATACTTTTCTCAGTTAAAGTTGGGGATTCTATCAAATGGTTTAACCTGCATATTCTATCAAGTTGTATTTTGCCTTCGTTATCCAATAATTCTGGGTAATGTTCTCATATTATTTCTCAAAGTATGAGTATTTATCCTTATTATTTCATTATATTTTTCTGGAACACCTATGATCCTTTGTTCTATACTCAAAGTGAGCCACCCTGACTTGTAATAAATTAATGTTTTCTTCTAATATTGATATTAGTAATAATAACTGGCTATTCTAGCCAGATACTGTGTTAATCACTTTAAATATATCATCTCCTATAATTTTCACAACAACCCTATGAGGAAGCTGCTATTAACCCCATTTTATAAACAGAAGTTAAGTGACTTGTTGAAGGTCACACATCTAATAAGTATCTGCAGCCACATTTGAACTCAGGTCTTCTTGATTTGGTCTAGCACTCTATCCACTAAGTCAAATAGATGCCACATTGTCCAGTTCACTTCAATTCAATAAGCACTTATTCAAATCCTACTGCAAAACACTATGCTATGCACTAGGAATACAAAGACAAAAATAAAGCAGTGCTCGCCCTCAAGGAACTTACATCCTATTAATTTTGTTATGTCAAATTTTCTTGCATTTCTACATGACTTCCAAATCTGGCATTTTCCTTTCACAGTCTCTTCTGTTTAGGAGGACTTTTCCAACAAAAGTTCTAAATTGCCTTTTCTCATTTGCCATTTTTATTTCTTCCTTAAGAGTTCCCAATTCTGCCACAGTTTCCATACATTTTTTTCTTTTATATGAAGTATGGTGGCATAGTAGATAAGAAGGCAGTCTTAGAATCAGGAAG
Source organism: Notamacropus eugenii (assembly GCF_028372415.1). Lineage (NCBI taxonomy): Eukaryota > Metazoa > Chordata > Mammalia > Diprotodontia > Macropodidae > Notamacropus > Notamacropus eugenii. The sequence continues at coordinate 252,040,784 of NC_092873.1, read as the reverse complement.
AGCTAAATTCACACTCTGACCTTGATATATGCTGGTTATGTAATCAATTCACTTAACCATCTCCATTCCCCAAGCAGATTTCAAAGATTTTAAGTGATCAGTTGCCAATTTACAAATGTGAAGGAATTTCCACAACAGAAATTTCCTGTACCAATAAAATCACACATCCTGATCAGTATGTACACACACACACACACACACACACACACACACACACACCCTGAACCTGTATGAAATTTTTTGCCATTGTTACAATAACTTTTCTGATGACCCTAAAAATGCAGTGCCTTGCTTTCCCTTTATCATTTGCTATGCCATCTATTTTCATTCCATTTTTACAGATAAGGAAAGTGTACTTTAGAAAGATTAAGTGACTTCCTACACTCCTATAATTAGTAAGAATTGGATCTAGGACTCAGATTTACGTTTTCTGAGTTCTAGTCCTATCCATTAAATCATGCTAAATCTTACAAGGTATGATACCTTCAGTTCCTCACTTAAACTGCATAATCCGGGTTCACTCCTTTAGTACTTTTAGGCAGCATTTGAGATGCACTTGGACTAAGTATCTCACATAACAAGAAATAATCCTCTACATCAGCAGAGGGGTGTACGTGTGTGTGTCTGTGCGTGTGCGTGCCAATTATGTTGGACAAACTCACCAAATCTTTTTTTCTCAGTCCACTGACTCTAGGACTCAGGGATGGGAAATCTGCAGCCTTAAAGCCATAGATTCCATGAATCTATCATTCTGTGAAGTTTAGATTTAGCCATAGGGTCACACTTGAAGACCTTGAGGTCACAGGTTCTCCACCCCTGTGTCTAGGTTAAGAAACCCTGCTCTAAGTCACTCCCACTGACCCAGATATTCCATTACTGGGCATAGTCCCAAGGAGACAGGTCAAAATTAAAAATTAAGACATTCATTTCAGATCTGAATTACATCTATTCTGGATAATCCATTTCAGAAATCAGTGTACATCAAATTAGGATCTATAATTTTCAAGAAATCTGACTAAATTTTGAAAGGTACTTTAGCATGTATCTTATTTGGGACTATACATCTCTTTCTGAGATAGTCACAGGTCATATTTAGTCAAGTTCTCTTCAAAAAAAAAACAAAACCCCTTTTTGTCCCTCTTTATCATTTGATTTTCATTCTCCTTAACACCTGCCCTTCATTTCACCTTGTCCACTGACTAAATATACCAAAGTCCCTAATTCTAATAAAAATTGGCTTTTTCTAATTGTACAGAATATAGTTATTTTTCTGTGTGCTGAGGCAGAAAAGCATTCCCAGTTTCAGAATTACTCCATTCATTAGTGAGTACTCCCTCCACATGTTCTTCTGTCCTTGGTAGACAGTCTTGATTAACTGTCATAACACACATAATTCAACACCCACCATCCACCCTGTTAATAGGTCTCTTAGAATTTAAGCTGATACATTAACACAGTATTAGTGGGCCCACATTTGGTTGCAAAGCTAACAAAGTATCAAAATTATGTTATTTCATGTTGCTTTTATGTTTTCTTTTAGTATTAACTACAAAAAAGATCATGGGGATGAATATCCTTATTTCAGAGCAAACACTTCAGACAAATTTCTGAATTTGCACTTCCCCAAAATGTCTGTCTACATGTTTTAATGCTTGTCAAAATTATTTTTTAAATGAAGAAAGGGAATTCTTGTAACTATTTTTTTTTTAAATTAAGCAAAGGGTCAGTTACATCTGATTTGGGTAGGGGAGCAAATGTTATAGAAATCAGTGGGTTTAACTGTCTTTTTTTTAACTCCTAAAAGAATCTGAATCTCAAATATTCTACAGATAGTAGGTACAAAGTTATGATGGGTTGGTTTTTTTTTATGTTAGCTGCAATTTTGGCAACTGTTGATAAAGCTAAACGTCATGCTTAAAATATCCCCAGTAATCATTTATTTAGAAGATCTTAAAGCCATAAAAAAGAAAACAACTTCTGCTTACCTTCTCTTTTCTCCCTTTCTCCCATCTCCTCTATAACTTTTGGCCCACATGAGACTGAAAGCAAATCATATCTCAAAAGATCCTAATGGCAGTTCTAACACCCTCAACCTGATTTTAGTCTTTCTGCCAAGACGATTTGTGGCAACTGCACATGCTATAGCTTCTTCTCACACAGGTGAGAGTTGGATGACAGGTGGATGACATTAGTGTTGTTTTTAATTAATTAGTTTAATTAATTGCTCATGGGCAATTATTTAAAAAAGAAACTATCTCACGACTAAACTACATTAATAACCATCTCTTGCAATGAATTTCTTGTAACAGCACTACTGCTTACTTTTTTTTCCCCCCATAAAATTTCCTTCTAAGTATGCCAGGAGTGATTTCTTAAACATCACTAATTGTAACCAGAGTCACATTTAAATACTCCCTAATTCAACATTTTCTACACAATTTTATGCCTTTACATCTAAATATATTTCGTTAATATTTAGTAGAACCACTCACTATAAACACTATGGTTCTCAAAATTTAGTAAATACTTCCTGCCTATGGGAATGGTCAATTTAGTCAGTTGTTTTCTAATTTTTTGAGTCCCCACTGATCCAAGGCTTTCAGTAAACCATCTTGTACTCCTTTTTCAAAATTAAAAAAAAAAATTAGTTTACCCATGCTAAAAAAAAAGATTAATTTTTTCATGAAACTTCATTTGATACATCGCATTTCAGTATTATAACATTATAAAATATTTGTAAGAAGGCAGTCAAATAAATTGGTTGAGACCCTTAATTCTGTTTCTCACTGACTAACAGTTTTGTTCTAGATAGTTTGGAAAGAAATAGTTGTAATATCATGTTCAGATTTCAATTTGTTTCTTGCTTTTTTATTTGATTTAGAAGAGCATGGAGAATCCTGATTCACAGACATAAGTTGTTATAAGTGGAATTAAAGTCTTGAGGGCATTTTTATTAAGAACAGGATCTTTCCCAAAGGTACAGCAAAAATTCTGTAGCTTCAATGAGTATAAATCAATTCAGAGTTTCTGGTTATTATAGAGATGAATTAGCACATTTTCCACTGTGATATCAGTGATTTTTTTTTCTACCTCAATATGAAAAGGCTTTCACACCCAACTCTCAGTCATCTGATTTTCATCAGAAGGAATTACTTCTTCAACTCTCTAATTTTTTTGCAAAATTTGCAATATTAAAAATTCCCTTCATTTCTTCATTCCACCTATATTTCCTCACCATTCTCTCTTCAATCCACAATTTTTTTCCACTAAAACTTGTGCTTTTATAATATTTTTAAAAGTTAATACAATTATTTACTATGTATTTACTTCCCTTACCTACATGATAAATTTCTCAGCCCCTTCCCAGGGGCCACAGGGAGGAGGGGTATTTGTACCTCATGTTGGGAACACATAATTAAATGAAATCAACTCTTAATTCCTATCCTTGCCTTTTCCCCATACCAGAAACCAAAGTAAAAGCTCACATCTAACCTTAGACTACAGTTTCTTAGAGCAAAATGTTCCATTTCTGGGCCAAACTGCCCCAAGAGAAAAGACCAGGATGACATAGATAACTTCCTACTTCTCCCTTTTTCTCTCGTCTAAACAATAGCAAATATTGGAAATCAGATTGACTGGTCCAAATCCCTTCACCATTAGAGGGCATACAGCAGTCACTTAAGTCTCATGGGGACAAGGCAGTAGAAGAAGCAGTACAGCCAAGCTCTGCCAACATTCCCCCACAAATAACTTTAACATAATTCCTCAAATCAAATTGTAAAGTGGCAGAGCTAAGGAAAGTCCCAGGAACAGAGCCCAACTTTAACATAAAGTTCAAAGTCAAGAAATAAGCTAGAAAAGCAAGGAAACAGTAAAAAAAAAAAAAAAGCTGAATAAGAATCATGGTAGTCACATTTCCTCCATAATGTTCTTCCTGCTTTCCTTCTCTCCTTCCATCATTCAATAAGTATGTACTAAGTTCTTACAATGCCAGGTACGATACTAGACACTATGACTAAAAAAACCAACACTACCCCTCAAGAAACCTAACAGTCCTTGTCCTCAAGAAGCTTGTATTCTATGAAGTAAAATAATATGTAGATTCTTCCCTATCTGGCAAAATTCAACAGTTGAGTGCACTTCTACAAAGCAATAACTATAAAATGCATAAAATAACTAAAATTTAACATATTAAGGCCCATTCAAGATTGGGGATGGGGGGGAGTGAAGAAGAGAAGAGGACAGGAAAGGAAGAAAGAAAGGGGAAGAAGGTAGAAGAGGAGAGGAAGAAGGGAGTATTGGAGATAGGGAGAGACAGAGAATGAGAAAGACAGAACCAAAACTAAACACAAACCTTACCAAAGTACATAGTACTGTTATCGATGTAAATGAAAGGAACACTAGAAGGAAGCCAAACCTGAAGTCAGCACTTCTCAAATGTTTTAAGTGTGGGGATTCCTTTACACTCTTACTTAGTGGAAAACGAAAAAGCTTTTGTTACATACGTAACATTACAAAAGTAATGTTTTAAAATAGTTACTAATTTATTTTAAAATAACAATAATAAACCCATTACATGTTAACATAATGTTTTAACAACTATATTTTTAAAAATGAGGAGTTGCATTGTTTTACATATTTTTGCAAAGAGTTACATTTTCATATCTGTTCCACCATTCAATCTGCTGTGATATATCACTTTGGGTGAAGTACATTTAATAAAATGCAGCCAAACACAAATGTATAATTTCAAAAGGTATTTTAATAGGTACACAACATCTTAATATTATTATAAAAATAGTTTCATACCTTGCAGACCCTTTCCAACGGCCCTGTGGACTAAACTTTGAAAACCGATGTTTTAAGTAATTAAAAGTCCCAGAGAAGAGATGGCAGGAGGCAGTAGGGCTCAGACAGAAAATTGTATCCATTGTCAGATGTTATTCAGGGATTTCTACTTGATTATCTATATTTTAACGGATATTTCAATTTAAAGGGAAGCATCAAGGAGTCTTTTCTGAAATACTTACGCGATAACAAAAAGCAACAATGAAAACTTATTTTGAAAAATAGAAATTAACATAGACAAATAATTGGGGAGATATGCATTGCTTATAGTTGGGCTATATATACTCAAACAATTAAATGACAATATTATTTAAACTAATTAACAAATTTAGCATTATACCAAAATACTAGGAGGTTACTTTATACAACTACACAAAATAATCCTAAAAACTCATTTGGAAAAACAGATTGATCTTGTAGAGATTTTGTAGAATCTCAAGGGAAATAAAGGAGGGAGGGGGTAAGAGAAGCAAGAATGAATGGGCAATAGCATGTCCAGACCTTAAACTGTATCATAAAACATTCATCATGGGGAAATGTGAAGAGATGGCAACATTAAGACCTAATGAAGCCCAGGTCCACATAAAACATATAGCTTTAAATATGCACCAAAAATAATATTATTATTAATTCAAATAGAGCCTTTGAGAAAAAATGTCTTGAACACAAAAACTATAAGAATACTTTGAACAGAGGAAACAAAAGATACAAAATAAAATATTGAAGGAATGGTAGCTAAGGAGAAAAGAATGGTCAGGAAAACTAACAACTTCAATCAGATGCTTACTCAAATAAGAAACTTCCTGAAACCAAGAATGGGACAAATAAAAAGCAACAACTACATGAAACAATAAGAAATAGTAAAGTAAAATCAAAAGACGCAAAACTGCTAATCATCAGAAACATTTGTTAACGAATTTTTTTAAAAAACGAATAGTAAATATGAGAAACAGATTAGACAATAAAGTCAGAGAAAATTAATCTTAGCAATCCATTGTCTGATAAACCCCAAAACACAAATTAATTGGAGAAGGATTCCCTTTTTGAAAAGAAAGCTAGGAAAACTGGAAAGTACTTTAGCAGTAATTAGGTTTAGAACCCTTTACGCCATATGCCACAATAAGTCCAAAGTGGATATGTAAAATGTAGTCACCTAATATAAATGTGACAAACTAATATTTAATTAAAACAAAAAAGGCTAACTTTAATTACTAGGGACACAGGAAGACTTCTTAATCAAACAAGACACAGGTACTCTTAGAAGATAAACATATAATTTCAACTACATAAAATTAAAATATTGTTATGTCAACAAAATCAGGCCATTCAAGACGAGAAAGTGTTAAATGGAAAAAATGTTGACATCAAATATCTATGTCTAATATCCGTGATAGGTATCGAATTAATATAAATAAAAACAATTCTGTCCAATAAACTTCAGTGGTTCAGAAATTTTCTCCGATCCTCATGACTTCTCAAACCTCTCCAAAACAAAAATTATGCAAGAAAGAAAAAACATATTCAGGTCTAGGATGCCCAAGGACATACAACACAGGTTTACAACAAAACTCACTCACACACTCTAATCCCATCCACCTCTCTCCCCCTTTACAGTGCTTTGAAGACTATGGCTCCAGACTGTGGAAATTTGTCCTGACTGCACAGACAGCCAGGTGACCACAGACCCATAGCAACAAAAAGTCTGCTGGAGGCCACAACCCTGTAGTACCAATACTGGAAAACTATGAACTACCAATGCTGGGACAGACAATTCTGCAGCACCAGCAGAGCCGATGTGGGGCTAACAAACTGGTAACACCAGCAGAACAAGTGCCAGGGAAGATAATTCTGTAGCATCAGCACTGCAAAGCTCCTAACTGAGGGTGTTGGGCCAAACAAGTAAGAAACAGACAGAGTGAGATAAGACACTATGATGGGGCACATTGTGTGATGCAGGGGGAAGAGGTGTTCTGCACAATATTCCATTAAACTTGAGGAAAAGAACACAGCATCCAGCCACAGCCAGTTCTCAAAAGTCAGCTGAGGCAGAGACCTGGGCTAGAGAACCATGAACTGTCCAGCACAGGAGGAGGCTGAGAAACTTTGAGATCCAATTCCTAAGGAAACCACAATTTGGGTGGAAAAAGTCAGAAAGCAAGAAATCTGGAAAACAAGGAGGCCAACAGGGGGAGGGAGAGTGACGCACAGGAAGGACTGAAATTACCAAAGATTTCAGGAAGACTTTGAACATAAACAGATAAATCAACAGAAAAATATCAACAGTAGGAAATATGACCTCCAAATCTAGTCAACAAGTATAGGAACCTATGAATAAATACTGCAAAACAAACAAATAAAAAAAGATGCAACATTTGATGAGAGGAACCTCGAGAATCTGAAAAGAACATAAGACCACAATATACTATTCTTGGGTGGTTCAAAAAAAATGAGAGATATGAGAGCAGAATTTATGGGCTGTACAGCAAAAAATGTGGGCAGAATAACAAAAAAAAAACTAGAACCTAGAATGGCAAGTGTCACCAAAGAAATAAAAGGGACAATAAAAAAATTAGGACTACGAATAAACTGAAGTACAATCTGGAAGAGAAGCAAAAAATAATCAATATTAAAAGAAAATATGCTCACTATTCAAGGAAAATATATTGATCTCAAAGACAGGATGCACAGAGACAACCTAAGGATCATAGGTCTCCCAGAAGCAGGACAAAAAAAAATCTTAACAAAATAATAAAGAAAATAATAGAAGAGAACTACACAGAACTTCAGAAATTAGAAAATTTAACCCCAATTTTAAGAATTCACAAATTGCTCCCAGAAAAAAAAACCAAGGTTGCAAACTCCAAGACACATAAATGGTTAAATTTAACAATTCAATTATTCAGAAACAAGTTCTGCAAGCAATCATAACAAAGACTTTCAAATGCAAAGTAAAGGATATTTGAATAATACCAGACTATTTTGTATCAACTAGAAAAATTAAAGAGGGAATCATATATTATGTTCCAAAGAGCAATGGAGCTGATGACACAGGACAAGGTGATCTCACTTTTTAAAATAAAACTTGACTATACATGAAAAAAAGATGGACATACAATAATAAAGACAACATTTGTAACATTTTTAGAAATTAAAATTAGAAATTAATTTAGAAATTAAAACCAGAACTGAAGAGATTAATTATTTCTCAAAAGCCACAACAACAGAAATGTAGTAGGAATGAATAAATACACCAGCCAACGACAGCAATAGTAACAAAGTGACAGGAATAAAACCAATAAGAGACTTCTCTCTCATGTGTAAATAAGGAGACAAGGGTGAAGGAAATCTAGTAGAGGTAATAAAAGTGAAGAGGCAGACAGAGGACATTAGACAGAACCTGGTAACATCTTACTTACAGGTAAAACAATATGTTTTGGTTTTTGGGGTGGGATTACATTATAACATGGGAGGGAATATAAAACAGGGAGGAGGAGCAAGAGGATAAAGAGGAGTGTGTGATGTGCTGGGGTCAAATCAAAGGCTAGCAATGGGGGTTAAGGTGACTTCTGTGGTCTCAGAAAGAGAAGAGTATATACCAGGGAGTAAGTTAGGAAGAAGGATTGAAAACATGGGGGAGTGGGAGAAGGATGGGAAGGTCTTGCTTTGGTGATGGGAAGGGGCTCCACTTTTAAAGAAAGATGAGACCTTGCCTGAGGTATGGCCTAGGAGATTTAGTGCTTGAAAAGTCCACTACGTGAGGAGTTGGAATTCCTGAAGGCAACTGGTATTTGAGAGAGTGGGAGAGCAAGGATCCAGGGAGAAGGTTTTGAAGCAAATAAAAAGGGATAAATAAGGAAACTATATTATGCTGAAAGGAACCATATACAAAAAATCAATATCACTAACAAACTTATATGTTCCAAATGACTTAGCATCCAAATTCATAAAGGAAATATTATCTGAGCTAAAAGAAGACACAGACAGTTGCACAATAGTGACAGGAGACTTCAATATCCCTCTTTCAGTTTTGGATAAATCTAACAAAAAGAAAAACAAATGGGAAAGTATGGAACTGAACAAATTGCCAGAGAAACCAGAGTTAAAAGATTTGTAGTGTCTTCCATATGAGACAGAAAAAGAATATAAATAGTTTTCAGCACCACACAGAACTTTTACAAAAACTGACCATATATTAGGGCACAGAGATATTGCAAAAAATAATAATAATAAAATAATTTAAAGGCAGCAATAGCTAATATATCCTCTGTAGACCATGATGTAATAAAAATAAAAATTGGTTCTAGGAGCACAAACAAAAGATACAAACCTAAATAAGAGACTTAACAATAAAATCTTAATCAGTGGATCAAAAGTCAAATCATATAAATTAAAAACTACGTAAAAGAAATTGATAAAACAAAATACCAAAATTTCTGGGATGCAACTAATGCAGTCATAAGGGGAAATACATAGCCTTACAAACATACATGAATAATTAATATATAAATAAGACCAAAAGTCATTCCCCAAAAGATAAGTAGTCAAAGGATATGAAAATACTGTTCTGAAAAAAGCAACAATTTAAAAAGACTGCCCCAAATTACTTACAAGAAAAATTCAAAGGGAAGGGGTGGAGAGGGAAGGATGAAAAGAAGTTGGAACTCAAAGTGTTAGGATCAACTGTCGAGTAATGTTCTTGCCACTAGGAAATAAGAAATACAGGTAAAGGGATATAGAAAGCTATCTGGCCCTACAGGACAAAAGAGAAGATGGAGACAAGGGCAAAGAGGGATGATAGAAGAGAGAGCAGATTGGTCATAGGGGCAATTAGAATGCTTGGTGTTTGGGGGGGGAGGGGAGAAAAGGGGAGAAAATTGGTAACCCAAAATTTTGTGAAAATTTTAATTATAAAAAAAATAAATAAAAATAAAAAAAATAAAAAGCTACATAGGACTGAAAAAAAAAAGAAAAATTCAAATTAAAACTTAAATTTCACCTCATACCCACAAAATTGGCAAGGGTAGCAGAAGATGTAAATAATCCATTTTGAAGAATTATGAAAAAAACATGAACATGAATAAATTGTTGGTAGAGTTTGAGAATTGGTGCAACACAAAAAGCAATTTGAAACCACATGAGAAAAGTCCCTAAGTTGTTTATACTTGCTAACTCAGATATTTCACTGAAAAACATGTACCCCAAAGAGATCAAATACCAAAAAACGTTCCATTTACATTAAAAAATTATTAGCAGTTCTATCTGCAGTAGCAAAAAAAAAAATTGGAAATAAAGTGGGTGCCTACCAATTGAACGAACAAATGTCAGAACAAACTGTGGTTTAAGAATGGAATTGAGTATTTTTGTGCTGTAAGAAACAACAAACATGAAGAATTCAGAAACATGATAATATATATGAGCAGAAGAAGGGTAAACAAAATCAGAGAATGATATATACTACAATCGCTAAAATATAATTTAAAAAATCAACTAAAATAAAGTCAATATTGTATAATTTAGACCCAGAGAACACATGAAGAAAATTAACTCCTTTTTTTCTCATTAGAGATGTGGAGGGATGTGGATAGAGAATGTTGCATATATAAAAAACAAACTTCTTTTTAAAAAAAAGTTACCAGTAAAACTTTCACAATATATGTTACCTAACACTCTCTGATGACAAGACTTTATTTCAGAAACTTCACATCTCGACTACATGTAGAGTACACAACTACCTGCAGACTTATCAGTGATTTTAAACAAAATTTCCTACAAGATGGAAGTCTAAGGTTCTGAAGCAGCTAGGTGACTCCCTTTCCATTGGGTGAATGGAAACTACAGCTACAACTTCAGTCACGAAGATGTGAAGTCCAAATCTTGCCTCAGAAACTTAACTAGCTGGGTGACTCTGAAAAAGTCACAATCTCTTTCAGTCTCAGTTTTCTTATCCATAAATTGGAGATAATAATAGCATCCACCACACAGGTTGGAAATTATGCAAATTATGAAGATCAAATTAGGTGGTATATATAAAGCACTTTGCATATTTTAAAGAGCTATACAAATGTTATTATGATTATACACATAGCCATCAGGTTGAGATTTTTTTCATATAATGATATAGGAAGCAAAAAGACTAATAAAATTGAACAACTGGTCAATGAAAGAAATTACTCCCTAAACCTAACACAAATGGTGTACTATTTTGTGTGTTAAAACTTAAAATGAAAAACAAAGATAAGTTAGACTGATGCCAGAAATTTTTTCATTCTTTCTTTTTTTTTGGTATAAACCACAGATTCAGGGAAACCCTCAGCCCTAAATAACAAGGATTTAAAAGAAGTATCAATATTATTAAGAAAATTCCTCATCAGAAGCTAAGTTAGACATAGACAAGTTCCAGTTCTAGTCTCTATTAGCCTATCAGTAACCAGAAGAAATATAATGCTGCACTGGAGCAAGAGTTTATCGTTCTGTGATGTTTAAAGAAACTGTTCGTGGCCATATAGTTGTAGTACAAATAACTGGTAGGGTGTGGGGCCAGTTGGGTAATAAGTGACATCAAACAACTATCTATTTTTAGATACTTTGGTTCCATTGCATAATACAGCTATTTCAATGAGAGAGCTGCAGAGTCTTGTTTATAGAAATCCAATAAAAGCAATTTGAAACCAGATTACAGAAACTAGAGAAATTTGCAAAATAAAAGGTCATAAATTTTTTCTGAAGGAAAATGAGCAAGCACTAACAAGCTATAGGAGATGGCATTGGAATAAAGATATTATTCATCTTTGGACAAATTAACCCTTAAATATGGCACACATTTAGTAGGCAGAAAGTACACAACAAATTGTGGGCATGGAAACACAAAGTACCAGCAGCTGTTATCTACTAAACAAAGTTCATGATTATCTCCTCCTTACAGCAAAATAATCTTAGAAAACACATTCTGTGTCTTAAACTCTTTCTCATCATGAAATAGGCTAAATCTTCACACTTAGGAAATTCATTGAAAGATATAGGACAAAGACTTTTTGTTTGGGATTAGTAATTCTGTAAAAGTAGTCACTGTGGTTTTTATAGTTTTTTGTCTTTTCTATTTTCAGGACACACTTTTCCTGACACGTTGCTTTTTCTAATGGTACACACCCAAAATATCATTCGATATGACGTAAAAATAAAAAGAGAAGTAGCATGGATTAGTGAACCAGCACTGCAGAACGGGAAAACTTGGGTTTAAGGTCCTACCTCTAACATACAGGCTAGGCAAGTCACTTGATCTCTCTGTCGCCCAGTCTCTGACTATAAAAATTACAGAGCAGTGGATCTGCATTGATTTTTTATTGGGATCTACCTATATCAATGAAAACATAGATCTAGTCCAAAAATAAAACAAACAACAAAAATATGGCAATTGTAGAGAACACCATAAGCAAAATGTGTTCAAAAATACTGAAACTGAAAGTTTTTAAAACAATCCTGATTTCACTTACAGTAAGCATAAATCACAAGCTTGGATTGCAAAACTGCTAAACTTTGTTTTTGTTTTTGTTTTCGTTTTCCTTTAAAAAGAGCTGACCAAGAGTCAGTGATCAGGATTACATTCCCCATCCACCACTCATACTGGACATGCCAGACATCCCTCCCATTCTGTTCACTCCCATAGATGCACGGCTTCCACTACTGTAGTAGCTGCTGTTCATCACTCCTTGGCTCCCTATGCAATATTTGATTGAAAATCACTCGAGTTTTCCTGTAAAACTTGGTCATATCCGCTCATTCTGCTTTGACCACTGTAGCCTTCTACATAACCCCCACTCAGCTGCTGGCTAGCTGGACCACCGTAACTGGACTGGTTTGACAACTCATGCCTCCTAGCACTTGGCTACCATAAGCACCACCGCTTGCTCCTGCTGTAGAATTCAAAAATAGTTCTACCTATCTGTGCTGCATATTGGCTTTGTCTTCTGACACAGCTGCCACAGAATCATCATGAGTAGCAAATTCAACATCTGCTTCTCCAGTCCCTCTACCATCAGGTCCAATTTCAATGTATACTTGAACAGGGTTGAGTGGTGAGAAAAAACTGTAAGTATCATTTTCAGTAGCTCTGTAAGGTAATCCTCTCATGTGCACACAATGGCTTGCTGTACTCTGGAAAGTAGACACCATAAACAAAATGGCAAAAAGATTTAGCCAGGAGTCAGGCATTGTATTGCAATGAGAGGTGCAATATGGAAAGCAATCTATCACTTACAAAGAGCTAACAGTATGAACTAGGAAACACTCTTCTGGTATATTCCAAGGAGTGAGTGCCATACTGAGGTGAAACATAATCATCTACAGTGTGGTAGAGTGCAAATAGCACTGATTCTACAGTAGGATGGCCTGGGTTGAATCCCACTTCTGATATTTACTTGTTCACTTTTGGGCCAGTCACAACCTCCTGGGTCCTCATTCTTTTCAACCATAAAATATGGATGTTGGACGAGATTAGAGGTGCCAATTTGGTGGTACAAACCCCTTGGAAGATTGTGATGATGGTCCAAAGGGTTAAGCTACAAATTCCTTAATGGAACCTTAAGGAATGTAATTTCCCAATTATATTACAAACATAACTTTCCTCTTTGACAACAGGTATGTAAGTGTTTGAAGCATTATAGGTTTGTTTCTACAACTGAAAGTGTCATGATCATGAAACACAACAATTTTGGTGTTCATGTAGTAACTACATCAAACTCTGACAATTTCCCCCTAAGTGCAGCGTGTTTTTGCAGTTTCTCAATCAGGTTATCAAAGCGTTTACAAATAGCTACAAAGGTTCAATATTTGAGCACAAACTAATTCACAACAGAAAAGTCAGATGCATGCACACACAGACTCATTTGTGTTCTGTACACTGTACCAGAGTAGTTCCCTCCATTCCCCCTCAACTACTCTATAATAGTAAATCACCAGCTACATAATCATGTAATCAACATGTTATGAACATTTGCGTTTTTAGAGTGCAATGTCAGTCTATTTGAAAACCATGATTGCTGAATATGAGCATTAAAAGTACCTAGAAACCATCACAATATTACTACTGAACATTTTATTTAATGTTACTACTGAAAATCTGTAGATTTTCAAATGAACTGGTTGTAAAGACCAGTCATTCATTTGGTAGTTTCTACAAGAGTGAGCCACTATGCCAATGGTAGAAAAGAAAGTCATATTTGAACTGAAATGAAAAGATTCTTTGATTCACTGAAATGATTCTTTCCTTACAAAGGTTAAATGATTTTTATATATATATATATATATATATATATATATATATACATATATACATATATATATTATATATATAGTTTTTAAAAAAGTAATAAATGCAAATAAACTTTAAATATTTTTATTATTTAATACATGGTTATTGGTCAGTAGACAAGTAACTACATTAGATTGTAACTACCAGCTAAAATTTTAATGAATTTCCACATCTCAGCCAAAAGAGCTTGTAAAACTCTCCTTTTTCCAAAATATACCTGTACAAGTAAGCACTTTCACTTTATTCTTATTTTAAAACAAAATACAAAAATAAACTCAATGCAGATACAGACTTTAGACTACGTTTGGCATTGAGTCAAATACTGACAACTTTTGATGAAATAAGTACATCAAAAGTAAGTGTATATATAGCTATTATAGTATGTTAATTGTCTTCCAAGTTGTAATTTGTTTCTTTAAAAATCTTACACTCACTAAAATTTGAAAAATAAATTTAATTTGAAGTCTTACAAATAATAGTAAGCACAAACTTTTTCTTTTAATTCTTGTAGAATTTCCTGAATAAGAATTATTTTACAATTAAGAGTTTTATGATTTCATATTGAGTTTTTATAATTATAGGTGAAACTGTGTTTTATAATTACAATTATATACATTTTAATTTAGAGCTTTTTGGATAAAAAGTTACTACTGTGGTCATTGTAAGATCTAAAAGAATATTATGGACACTATATTAAACTAGGGTTATATATTAAATTCCAGGGGTTCACAACACATTTTTTATTGAAAGGGTTTGGGGGAACAAAAAAGTTGGGAACCACTACACCAGATGGCTTATGATGTTCCTTTTAGATTTATGATCTTATTATCTGACTTGATGGGGGAAAACCCAAGTAAAGCAATGGTCTTTCCTATGTAAAGTGAGTCAAGGCTGACATTTAAGTACACAAAAGTAGATATGTAATAAGAGTTCCAACAAAAAAGTAAACAATATATTTTGTTTCTAACAAAAATTATAGTTACAAAAGGACTCATGGAGTCTCTTCATCTTGTTGAAACAGGCACTTGGAGGTAATAAAACTTAAGAGCCTTTGGTCAGTTAAAATGAAAAAGCTAGGGAAAAAGTAAGATATCTGAATAAACACAAGTAAAATATTATCACTATTTCTAAGTCATCTTACAACTTCACAAGGATCAGGTTACTTGCTAAAAGCTGCTCCATTTTATAAAGAATTATAAAATCATCAATCAAGCCTGGACTAACATTATTAGTATTTTAAAAATAAATTATTTTCTTTTTTTTAATGCACCAGTTATTTCCTAATAAACCTGAATCAGTTTATTAGTCTCTCTCATAGAAAAAAGGAAAAAGGTTAAGCAAAAGCATCTAACTCAGAGACATCTAACAGCATATGCAACATTCTATGCTCATATAATTCATTTTATCTACCAAGAAGGATGTAGGGGTGGGAGGGAAAGAAAAACACCTACCATGTGTCTGGCACCATGCTAAGCACTTGATGAGTATTATCTCATTTGACCCTTTGTTCTAAGGGGAACAAAGGGTTTCATATCATCAGTTCTCTGAAACCAAAATTATTCAAAATATTTAAGTTGAATTCCAATGTCTTTGTATTTGGCAACTAATTTTTATCCCCATGAATGGGTACATATTCTCAAACTGCTCCTATTCAGAGGACATTTTACTAATTGAACTGAATCCGAAAATACTGTACAAAAACCTGAATTAAACTGCTGAAAGGAATTGATCTAATCATTCACACTAAAGGAACAAAAGAGATTAAAAAATACATATTATCAAGATAATGACAAACAACTAAAAGGACTACCCACTAAATTTAGTTCATTAGTATCTGAATGTGTTGGATAAATATGGGAATTAGACAATTAGCTGGTTCCAGAATTAAATAGAGATAGAAAATCAGGTTGGATTACATTTCAGAGACTAAACAATACTTTCAACCATCACAAGGTACTAAATGGCCAAAAAATCAGTCATTTTAGAATCCATTTACACTGCATGATGACAAATCACAAAACAGCACCATCTTAAAGAATGAAAACTCAATGTTATGATTTGTACACCCTCCATGAAAGTCCTATTTTTCCTCTTTTTTTCCTTTCTTCCTTCCTTCTTTTCCTTCCTTGCTTTCTTTCTTGCCTTTCCCAAAACTTTAAACCCAGTGCCCTCTGAAGCCCATACATTGCACAGCAATAGATCCCCGATCAAATTCCATTTAATGGCTCTTTTCAGAACCTGGCTTCAGAGTGATTATCAATAATAACTGTGGCTCTTTCCCTCCCAGCTTCCCAGCTTAATTTACCTATTTTTTCTTTTGCTCATTAAATCCATTGCATTCTGGGCATTCTTCAATAATCCTGATGAATATCTGGTCACTGGATCCAGATGGCTCAGGAAGGGAAAGTGAGGCTGGTGACCTGCACAGCCCTCCCTCAAAGTCAAGTGCAAGTCATTTCATTATTTCTCTGATGGCATGGTCTTCTTCGGCAATGAAGGACAAACACAGATTCCAATGCCTCATATAATCATGGAGTCAATTCTGTGTTCTCATAAGCTTACTTGTTGTCCTTCATTTTCAAAGAGGACCAAAATGACATCAGTATTTTAGAGTCAAGTTACAGTATGTCTGACTGTGGCTGATCTGACCAATGTGAGCTCAGAATATTCTACCAAAGTTCAGGCATGATGTGAATATTTGGGATGGATTCCCTAAATTTGCTCATCTTCTGTTTTTTTTTGACCTACTTCAATTCTGCTTTGCTCATAGAGCACAGCACCTTCTCTGATGATGGCATGCCATGTTGGATGGTCCTGTCAGTGTCTCCCATGTCATGCAAACAATTCCAAAATTCTTCAGAGAGAAGAATTTCTTCTCATAAGGTATGACCACTCTAGTTCTTTAGTCTACAAAGCAGAAAAGGCTTAAATAATGTAGGGACCCAGAGGTAAAACTGTCTCTGCTATTTGAGCCTCAAGTTATCTAAATGTAAAAATGCTTATCACCAGAAGTTTAGGCTATAAATGGCAAATTATTTGACCATGGAGATAAAATTTGACAAAGTAACCCAGTGCACAAAAGGAAGCTGATAAAAATTTTAAATGACCCTCAGTCCTGCGCAGTCCCTTTCTGTTTCCACAACTATAGTAGCAAAACCAAAAGACAAAGAACACTATGAATTTCAGTTGGGGGGGCGGCGGGAGGCAGCTAGGTGATGCAGTGGATACAGAATTGGCCTTAGAGTCAGGAGGATTTGAGCTCAAATACTCCCTCAGAAATCCATCAGTTGTGTGACCCTGGGCAAGTCACCTAACCTGGATAGCCTCCTCTCATCAAAAACAAAATTTCAGCTTTTTACAGTTTAAAAATATTAACTTAATTGTTAGTACTATAAGACATCTTTGTCTAATGATCAATTATGTATTTGGTCTTTGGACCAACAATGCAACACAGAATTGCTACGTCAAAGTGAATCAGTTTTGATTGTTGAATTTTAAAAAAATTTTGATTTAGTAATAATATTAGTATTAGTAATATTCATAATTCATACTTACATAGCACATAAAGCTCATAAATAAAATACATTTTTTTTTCTCTACCTCAATACAATATCTTATAAGATCTAAAGGGAAAAGTGCGTTGGGTGGAGCCTTTGTGGAGCCATTAACTTCAGAACACCAGAAGGAGGGAGCTCATTTCTCACCCAACTAAAATACTTTGGTACTTCTCTGACCTTTTTATCATGCCCCAGCGTCAGGTACATTCTCCAGGTTTGCATATGTTTTCAGCTTCCTTTTGTGCACTGGGTTACTTTGTCAAATTTTAAGCTCCTTGAGAGCACAATCTGTCTTTTTTCATATTTGTATCCTCAGCTATTAAAACAGTGCCTGCCACATAGTAGGCTGATTTACAGAATTTATGAAAGTGCTTTTCTCCTAGGATACAGGAGGTACTGTACCAAGCTTCTTCTGCCAGGGGCCAGGAACCTTGTGACTGGGTTTCTGCACTGGGGCCTCCATGTTGACAGCTTGTCTGCTGTTCTGGGGTTGCCTGATCTAGTTTAGCTGGTTGTGCTGGGGCCTGTCAGACTTTATCATTAGCCTGACACATTGGGGTTGGAGGTCTCAGGGTTGGCCTGCTGATCTGAGACCACGGGGCCTGCTGATCTATGCTGGGGCTAGGGGCCTCCCACTGGCTTGCCCTTATACTGCCTGCACTGGGCTGTATTCCCCTACTATCAAAGTGAAACAGATCTTTCATATAGTCTTTCTAAGTTATCTTGGGCTAGAAAATTCTTTGACCCCATCCTTTCTGTTCCTCCAGAATTTATTTTGAGGCATAACTTAAAGATGTATTGAGGAAAATTGGGGAGAGCTCAAGAAACTTCCTGCCTTTTTCTCCATGATCTTGGCTCTGCCCCTCAAGCTAATTATTTTTTCAGAAAGGTTTTAATGCCTATTTGGGAAATGATAGTCTATTCTCTATAGCAGATACCTTAATAGATGTTGCTTTTCCAAGAACAGGAAAAGAAACTGAGGCACTGAAAAATTAAGTGAATTACCTTTACCAAATTCATACAGGTAATTATTAAAAGAGCTAGTTATGTGACCTCAAATGTCATGCTCTGCCTATTTTATAAGATTTAAGACAAGATGGTTGAGAAGTAATCAATAGTAGTATTTACACTTTTATTCCTATTTTATTACCTTCTACAAAACAGAATTTTCAACTATATAGCTACAACTGTATTCTCTTCCCAGCTACAAATCCATATGAAACTATATCTAAACTGAGTAAAGTTTAACAACAAAATAAATATTCTGAAAATATTTTGTATTTTTTCTTATATTCTTTCCATGAAAATTTACTTTTTTTACATAATTATCCAATGGCAAGTTCAATTGTCACACATACACAGGTATCATGTTGTTTGGATACCGTCCCAAACCACAGAGTATTCTCTTTTTAAAACCTTGATTAATATTTCTTTAATGTTAAGATAATATAAAAAAGTCTTGTTATTAGTAGTACTGACTTAAGGCCATTCATTCTTCAAAGGTTCCACAATGCTCAAAGAAATTCTGCAATTACTTCCTAAAATTTTAATTTTATTTTTAATTTACGAAACAAAACAAGCATTTCTATAGCAGTAAAAAAAAAAATGATTGCACATGAAACTGCAAATCTATTATGTACAATTTGCTAATCCTTTTAAATATATGAGTTATCGTAATTTTTTTTTCCCTTCCTCCCCAAATGGCTACCATTAGACATAAATATGTATGTACTGATAAAATTATTCTATACATACTTCTATTTATCAGTTCTTTCTCTGGACACAGATAGTACCTTCCTTTACATATACTTTGTAGATAATTTGAGTATTTATCATAGTCAAAATGCCTTAGTCACTCAAAGTTGTTCTTAAAACAATATTGCCATTACTATATTGTTAGTCTCTTGGTTCCACTCATTTTTTGCTTCATTATTTTATGCAAATCTTTCCATGTTTTTCTAAAATCAACAAGCTCATCATTTCTTATAGCATAATAGTATTCCATCACAATTGTATGCCACAATTGATAGGCATTCCCAAAATTTCCAGTTCTTTACCACCCCACAGAGAGCTAGTATAAATATTTTGGAACATATAGGTTCTTTTCCTTTTTCTCTAATCACCTTTGAGAATAAACCTAGTAGTGGTGTTACTGGGTCAAAGAATATATAGGCACCTTAATAATTCTTTGGACATAATTCCAGACTGCTCTCCAAAAGGGCTGGATCATTTCACAGCTCCAGTAGTGAATTAGTGTCTCAACTTTTCCACATAAACGCATTAGACAGATACGTCTAACATTCAACGGACTTCAATTAGGACTGAATGTTCTATTCACAAAACAGAGCTTTCTTTTTTGGGCAGCTATTCAAAACATAATTGCAGATCTGCACAGGTTCTTTTTGGAGATCCCACCATTAACCTGTCATCAACAGAATGTTCTGTAAGTTTTTTTTTCTATGAATGGAGATGGGTGTGTTCTTGAGTGTGTATGCATGTGTTTATGTGGAGAACATTATAACAGATGGAATGGCCAACACCAGAGAACTATTAAGGTGGGATTAGTGATGTGTGGCTTTGACCATTAATCAGGATCTGTGCAATGGTACAGCTCTACCCATAACTTTTAATCTAATAACTTTGATCTACTAAGTAATGGACTCCTATCAGCAGAACTAACTCACAGAGACTAGCAAATAAACACTCCATGACTTTTTGGAGACATTCTACTAATTGACTGACACCAAGAGAAGTAGTCTGGTGTGGAGAGATCACTAGAGTTGGAATCAGGAAGAATCAAAATTCACATCTAGTTGTCTTAGCCTGGGCCTGAGTGTGCTTGATCTCTGCAAGCCTCTGTGTCCTCATGTTGAAAATGGGAAATCCACTGAATGTCTTCATAGCATTCTTCTATCTGGAATACTCTCCTGTATTGCCAAGGCAATATTCACAGCACTGAGGGCAACTATGAATACGCCAGTGTAATTCTGGTATAAAGTATAACAGAGTCTCCATAAAGAAGGCAGGAGAAAAATATTTATTCATATACCATAAGGCCAAATCCATCACAGTAACCAAGAAGTCAATACGCATTAGCATTGCTGGGGGCTAAGGCATTCCCAAGCCTTCCCCACCCCTTCCCTTCCCTTCCCACAAGCAAACACTCACAATCCTACCTATCTCTCTGCCTAGGTCCTCTCTCCTCCACTCTAACCACTCTCATCAATTTCCTCCCAGATCAGCTCCACCCTTCCTGTTCTATCCATTCAGCAAGCTCTTCCCACCACACGTGACTTGGTCTTCCATATAATTCAAGAAAGTCACATGGGTCTATTAATAGATGGGAAAGATCTTCAAATTAAGCAAAAATACATTAACAATACATCTCCCACCTCCTTTTTCTCATGGCTGCTTCTATCTCTCTAAGTGCTACTAATAAAAATAAAGCTAGTCTCACAAAAAGATGGTACTATCTGGTTAAAGTGCATTATACACAGAATACCCCATTTAATACAATTCTTGCCTATTCTTCAAACACATGCCTCAGGATTACTGTGAGGGGTAAAGTACATGATGTGTAGAAAGTGCTTTGTAGTCTTTAAAGTTCTATGTAAATATCAGTTATTATTTTATAGCAGTCATGGGTACATGGTGAAAAATTAAATTTTTAGAAAGACCCGAAAAGAGATAGTAGCCTCTATCCTGGTTCTCCTCGTAACTATGTACCAGGCACCATGCTAAGTACAGAAAAAAACAACTGCAGGAGGCAGGTTGCAATTACTTTTTAATGTATCTTGAGGTATTGTTCAGTATTTCAGTCACATCTGACTTTTGTGACCCAATAGTCCCTCCCCTATCTCCCAAAGTCTTTGTGTTTGTTGCTTTCATGACACTACCCATCTCATCCTCTGCCATCTCCTTTTCTTTTTGCTTTCAATCTTTCCCAAAATCAGAGTCTTTTTCAATAAGTCCTGTCTTCTCATTATGTGGCCAAAGTATTTAAGTTTGAGCTTCAATATTTGTCCTTCCAAAGAATAGTCTGAATTAATTTCTTTATGTATTGACGGGTTTTATCTCCTTGCTATCAAAGGGACTCTCAAAAGTCTTCTCCAGTACCTCAATTCAAAAGTATCGATTTTGTGGCCCTCAGCTTTCCTTATATTCCAACTCTAACGGCTATCCACTGTTCCTGGACCATTGTCAGCAAGGTGATATCTCTGCTTTTTTTTTTTTTTTTGTGCTGTCCAAATTTGCAATAGTTTTCCTTCCAAAGAGCAAATGTCAATTTCATGGCTGCAGTTGCTCTGTCTGCAGTAATCTCTGAGCCTAAGAACATAAAATCTGACACTGCTTCCATTTCCTCTCCCTCTATTTGCCAGGAAGTGATGGGACTAGTTGCCAACATTTTGTTTTTGATGTTAAGCTTCACGCCAGCTTTGACACTCTTCTCTTTCACTCTCATCAAGAGGTTTCTTCACTCTTCACTTTCCCTTCACAGTAGGATAGTGTACATGAGATTGTTGACCTCTGTCCCAGAATGTCCCTTATTTCCAGTTTTTGATTTGTCCAGCCAGGTATGTCACTTGATGTACTCTGCATACAAGTTAAACAAATAAGATGACAATATACAGCCCTGTCATACTTCTTTTCCAATCTTAAACCAATCAGTTGTTCCATGTTCAGTTCTAAGTGCTGCTTTGTGGTCCATATACACGTCCCTCACAAGCAAGACAGATGATCTGGTACTCCCATCTTTTTAAAGACTTGCCACACTTTGGTGTGATCCACATGATTAAAGGCTTTAGTGTAGTCAATAAAGGAGAAGGTTTTCTGGAAGTAGTAGATGTTTTTCTGGTAATTCTGTGCTTTTATCCATAATTCAGCAATGTTGGAAACTTGGTTTCTAATTCCTCTACCTCTTCAAAAGCCAGACTACACTTTTAGTAATTCTCAATTTACATATTACTGAAGCCCAGCTTACAGAATCTTAAGCATTATTTTACTTTGTGTGAAATGAGTGCAATAGTTTGGTAATGTGAATATTCTTTGAAACTTTAAGATTGGAATATAAATTGACCTTTTCCAATATAGTAGCCCTTGTCAAGTTTTCCAAATGTGCTTGTATATTTAGTGCAACACTTTTAATCACATCACCTTTTAGGATTTTCAATAGCTCAGCTGGAATTCCATCCCCTCCATTAGCCTTGTTGCTAGCAGTGCTTCCTGAGGTCCACCTGACTTCCTTCTGTAGGATGTCTGGCTCTAGATCAGTAACCACACCATTGTGATCACTGAGGATGTCAAGATCTGTGTAGTCTTCTGTGTATTCTTGGCACCTCTTCTATTTCTGTTAAATTCCTACCATTTTTGCTTTATCATGCCCATTTCTTCATGAAATGTTCCCGGGGGGGGGGGCGGAGCCAAGATGTCAGAGTAGAAAGACGCATATACTCTAGCACTTCCCCCACAGCCCACAAAATACCTGTAAAAAATGGCTCAACAAATTCTAGAGCAGCAGAAGCCACAGAACGACAGAGATTTCCAGCCAAAGGTAACCTGGAAGGCCGATAGGAAACATCTATTCCGCAGGACACTGAACAGAGCAGAGCCCAGCCCTGGCCATTCAGCACAGGAAGGAAAAGAACCCGAAGAGACCTCCAGGGCAGAATCCCCAGCAGGGAGGGTCCCAGATTCCTCAACCCATAATCGTCAAAGAAAGCTCCAAAGGTCAGTGTGGGAGGGCTTTCCCAGCTGGGTGAGAGGGGAGTGGGGTCCTCTCAGCACAGGCCTCAGGCAGCAGCAGAGGTGGTAGCAGCAGCAGCAGGCAGCTACAATGGATGGTCGTGGCAGCAGCCTGGGTCCATTGTCCAA
Source organism: Notamacropus eugenii (assembly GCF_028372415.1). Taxonomy (NCBI): domain Eukaryota; kingdom Metazoa; phylum Chordata; class Mammalia; order Diprotodontia; family Macropodidae; genus Notamacropus; species Notamacropus eugenii. The sequence goes on along the minus strand of NC_092873.1, from coordinate 252,017,201 downwards.
GCAGTTCAGCTTACAGCCTCTGGGGGAATTGAGCAGGGAATCTGAACCTCAGCCCTCAGTGGCAGCCCTGCCTAAAGCCCCTGGAGTAATTCAGCAGCTGATCTGAACCTCAGCCCTGAGCATGGTCCTGGGGAGAGGAGAAGCACTAGGACCCTCCTCTTGACAAAGGATTCAGAAGTCAAGTAACTAGCTTGGAAAATGCCCAAAAAAATGTAAGACCACAGAAGGTTACTTTCTTGGTGAACAGGTATCTAGTTCCACCCTTTCGGATGAGGAAGAAGAATGCATACTGTCAAAGGAAGTCAAGGCTTCTGAGTCAGCCTATTTTTAAAAGTATTATTTTCCTCAGCAATTCTGGATTCTCTTTTTGCAAGCTGTCTTTTCCATTCTATTGTTTTTTTTCTAATTCTTTGCATTGTTCATTTAAGAAAACCCTCCTACAAGGAGGATATTCAGAGGTCAAGTCACTGGCTGGGAAAATGCCCAGAAAAGGGAAAAGAAATAAGACTATAGAAGGTTACTTTCTAGGTGAACAGGCATTTCCTCCCTGCCTTTCTGATGAGGAAGAACAATGCTTACCATCAAGCAAAGACACAGAAGGCAAGGCTTCTATGTCCCAGCCCACCCATTGGGCTCAGGCCATGGAAGAGCTCAAAAAGAATTTTGAAAATCAAGTTAGAGAGGTGGAGGAAAAGCTGGGAAGAGAAATGAGAGACATGAAGTCAAAGTATGAACAACAAATCAGCACCCTGCTAAAGGAGACCCAAAAAAATGTTGAAGAAATTAACACCTTGAAAAATAGGCTAACTCAATTGGCAAAAGAGGTTCAAAAAGCCAATGAAGAGAAGAATGCTTTCAAAAGCAGAATTAGCCAGATGGAAAAGGAGATTCAAAAGCTCACTGAAGAAAATAGTTCTTTCAAAATTAGAATGGCACAGATGGAGGCTAAGGACTTTGTGAGAAACCAAGATATCACAATACAAGCCCAAAAGAATGGAAAAATGGAAGATAATGTGAAATACCTCATGGGAAAAACAACTGACCTGGAAAATAGATCCAGGAGAGACAATTTAAAATTTATGGGACTACCTGAAAGCCATGATCAAAAAAAGAGCCTAGACATCATCTTTCATGAAATTATCAAGGAAAACTGCCCTGAGATTCTAGAACCAGAGGGCAAAATAAATATTCAAGGAATCCACAGAACACCGCCTGAAAGAGATCCAAAAAGAGAAACTCCTAGGAACATTGTGGCCAAATTCAAGAATTCCCAGGTCAAGGAGAAAATATTGCAAGCAGCTAGAAAGAAACGATTCAAGTATTGTGGAAATACAATCAGGATAACACAAGATCTAGCAGCTTCCACATTAAGGGATCGAAGGGCATGGAATAGGATATTCCAGAAGTCAAAGGAACTAGGACTAAAACCAAGAATCACCTACCCAGCACAACTGAGTATAATACTTCAGGGGAAAAATTGGTCTTTCAATGAAATAGAAGATTTTCAAGCATTCTTGATGAAAAGACCAGAGCTGAAAAGAAAATTTGACTTTCAAACACAAGAATGAAGGAACCAGGAAAAGGTGAACAGCAAAGAGAAGTCATAAGGGACTTACTAAAGTTGAACTGTTTACATTCCTACATAGAAAGACAATATTTGTAACTCTTGAAACTTTTCAGTATCTGGGTACTGGGTGGGATTACACACACACACATGCACACACGCACACACACGTAGAGACAGAGTGCACAGAGTGAATTGAAGAGGATTGGATCATATCTTAAAAAAAATGAAATCAAGCAGTGAGAGAAATATATTGGGAGGAGAAAGGGAGAAACTGAATGGGGCAAATTATCTCTCATAAAAGAGGCAAGCAAAAGACTCATTAGTGGAGGGATAAAGAGGGGAGGGGAGAGAAAAACATGAAGTTTACTCTCATCACATTCGACTAAAGGAAGGAATAAAATGCACACTCATTTTGGTATGAAAACCTATCTTACAGTACAGGAAAGTGGGGGATGAGGGGATAAGCAGGGTGGGGGGGATGATAGAAGGGAGGGCATGGGGAGGAGGGTGCAATTTGAGGTCGACACTCTTGGGGAGGGACAGGATCAAAAGAGAATAGAAGTAATGGGGGACAGGATAGGATGGAGGGAAATATAGTTAGTCTTATACAACACAACTATTATGGAAGTCATTTGCAAAACTACACAGATTTGGCCTATATTGAATTGCTGGCCTTCCAGAGGGAAGGGGTGGAGAGGGAGGGAGGTAAAGAAGTTGGAACTCAAAGTGTTAGGATCAACCGTTGAGTAATGTTCTTGCCACTAGGAAATAAGAAATACAGGTAAAGGGGTATAGAAAGCTATCTGGCCCCACAGAACAAAAGAAAAGACAGAGACAAGGGCAGAGAGGGATGATAGAAGAGAGAGCAGATTGGTCATAGGGGCAATTAGAATGCTTGGTGTTTGGGGGGGAAGGGGATAAAAGGGGAGAAAATTTGTAACCCAAAATTTTGTGAAAATGAATGTTAAAAGTTAAATAAATAAATTTAATAGATATTAATATATAATTTAATAAAATAATAAAATAAAATGAAAAAAATGAAAAAAAAAAAAAGAAAACCCTCTTACTTCTCCTTGCTATTTCTGGAATTCTGAATTGAGCTGAGTATTCCCTTTCCCTTTCCCTAGCTATTTGGAAAGCTTCATCAGAAAGTCATTTTGCTTTCTTGTTCTTTTTCTTTGCAATGTTCTTCATTGCAGCCTCCTGTCCATAGTTCTTTGGGCACTCTATCTACCAGATCTAATCACTTAAATCTATTCATCACTTCCATTTCATAGTCATAAGGGATGTTACTTAGGTCATACTTATACAGTCTGATTCATTTCTCTACTTCCTTCCATTTAAGCCTGAATTTTGCATAAGAAACTCATGTCTGAGCCATATGCAGCTCCAGGTCTTGTTTTAATTGATTATATAGAGCTTCTCCACTATTGGCTACAAAGTATATAAGCAATCTGATTTTGACATTGACCATTTGGTGATATCCACGTGTAGTCACTTTTTGGGTTGTTTTGTGAAAGTGTTTGTTATGACCAGCAAAAACTGTTAGTCTCTGCTCTGCTTCATTTTGTACTCCAAAGCCAAAGTAGCCTGTTGTTCCAATTATCTTTTGATTTCCTACTTTGTTTAGCATTCCAATCCCCTATGATGACTGTGACATCTTTTCTGATGTTATTTCTAGAAAATGTTGTAGGTCTTCACAGAACTGATCAACTTTGGCCTCTTTAGCATCACTAGTTGTAGCACAGACTTGTAATACTGTGATGCTGAATGGTTTGCCTTGGATTCAAACACATCATTATGACAAGGCAGTGATGCAGAAGTGGTTAATGTATCTTACAATAATGTTTTGTGGCCTGTAAAATTTGCTACTATTCATTCTTACTAATATCCTGATAACATTATATCTCACAGTACTGAACAACTGTAGCCTGAAAAATACTAATGCCATGATCTGTGATTCAGTTTTATTAAAAATGCTTATTTTAAGCTCCATGTAATTTTGCTTAGGATTAAACCTACACACAAGTGCTGATTTGTACTCTGATGTCAATATTCATCTTCAATCTAAACTCTGAAAAATATGTCATCAAACAGTTTCCTTCATCTGCATAATGAAAAAGCAGTATTTTGAAACCTAGAGTAAAATGAGAAAGATCAAAAAAAGCAACATAAAAATGTATAACTGAATTTGGTATTGGTTTTTGAAAAATAGAAAAATAGATCAATGTAACAGACTAGATAAGGAAGAATCAGAAAAAATTAACAATCAATAACCCAGTATTCAAGAAACACAGGGTTCAAAAGATATAAACCAATAGTTTTCAAAAGAATTGCAACCTATAACTATATGATATAATGCTCTGAACAACAATTTGTTAAAATGTATATCAAATAAAATATATATCAAAATAAAATATATATCAAAATAACTCTCAAGTGTGCCCAGCTAAATGAAAAGATGGCAAAAGTGAAGAATAATCAGTGTTTGAAGGGACATGAACAGACCTAATAAAACACTATTGGTGGCACTGTGAGGTGGTTCAACCATTCTCTAAAGGAAACTTGAATTATGCAAATAAAGTGAGTAAATCAGCCACATCCTTATGATCCAAGATTCACTGAGAAAGTGGCTGATAAAATCACATAATAAAATAATAATACCACACACTATACTACAAACTTTGTAAAAGGTCCCATATACATCAAAACTATTTTGAGGTAGCAAAAATTATAAACAAATTAAACACTCATAGAATGGGGAAATGACTAAAACTATTATGGTACATGAATGTAAAGGACTATTACTGACCCATAAGAAAGTAGAAATGTGATAAACAGGGAAAAGGATGAGAAAATGATTATGATTTGACTCTGGCAGATGAGAGCACAGGTAAATACTAAAAAGAACAACAACAATAACAGCAGCTAGCATTTATCTAGCATTTAAAATTTTCAAAGCGTTTTACAATTATTATCTCCTTTAATCCTCACAACAAGCCTGGAAGATACTGGCACTATTATTTCCATTTTACAGATGAGGATAACAAGCACAGAGGTCATGTGTCTTACCTAAGGTCATATAGCGAATAAAGTGTTATGAAAGGGTATGGAAACATCCCAGTCTTTAAGCCAACACTGATGAACAGAGCTGAATATATTGCTCAGTATTAATTACTGATTAATTTCTAGATGGGCTTGGAAACTCTACTTTGACTATGCTTCAAAAGAAATTAAACAAAACAGAAAAGATGGGTAGGCAAATGAGTGAAGAAATCAAAATCTTCCTGTCTTCAACACCTAAATTCGTTTTTCTCATGTGCATTAGGATCGAAGGATTTGGAGCTAATCATCATTCAATCCCACATTTCACAAAAGTGGAAACTGAGGCACAAGAAGATTAAATAATTTGTACAAGGCCATATGGATAGTATATTACACAGCTGAATTAGGAAAAAGTAGATACATTGTTAGGAACTTAGGGCAGCCAGGTGGTGTATAGGATAATGTGCCAGACCTGGAATTAAGAAGACCCAAATACAAACCCAGCCTCTGACACTTACTATCTGTGTGACCCTGGGCAAGTGACAACCCTATTTGCCTCAGTTTCCTCACCTATCAAATGAGCTAGGGAAGGAAATGGTAAACCACTAAACTATCTTTACCAAGAAAATCCCAAATGGGGTCATGAAAAGTCAGATTCTACTGAAACAATTGAACAAGAAGATTACCTTCTATTACATTCTTACTCTATAATCATTATATTTTACAAATGACAATCTAAAAGGTACATAATTATTCTGAACAACATTGTTTCTGACCAAATTCATCCTTTCATCGTACTATTTTACATATTTTATAATCAAATCTATTTCATTTACCATCAGAGATTCTTTCTGGTTTCAACTCCACAAACATCCTGTCTCCCCCGGTTGAGCTCATCACCCAAAATCTCATCATTTTGAAGAATGATTCAGTTTTGATACTCAATATACCTTTCCAGCAACCTCAGTTGCCTCTCCCTTGATTGGAAGACTATAGGACAGAGTAATGAACTCCTCATAAGGCCTCCTTTTATATAAACCTCAGATTCTTACAGATAACTTCATTTACTATCAACTGCTCTCTTTGGTTTTGACTGTACTAATATCATGGCCTTCTGTTGGGTGACCTCTGGCAATGTTCCCCTCCTTTTATCTTCCTTTTGTGTACTGTCTTCCCCCATTAAATTCTAAGTTACTGGAGGGCAGGGACTGAGTTTTTAAAATTGGATACCTTAGAGATTTTACACAGTGCCTGGCACTATAGTGTTTAATAAAATTTACTATTGATTAAATCCCATTCTCAAGTCATAAAAAGACATCACTATGATGAAGTGAAAATAGCACAAGATTTGTAGACAGAAATAATTAGTTTTAAGTGTGGCTCTTGCACTTACTATAAGCAAGCAAGTCATGTATCCTCCCTGGGCCTAAGTTTTTTTTTATATATCTAAAAGGAGGGGGGCTGAATCTTGGCCCAAGAAAGAAGACATGGAAATGCATTAGCCTTCTTTCATTGGGTGTGGAAGTGTGAGGAAAGTCATAATGGTTGTTATAATGGTATGGAATGCTGCATATCTTATCTAATAGAGTTGATGTAATGGTAATTCAAAGCTGTTACCAGAAAAGATTACTAGGCAGGTAAGTTAAAAGGGGCATATTCAGCAATGACTAATGTAAAAACAAAAGGCATCAATAAAAAGTTTAAAAATAAACAGAATGAGAATGTTGAACTAAATGATCACTAGGATCTCTTCAAATTCTAAATCTATGATTTTATTCCTACAGACCAAATTAAGTAAAATATCCTCATAATGAAAAAGCAATATTAGAGATCAAGATGGAAAAAAGGCTGTTTATTCCTACAGGAAGATATGCAAGCACCTTGCTTAAATACTGTTAATATAATTAATTCAAATTTATACAGTGCTGTAAGGTTTACAAAGCACTTTCCTCACAAAACCTGTATGAACATCAATTTGGATAGTCTCCAAAAGACATACCGAAAAGCAAAAGAAACTTAAAAACATGTAAGAATAACTTATATTGTACCTTCTTCTGTCTTCAAAGTATCAGGGAAAAATAACTGTAATAAATGACAGTTTTGTGATAAAATTGAAGTGATAGAGTGATATTACTTGAGGGTTTACTAAAAAAACATGAAGTTCTGAAGTAATAATAAGTAAAGATCTTAAACAAAAGCACAAGCTATACTATAGCTGAAGAAAACTTCCGGGCTTTTATCAAGAATTATTGTAATTCTAATAGTAACTATTTCAGCAATCACTACATCTGATTGAACAGACTAAACTTTTTGTAATTCTGATTAAAATTTTAGAAGTAAAATGTAAACGATTTCATCATTCATCAAGTTATAACAGCAGCAAATCTCTCTAATCCTGAAATGGAAGACAAAGCAGGAAAAATGCCTGATAAAAAGGAAAAAATTGCAAACTGATGATATCACTATTAAAGCTTTTGACTGGCTTACAAATTAAAACACCCCTGAGATCTGATATTGGGAAGGGGCTTTCAAATGACCCTAAACGCTAAGCATCTTAAGGTATTTGGCCAAAGAATTTAGTGTCTTCTTTATTCTGATGTACTTATTCCCTCTTCCTCAGCAGGTAAAAGAAATTGGTCTATTTATCAACAAACACAAAATTGATTAAACTAATATTTGAAAGACAGTTAAAAGTTTATCCAGAAACCTTCACTTCTCAGAAGTCTATGAATATGAATAACACTATTAATGGTTTGTGCTCTTTTTAAGTTTGTTCATGCTTCTTATAAACTGGCAAAAACTCAAAGATGCTAGATTGCTTAAAATTTTAGTAATATATTTTATTTTATAATAAAAATTAAATATGATTTAGAATAAATTGATTATAAAAATTTCTATTAGAAAACGTATAACTACTGACTAAATAAATTGGTAGCTGGGTGGTACAGTGGATAGAGTCCCAGTTCTGAAGTCAGGAAACCTGAGTTCAAATCTGGCTTCAAATACTGTGTAACCATGTTTTGATTTGTTGTATGATTTCTTCCATTTATTTTAGTTCGACTACATAGCATGACTATAGTGAAAACATACTCAATAGAAAAGTATATGTAGAACCTATACAGAATTGTATGCGGTCATGGGGAGGGAGGGGGGTGGGGGGGGTAGGTGGAGGGGGGATAAAATCTTAATTTTATGGCAGTGATTGTAAAATATTAAAAAATAATAATAATAAAATAAATAAATATAATTAAAAAAAAATACTGTGTAACCCCAAGCAAGTCACTTAACTCTGTTTGCCTCAATTTCTCATTCATAAAATAAGCTCGAGAAAGAAATGGCAAACCATTCCAGTATCTTTACCAAGTAAACCCCAAATAGGGCCATGAAGAATTGGACACAACTGAAACAACTGGAGAAAAGACTAAATTGTTCTTCTGAATTTGACAGGACTCTGTGAGCAAATATTTACCTTCACATGTTTTAAAACATTTTACTTTATATAAACAAAAAAAGACAAGAATAATACATACCTTTAAAGTTTTCCAGACCTTTCTTTGAATAAATTGTGACATAGACTCATGATTTTATATGTAGAAAAGTATTGAAATCTGAGCGGGTGTTTACTGTTTCAGTGACTCAAACAGTATGCACTTACCATCTACTACTATACATGCACAGTGCTATATAGAATATGTTGTGACTATTTAAATAGAAGATAGGTGCTTCAAAACCTTAGCAAATGGAAGGAAAGAATTTTAAAAAGAAAAGGAAAAAACAAAAAAAAGTGAAACCAGAATAATACAAATTTAACACACAAAGCAGCAAAAATCAGAGTGTACTAATCAGAAGGCATCCAGTTTTGTGACCATAATAATAATGATATTTGTAGTTAGTAGAATAGTAATTTTCAGACTTCTATTTTCTTTCCAATTCTTTCTCAATTCTTTCCTCTTAAAAAAAAAACCCTTAAAAATCACCTATATAGATATACTTTCAAATACTGCTTTTAGTGCATTAATACTGCATTTAGTGCATTAATCTGTAAAGATATACTTTTCAAAATATTTTGTTTAGTGCTATTGCTATGTTCAGATTTCATTTATATATTATATTCTTCTCATACAAAAATATTCTACCTTAGAAACTCACATTGCACTGGATCCTGAGTCAGAGGACATGGGGTCAAATCCCAGCCCTGCAGGAAAAATCCAAGAAGGAAGACTGTAGTAAAACCCATACCCCCAAAAGTCTCTACGCAAATATACAAGCTAAGGTAATGAGCAAGATGAAATAGAATACCTAAAGCAAGGAGATAAAACTGACCTCATTAGTATCACTAAGATTCGATGGAATGAAGCTCATCATGAGAATACGTAGAGATGGACATACATAATTCAAAAGAAACAGGGTAACAGGATAGGTAAAAGGTGGAGGAGAAATTAGCATTAAATCCATATTTTAAAAATGTACTCATGTACAGAAATTCCCTTCTCCCTTTCCCCGCCCTCTATCTCTCTCTTTCTTTCTCTCACACACTCCAACACACACACACACACACACACACACACACACACAAATAAATGACAGTGGCATCTTGGGGGAGGGGGAGAGACAACTCCTCTTTACCATGGGGTGGGGACAGGGAGAGTGATGACCCTGCTTTAAGTTCTGAGTTTCTAGAGAAAAGAAAGAGAGGCAAACCAGACATAGGACGCACTAGAAATTCACCCACTAATTTACATGTTAAAAAGCTATGTATAAAAGTGCAAAAGATGGACACAAAAACAGGTAAGAATGGATAAACAAAAGAGCCTGGTGCAGTGGTATAAAAATGTCGTATTTCCACAGCTCAGAGACTTCCACACATTTACTAAAGCTGAAGCCTAAAAACAGCACCATGTCAAACAACAATCAAGAAATCCACCAAGAAACTACTTAAAGTGACTTTATCCACAAAACTGCATAAGAAGTTAGTCAGAAGCCTATGGGCAATAGGAGAAAAGCCCTGCCAGAAAAGTCAGTGCCAGTGCAAGCGAACTAGAAAAAAGCCTTCCAGATGTCCCAGAGATGGACCAAAAAGACATACTGCATGCAAAATTCTACACCTAAAAGCCACAAATCACGGCAAAGCTTTCAGACCAGGACACCACAGGACTAGTTCTTCTGAATGCCAAAGAGAAATGTCAATAGTCTTTGTTCTAAATTTCAAAATGGAGAGGAGCATGGCTTCCAGTGGTCAAAGTAGGAACCAAGATAGCCAAGCATAAGACTTAAGCATGGTCAACCAACTACCTTACCCAAAAGTGCAGCAGGGTGTCAAATCTAGTCTTGGCATAAAGCCCCAATTTGGCACCTAATGATGGAAATATAAACACAGGACACCAACCATTATAAAGAATTATCACAGAACAAGTGATATCCAAAACATCCTTCAGCAAAGTATATTAACCACCTGAGCTGAGCTCCAAGAGCTATCATTTTCAGACATGACAACTTTGAGGATGTTTTCTTGACTATACTTTTTTGTGACAAAGGTTTGTTGCTGTTGTTTTTTAATGGGGTAGGGGGAGAAATCTGAGAGAATGAAAGAAGAGTTAGCAATAATGATGCCCCCAAAAAAAGAAAAGAAAAAAGGAGAGCCACTGAAACTTTCTTTTAATTCACAGAACAAATTACAGGAAATCAGGAAGGAAGATAAAGACAACTCTGAAACCAAGATGTTTAAATCAGTATGTGTGTTCGTCCTTCGTGGCCAAAGAAGACCATGTCATTAGAGAAATAATGACATGACATGCACTTGACTTTGTTTTGAGTGAGGGAGAGCTGTGCAGGTCACCAGCCTCACTTCTCCTCCAGAGCCAACTGAATCCAGTGACCAAATATTTATCAGGATGACTGAAGATGACCCAGGATGGGGCAATTAGGGTTAAGTGACTTGCCCAAGGTCACACAGCTAATGATGTCAAGTGTCTAAGGTGAGATTTGAACTCAGATCCTCCTGACTCCTGCACTGGTGCTCTATCCACTGCACCACCTAGCTGCCCCTTAAATCAGTATATGGTTTAAAAAAAAAGAAAGTTGTAAAAAGCAGACATTCCAGGTATAACAACACATTTTTGCTTGATACACATCAAGTGTTTAATCACCTAAGGAATGCTTAGGGGTTGCTTTTTGTTAATGTTTGCTGATTTTTTTATATTATTGTAATTTTCCCTAATATATCCCCTCCTCTGCCAAGAGCCATCCCAAATAAAACAGTAGCACTTTTAAGACAAAAAAAAGGAAAAGGGGGAAGGCAGGAATACACATAACTGATCAAACATCAAAAACTGAAAATACATGCAACGTGCAACACTTGTGAAGCTCCCATCAATGCAGAGAGACAAGTTAGGAATGTCCTCTCACGTCTCTTCTCTTGAGCCACACTTGCTCTTTATATTTCTGCAACATTCACTTTTGATTTTTTGCATATGTAGTTGTTCTTCCTGTGTGCATTATTGTAATCATTGTGTATATTGTATTCTTGGCTCTGCTTATTTCACTCTACTTAAGTCCATAGACATCTTTCCATGATTCTTGGTATCTATCAATTCATAACTTCTTACATCACACAGTATTCCATGATATTCATGAATCAAATTTTGTTTAGCCATTTTCAAATCAATGAGCATCTCCTTTGTTTCCAATTCTCTGCTATCACTGCTGCTATAAATTCTGATATATAAGGTGACTTTCTTCTTATCAATGGCCTCCTTAAGGTATGAACTCAGTAGCAGAGTAATCTCTCAGGAAAAGAACATAGATACTTTAGTCACTTTGTCATAATCCCAAATTATTTCCAAAGCTGTTGTATCAATTCACATCAAAACCTACAATATATCAGTGTGCCTACCTAATCACAACTCCTCCTGCATTGAATGTTCCAACTTGTGTCATCTTTGTTAATTTGCTAGGTATGCGGCGAGGGTTATTTTGAATTCCATGTCTCTTACTACGATGATCTGGTGCATTACATAATATACAGGCCTCAAATCCATTAGTGAGTTAGAGGGATGTTTCCCCAAAGCAAGCACGTGAAGACTTTCCCTGGAAGAATGAGTGGACAAGAACAATTTGTTCCAAACGCCATGGAGGTAGACAAAGTGGTTGCTATGGAGTGCTTAGAGCTTGGTCAGACATCAGACAGCAAGGTTATCCACTGCATTCTAGGCCATCACCAGTCATTTTGACTTTTGTCCTGCCATTAGACATCTACCTATGACTCTGGAAGAGAGAGGCTGATGTTTTGTGCAATTTGGCCTCAGTTATCCAATTCATACACAAGTCAAGCCATCACTCATCATCGCACGATGTCATTGGTCTTCTTCAAAAATGAAGGACAAACAACAGTTATTAATACTTAGTAATTCTTTTGTCTTTTTAAAGGGGGGAGGTAAGGCAGTCAAGATTAGATGACTTGCACAAGTTGACACAGTTGGTAAGTGTCAAGTGTCTGAGGTCAAATTTGAACTCAGGTCCTCCTGACTCCAGGGCTGATGCTCTATTCACTGCACCACCTAGCTGCACCCTTAGTAATTCTTTTGAGAACTGTTCATATTCCGTGGCCATTTATCTACTGGAGAATGGCTTTTGGTTTTACATATGTAAATCTATACTTACAAATAGCTATACACACACAAGTATAGACAGAAATATTATATATATGTATGTGAATTGTTTATATTCTGGATACCAAACCCTTATCAGAGAAAGTTGATGTTAGATTATTTCATAATCAACCACTTCCCTTCCTATTCTAGAGGCATTAATTTTGTCTATGTAGAAATTTTTCAAGTTTATATAATCCAAGCTATTTTATCTCTTTTACTTTGCCACTTTACCTATTTTTTTTAAGGAAACATTTCCTACTCAAAGCTGTGAGAAATATATGATCTGCCTCTCTTCCCATTTTTTTAAATATTATGATCTACAATACTAAGGCTATAACCCTAAAGAGATAAAAAAAAAAAAAAAAGGAAAAGGGCCTACATATACACAAAATACTTATAGCAGCTCTTTTCTAGGAGCAAAGAATTAGAAATTGAGGGGATGCCCATCAGTTATGGAATGGCTGAGCAAGTTGTGGTATGTGATTATGATAGAATACTACTGTGCTATAAGAAATGATGAGCAGGATACTCTCAGAAAAACTTGGAAAAACTTACATGAGCTGATGGCAAATTGAAATGTACTGTTTACAAAGTGACAGCAATATTGTAAGATGATCAGCTGTGAATAACTTAGCTACTCTCAGCAATACAATGATCCAAGGCAATACTTATGATGAAAAATGCTATCCATCCCCAGAGAGAGAACTGACAGAGTCTGCATACAGATCTAACTCCATTATAGAGATGAGGAAACTAAGGAACAGATAGACTAAGTGACTCTCTTACATCATGCAGTAATAAGTGTCTAAAGTAGGACTGGAACTCAGGTCTTCCTGACTCCATATCCCATGCTTTTTAAGGGCATGCTTAGATGATGGTTTGTTATTGTTTAGTCATGTCCAACTCTTTGTAACCATGTATGGAGTTTTCCTGGTAAAAATACTGGAGTAGTCTGCCATTCCCTTCTCCAGCAGATTAAAGTAAACAGTGGTTAAGTGACTTGCTCAGGATCACATAGCAAGTAAGTGACTAAAGCCATAAGTGACTCAGGTCTTCCTGACTCCAGGCCCAGAGTTCTATCCACTGAATCATCTAGCTGCCTCTCATAATGATGGTTACTAGAACACCAAGGTCCCTTTCTAATTCTAAACACTAATTTTCCTTTAAAACTTAAAAACAGTAGGAAAAAAATCAGATGAAGCAGGGAATCAGAAACTCAGAGCAATCTTTTTTCATTAGAATACAGAATAATGACTATATATATGGAGAGAGAAGAAAGTTAGGGGATAAAAGTTGAATAGGAAGACTCAATCCATCAATAAGCCTTTTTAAAGCATTACTGTCTTGCAAGTACTGAGGTCAGTTGTAGACATGAAAAATAAGTGACCCAGTAGAACACATACTAGCCTCTGTATTCAACTAGACAAAATCTAAGTAGGCCAAGTGGAAAGAACAACAAGAGTCTGTGAGAATTCCATAAAACAGAAACAATGAGGAAAAGAAACCAATGTAGGTTGCCAGAAAGTACAATAAAAACACACAGCAGCATAGTGCTCAGTGAAGGGCACAGGCATGTTTGTTTTACAATCTCAGAGCCAAGCGAGTGGGTGGATCCAATTAGAAATATGAACTGTTGCTTGCAGGCTGGTTTTCCATTTCTCCATTCTCTTCCCTGCTTCCCACTCTCAACTTCTCTAACAATCTTTCAGAATGACTTTAATCCGTTACTCAACACAACCCTGCTATACGAAATATGCCATTCAATTATGGGTCCAACCCAGTGAACCAGAGCTCTACTGTTAAAGTCATGCATACACTGCATAGATTTTTGTCAAAATTCAGCTTATTCAGTTAAAAGTAAATAATAAAAAGCAGACTGTGCAAGAAACCTAGATAAAAGGACTTACAAATAAAATGGGTTATCTATACACAGATAACCTATGCTGTTCTACAACTCCATACCCATGATATTCCAGATAACTATCCCAGATATTCAAACACCCTTATTCTCCCCAACTCTCATCTTTATTCAGAAACAGACCAATCACTATCCAATACCTATAATTTCACCCACCTCATGCCTTAGATTCCATTCTCATCATAAGAGCCATTTCCCATCAGAGACAGTGGTGTCAGAACAACTGTTCCTACTACATGTGAGGGAGTAGGCTAGGCAGACACAGGAGATATATAATAGGTAGAAAGCCCAAGAACAAATGACAGTGGAATGCAGTCATGTAATAAATAAAAACAATAATTGTGAATGAAGATCACATATACTTGAAGTCCATAGTACACATAATGATACTATTCTCATCTATTCTTTGCTTTAACCTAATCAAACTTAAGGCAACTTTCCTGAAACACTATGATCAAGTCAAAAAAGAATATTGAAACAAAGTCCATTCTTTGTTGCTTCACACATCTCCATTAACAGAAATGAGAAAAGTTGCTTTTAAAGAAAGTCATCTATAGGAAACAAAGAGACAATTTATTATTAATTTCAATTTTTTAACAAGCTTCTATTTTAAGGGGAGATTTAGAAAAATCTATATTAGATGTTTTCAAGGGCCTTTTAAAAATACCTGAACCCACATTTTTAAGCATACATTATTACTAAGTTGTGAGCTTCAAAAGTGGCCCAATAGATATGGCACAGGTTCAGGTCCTGCAAAATTACTTCACCTGTCTGCCTCAGTTTCTTCATCTGTAAAAATGGGATAACAGAACTTTCCCCTAAGGACTGTGTCAAAGGAAATATTTGCAAAGTGCTTTGCACACCTTAAAAATGTACATAAACGCTAGCTGTTGTTAAAGTAGAAGGGCAATGTTTTTTTAAAGTTCAATTTTCATCACTAGAAAAGTTTTTCAGTTGGAATTAGGCATTTATACAATGTTGCTTTGAATATATCGAAAAACAGTTCAATTACATACAACAATCATTTGTTAAAGTCCTACTATGAGAAAGGCCCTAAGGAAATTAAATGAAAAGTCCCTATCTTCAAAGACCTTTCATTTTACTGTAAATCATTTATTTAAACTATAAAAGGAAATACAAAAAGAATTACTTCTCAATAAACTTCATTCTGCCAGCTTGGCTACATCACTAATATCAAAAACTAATATCTTAGTTCTCTATGTCATATTGGTTTGTTATAAACAAATTGTCCTATAACAAGTTAACCAAAGAACAATATTGCTCTGTTTTGATTATCCATACCATCAATGGAAAGAAACAAAGGCAAGTTAATGCAAAATTCTTATTTTGTTTTAGAATACCTTTTTGTACTTGCATTTGAATAAAACACTCAAAGAAAATCCACCGCAAGCTACATACTGTGATAATTATAATGATGAAGGTAATAAGCATTTATATGCTTACCACATGCCAGGCACTGTCCTAAGTGCTTCTTACAAAGATCTCATATGATCCTCACAACAATCTTGTGAGATAGGTGTCATCATGATTCCTATTTGACAGCTGAGGAAACTGAGGCAGACAGATTAAGGGATCCAGGGTCACACAGATTTGAACTCAGGTCTTCTTGACCCCAGTTCTAGTGTTCTATCCATCGTGCCACCTGGCTGCCTCTATACAAAGCTTCTAATAAACGGAAGAACCTCATAAATGCATTAATAATACCACAGCCCCCAGAATCAGAGGACCTGGGTTCAAATCCCACCTTTGTTGATTACATCTTGTGTGATAGTAGGCAAGTCATTTAATCTCTCTGACTCTCCATTTCTTCATTTGCAAGAGGAGTGAGGTGGAATAGATGGGCTCTGACAGCCCTTTCAGTCTTGGGTCTAGAATTCAAAGACCTCTTAATTATCAAATCAATGGCGACTTCTCCATCCTTATCTTTCCTGAGTCTGGAGTGGAACACTAACAACCACCCCTAACAGTATTAGAGACATTGTTATCTCTCAATATATATCACCGTTAAGACTCATCAGCTAGTTTAGTTTTTCCCTAGTAATCAAGAAAGCTGTCTCTGAGACTTTATTAGTCCAGGGAGCTACAGCTTGAGCTGGTGACATGGCTTCCTGGGGAGCAAGGGCATACAGAGGAAGTCAGAATACTTTAAGCTGAAATCAACATATCCACCTGTAAATACATATTTCTACATGGAAATACAGCAAGCTATGTTTACCTGAACTAGCTCTGTATCCTTGGTTGAACATCTTTTTCATGCTACGGCTAAGTAAACTTCTTTTTTAACTGTCAGATGGTCTATAAATATCTCGTTTCATGGCAATACCAAACCTAAACCACTAGAAAAGTCTGTGTAAGGCCTAGCCAACAACAATTTTCTCACTATTCAGCCATTCTTTCGTTGGATCATCATCTATATCCTATCACGTAATTGTAAGCATACTCCAACTCTTTATTCTGTATCCTCTTCTCTATGAAAGCATACACACAAAACATTTTGTTAATGTTAAAATACTATAAAATATTAGCTATTATTGTTATTGTACCTTCTTCTTAATTATGAACATTTCCCATAGGCTTAATGATCACTTCTAAGCAGATTTCTCCCAGATAAAACACTTCCAGCCTTAGTCTCTTTCTTAAGCTGCATCACCAGCAGATTACTAACAAGATCTCAATCTTAACATTTCCAAAACAAAATTCATTATCCTTCCCCAAAAACTTAGCTCTCCACCTACTATCCCTACTGAGTCTGCCAAGGACATCATCAGTCTTCCAGTAGGCCAGGCTTACAATCTCAAAAAAATTCTCAACTCCTGACTCCTTCTCATCCCCCATATCCAATTAGTTGCCAAGTCTTGCTGATTCTACCATCATGACACTTATGACAGTCTCTATTCTACATTTATAGGGCATAACTCTAGTTCAGTCGTCCATCATTTCTTACCTGTTATTTTACTATAGCCTTCCAATTTTGATTTCTCTGCCTCCAGTCTCCTCTCCAAGCCATCTACCACTTAGCTATCAAAGTAAACTGCCTAAAGCACAGGTCTGACCATGTCACTCCCCTGCTCAAAAAGCTTGAGGGGCTCCTTCTTCCCTCTTAAAAAAGAAATCAAATTCCTCTGTTCAACACTTGAAATCCTTTCAAACCTGGCTTCAGACTGTCTTTCCTAATGTATTACATGACAATCCCTTTCTAGTCAAACTGTTCTACTTGCTTAACTCTTCATACCCAACATTCCCTCTCTCATCTCCTTGCTTCTCCATAGGCAGTCGTCCATGTCTGGAATTATTATGCATTCACTGTGTGTGTATGTGCGTATTTTTGAAAATATCTTTATATGTGTACATATTGGTTCCAATGACAGAATGTAAGCTCCTTTACTGTTGGGAGTGTTTTATTTTTGTCTTTGTATCTCCAGTTACTAGCACAATGCATGGCATTTAGTAAGCATTTAATAAATGCCTGATGACTGAAAAACTATCTTTTTATCATTTCCTAGCTGGAACTACCCACCTAGTTTCCAGTACCCTATAAAATATTCTCTCCCCTCCATTTCAGTTATGGTGAGATTCTTCACTGTTCCACAAATACATCAAGTTCAATGCTCATGCGGTTCCCCCTTGTCTAGAATTATTCCCTTCTCTGGGTCTATACACATTCTTCCATTCCCTCAAGGTACAATTCAAGTCTCTCCTCCTCCATGGAATTGTCCTCTAAACTTAAACAGTCTTTAGAATGTGTATCACATATTTTAGCAACTAGTTAAGTATCAGTCAGTCAAAAAAGATTTCTTAAGCACCCACTTAGAGTGGTACAATGCCAGGCGTTGAACAAAGCAATGGGAATACAAAGAAAGGCACAAAAATAGTCCCAAGAAGCTCAAGAGTTCACAGTCTAATGGGGATAACAACATAAAAACAACTATGTATGAGCAAGGTATGTAGAGGATGAACTGAAGGTAATCGAGAAGGAAGGTACCATGTCCTGCACAACTATTTTCTGTATTCCAACAGTATTCAGTGTAGTCAGTTTTGATAACATTAACAGAGTAACTTCTTGTTAATGTAATTAAATACCACAAATTTTGAATGTATTTTAGAGTTAATTTTAAACAGATTACCTAAATTAAGGGTCAGGAGAGTTTGGTTCTAACCCCAAATCTATCTCTAGCTGCATGATCTTAGGGAAATCATTTCACTTCAGGTTTACCTTCTAAACAATGAAGTGCAATGAGATGACCTCTCATATTCTTTCCAAGTCTATAGTTCTCTAATTTATCTCTCCATGTATCCTTTCACTATAGGCCTCTCACATGCAATTGTGCCTATCCATTTAAACCTGACAAATAAAATAATGCCAGATGAAACATTAAAATCTAAGAGTTATACTTTTATTTTAAATTATTATTAATTTACAAAGTTCTCCCTTATTTGCATCACTTTCACTAAAACAAATATTACTTTAAAAAAAAAAAAAGGTCCAGGAAACCTTCTCAATTTGTGGCTTGGTAATTTGCAATTTTTCTGATATGAATACAGGTGTACGCACTTAGCTAAAAAAAATTTCATCTCATTTCTATTTAAGAAAACTAATTCGTGTGTGTGTGTGTGTATGTCTGTGTAGTCTCTCTCCCATCTCCGCTTAGTTCATGAAGAAAAGTTCTTTCAAGCAACTCAAATTACACTTCATAGTTTACCAATGAAGAATATGCTTTAGAGCAGAGCTTCTTAAACTTTTGCCACTTGTGACCCTTTCTCATGATTTGGCAGCATTCGTTGGCACTGCATGTCCTGAGGGCATGAGCAGTTCAAAGTACGCATATTTTATGTTCAGAACCAAGGTTGCAGTGAAGTTGCCCAATGCAACACGGGCAAGAGCTGCCAGAAGCACCTCAGATTCATTATGTGTTTGATTTTTAATTAGTTTCTGGTCCTTACACCTTCAGAAATCTTTTACTATTGCCAGATTTTTCATAACTCCATATGCGGTCATGATCCACAGTTGAAGAAGCACTATTTTAGAGTAGTAATAAAAGGTGAATATTTAGGACCAATGAGCAAATTATGAAACCAATTAAGAAATACTTTCAATCTTTATTCAGAACATTCAGAAATTTCCATTGAATTTTTTGATTACTAGCATATACATATATATAAACATATATATAAATAGCACATGTACTAGCATATATTATATATTATTTGTGTATTTCCTGCTAAAAGATAAACAACGTAGAAACACAGAAAAGAGGTCTAACAGTTAAATAAGTCACTTTTCTCTGAGCAAGAAGTGAACCAGAAGGACTACCACAATTTACCATGTCCATTTGCAAATATTTTTGTACATTATAGTAATATTTGTACCACTGTAGTTATTCTTCTCCAACATCCCAAAATTATCAGTTATATCCTAGGGCAATGTATTTTATCATCAAATAAAAGAAAATAATAAGATTTATTAATTCAAAGAACTAAAGTAGCTCTTTTGCTATAGTCTACTCTGCCATATTAAAGTGAAAAGGTGATGTAAGTCAAACAATCTAAAAACTTTATTATTCCTGGAATACCCAGAAAATTTCCTACTATAGCTGATTAAATACATACACACACACACACACACACAACTAAGGACAAATTTAAATTCCAAATTTTCTTGTTACCCACTCTGTATTTAGCATACTTAATAACTAAAGAAATAGTTAGAGGGGTCCCAGTATTAGAGGAGAGGGGGGAAAAAAGGAAGCACGAAATAACACAGAAAATGACTACATAATACAAGACCAACTTTCAGTAAGTTCTATAAATCTAAACAAAATGGCTCACAGAATTGGCCTTATTATGATAAAATAAAGGAATTGGGATTACTTTTAGCCAGAGAATAGCCAAATAAGGAGATTCACAAAGGTAATGTAAAATACCCAAGGTCCACAAAGTCCTATTTTTCAATAATGGCTGTAAGAAGGGCATGATTGACTTTCAAGATAACACTTGAAAAGTTTAGGAGGCTAAGGCAAAACAAAAATTATTCTCTCAATATTTGTTATGTATCAGTCATCAGGACATTGAACTAAGCCCTTCTTGTACCAACTCATTTTCAACTTTTTAATCATAGTGGTATGTATCTTATATTTGTACAGCGTATTGCAAATGACAAAGCATGTCATAAACATATTTTTATCTAATTATTACAATGTTGTGAAGTACCTAGACTAAGTGTTGCTATTGCCTTTTACCATTTGACAGATTAGGAAAGATTTAGGAAAGGCAAATGAATTACTGAAATCTATACAGCTAATAAAGGGAAGAGGTGAGACTCCCATGCATTTCTTCTGACTGTATGTCCAAAGATCTTTTCACTATACCTCACTGCAAATCCATCATTCTAAAATAAAGAGCAATAACTTTTAATCAAGATTTCTGGGTTTCAAACATGTCTCTGATATGCATATACCTTTGAACAGGTCAATCTGTTTGTGGCTCAGTTTCCTTATCTATAAAATGAGAGATCTAACGTTAACAACACCATCAGGCTATTTGTCTGACAATTACGTACATACATAGCTATCAAAGAGAGAAGCACCAATATCCGGGTTTTCAAAGCAGGAGTGGGAGGGAAGAGGAGGAGCTGGCTCCTTAATGCTTACCCAGAGTCTCATCTGGCACATGAACCCTTTTAAAAAGAGGAAGCCCCAAAGCAAAACTTCCCCTCAGAGTACATATACACTTTCCAGAGCCAGAGGGCATCATGACTCTCTTGACTCAGTATCTCATTAGATATTAACAAAAGGTGTGGGCCTTCCTACAAAACAAGCCTCCCCTAATCAAGCAATTCTCATTAACATTACATTCAAAAACAAAAAAAAAACATTACATTCAGCCCCAAGATCTTTCATGCCCATAACATAGGCAACTAGTAGCATTAACATTTCTAAGCAAATACAACATAATTCCCACAAAATAAATACATCATAAGCTTCACATTTTCAGAATACATAACAGAACAACTCATTAGCAGAGTGGCCACAGGGCCTTAAACAAACACAGAGGTATATATCATCAGAACTCAACATACTCTACCCCTATGTCACAGTCAATTCAAAACAGATGTTGGTGCTTCTTCCTCTGGTAACTATGTATGTATGTAATGGTCAGACAGCTGGATCTGTCTATTGATCTATGATGTATGTATTGCTTATAGTCAGACAGAAGCTCTGTCTGTTGGTCTTTATTTCTCCGCTCCTGTTTTCTCTGTTGGTATATGCGATTAAAGTAAATTGTTGGCCTCTCAAACATTGCTTTCCTTTCAGAACAGCAGATCCAAGAACCTGTGCCAACAGGCTATCCTGGATGTTTCAGAGTGCTTGCTGCTACATACTAAAATTCTCTTTCAACAAGTACTTTACACTTAAAGTATCTTAGAATTTGGTGAGCAAGTCAGTGTTCAACCTATTAACAATAAGAAGAAAATAAAAAGTTAAGACACAGCACTTCAAGATTCCCAAAGGCTTTATATTTATTTACTCATCTGATCTTCCAATACTGTACGTGCTTTTATTGTTCATGTTAAGGTGAGGAAACTGAAGCAGCAGCGAGAAGTTAAGTGACTTTCCAAGAAACACGAGATGGGCAGTGTCTGAGAGAGGATCTGAACTATTCCAGCTGCTCCTCAGAGGGTACTGATTCACATAATGCTTTAGGGTTTACAAAGTGCTATAACTCCACTGTCTTAGGCATTTCAATCATAGTTCATTTTCAGAGTTTTTAGACTGGAAGAGTCTCCAAGCACACAAAGAAATAAATTCAATAGAGAATGTCAATCAGTTTTTCTCTGTGCTAAGAGAATTGGCACTTAAACTAAAGTAATTTGGATATAGGCTAGGCATAGATAAATTTCTGACGAGATTTTCTTAAATGCTGATCAAGAGAGATTATGAAATTACTGGCAGTTTCAAAAATAAATTTACATAAATAATACTTTCATGATACAATCAAAGAATAATCTAACTTTAAAGCAAAAAGGTGAATACCTCTCTCACTCAAGCCCTAGAACCCACACTCTGAAACTACGCTCCTCCTCATTTTAGCCTCTTCCTCTGATTGAAAGGACTAATTCTGGAACCTTCATGTAAGATGTGTATCCAGGCCAGCTATGTCTCATTCTTTCTTCCAGGCTGCATTCCAGATGTCTTCTACCATGACCCATTCCAGGTACCGTTTCCTTTTCCCTTCTAATTGGAAGATAATTCTATGCGCAAAGTTAATGGCAAGGGAAAATTTTTCAGTCCATCAAAGTTATATAATGCTGACTGGAGAGAGCAAGAACCAAGAAGAGAGAGATGCTTTGATTACCCAGTTGGAACCTTCAGCAAATTTGTTAAATTTCAGGCTGACTGCCAAAAATTAAAATTTCTTCAATTACATATTTTCATTCCAAGGGGGGAGACTCAACATTTTATAGTAACTTTCTATTTCTGGGATGCAGAAAATTGGAATGGCAAGCAACAATCTAAACTATAAACTAAATGCAAATAAGGATTTACTTCTTCAAATTGAATCTGGATAACTCAGTAACTTCTAAAATCTTATGAATATATTAAGAAGAATAAAAATATAATTCCTGAGCTGTACAGATTAAAAAATTGATAGAAATTCTAGTCACAAAATGGTACTTTCATATGCTATCAAAACTAACTGTTACATATAATTGTTTGTAAAACCACTGAATTCATATTGAGTTGGCAACCACCATGTCATTATTTAAGACATAAGCAAGGAAATGCCAGTGTCTCTCTCCCTTGGTTGTTTAATTTTATTCTTTAAAAGTTTATCGTTCTCGTTTAGCTTTACCATCACTATATGTATTGGATACAGTACAGATGAACAAGGAGTTATGTTCAGGGCTAAAAAGGAAGAGACAAGCCTAGATTGCTCTCAAGAAATTGGAAATCTCCTTTGACAGCATCAAGATTCTTATGAAAGCAAGGTCTATTTCTAATACTATTTTTAATAATGGTATTGCTATGGCAGTGAAACATGGATGGAATACAATAGTCTCCAAAAATAAAAAATAACATGATATAACAATAGAGAAGTACAGAGTAAATGTAAGCAGGCTTAAGCTATAATAAATGAGGAACTCTCAAGAAGGACAGGAACAAAAGATGTTATCCAGGAGTTGTATGATAAAAGATGGGCTAGTCACATGGCAAGGGTGAGGATGTAGAAAAACCAAGTCGCTCTGCAGATACCCTCACAATGGTCAGGAGAGATTGAACAAAGCCTCCAAGGTATTAGGTAATCCTTCCATGGTAAACAACACAGAATCACAGACTTCAAGAGTTCAAATGGACATCAGTACCGATCAAGGTCAAAACACAAAAGGAATATCCACTGTAGTATATCTGAGAAACGGTCATCTAGCCTCTCCCTGAACTTCACCAAAAAAGAGGAAGCTACCATATCTCAAAGCAGTCCATTACATTTTTGCACCTCTCTGTGAGAAAGGTTTTTCCAGATAGTAAGTCTAAATTTGCTTCTTTGTAACTGTAATGATGCTAATGAGAGCTGAAGTTCTTCCCCACCTATGAAGCTTGATTAGGGCAGATTTTTTTTTTTTGTGGGTAGACCCACACTTTTTGTTAATTTCTAATGAGGTACTGGTTCTCAAGGTTTGTGGTAGTGATGACCACTGGCTCTGAAAAGTGTGTATATATTCTGTGGTGAGGCTTTACTTTGGAGCTTACTCATTATGTTTGTTTGTTTGGTCAGATGAGACTCTGGGCAGCCGCTAAGAAGCCTCCCAGCTTTGAAAACCCAGATGTTGATGCTTCTCTGTCTGGTAACTATGCATGTATGATTAGACACCTGGATCTGTCTGTTGATCTATGATATCTATATTGCCCACAGTCAGACAGCTGGAAGCTCTGTCTATTGATCTTTGATTCTCTGTTTGTATTTTTCTCTGAAGCTCAGGGTGCTAACTTTTTCTCCTGAACTAAGTGCATGACATATGTGCATAATTAAAGTGATTGTTGACCCATCAAAAGTTGCTTTCCTTTTAGAAAAGCAGATCTAAGAACTTCTACAACAGGCCCTCCTGCTTAAGCCAGGGTCCTTGCTGTTAGAGTAACTTCTATCAATTGCTCTTGATTCAGCTCTTTGAAGGCACAGAACAAATCCTGTCTCTCCTCCACATGACAGTTCTTTAAATACTTGAAGATATCCATCATATTGCCTAAGTTTAATCTTCTCCAGGCTCAACATGCCCAGTTCCTTCAATAGATCTTCATACGACAAGGACTGAGACCTTTAAACATTCAGTATTCCCTCCTAGTTACATTTTCCAACTTCTCTTACTCAAACTGTGGTCCAAATCTGAACACAATACTCATGATGAAATCTGACAAGGGCGAACAACAGTGAGACTATCACTTCTCCATTCCAGGAAGCTGTGACTCTCTTAATGCAACTAAAATAAAACTAGAAAAAGAACAAATTAAAGATCCTCAATTAAACAACAAAATATAAATCCAGAAAATCGAAGAAAAGATTAATAAAATTTAAGAAAAAACATCAAACTAATAAATAAAACTAGGAGCTCGTTTTATGAAAAAACAAACCATTGGTTAATGTAAATTTAAAAAAAAAAAGAAAACCTAATTATCAGTATCAAAATTGAAAAAAGGTAAATATACTACCAATGAAGACAAAAAGAAATTATATGGGGGGGAGGGGTGGAGCCAAGATGGCGGAATAGAAAGATGGACCTGTAAAAGCTCTCCCCCATAGACCATATAAAATACCTGTAAACAATGACTCTAAACAAATTCTAGAGCAGCAGAATCCACAAAACGACTGAGTGAAAGATGTCCAGCCCAAGGCAGCCTGGAAGGTCAACAGGCAGTCTATCACACTGGGCTCAGAGTGGAGTGCAGGACCTGGAACAGGCTTCAGGGAGTCATGGTCAGCAGCAGTTCCCAGATTGCTCAATCCAGAAAATCCAAAGACAGCTTCCAAGGTCAGGGAAAAAGCTCTTTCAACCAGTAGAAAGGAACGCATTCTGGACTGCCAGCAGCAGCTACAACAGTGGCAGTGTCCATTTTTGGAGCCCTCTGTCTAAAGCCCATGGGGGAATTGAGAGGCTGATCGGAATCTCAGCCCAGAGTGGTAACTCTGGGGTAAGGAGAAGCATTGGCGTGGTTGAGCTGGAGGCAGTTGTGGAGAGGGAATTCTACTCACAGATCCTGGGCAGAAAAGTTTTTGGTTGCTCCCAGACCACTGAACAGGCCAGGAGAGGAGTCAACTCTCTCCTTTGATTGAGCTACCATGGAGAAACTGAGAACTTACAGGTCCCCAGAGTATACCCTCCTCTTGACAAAGGACTCAAAAGTCAAGTAACTGGCTGGGAAAATGACCAAAAAAGGGGAAAAAAATAAGACTATGGAAAGCTACTTTCTTGGTAAACAGCTATTTTCTTCCATCCTTTCAGATGAAGAAGAACAATGCATACCATCAGAAGAAGTCAAGGCTTCTGCATCCAAAACCTTCAAAATAAATAAGCAATGATCTCAGGCCATGGAAGAACTCAAAAAGGATTTTGAAAATCAAGAAAGAGAGATGGAGGAAAAATTGGGAAGAGAAATGAGAGAGATGCAAGAAAATCATGAAAAGTAAGTCAACAAATTGCTAAAGAGACCCAAAAAAATGCTGAAGAAAGTAACACCTTGAAAAATAGGCTAACTCAACTGGCAAAAGAGGTTCAAAAGTCAATGAGCATAAAAATGCCGTAAAAAGCAGAACTGGCCAAAAGGAAAAGGAGATTCAAAAGCTCACTGAAGAAAATAGTTCTTTAAAAATTAGAATGGAGCAGATGGAAGCTAATAACTTTATGAGAAACTAAGAAATTATAAAACAAAACCAAAAGAATGAAAAAACAGAAGATAATGTGAAACATTTCATTAGAAAAACAACTGACCTGGAAAACAGATCTAGAAGAGACAATTAAAAAATTATTGGACTACCTGAAAGCCAAGATCAAAAATAAAAAAAAAAAAAAAGCCTAGACATCATCTTTCAAGAAATTATCAAGGAAAACTGCCCTGATATTCTAGAACCAGAGGGTAAAAAAGATATTGAAAGAATCCACTAATCACCTCTTGAAAGAGACCCCAAAAAGAGAACTCCTAGCAATATTGTAACAAAATTCCAGAGTTCCCAGGTCAAGGAGAAAAATATTGCAAGCATTCAGAAAGAAACAATTCAAGTATTATGGAAACACAATCAAGATAACACAAGCTCTCGCAGCTTCTACATTAAGGGATCACAGGGCTTAGAATATATTCCAGAAGTCAAAGGAGCTACGATTAAAATCCAGAATCACCTACCCAGCAAAACTGAGTATCACACTTCAAGGGAAAAAATGGTCATTCAATGAAATAGAGAAATTTCAAGCATTTTTGATGAAAAGACCAGAGCTGAATAGAAAATCTGACTTTCAAACACAAGAATCAAGAGAAATACGAAAAGGTAAACAGGAAAGAGAAATCATAAGGGATTAATTAAAGTTGAACTGTTTACATTCCTACATAGAAAGATAACATTTGAAACTCTTGAAACTTTTCTCAGTATCTGGGCAGATGGAGGGATTTTATACACACACACACACACACACACACACACATACATACACACAGACACACAGAGCACAGGGTGAGTTGAATAGAAAAGGATGATATCTAAAAAATAAAATTCAGGGATAAGAGGAATATATTAGGAGGAAAAAGGGAGAAATGGAATGGGGCAAATTACCCCTCATAAAAAGCAAAAAAAAGCTTTTTCAATGAAGGAGAAAAGGGAGAAGGTGAGAGGGAAAATGTAAAGCTTACTCTCATCACATTTGGCTTAAGGAAGGAATAACATGGTCACTCATTTTGGTAAGAAAATCTATCTTACACTACAGGAGAGTAGGGGAGAAGGGGATAAGAAGGATGGGGAATCATAGAAGGGAGGGCAAATAGAAGGAGAGAGTAATTAGAAGTAAACACTTTTGGGGAGGGACAAGGTCAAAAGAGAGAATAGAATAAATGGGGGACAGGGTAGGATGGAGGGAAATACAGTCTTACACAACATGACTACAATGGAAATCTTTTGCAAAACTACATATATAGGGCCTATATTGAATTGTTTGCCTTCTTGGTGGGGATGGGTGGGGAGGGAGGAAGGGAGAAAAGTTGGAATTCAAAGTATTAGAAAAGAATATTGAGAACTGTTTTTGCATACAACTAAAAAATAAGAAATACAGGTAATGGGGTACAGAAATCTATCTTGCCCCACAAGAAAAGAGAGAAGATGGGGATAAGGAAAAGGAGGGGTGTGACAGAAGGGAGGGCAAACTGGGGGAAGGGGTAATCAGAATGCATGGCATTTTGGGGTGGGGAAGGGGAGAGATAGGGAGAAAATTTAGTACTCAAAATTTTGTGGAAATGCATGTTGAAAACTAAAAATAAATAAACCAAAAAAATTTTTTAAAAAATCACGAGGAATTATTTTGCTGAAGTATATGCCAATAAAATCAACAATTTAAATAAAATGGATGAATATTTACAAAAATGTAAGTTGCTCAGATAAAAAAAGAAGAGGAAATAAAACACTTAACCCTTTCTTAGAAAAAGAAACTGAACAAGCCATAAATGGGTTCTCTCATTTAATTTTCCTCATTCATTGGGGGGGGGGGGGGGGGGGGAGAATCCAAGACCAAAAGGATTTATAAGCAAATTCTACCTAATATTTAAGTAACAATTAATTCCAATACTATATAAACGGTTTGAAAAAATGGTAAGGGAAGAGTCCTACCAAATTCCATTTTTTTGATATAAATGTGCTTTTGATACCTAAATTAGGGAGAGAAAAATAGAGAAAGAAAACTACATACCAATTTCACTAATGAATTCTGATGCAAAAAATTTTAAATAAAATTCTAGCAAGGAATTTACAGCAGTACATCACAAGGATTATATACCATGATCAGGCTTGATTTATATCAGGAATGCAGGGCTGGTTCAGTGTTAGGAAAACTAAAAGCATAATTGACCATATTAACAACAAAAATCATATGATTATTTCAACAGAGAAAGAAAACCTTTTGACAAGACAATAAAAATACCCATTCCTGCTAAGAAATACTAGAAAGCACAAAAGTAAATGGAGTTTTCTTTAAAATGCTAAGTAGCATCTGTGTTGTATAGATGTTCAGGGAAAACTAGTGCCTCTAGTATGAGAGTCATTTTTCAGGTCAGCTTTCCATCTTTGGTGTCCACATGTTTCACCTAACTCTCACCTGTAGCTCCAAGAAGCTGTAGCATGTGCAGTGGCCATACCCCAGTAAACCAATTCATCGGATGAACTAAAACACGATGAGGGTAATCAAGGGGTCTCAAATCCATCAGTGAATTAGGGGAGTGTCTACCCCAAGCATTTGAAGACCTCCCCCAGCAGAACAGGAGGATGAGAACAATGAAGGTGGCTGAAGCGAGGGCCATGGGGCATTTAGAGTTTGGTTAGACAACAATGACACCAAGGTCATCTTGAGACATCACTAGTCATCCTGACTTCTGTTAGGCCACTGGACTTTAATGAGAAAGTGAGGCTGACAATTTCATACAACTCATCTCACTTAAATTCAATTTATGCACAAGTCAAAAGATATCACCTAAACCATTTTACCATTTTTACATACCTCAAAGTGCTGTGGCAATAGGCAAGTGATTAAGCAGCACGTACATGTACACTGGCAGCTGTAGTCACAACCCTTCACACAGGTGACCCAGTACGTAGGGTCATCTCATTGAGATTGAAGGAGCAGTGGGATTCAGCAGCCAACAGGGTACATGAACAATCTTTCTTAAGGACCTCCCTACCAGCAGTGAGGAAGGGACTAGAAGAGGTACACTAAAAATTGTCTGCTACACCTAACCTAACCCTGGCCTGCTTATCATAGCAGGTGGAGATCCTATTCTGTGGTGAAAACACAAAAAAATGTACAAAAATTTTTAGAAAGATGATTCCACTCACTAGTGGTACATGGAATGTGTGCATGCTTATGAACAAGAAGAAATCCAGTAGACCTGAAAGACAAACAGCTCTTGTTGTGAGACAACTCAGTAGGTATCATATCCAAATAGCACTCCTGAGTGAAAAAAGGCCAGCAAATGAAGGCCTGCTTACAGAAGTCAGTGTTGGATACAAGTTTCTCTAGAATGATAGCAGTAATGAAGATTGTGGTGAAGCTGATATCGGTTTGGGTCAAAACTATACAAACAAAGCCAATGCAACCAAAATTAGGAGGGAAGCAGAAAAGTGGGAAAAAATTTTTATAACCAGTACCTTTGATAAAGGTCTCACTTCTAAAATAAATAGAAGACTGAGTCAAATTTATAAGAATACAAGTCATGTCCCAATTCATAAAGAGACAAAGGATATGAACAGGTAGTTTTCAGACAAACAAATCAAAGCTATAGTCATCTGAAAAAAATGCTCTAAATCACTACTGACTAGAGAAATGCAAATCAAAACAACTCTGAGGTACCACATCATTATCAATCTAACATGATAAAACACGAAAATTGTAAAAGCTGGAGAAGATGCAGGAAAATTGGAGACCAATTCTGAACTAAGTCGAAAAAGCTATAAAAATGTGCATACCCTTTTGACCCAGCAATGCCATTTCTACCTCTGTATCACAGAGAGATCATACAAATGGCGAGAGGACTCACATATACAAAAATATTTACAGCAGCTCTTTTTGTGGTGGCAAATAATTGGAAATTGAGAGGATGCCCATCAATTGGGGAATGGCTGAACAAGTTGTGGTATATGAATGTAATGGAATATTATTGTGCTACAAGAAATGATGAGCAGGCAGACTTCATAAAAACCTATAAAGATTTGAATGAACTAATGCTGAGTGAAGTAAGCAGAACCAGGAGAACACTGCACACAGAAATAGTCACAATGAGTGATGACTAACTTTAATAGACTTATCTCTTCTTTGCAATGCAAAGATTCAAGACAACTCCAAAGGACTCATGACAGAAAATGTTGTCCACATCCAGAAAAAGAACTATGGAGTTTGAATGCAGATTCAAGTATAGTATTTGCTTTTTTTTTCTTTGTTTCTTTTTTCCTATGATTTCTCCCACTGGTTCTAATTCTTTACAACAACATGACTAATGTTCATATGAATGAACTAATAGGTTCAATAATGAATATATATGTAGAGATTATATCAAATTATGCACCATTTTGGAGTAGGAGAAGGGAGAGATGGGGAGAAAATCTGAAACTCAAAATTTTATGGAAATGAATGTTGAAAACTAAAAATAAATAAATTTTTAAAATAATAATAATCTAGTCAACAAGTTTGGATGCTTCCCAAAGGAGTGAATAACAACCTTATGACAATACAACTGCCACTGGTAGGAAAGTGCCACCCTACCATCAAGAGTACATATATGATGAACCCTGATGAGATCAAAAAGAAATTTTATAAAGACCTAGAGACCCTCATCATAAAGCAGACAAGCTTGTAATTCAGGGTGACTTTAACAACAGAGTGGTTATGAAATATCAGACATGGGAATGAGTCCTTGGGAGAAATGGAGTTGGAAATAGCAACAGCAACAGTCACTTACTACTGAAGACTCGTACATCTCATGAATTTCTCATCACCAAAGTTGTCTTCCATTTACTTAAACACAATAAAATTTTGTAGATGAACCCTCACAGCAAACACTAACATTTAATAGACATCACTCTAAGGAGAATAGACAAAGAGAATGTGAGAATGATGACAATATGTGGCGCAGAATGCTAGACAGATGATAAACTTGAAATCTTCTCCAACCTAAACATTCATATTCAACAAAAATGGCAGCCCCAAGGAAAAATCACTATCAGAATACTTAATGTCAACAGATTAGAGCACTTCTCCATGCAGTAACAGTTCGTTGCTAATGTGGAAGGAAAGTTGAGTCAACACATCATTGGCAACATAGGAGTGGAAAAAGAACAGGAAGCTTTCAGAGATCTTGTGCATAGCACTACAATTATTCATTTGAGCCAACATCTTGCAAATATCCGACCAACTTGATAAAATGATGGGGAAATTCAGAAGTTGCTAAATGAAAAACAAGATCTCCACAGGGTTTAACAGTAGGATACGTCATCTCTAAGAAGGCAGGGTTTAATTCCAACAAAAGTAAAGTACAAAGCAAAGCTTAGAGAGATGCAGGATTCTTGGCTCAGTAAGAAAGCAGATGAAATTCACCTTTATGCTTAGATAACAATCCAAAGTACTTTCATGATGCCCTGAAGGTTATTGATGAGCCGAAGACGTATGGTACATCGCAACCACTTAGTGCTAATGGAACAACACTAATTCATGATAAGAACACGATCCTGGACAAATGGGCTGAACATTTCATTGTATTCTCAACAGACTATTATCAACCAGTGCTGAAGCCTTTGACTGTATACCTAAGGTTGAAGTCTCTAGCAAAACTTCTAATGAACAAGAGGTTTTAAATGCCATTAGGTTCTTTTTATGTGGCAAAGTGCCCAGTGTAGATTCTATTACAGCTGAGATTCAACAAGGGCTTCGTTGCTCATACAATACTTAACCGAAGGGGGCAGAGCCAAGATGGCAGAATAACAGCACAGACTTTCCAGACCACTCCCGCCAAGCCCAGTCAAATACCTGTAAAAAATGGCTCTAAACAAATTCTGGAACTGCAGACACTACAGAATAATGGAGTGAAACAAATCTCTAGCCGAAGACAGCTTGCAAGGTCAGCAAGAAGTGTCTACCACGCCCCACTGGGAGAAGAGCACAGTCCAGTGTGAGTTGTGAGTGGGCAGAGGAGACCTGAGCAGGCCTTGGGGAAACCGAATCTCTCACACCTGTGGAGGTTTGCAGACCTCATGACCCCAAAAGCCTGAGGATAAATTGGAAGGTCAGTGGAAAAGCCTGTGGGAGCAATGCAGGAGAGTGGAGTGGTCCGGCCTGAGCCCCAGAGCAGCAAAGTGGGGACAAGGCTGAGAAACCCACATCAGCCACAGCAGCAGCAGGGACAGCTGCAGCCAATGTTTCTGTAGGTCTAGGCCGAAAGACTGTGGGGGGATCAAGCGGCTGACAGTACACCCCCCATAGGAAGCAGAGAACTACCCTCACAAAGAGCTCAAATGTCACGTAAATGGCTGGGGAAATGAGCAAAAACTTGGAGAAAGAATCAGACTATAGAATCATACTTTGGTGACAAGGAAGACCAAAGCAAGCAAACAGAAGAAAACAAAGTCAAAGCTCCTTCATCCAAAGTCTCCAAGAAAAATATAAATTCATCTCAGGCCGTGGAAGAGCTCAAAATGGAGTTTGAAAATCAAGTTAGACAAGTAGAGCAAAAATTGGGAAAAGAAAGGAGAGTGATCCAAAAAAATCATGAAAAATGAGTCAACTGCTTCCTAAAGGAGACCCCTAAAAATGCTGAAGAAAATAACACTTTAAAAAAATAGATGGGGGATGGAGCCAAGATGGCAAACTAGAAAGACACACTTACGCAGAGTCTCCCCCCACAGCCCATACCTGTAGAGAGGGACTCTCAACAAATTTGGAGCAGCAGAAGTGGAGAACAACAGAGTGGAGGAGATTTCCAGCCCACGGTAACCTGAAAGGCCCACGGAAACATCGGTTGCACTGGACATGGAGCCAACCACGGAGCCCACTCCAGCCCTGGCTGCTTAGCAAGGCACGACAAGACTCTGGGAGGAGGACACTTCGAGGGTAGAATCTCCAGTCACAGCAGCTGGTCCTCAGATCCCTCAGCCCACAGGCACCAAAGGTCAGTGATGGAGTTTTTCCAGCTGGCCAGGAAGGGAGAAGTTAATTCCCATAGCTCCAGCAGCAGGCGGGAGGCTGCACAGGCGCGGGTACAGATCATGCTGTTGTTGGAGTGTAAAAACCCTTGGGTGCACTGAAGAGCTGAGTCTTACCTCAGCCCTGGGTGGAGGCCCTGGGTGAGCTGGTCTTTGTCTCACACTGAATGGCAGCCCTGCCCATCCAGTTTATCTGAAAATTAGCCCCGAGTGCTGACTTGGCGGAACTGGAGGCCAAGTGGCTGTGGAGAGGTATCTGCTAAGATTCTGGGCACAAAAATCCCTCTCTGCTTCCAGACCAGTACAAGCTTGATTGTGCTACCTCGGAGGAACTGAGATCTCACAGATTCCCAGAGTATACCCTACTCTTAACAAAGGACCCAAAAGTCAAGTAACTGGTTAGGAAAATGACCAAAAAAGGGAAAAAAAAATAAGACTACAGAAGGTTACTTTCTTGGTGAACAGATATCTTCTCCCATCCTCTCAGATGAGGAAGAACAATGCTTACCATCAGGGAAAGACACAAAAGTCAAGGTTTCTGTATCCCAAACATCCAAAATGATTATTCAATGGGCTCAGGCCATGTAAGAGCTCAAAAAGGATTTTGAAAATAAAGTAAAGAGAGGTAGAGGAAAAACTGGGAAGAGAAATGACAGAGATGCAAAAAAAGCACGAAAAACAGGTCAACACCATGCTAAAGGAGACCCAAAAAAATGCTGAAGAAAACAACACCTTTTTAAAAATAGGCTAACTCAATTGGCAAAAGAGGTTCAAAAAGCCAATGAGGAGAAGAATGCTTTCAAAAGCAGAATTAGCCAGATGGAAAAGGAGGTCCAAAAGCTCACTGAAGAAAATAGTTCTTTCAAAATTAGAATGGAACAGATGGAGGCTAATGACTTTATGAGAAACCAAGAAATCACAAAACAAAACCAAAAGAATGAAAAAATGGAAGATAATGTGAAATATCTCATTGGAAAAACAACTGACCTGGAAAATAGATCCAGGAGAGACAATTTAAAAATTATGGGACTACCTGAAAGCCTTAATCAAAAAAACAGCCTAGACATCATCTTTCATGAAATTATCAAGGAAAACTGCCCTGATATTCTAGAAGCAGGGGGCAAAATAAATATTGAAAGAATCCACCAATCACCTCCTGAAAGAAATCGAAAAAGAGAAACTCCTAGGAACACTGTGGCCAAATTTCAGAGTTCCCTGGTCAAGGGGAAAATATTGCAAGCAGCTAGAAAGAAACAATTAAAGTATTGTGGAAATACAATCAGGATAACACAAGATCTAACAGTTTCTACATTAAGGGATTGAAGGGCGTGGAATAGGATATTTCAGAAGTCAAAGGAACTAGGACTAAAATCAAGTGTCTCCTACCCAGCAAAACTGAGTATAATACTTCAGGGGAAAAAATGGTCTTTCAATGAAACAGAGGACTTTCAAGCATTCTTGATGGAAAGACCAGAGCTGAAAAGAAAATTTGACTTTCAAACACAAGAATGAAGAGAAGCATGAAAAGGTAAACAGCAAAGAGAAGTCATAAGGGACTTACTAAAGTTGAACTGTTTACATTCCTACATGAAAAGATAATATTTGTAACTCTTGAAGCTTTTTACTATCTGGGTAGTTGGTGGGATTACACACACACGCACGCAACACACACACACAGCACAGAGTGACTTGAATAGGATGGGATCATATCTTAAAAAAATAAAATTAAGGGGTGAGAGAGAAATATATTGGGAGGAGAAAGGAAGAAATGGAATGGGGCAAATTACCTCTCATAAAAGAGACAAGCAAAAGACTTTTTAGTAGAGGCAAAAAGAGGGGAGGAGAGAGAAAAACATGAAGCTTACTCTCATCACATTCAACTAAAGGAAGGAATAAAATGCATACTCATTTTGGTATGAAAGACTACTTTACAATACAGGAAAGTGGAGGAGAAGGGGATAAGCAGCGTGGGGGGGATGATGGAAGGAAGGGCAGTGGGAGGAAGGAGCAATTTGAAGTCAACACTCTTGGGGAGGGACAGGATCCAAAGAGAGAACAGAAGCAATGGGGGACAGGATAGGATGGAGGGAAATATAGTTAGTCTTACACAACATGACAATTATGGAAGTCATTTGCAAAACTACACAGATATGGCCTATATTGAATTGCTTGCCTTCCCAAAGGGAATGGGTGCGGAGGGAGGGATGAAGAGAAGTTGGAAGTCAAAGTTTGAGGAACAACTATCGAGTATTGTTCTTGCTACTAGGAAATAAGAAATACAAGTAATGGGGTATAGAAAGTTATCTGGCCCTACAGGACAAAAGAGAAGATGGGGACAAGGGAAGGGAGGGTTGTTAGAAGAGAGGGCAGATTGGTGATAGGGGCAATTAGAATGCTTGGAGTTTTGGGGTGGGGGGAGGGGAGAAATAAGGAGAAAATTTGGAACCCAAAATTTTGTGAAAATGAATGTTAAAAGTTAAATAAATAAATTTAATTTAAAAAATTTTAAAAAAAGAAATAAAATAGACGAACCCAAATGGCAAAACAGATCCAAAAAGTCAATGAGGAGAAGAATGCCCTAAAAAGCAGAACTGGTCAGATGGAAAAGGAGGTCCAAAAGCTCACTGAAGAAAATAAGATTAGAATGGAACAGATGGAACCTAATGAGTTTATGAAAAATCAAGAAATTTTTAAACAAAACCAAAGGAATGAGAAAATAGCAGAAAATGTGAAATATATCATTGCAAAAAAAAAAAAAACCAACCTGGAAAATACATCCAGGAGAGATCACTTAAAAAGTATGGGACTACCTGAAAGCCATGATCAAAAAAGAACCTAGGTATCATCTTTCAAGAAATTATCAAGGAAAACTGTCCTGATATTCTAGAACCAGAGGGTAAAATAAATATTGAAAGAAACCACCGATTACCTCCTGAAAGAGATCCCAAAAGGAAAACTCCTAGGAATATAGTAGTCAAATTCCAGACTTCCCAGGTCATGGAAAAAAATACTGCAAGCAGCCAGAAAGAAACAATTAGAGTACTATGGAAATACAATCAGGAAAACACAAGATCTAGCAGCTTCTACATCAAGGGATCACAGGACTTGGAATATGAAATTCCAGAAGTCAAAGGAGTTAGGATTAAAACCAAGAATCACCTACCCAGCAAAACTGAGTATCATACTTCAAGGGAAAAACATGGTCATTCAATGAAATAGAGGACTTTCAAGCACTCTTGATGGAAAGACCAGAGCTGAATACAAGTGAGTTCTATCACTTTTAAAGAACAGTTAATTCAAATACTAGATAGACTATTTGAGAAAATTGGGGAAGAAGGAGTCCTACCAAATTCTTTTTATGATACAAATATAATTCTGGTACCTACACCAGGAAAAGCCAACACAGAGAAAGAAAATTATAGACCAATTTCTCAAATGAATATAGATGCAAAAATTTTAAACAAGGTATTAGTAAAAAAAAAAAGTATACAGTACCTTATCATGAGAATAATACAATATGATCAGGTAATATTTATACCAGGAATGCAGGGCTGGTTCAATATTAGGAAAACTATCTGCATTATTGATCATATCAACAACAAAACTAACAGAAATCACATGATTATCTCAACAGATGCAGAAAAAGCTGATGACAAAATACAATACCCATTCCTACTGAAAACACTGGAGAGCATAGGAACTCTCCATAAAATATTGAGCAGTATCTACCTAAAACTATCAGCAAGCATTATATGCAATGGGGATAAGCTAGATGTATTTCTAGTAAGATCAGGGGTGAAACAAAGATATCCATTATCACCACTGTTTTTCAATATGATACTAGAAATGTTAGCTGTAGCAATAAGAGAAGAAAAAGAAATTGAGGGAATTAGAATAGGCAAAGAAAAATCTTAAATTATCACTCTTTGCATATGATATGATGATATACATAGAGAATCCAAGAAAATCCAGTAAAAAACTACTTGAAATAATAAACAACTTTGGCAAAGTTGCAGGTTACAAAATAAACCCACATAAATCATCTACATTTCTATATATTACTAAACAAAGCCCAACAGCAAGAGATAGAAAGAAAAATCCCATTTAAAGCTAAGGTAGACACTATAAAATATCTGGGAGTCTACCTGTCAAAACAAACCCAGGGACTATATGAACACAATTACAAAACACTTTTCAAAAGCACAAATAAAATCAGATCTAAGTAAGCGGAAAAACATTAGTTGCTCATGGGTAGGCTGAGCCAATATAACAAAAATGATAATTCTACCTAAATTAATTTATTTATTCAGTGCCATACCAATCAAACTACCAGATAATTATTTTCTAGGGCTAGAAAAAATAATATCCAAATGCATCTGGAAGAAGAAAAGGTCCAGAATATCAAGGGAACTAATGAAAAGAAATGCTAGGGAAGGTGGCCCAGCCCTACCAGATCTCAAATTGTTTTATAAAGCAGCAATCATAAAACCACTTGGTACTGGCTAAGAAACAGAGGGGTAGACCAGTGGAATAGGTTAGGTACTCAAGACACAGTAGTTCCTGAACATTGCAATCCACTGTTTGATAAACCCAAGGACCCCAGCTTCTGGAATAAGAACTCACTGTTTGACAAAAATTGCTGGGAAAACTGGATAACAGCATGGCAGAAACTGGGCATAGACCAATGCCTGTCACCATACACAAGAATAAAATCCAAATGGATACATGATGATCTAGGTATAAAGATTGACACTATAAATAAAGGGAGCAAGGAATAGTGTATTTGTCAGATTCATGGAGAATGGAGAAATTTTTGACCAAACAAGAAATACAGAACATTAAGAAGTGCAAAATGGATAACTTTGATTACATTAAATTGAAAAGTTTTTGCACAAACAAACCCAATGCAACCAAGATTAGGAGACAAGCAGAAAACTAGGAAAAAATTTTTGCAACTAGTGTTTGTGATAAAGGCCTCATTTTTAAAATATATAGAGAACTGATTCAAATGTACAAAAATACAAGTCATTCTCCAGTTGATAAATGGTCAAAGGATGTGAACACGCAGTTTTCAGAGGAAGAAATT
The DNA here is from genome assembly GCF_028372415.1 of Notamacropus eugenii. Classification (NCBI taxonomy): domain Eukaryota; kingdom Metazoa; phylum Chordata; class Mammalia; order Diprotodontia; family Macropodidae; genus Notamacropus; species Notamacropus eugenii. Next base: position 251,978,988 of record NC_092873.1, on the reverse strand, counting down.
AAAGCTATCTATAGTCATATGAAAAAATGCTCTAAATCACTACTGATTAGAGAGACGCAATTCAAAACAACTCTGAGTTACCACATCATAACTGTCAGATTGGCTAACATGACAAAACAGGAAGATAATAAATGCTGGAGAAGATGCAGGAAAACTGGAACACTAATGCACTCTTGGTGGAGTTGCACACTGATCCAACCATTCTGGAGAGCAATTTGGAACTATGTCCAAAGGGCTACAAAAAATGTGCATATCCTTTGACCCAGCAATATCACTTCTAGGAATGTATTCCAAAGAGATCATAAACATGGGAAAGGGTCCCACATGTACAACAAAATTTATAGCAGCTCTCTTTACAGTGGCCAAAATCTGTAAATCAAAGGGATGCCCATCAATTGGGGAATGGCTGAACAAGTTGTGGCATATGAATGTAATGGAATACTATTGTGCTATAAGAAATGATGACCAGGAAGACTTCAGAGAGGCCTGGAAAGACTTACAAGAACTGATGCTGAGTGAAAGGAGCAGAACCAGGAGAACTTTGTACATAGCAATAACCACAGTGTATGAGGAATTTTTCTGATGCACTTAGTCTAGTCCTTCATAGCAATGCAAGAACCTAAAAAATTCCCAATGGACTTTTGAGGCAAAATGTCTTCCACATCCAGAGAAAGAACTATGGAATTGGATCGCAGAATGAAGCAGACCATTTTCTTTTGTTTTGTTTTATGATTTCTCTCAATCATTTTAATTCTTCTAATTCAGCATAACTAAAGTGAAAATGTATTTAATAGGAATGTATGTGTAGAACCTATATAAGATTGCACCCTGTCTTGGGGAGTAAGCGGGGAAGAGAGGGGGAAGAGATGAGGAGGGAGGGAAAAAAAAAATCTAAGATATATGGAAGTGATTGTAGAACACTGAAAACAAAATAATTTTAAACAAAGAAAATATGACTTTCAAACACAAGAATCAAGAGAAGAATGAAAAGGTGAACAGGAAAGAGAAATCATAAGGGACTTACTACAGTTGAACTGTTTACTTTCCTACATGGGAAAATCATACTTGTAACTCTTGAAACTTTTCTCAATATTTGGGTAGTTGGAGGGATTATATACATATAGACAGAGGACACAGGGTGAGCTGAATAGGAAGGGATGATATCTGAAAAAATAAAATTAAGGGATGAGAGAGGAACATATTAGGAGGAGAAAGGGAAAATGGAATGGGGCAAATTATCTCATAAAAGAGGCAAGAAAAAGCTTTTTAAAATGGAGGGGAAAAAAAGGGGGGGTGAGAGGGAAAAAGTGAAGCTTACTCTCATCACATTTGGCTTAAGGAAGGAATACCATGCACACTCAATCTGGTATGAAAATTTATCTTACACTATAATAAAGTAGAGGAGAGGGGGATAAATACAGTGTGGGGAATGATAGAAGGGAGGGCAAATAGGAGGAGAGAGTAATTAGAAGTAAACACTTTTGGGGAGGGACAAGGTCAAAAGAGAGAACAGAATAAATGGGGGACAGGATAGGATAGAGGGAAATATAGTTAGTCTTTCACAATATGACTGTTATGGAAGTCTTTTGCATAACTACACATGTACAACCTATATTGAATTGCTTGACTTCTCAGTGGGGATAGGTGGGGAGGAAGGAAGGAAGAGAAGTTGGAACTCAAAGTTTTAAAAACAAATGTTAAATATTGTTTTTACATGGAACTGGGAAATAAGAAATACAGTTAATGGAATATAGAAATCTATTTTGCCCTACAAGAAAATAGAGGAGATGGGGATAAGGGAAGGGAGGGGTGTGATAGAAGGGAGGGCAGATTGGGGGAAGGGACAATCAGAATGCAAGTTGTCCTGGGATGGGGAAGGGGAGAGATGGGGAGAAAATTTGGAACTCAAAATCTTGTGGAAATGAATGTTGAAAACTAAAAATTAATTAATTTTAAAAAACTAACTGAAAACTTTCAGATTATATGGCAAGAGGAGATCATCCCCAGGAGGATGCCTCCATTGTCCATCTCTCTCTAAAGGAAAAGGAAATAGAATATCTTGTGATTAAAAGAGAGGTTCTTGCTAAAGTGCTCCTTAACAAGTTGTTCCTTCATCTAGAAGATGGTCTTCTACCTGAGAGCTAGCTAGTGTGGCTTCAGCAAAGGCTGAGGAAGAGGAATAGTCAACATTTTCTTTGCTGCCCAACAACTCCATAAGAAATTCCTGGAGCAGAACAGAGGTCTGTACACAATATCTGTCAATCTGACTAAGGCCTTTAATAGAATCAGTCATGAAGGCTTGTCAAAAATCATGGTGAAATTTGGCTGCCTAGAGAGTGTTCATCTGTATTGTATGCCAGTTTCATGAGATTATTCTTACACAGACTCTGGATAATGGACAATGATCTCACTCTTACCGCAGTCACCACTGGAGCGAAGCAAGGGTGTATGCTTGTTCCCATGCTTTTTAGCATGATGTTTTCAGAGATGTTTTTATGTGCCTTTAACGACAATGAAAATGGCATCAAGGTCAGCTACTGCACTGATGGTAGACTATTTAACTTGAAAAGGTTACAAGCCAAGACCCAAGTGGAAGGATAGTTGGTATGTGACTTTTCTTTAAGTGATTATACACTCAACAAAGTGAGCATCAATTCTCTTTCATTTTTGCTAATTTTAGCCTGACAACTAACACCAAATAAACAAAGATTCTCCACCAGCCAGCATCATACCACCCATACATGGAACCACTGGTTACAACAAATGAAGGGATTTTGAATGCTGTGGATAAATTCACTTACCTTGCCAGTACACTTTCCAGGGATGTACACATAGATGAGGTTGATACACACATTGCCAGAGCTATCTCAGTGTCTGGGAGGTTCCAAAGGAAAGTATGGGAGAGGAGACATGTTAGGTTGCCTACCAAACAGAACGTCTACAAAGACATTGTGCCAACCTCATCTTTGTATGCTTTTGAAACCTGGACAGACTACCAGCGCCATGTCAGGAAAATGAATTACTTACATTTGAATTGTTTTGAGAAGATTTTAAAAATCATCTGGCAAGTTAAAGTACCACACACTGAGGTCCTTTCTCAAACTAAATGGCCAAGTATTCAAATTCCACTGCACAGAATGCAATTCCAATGGGCTAGCCCCACTATTTGAATGCCAAATGTATGCTTGTATAAAGACTATTTTACAGAGAATTTACATAAGGCAAATACTCACATGGAGGTCAGGAGAAGTGATACAAGGACACTCTCAAAATGTCTCTGAAGAACTTTGGAATTGATTGTGAGACATGGGAGATAATAGCATAGGACCACCCAGCATGGCATACCTGCATCCTTTGATGCTCTATGAGCAAAGCAGGATTACAGGAGCTCAAAAGAAACATAAGATACACAAATTTAGAAATATCTCTATCTCAAATGTTCTTATGGACTATTTGCACCTACCCTGTAATACAGACTTCCAAACTTAAGACTGGTCTGATTAGGCACAGTTGGACACACTGATCTCAACATAGTGATGTCATTTTGGTCCTCTTCAAGCACAAAGGACAACAACCAACTGTAACTGGTTATTATTGGTAATTTAAATGGGAAGATCTTTGCCATTCATTACTAGGCCCAAGTGAACTACCTGGGTCACATGGAAGCCTGAGTCACATGGAGTCCATGGTGGGATGAGCTTGCTGAACAGGTGGAATAGAAAGGGGTGAAGCAGGAAGAGGCAGAGCTAGAGCAGAACTGAGAGGAAGTTAGTCACTGAGCGAACAGAGCTAGGAAGTATAAAGACAAGCAGGAAACTGGCTAGCGTGAGTGAGAGAGCTAATTTGTGATTTTGTTTTGTGATTTGTTCAAGGGAGTTGATCTGTGGGAAGGCTTGGGGCTGGTGCTGTCCTCTGCATTGTTATTGTGTATAGATGTCTTTGTTATTATGATGTACTTGGTTTTCTGGTGTCTGAATAAATGTTTGCGTTCTGTCTTCCATGTGAATAATCTGTTTTATTTCACAACTGAGAATTGCACTGATATATTCATGGCTGCTGTTGGCACTGAGAATATCACACAGGCGCTACACCAATCAAGTAGCATCTATCTAAAACTAAAAGCAAATGTTATCTGTAATGGAGATAAACTAGAAGCCTTCCCAGTAAGTTCAGGAATAAAGCAAGGATGAACAATAACATTATTATTATTCAACCCTGCACTAGAAATTCTAGCTTTAGCAATAAGACAAGAAAAAGAAATTTGAATAAGAACAGGCAATGAGGAAACAAAGTATCACTTTTTGAAGCATACTTAAAAAAACCTTCAAAATTCAACTAAAAAACTAGTTAAAACGAAGGACAACTTTAGTTAGATGGCAGGATACAAAATAAACCCACATCAAATCACTGGCATTCCTACTTACTACCAACAAAATTCAGCAGGAAGAGATAGAAAAAGAAATACAATTTAAAATAAAGTATAAAATACTTGAGTCTACTTGCAAAGACAAACCTAGGAATTACATGAGCACATTTGCAAAACACTTCCACACGAAGACAAATGTAAACAAGTAGATAAATATTAACTGCTAACGGACAGACCAAGAATATATAATAAAAATGATAATTTTACCTAAATTAATTTACTTTTTCAGTGCCATGGCAATCAAACTACAAAATAATTATTTTATATAACTAGAAAAAAAAATAACATTTTATTGGAAAAACAAAAAGTTAAGAATATCAAGGGAATTGATTTTTTTAAAAAAGCAAAGGAAGGCACACTAGTAGTACCAGATTACAAAAAAATATTACAAAGCAGTAATTATCAAAACAATCTGATACTAGATAAGAAACAAGGTAATTGATCACTGGAATAGATTAGTCCACAATATAAAGAAATAAATTAACAAAAATAATCTACTGTGTGATAAACTCAAACATCTAAGCTTTCAAGGCAAGAACTCGCTATTCCACAAAAACTGCTAGGAAAACTGCAAAGCAGTTTGGCAGGAACTAGGCATAAAACAACACTTCACACTGTATATATCCATTTATACATAAAGAACAATATCATAAATTATGGAAGCACAGAAAAAATTACCTGTCATATTTTTAGATAAGGGAAGAATTCATGATCAAACAAGACATAGGACCATAGGGAGTAAAATGGACCATTTTGATTACATAAAATTAAAAAGGTTTTGCACAAACAAAAACAACCTAGCCAAAATTAGAAGGAAAGCAGGATTTATACCAAGTTTCTCTCATAAAGGTCTCATGTCTCAAATATATAGGGAACTGACACAAATTTATTTTTAAATTATTCCCTTATTTACAAATAGTTAAAGGACATGAATAGGCTGTTTTCGGGGTGGGGGGGAAATCAGAGCTATCAATAGTCATATGAAAAAATATTCTAAATCACTATCAATTAGAGAAATGAAAATTAAAACAACTCTGAGGTACTACCACACATCCATGAAATTATATAACATAACAGAAAATGAAAATGATAAATGCTGGAGGAACTGTGGAAAAATAGGGACATAAATGAACTGCTGGAGCTGTAACCTGGTACCATTATTCTGGGGAACAATTTGGAACTATGCCCAAAGGGTTAGAAAATTATTTATATTTATACCCTTTGACCCAGCAATACCACTACTGGGTCTGTATTCCAAAAGTAACAAGAAAAAAGAAAAGATACCATATGTGCAAAAATATTTGTAGCAGCAATTTTTGTAGTAGCAAAAAGGTTGGGAGTTGAGGAGATACCTATCAACTGGGAAATGGCTGCACAAGTTGTGACATATGATTGCATTGAAATACTATTGTGTTGTAAGAAAAGATAAAGGGAATAGATTCAGGAAAACCTGGAATTGATGCAAAGTGAAGTGAGCAGAACTAGGATAACATTATAGAATGTAATAATAATCAGTTGTAAAAGACTTAGTTACCACAATTAGCTACTCTGATTCATGACAATTCCAAAGGACTTAAGATGACGCTATATACTTCCAGAGAAATGACTGATGAACTCTGAATGCAGACTGAAGCATACTTTTTCTTTATTTTTTACTTTCCATGCTTTTCCCCCCTGCAACATGGATAATGTGGAAATATGTTTTACATGACTTCACATGTATAGCAGGTATCATATTGCTTGCATTCACAATGGGTGATGGAGGATCTGGAAGAAGGTAAGAGCATCTCAAAATTTTGGAAAACATGTTTAAAAAAACTGAAAAGTTATAAACTCATAAAAGACTTAACTACTCTAATAAGTACAATGATCCCGAACAATTCCAAAGGACTCCTGATCAAAAATGCTATTCACCTCCAGAGAGAGATCTGAAGAACTCCAAATACAGATTGAAACGTATTTTCCACTTTATTTTTCTTGTCTTTTTTTTTCTTCACAGCATAGCTAATATGGAAATATGTTTTGTGTAACTTCATATAAATCTACTGCCTTCTCAATGGGTAGGGGAGTAAAGAGAAAGAGAGAATTTGAAACTGACAATTTTTTAAAATGTAAAAATGAAATACAAGTCAGTACTGGCAACATACTGAAATATACTTACAACAGTCAATGTGTCTTTCCATTGCAATTTTGATTTTTCTGAGGTATTTAATAACTTGTACCCACAAAGATGTAACACAACATATGGCCCATGGTTCCTCTCGGGGCCCACCAAAGGATTTTGGGTGGCCTATGATAAATGTAGAGGATGTAAAAGGAAGTAAAGACATTTAGTCTCTGCCCCATTTAACCTGCCTTTTACTAGTCACTACTGTGCCCATTATGTAACTTGGTGAGTTGGTTGACGCTGCACACTCTCTTGTTTGTCATGTGACCCACAGCAACCAACCATCATCAGTCTGTCTCTAGTATGAGAGGAACAAGAATCATATCTTTTCACTGTTTTTTGTCATTACTAAACACAGCAATAAGAAAACCTGAAAAATATATTAAAACTTGTACTGCTTAGGCAAAGTAATTTTTTAACATTAATATGATTTCATGATAAATAAAAATCTTGAGTATTAAGTGTAATTAACTGATATTAATTGAAGGTTCCCTTTTTTAAAAAATATGATTTGCAAAACAGTTTAATTATTATAACTTTACTTAGAAAATAAGCTGCTAAAAACCTATCTGCAGCCTGAAGAAGTTTAGTCTATTTTAATTTTGGCTCCTACCTACTGCTAAGTTGTGCTGGTCTGTATTAATGGAAGAATGTAAGTATGAAAGAAGTGGGATGACATGCTACTTATATACTGCGGTAGTCAGTTTGGAATCTTATACAGGACTGACTGAATCCCAGAATCTATTTTCCTAGTCTTATTTCTTTATGTTGGTTCCACACCCAAATCTCTGGCTCCAAGTGGTGTTGTGCTGCAGTCAATAACCAGATTTGACTTTTTTGTGTCCTGCCCTGGACCCTGAATGCACCAGGACTCCAAATGCATCAAAGACTCATGTAAGTTAGCAGAAGAGAGGCTCAAAATCTTGCTAAGGTTATGAAATCCCTCTACAGTATCCCTAAGAAATGATCATCACATAGTATTCCAATACAATGAATGATGAGAAACTCTATTTTTCATGGCAATCTATTCCACTGTGAATCCTCTTTAAATTTAAAAAAAAAATTTTTCTTTACATCATTAACTTACCCAACCAAAACTATCACATAGTTCCTGCTACACTATTTCAAGAAGGCAAGAGATGTATTTTCTTTCACATGACTGACATCTAATTAAGTCCTCTCTACCCTCAGGTCCCTCAGTTCTTAATAATAGATTCTTTGACATCTTAGGAGCCTGACAGCTAGGGAAAAGTTAATAAAGGAAAGGTTAATAACTTATACAAAGACTAGTAAAAACAGAATGTCAACTGGTGCCTAAAAGAAGCAATTCAATATATCGCTTTACATATTAGAAAATCCAGGAACATTAGCATAGTATAAGAAAAACACTTAACATGGAATCAGTTTACTGCTTTAGTCAGTCAACAAACCATTAGTAACTACTTACTATGATAACCGAGATGATGAGCCTTTGGTGACTGAGAGGACAGTGGTGTCCCCAATATTAATAAGAAAAATCAGAAAAGTGGGAAGAATTTGGGATAATCATAATCAGTTCAGCTTTTTGATTTCTTGTGTTTTAAAATGTTTATAGGATGTCAAGTTTGAGATGTACACTAAGCAGTAAGAGACACAAAAATGGAGGTCAAAAGAGAGGATGGGGCTGCTAAGTATCTGAGAATAACCTGCATAGAGATGATAACTAAACCTCTAGAAGCTGAAAAGAGGTAGGAGCTGATCTAAAAGGGCATGACCTAGAAGATCCAGCAAAGGAGGCTGAAGAGCATTCTGGGAAGCAGGAAGAAAACCAGTAGAGAGTAGCATCATGAAAATCTAGAGAGAAAAATCAGTGTCAAAGTCTATAGAGGTCAAGAAGACTATTAGATTTGGCAATTACTGAGGCAACTATGTGATGCAATGGATAAAGCACTGGGCCTGGAGTAAAGAAAATCTGAGTTGGAATTCAGCTTCATATATTTACTAGCTGTGTGACCCTGGGCAAGTCACTTAACCTCCGACTGCCTCAGTTTCCTCAACTGTAAAATGAAAATAATAAGAACACCTAACCCCATAGGGTTGCTGTGAGAATCAAATAAGGTAATATTTGTACAGTGCTTAGCACAGTGCCAGGTACATAGTGGGAACTATATAAATGCCCTGCTTTCCCCAATGAAGAGTTCGTTAGAGTAGATTCAGTTAAATATTTAGATGGAAAGTCAGACTGCAGAGAGTTAAGAAGAAGATGCGAAAAAAGGAAGTGGAGGCACCAATTGTAGGTCATCTTCTCAAGAAATTTAGCCATGGGGGTGGAGCCAAGATGGCGGAGTAGAAACACACAAATACGCTAGCTCCGAACCCACAGCCCATGAAATATCTGTAGAAAAGAGCTGCCAATAAATTCGGGAGCAGGAGAAGCCAAAGAACAGCAGAGCAGACAAGATTTCTGTTCCAGAGAGCCTGAAAACCTCTTGCAAAAGGTTCTTCACGCTGCGGACATGGAGCAGAGCCCAGCCCTGCGTTGGCCGCCCAACGCTGAGAGGAGCAGATCCGAGCAGGCTTCAGGGACAGAACCTCCAGCAGCCACACGGGTCCCTCCACCCACAGGTGACAAGGGTCTCTTCGGCGGGTCGAGAGGGGAGTGGGGAGCCCCCATGACTCAGGCCCCCTCGGGAGGCACCAGCGGAGGTGGGAGCAGATCAAGGCTCCCCAAGCAGGCAGGAGCCCGGATCCATTGTTGAAGGTCTCTGCATAAACCCCCTGAGGGAACTGAGCCCGTGAGGCGGCCCTGCCCCCACCTGAGCACCTAAACTTGATCTCACACTGAATAGCAGCCCTGCCCCCGCCCAAAGCCCTGAGGCTGGGAAGCAGCATTTGAGTCTCAGACCCCAAGCTCTGGCTGGGAGGATCCAAAGGCAAGGTGGGTGTGAGGAGAATATTCAGAGGTCAAGTCACTGGCTGGGAAAATGCCCAGAAAAGGGAAAAAACCCAAGACTATAGAGGGTTACTTTCTTGGTGAACAGGTTTCTCCTCCCCTCCTTTCTGATGAGGAAGAGCAGTGCTCTCCATCAGGGAAAGACACGGAACTCAGGGCTTCTGTATCCCAGCCCACTCAATGGGCTCAGACCATGGAAAAGCTCAAAAAGAGCTCAGAAAATTTTGAAAATTATGTTAGAGAGGTGGAGGAAAAACTGGGAAGAGCAATGAAAGACATGCAAGCAAAGTATGAACAGCAGATCAGCATCCTGCTAAAGGAGACCCAAAAAAATGCTGAAGAAAATAACACCCTGAAAAATAGGCTAACTCAATTGGCAAAGGAGGTTCAAGAAGCCAATGAAGAGAAGAATGCTTTCAAAAGCAGAATTAGCCAAATGGAAAAGGAGATTCAAAAGCTCACTGAAGAAAATAGTTCTTTCAAAATTAGAATGGAACAGATGGAGGCCAATGACTTTATGAGAAACCAAGAAATCACAAAACAAAACCAAAAGAATGAAAAAATGGAAGATAATGTGAAATATCTCATTGGAATAACAACTGACATGGAAAATAGATCCAGGAGAGACAATTTAAAATGGGCCTATCTGAAAGCCATGATCAAAAAAAGAGCCTAGACATCATCTTTCATGAAATTATCAAGGAAAACTGCCCTAATATTCTAGAACCAGAGGGCAAAATAAATATTGAAAGAATCCACCGATCACCCACCTGAAAAAGATCCAAAAAGAGAAACTCCTAGGAATATTGTGGCCAAATTCCAGAGTTCCCAGGTCAAGGAGAAAATATTGCAAGCAGCTAGAAAAAAACAATTCAAGTACTGTGGAAATACAATCAGGATAACACAAGATCTAGCAGCTTCTACGTTAAGGGAATCGAAGGGCATGGAATAGGATATTCCAGAAGTCAAAGGAACTAGGACTAAAACCAAGAATCACCTACCCAGCAAAACTGAGTATAATACTTCAGGGGAAAAATTGGTCTTTCAATGAAATAGAGGACTTTCAAGCATTCTTGATGAAAAGACCAGAGCTAAAAAGAAAATTTGACTTTCAAACACAAGAATGAAGAGAAGCATGAAAAGGTAAACAGCAAAGAGAAGTCATAAGGGACTTATAAAAGTTGAACTGTTTACATTCCTACATGGAAAGACAATATTAGTAACTCTTGAAACTATTCAGTATCTGGGTACTGGGTGGGATTACACACACACACATGCACACGCACACACACATAGAGACAGAGTGCGCAGAGTGAATTGAATAGGATGGGATCATATCTTTAAAAAAATGAAATCAAGCAGTGAGAGAGAAATATATGGGAGGAGAAAGGGAGAAATGGAATGGGGCAAATTATCTCTCATAAAAGAGGCAAGCAAAAGACTTTTTTAGTTTGGGGAAAAAGAGGGGAGGTGAGAGAAAACATGAAGTTTACTCTCATCACATTCGACTAAAGGAAGGAATAAAATGCACACTCATTTTGGTATGAAAACCTATCTTACAATACAGGAAAGTGGGGGATAAGGGGATAAACAGGGTGGGGGGGACAATGGAAGGGAGGGCATGGGGAGGAGGTTGCAATTTGAGGTCGACACTCACGGGGAGGGACAGGATCAAAAGAGAGAATAGAAGTAATTGGGGGCAGGATAGGATGGAGGGAAATATAGTTAGTCTTATACAACACGACTATTACAGAAGTCATTTGCAAAACTACACAGATTTGGCCTATATTGAATTGCTTGCCTTCAAAGGGAGGGGGTGGGGAGGGAGGGAGGAAAAGAAGTTGGAACTCAAAGTTTTAGGAACAACTGTCAAGTACTGTTCTTGCCGCTAGGAAATAAGAAATACAGGTAAAGGGGTATAGAAAGTTATTTGGCCCTACAGGACAGAGGAGAGGATGGAGACAAGGGCAGAGAGGAATGATGCAGGAGAGAGCAGATTGGTGATGGGGGCAATTGGAATGCTCGGTGTTTTGGGGTGGGGGGAGGGGACAAGGGGGGAGAAAATTTGGAGCCCCAAATTCTGTGAAAATGAATGTTAAAAGTTAAATAAATAAATAAATTAAAAAAAAAAAAAGAAAGAAATTTAGCCACCAGAGAGAAGACAAATAGAAGGATATCTAGGAGGGATGGACAGGTCATGCTGTTTTTTAAGGACAGGAAATACATGGACATGTTTGTAAGCATAAAGGAAACAACAAGTATGCAAGGAGAGAGTGACGACTGGGAAGTGGTGGGAAACAATCTGCTGGATTGTGATCCAGCATTCCACCCCAAGAGGACAGAATGGGATCACTTGAGCATATAGAAGGATTGACAAAGAGAAGGGTAACCTCTTCAGGTGACACAGGGTTGAAGAAGAAGACAGTCGTAGAAGGCATCTCAATGATGGGATATAAGCAATGATGGGACATAAGCAAGGGGGAAGAAGGAAGAGCTCTAGAAGAACAGCCTCAATTTCTTCAGTGAAATATTTGACAAGCTTCTCAGATTAAAAATTGGGAGAAAGGGGGCATTTGCAAGATTTAAGGAATGATGAAAAGGTTTGAAATCATGATGACTGGGATAGTGAACTGATTAGGAAGGTATAAAAGGATTGCCTTGCTGTAGTTATGTGGTGAACTAAGCAGTTTCATAATTTTCTCCAGTTTCCTTTGACATCACATGAGCAGAAACAAAGGCACCAGACGGCAGGAATAATCCAAGGCTGAGATTTGGCAGAGTAATATTTTCCAGAGTGGACACAAGAGAAGACAACAGAATAGAGTTCAACTGGCTCTCCAAGTATAGTCAGTGATAAATGGAAAAGAAATGAAGAGTACAGAGATCAGAAGTCAGGGTTAATCAGTCAGTCATTAAATACGCACATGAACAAAAACAGGTCTGAGGTTGCAAGGTAAAGGTAGATAACAGATTATGATCATGTAAAGGAATTTCCAAGTTCTTAAATACAAAAATGGAATACTTATGGGTGATTGCAAGATAAGGATATTATAATTTCTCTGTGCAGCTGTGGTGCAGTGAAGGAGTAGATCATAGGAAAAAAAATAAGCTGAAGAACTAGAAGGTTAGGGTGATTCTGGGAGTATTGATATACGTGCTAAAGTCCACTCATATGAGAAAAAGACTGAGCTAGTAACTAACGTGATTGAAGAAGAAAGCAAACTATCTTGGAGGTCAATAGAAAACAGCCACTAGAATTTTGATTGGGTGAAAAATATTAGCTTCAGTTACCCTTAGAAGATTAGAGACAAAGGCAAATGGCCCATGCTACAAAAATACTTTTTGTATTTGTACTTGTATTGTACTCTATACCTGCAACACTCTCAAGTGTAACAAAGAACCAGAAATAAAGAGTATATCAAATGGTCTATCACTGAACAAATTATGGCATATGAATGTAATGGAGTTCTACTGCACTATAAGAAATTATGAAAGGTATAGATTCAGAGAAATCTGGAGAGATGTATAAACTGAAACAGAATAACAGTAGTATTTATAGAACGACTACAACACAGGGAAAATAACTTTGAAAGATTTACGTACTCTATGATCAATCACACTGAAGAAGTATGGCTTTCACTCCTTAGTGAATAAATAATGGACTACAGGTGCAGATTGAGACATATTTCCAAACACAATTACTATAACACAAATTTGTTTTGCTTGACTATACTTGTTTTACAAGGAAGGGCTTTTATGTGTATGTGGAGAGAGGGGGTTGGTTACAGGAACAATAAGGAGTACTGAGTGTGAAGCAAAAAAGGGGCGGGGGTGGAGAGGAAGAAAAGAATACCAACAAAACGTTCTGAATATGATGAGAGGAGATCTGAAGGAGACAAGAGGGGCACACAAACAAGCAGAGGAATATTGGTACTGCCACATTAAATTTAAAGTATATTATTTAAAAGGATTGAGTTATATATAATAAATTTACAATTTCATGTGTAAACCCCACTTATTACCTTCTTTGTGAAAGGAAACATTTGGGGTGGTTGATGATTTTCTAGTTCAAAATAAAATTTTCTTTAAATAAACAGCTTATTTACCTTATTATTTACTTTAATCAGGTTCTAACCTTGATACTACTGACTCACCTTGATTCTCATTCCCACAATGGTTTCTCAGACTCATGATAAATCAGTTTTATTATTAAGTTTTATGAACTTAGATATTTAAACTTTTATGAAATCAAAGCTTTTGTCTTCCACTAATTCTACTCCCAACTCTAAGAAATGACAAACAGGCACATAAACTGTCTCTACAGGAAAATGTTATGTTATTCAACAAAAGAAAGTATCATATTTTGTTAAGTAATTCTCTACCTTATTAAAAGGATCAGAGAATCTTAATTAAAAGAGGCTTTAAATCATTTTTCTGACCATCCACTCAATGCAGTAATACCATCTACAACATCCCTGACAGATTCAGCCTGCTTTAATATTTCCAATCAATCAGTGCTGAATTTTTTTTTATGGTGGAGTACACTTGTTACATGAGAAAGCTACAGACAAGAATAACTCAACCTCACTAAAACTTTTCCAGTTGGAATCTAGAAAAACTAATGGTGCTGGAAAATCATTTATTCATAATAGACCCAGTAAAGCAAAATCACAACACTCTTTGAATCAATGGGATCTAGTTTTAAAGCAAGGGAGACTCACTTCTACCATATAAAATTTCTGAATATTTTTAAAAATGAAAAAAATAAAACTACTCACCTCACTGTTATGGCCTCTCAAGTTGAAGTTTATTCTCTGAGGAGTGTTTCTATCCCTCCTACAATGGCTTGAAGTGAATGTCACCCCTACAACTCCTCGACCATTGCCAGTAGCCAACCATCCTTCTTCATAATACCGCCTCCTACACACTGGCTTCTCCTTCTCACTCTTAGGAACTCTACCCTTCCATGAGAGGCATAGAATATTTGAATCGCTGCAAAGGACAGGCCCATGTTCCACTGCTGCATACATGCTTTTTTATTAATATTTTTACAAAAAAATTGTTTAGTGCAGAAAAATTTAAACCAATTTCTCTTTTGTTGGTTTGATTTGCTTTTTTTTCCTTTAAATCATAAATACTGACCTGGCACACATCACAGGGTCAGTGTTATATAAATATCCACCAAATGCATAGTGAAAAATTCCTCTATAAAAGATGATGGCAGTCTGCTAAGAAAAAGTAACACTTAAAAAAAACTTCAGGTTCATTTTTATTTTCGAGTCCTTAGAATGAGGGTTCACTTATCCTTTGGAGAAACAGCATGGTTAAGAAGTGGTGATCAAGAAACAGGTGCGTCTTCTTTTTGCTCAACTTGTTTATCTTTATACAGCCTGAGATTCCAGTTTACAGATTCCAGAGACAAAGGGTTGCAAATGTGTAGATTTCAAGTAACTTAAGGCTTTAAGAATTCCTCTAGTTGGATTTTCTCTTCAGGAGTTCAAATGCAGAAATTGAACATATATAATCATCTTTTTTTCTGAGCCACCCTCTGGCATGTTTTCTGAACTAGACGAATTTCTGCTGCTAAAGCTGAAAAAGATTGCATAAAGGGAAAAAAAGGCACACAAACCGTGCAAAACAGACCAGAGCTTGTGCAGGTAGGTGCACACCAGTTCAAATTTGGGAAAGAAAGGGCGTTTCCTCCTCCCTTCAAAACCAGGAAACCCAGGGAATTCTATGGCTTTTGTAATTCAAAGCCAGTCCCACATTCATGGCAGGTCTTTGCTTCCACCTGGAACTTAACATACCCTGAACTGTTTATCACGTTTTTTCGCCTGCTTTCTCACTTCTTGCTGCCATAGAGGCACAAAAAAAGAAAATCCCTCTTTCATTTAGCAGAATCAGAAATGCTCTAAAGCTTTTAATGCAGTAAAAAGCATTTGCCTTGGGTGAATCATAAGTCCTCTCTCTTTTAAAACAGGGCTACACTTTAGTTTTGATTCTTCTCCCACTTCCACCCCCTCTTTGAACTCCTCCAGTTATTTTTCCCCTATTCTGCTACAAAGATCACATGTTTTTTCCATCCTGGTGTAAAAACAAGTTCCAGAATTAAGCACATAAGTAATCTCCCACTCATCTGCAAATCTTCTAGGATTCAAGAGAGGAAAATAATTACTTAAAACAAAAGCACATACACAAAAATCAGATTTCTTTTTTTCCACTGTTGCCCTGATGATGTCTCATAGCTTGTCTGATGAATTCTTTCAGCTCAAATTCAGAAAGGGTGCTCCAAATGCCACACTTGTAGTCCAAAAAGGAAACTTACTGTTTGGTTTCTCTTCATCTCTGCTTTTTAATTATTGGTTTAGATTACAATTTTAAGATATTTATCCTATAGATGCAGGAAGAGAAAGGGGAAATAAATTATATTTTCACAAATACTTTTAACAAAAAGAAAAAAAGCAAATAAATCAGTTCAATGTCCAAACTTGTTCCATCACTCCTGAATTTACTTTCTTCCAGTCATAACCACAAAGTAATGGTCAATTAAATCAGTCCAGGAAATAAAAAAGAGTTCAATTCATTGAACCCAATGAAAAAACACAGTGCCAAGAACAGCACAAGATCATACTCATGGTACTAAAATACAGACTTTCCCCCCCTCAACCCTGTCACCTTCTCATTTAGCGCATTCTTTAAAATGTAGAGATATTTTTGGGACTTGATCTGTGCAGGACTTTTGTTTCCTTTTTTGCAAACTTTCTTCACCCATGAAGACCATATGGAAAGTTGACTTTTAGTTACGTGTTTTTCTCCCTGGACTCCTGAGCCCGGTGTTGTCAAGTTGCCCCATTTGATTCTTAAAATTTATTTTCATCAGCTGTAACACTTCTGAGAGTGGGCCAAAGTGAGTGCATATGCTACAGTAAATGTGTGCGTATGTATATGTCCTTATGTATATATATATATACATATATATGTCTAGCTGTACATAGTATTAAATATACATACGCGCACACAAACACAGACACACACACTTCCTCAGCCTGTCACTTGAAGTTGCCTCTGCTTTTCCAGTCAGTTGCCATGAAGAGCTAAGACATTGAAGAATCCATACTAGTCACCAGAGCTTTTCAGTTCCAGTCTCCTTCCAAATCTGTAAAAAAGAAAATGCAGACAAAAAGGTTATAGTTTCTTAAAATACTCAAAAATAGAAACTGTAACTACATGTTAGCAATAACAAAATGAATCCTACATTTATACCTACTTACATAGTTAATAAAGTGCTAATCAATTAATGGGTAACAATCAAATAGGATTAAACGGAGGTGAGTAGGAGACAGATTAGACACTATACTAGGAGCAAAAAGGACATGAGGAGGAGACAGATTAGACATTATATTAGGAGTAAAAAGTCAGTCTTTTGTCAAAATTTGTCAATAGCTGGCTGAAGCTAAATTAAATTTTTTCCTCATTACATTTTTCTAGATTCTAAACCCTAAATATTATTCCTCTCTCTCTCTGGAATTCCACTTTCAAATTTTGCTCACTCTCAAACCCAAATTGTTTAACAAGTACATCTATAGTTCTAGGCACAAATCTATACTGTTTATTCAGGGATTTCAACCACTATCATATGAGGAAAAGTTTATGACTAATTTTTCTGAGTTACCCTCACTGAGTTGAGTCATTTAGGATTTGCAAATTAAAAAAAACTTGAAATTATACATATATCAAAATAGTAAATAAAATTTTCTCCAAGAATATATACATATGGAAAAGAAGAAAACCTATAAAACTAAAATTCATTCCATTCTCCTATGGTGGAAAGTTACCATTGGTTTGTTAAGAATTTATGGCAAGATGGAGAAGGGGAGAAAGTGGCTGAAGGTAAGGGAGGGACTCAGAGAGGTGGATAGGTTAAGGAATAGGAGAACAAGGTAACAAGCAAAAGTAAAGCAGAGGAGTGACAAAGGATAGGGTCAATAGGGTGAGGATAGTGAGGAAAAATAGGAAGGAATACACAACAAGTAACTATAGCTTAGAATGTAAATAGAACAAATTTACTCACAAAACAGAAATGGATAGCAGATTAAAATTTGAATTCAACAATATGTTGCTTTCAGGAAATATTATAAAATTATTATAAAATAATGAGATACACACAAAAAGAAAATACAAGGCAGGAGAAGAATTTAGTACATTAAAAAAAAAGGAAGGATAGTAATCCTGATCTCAGACAAAGTTAAAGTCAAAACAGATTTAATCGAAAGTAAAAAAAGGGAAATTACACTATATGTCAACAATATTATTCAATATTATTTGAGCATTTAAAAAACCTAGACAGTTTTATAAAATGCCTGAGATATAACTGCCAAAACAGACACAGAAATTATATGAATGTAAACATAAAACATTTTTATATAACTAAACTCAGATTTAAATAACTGAAGTAATATTTATTGTTCATGAGTAGGTAAAACCAACATAATTTTTTAAATGACAATTTTACTTAACTAATGTATTTATTCAATGTCATCCCAATTAAACTGCTAAAAAAATTATTTTAGAAAAAATTATAACAAAGTTCATGTGGAAGAACAAAAGGTCAGGGATTTCAAAGAACCAGGACTCAGGGGGAAGAAGTAAAGGAAGGAGATTCAACAGTATCAGATCTTAAACTATATTATAAGGTAAGAGCATTATTGAAGTGTAAAAAGGACAATTTTAATCATTAAAAATAAAAATTTTCTTGTGTAAATAAAACCTACGTAGCCAAGAATAAAAGGAATGCAGAAATTATGGGGGAGGCGGGAAATTTTCGTAGACAATCTCTCAGGACGTGATTGGGTTGAAATATTTCTGTGGTGTATGAACTGATGAGCTTGTTGATTTAGAAAAACATGGAAAGACTTGGATTTATGAAAGAAGATGCTATCTACCTTAAGAGAAAAAGATTATAGGAGGAAATAAGCATAGGACAGTCTTACTTAGGAGTATATATGTGTATGTTTATAGATACATATGTCTATCCATATATACGTGTATGTATGTATGTATGTAGAGAGAGACAGACAGACAGAAAGATATATCCACGCTTAATTGCAGCCACCTTTAGTGTGGGAGCAGGGGAGGTAGAGAGAAAAAAATAAAGTAATAAGTACACAACAGAGAATAAAAGAAAACCAACAAGGATGCAAAGAAAAAGTGGGCAGCTTTGAAAACAATGTATAGTATTTATCACATTAGGTTTTCTTGAAGTGGAAATTTATTGTTTTATATTGCATTCTCTCTTGTGGTCTGCTGTATACATGGCAATGTTTTTATTTTCTTTTCACATTTTGTATTTAAGTTTAAAATTTAAAAATTCACAAAAAAATTATGGCAAGAGAAGTCAGAAATATATTTCTCAAGATGTGCTAATCCTCATTTAATAGCTACCACTCAAACATACAGTTTAATATAACTTAAAATAACAGTTAAAACATAAAGTTTTTAAGCCAAAATTAGTCCAGCTACACAGAAACAACTGAAAAAAAGAGAAAGGTCTGATTTTGTTCTTTAATTCTTGACAATAAGGAATTGATTTTGTGTTTTTATAGAAAACACTGACATCTTATGCAAATAACACATTGGTACAACTGGGTCATGTCCCAGGTATGACAAAGTATGTAGTGACAGTGAACAAAATGTTCTAAGAAGAGTCTGACAATAAAACTTCACTAACGCCTTAACGTGGGTTAATTCATTATTTGTACTTCATTTTCGTCATTAAATGAGGTACTGGTAAAGCACTTAGCACAGTGCCATAGCATGTAGTAGGCACTACATAAAAGTTTATTCCATTCCCTTGTTAATCCATACAATGAGGACAATAGCTACAATGAGGACTAATAGACATGCAACTAATATACTCATGAAAATATTTTTGAAGACAGAAGATCAACTGTTCCAGGTAAACTCTTTCAAAAAAAAAATGTATCTTTTTATATTGGCCCTGTGATTGCATTTCTACAGAAGGCCAGATAAAGAAACTATCACCTGCTCCACAACATAAGAGCCTTAGAGAACTGCCTAGAGATTTGCTTAGCTTTACAAAACCAGCATGTCAGTAGCAAGACTTGAACCCAAGTCTTCTTCTGAGGCCAGATCTCTATCCACTCTGCCATACTGACTCTCCTCAAGGGGGAAAAAATAACAAAAAACAGTCTGAAAGTAGCAAATTCCTTGTTATAATTTTTTGGAAGTCTTCTTATCATACATTCATACTCAATGTCATTTTACATTGAGAATAAAGGTGAAAACCTCTACATTCTGGCCTAACCCCATTTCTAATAATTATTTCTTATTTTTAGAGCACTCACATACAAAACATAACCTGATGAATAATGTTCATGAATGAAAGAATCTATGATATGTATAAGATGAATCAATTATACTTAAGAAGCTAAGAAACTCTTACCACCAACTACAGCTCACACCTTCCATGAGAACTAGAAATAGATACGAGCAAATACAGAGAACAAAAAGAGAATAATTTTTTAAAATTTCTTTGAATACACATATTTTAATGCCTGAAAAGTCAACTTTCAATATCATACATTTTAAGATATGTCAAATCTGATACGCTGCCGTTAAAATTTAAAGCCATTCATGTATACAGTAAATCACATAGGGTGCAATTTTTAAATACAAGAAATGTTTGAAATCTTAACTAGACCGTGACACATACGCACACACACCCATACACACACTCTTACTCTCTCTCTCCCTCTCTCTCTCCTTTTTCTAAGTAGCCCAGTGTTGGTGTGTGAAATGGCGCTATAAATGGGAAAAGAAAATAACTGCCAATCCTACAGAAGCTCCAAGAGATCAAGCCCAAACATAATTTTTTTAGTTCATATCATGTGCAAGACACTATATATTAGATGCTGTAAGATATGGGACTACTGGCATAAACCAACATCTTATACCATATACCAAAAAAAAAAAAAAAAAAGTCAAAATGGGTACACAATTTAGATATAAAGACTGATATTATGAACAAACTGGGAAAGCAAGGAATAGTTTGCCTGTCAGATTTACAGAGAAAGGAAGAATTTATGACCAAAAAAAAGGTAAGGAATATTATGAAATGCAAAATGGAATAATTTTAATTACATTAAATTGAAAAGTTTTTGCACAAACAAAGCTAATGCAACCAAGATTAGGAGGGAAGTAGAAAACTGGGAAACAATTTTTATAACCAGTGTCTCTGATAAAGGCCTAATTTCTAAAATAGATAGAAAACAGAGTCAAATTTATAAGACTACAAGTCATTCCCCAACTGATAAATGGTCAAAGGATATGAAGAAGCAGTTTTCAAAGAACCCAAAGTTACCTACAGTCATATGAAAAAATGCTGTAAATCACTATCGATCAGAGAGATGCAAATCAAAACAACTCTGAGGTACACATTACACCTATCCAACATGACAAAACAGAAAAATTATAAATGCTGAAGAAGATGTGGGGAAATTGGAACACTAATACACTAATGCACTCTTGGATTTATAAACTGATCCAACCATTCTGGAGAGCAACTATGTCCAAAAGGCTATAAAAATGTGCATACCCTTCGACCCAGCAATACCTCTTCTACATCTGTACCCCAAAGAGATCATACAAATGGGGAAAAGACCCACATGTACAAAATATTTAAAGCAGCTCTTTTTGTGGTCATGGTTGGCTGTTGTCCTTCTTCAAAGAGGACCAAAATGACATCACCATTATAAAGTGAAATTTCAGTGTGTCCAACTGTGGCTGATCAAACCAAAACAAGCTTGGAATGCTCTATCACAGACTATTTGGGGTGGATATCACAGATTATTTGGGGTGGATATCCCTAATTTGTGCATCCTGCATTTACTTTGTGCTGCCTCAATTCTGCTTTGCTCAAAGAGCACAGCACCTTTTCTTACTTGGGTACGCCATGCTAAGTTATCCTGTGCCAGTGTCTCCCAAGTTGCACAGTCAAATCCAAAGTTCTTGAGAGAGACCTTGAGAGTGTCCTTGCATCATTTCTTCTGGCCACCATGTGATCGCCTGCCCCCCATGTGATCGCCTGCCCCATGAAAGCTCTCCATAAAATAGTCTTTTTGGCAAGCGTACTTTTGGCATTCAAACAATGTGGCCAGCCCATCCAAGTTGCGCTTTCTGAAGCATAGTTTGAATACTTGGCAGTTCAGCTTGAGCAAGGACTTCAGTGTCTGGTACCTTATCCTGCCAGGTGATCCTCAGAATCTTCCTAAGACAGTTCAAGTGGAAGTGATTCAGTTTCTTGGCATGGCATTGGTAGACTGTCCATGTTTCACAAGCATATAACAATGAGGTCAGCACAACAGCACTGAAGACCTTCAGTTTGGTAGTCAGTCTAATACTACTGATATTTCTTTTGGCTGAAGTAACTACAATGACTTGGCTACTAATTAAAAATAATCTCTTTCATGTAAAATTTCGGCAATCCACAAATATCTACAACATCCCAGGTAGTTTCCTCTAGTGGTTACTAAATAGATCCAATTACTAGTTAAAGGCTAGTTTTAATTCCCCTTTGGAGGGTTTCACACCAAACGTAAAATCTTTACCTGACACTATTAGTCAGTAGAGAGAATTGCATATCCTGCCAGCACAAAAAATTAACAACTCTTATAGGTCTAATGCTGAGTTCTAATGATCATATCATATACTTAAATGACGGCAATGTGATAAAGTAAAAGGAGTTGGCATTTGAATCAGGGAGATCTAGGTTCTAGTGCCACTTATGTCACGTACTGGCTCAAAAATCCTAGCTAAATCACTTACTTAACCCCTTGATACCCTAGGCAGCTCTCTAAGACATTACATTTCAGAGGAAGAGTCACTTTGACATGATTAAAGGGTTTCCTCATTGAAACGTTCCTTAATCAATGAAATTATAGGCCTAATCACATTACACACCAAAATAGTAACATGACCTAGAAAGCTCAGAGAGCTTCCTTAAAAACTAATTCTAATCTTGACAGCATCCCAGTGAAATACCAGTTCAATTAATACAATACATCCCAATTTAATGCAAAAGATGTTTTCTTGAAATATCTGTATTTAGAGAGGAGCCAAGACGGTGGAGTAGAAAGATACACACATGCTTAGCTCCTACCCCACAGCCCATAAAATACCTGTAAAGAAGAACTCTCAACAAATTCTATAGCAGCAGAAGCTACAGAACAACGGAGCGGAGGAGATTTCTGTTCCAGAGAGACTTGAAAAACTGACGGGAAAGGTCTGTCACGCACCGAACTGGAGCAGAGCCTAGCCCTGCATTGGTCACTTGGCACGGAGAGAAGCAGATCCGAGCAGGCTTCAGGGACAGAATCTCCAGCAGGCAGTGCAGGTCCCTCAACCCACTGGCATCAAAGGTCAGTGAGTGGGTCTTTTCAGCTGGCTGAGAGGGGAGCGGAGTATCTTCGTAACTCAGGCTCCCTCAGAAGGTAGCAACAGAGGCAGCAGCAGACAGGGGCTCCCCAAGCAGGCAGGAGCCCGAATCCATTGTTGAAGGTCTCCACGTAAATCCCCTGAGGGAACTAAGCCCCATGGGGTGGCCCTGCCCCTACCTGAGCAGCTGAACTTAATCTCACACTCAATAGCAGCCCCACCCCCACCAAAAGCCCCTAAGGCTTGGGAGCAGCATTTGAATCTCAGCCCCCAAATGCTGGCTGGGTGAAACTGGAGGTGAGATGGTAGTGGAGAAGAAACTCAGAAGTCAAGTAACTAGCTGGAAAAATGCCCAAAAAAGGGGGAAAAAAATAAGACCATTGAAGGTTACTTTCTTGGGGAACAGGTGTCTCCCCCCATCCTTTCTGATGAGGAAGAACAAGGCATACTGTCAGAGGAAGTCAAGGCCTCTGCCCCCAAAGGGAACTTAAAATGGGTTCATGCAATAGAAGACCCTAAAAAACAAGTTAGCAGCTTACTAAAGGAAAACCAAAAAAATGCTGAGGAAAATAACAGTTTTAAAAAGAGGCTAACTCAACTGGGAAAAGAGGTCCAAAAAGCCAATGAGAAGGAGGTTTTAAAAAGCAGAATTAGCCAAATGGAGGAGAAGGTTCAAAAGCTCACTGAACAAAATAATTCCTTGAAAGAGAGAATTGAGTCCAGGGAAACGAATGACTATGAGTTAAACCAAGAAGTTAGTAAACAAAACCAAAAATTTGAAAAAATACAAGATGAGGTGAAAGAACTCACTGGAAAAACAACTGACCTGGAAAATAGATCCAGGAGAAATAATTTAAAAATTATTGGACTACCTAAAAGCCATGATCAAAAAAAAGAGCCTAGACATTATCTTCCATGAAATTATCAAGGAAAACTGCCCTGATGTTATAGAATCAGAGGGCAAAATGGATATTGAAAGAATTCATCATTCACCTCCTAAAAGAAACCCAAACAGAGAAACTCCTAGGAATATTGTGGCCAAATTTCAGAGTTCCCAGAGCAAGGAAAAAATACTGCAAGCAGCTAGGAAGAAACAATTTGAGTACTGTGGAAATACAATCAGGATAACACAGGATCTGGCAGCTTCAACAATAAGGGATTGAAGGGCTTGGAGTGGGATATTTGAGAAGTCAAAGGAACTGGGATTGAAGCCAAGAATCACCTACCCAGCAAATCTGAATATAATACTTCAAGGGAAAAAATAGTCATTCAGTGACATAGTTGAATTTCAAGATTTCATGTTGAGGAAAAGACCAGATCTGTATTTAAAAATCTGACTTCCCAAGACAAGAATCAAGAGAAGCATGAAAAGGTAAACAGAAAAGAAAAATCATAAAAGACTCTCTGAAGCTGAACTGTTTACATTACTACATGGAAAGAAAATATTTTTAACTCTTGAATCTTTTCTCAGTACTTGGGAAGTTGCAGAGATTGTACATACACACACACACAGATAGAGAGTACAGGGTATGTTATATCAGAAGAGATGCTATCCATATACACACACAAAAAAATAAAATATAATAAAAATTAAGGGGTGAAGGAGGAAAATTCCAAGGAGAGAAAGGGAGTAATGGAATGGGGCAGGCTATAACTCATAAAAGAGATAAGAAAAATCTTATTCAATGGAGGAGATAAGGGAGAAGTGGGGGGAGGAAATAAAGCTACTCTCCCCACATGTGGCTGAAGGAAGGAATAACATGCTCACTAAACTTGATATGAAAATTTATACACCACAGGAAAGTAGGAGAGGAGGAGACAAGTGAAGCAAGGGGCATGTTAGAAGGGAGGGCAAATGGGAGAAGGGAGTCACTAGAAATAAACACTTTTGAGAAGGGACAAGGTCAATTGTAGGGGGGCAAAATAAGAGGGGATAGGGTAGGTCAGAGGGCAATATAATTAGTATTACACAACATGATTACTATGGAAGTCTTTTGCAAAACAACACATATTTGGTCTGTATTGAATTGCTTCCCTTCTCACTGGGGCTAGGGGGGAGGGAGGGAGGGAGACAAGTTGGAAT
The DNA here is from genome assembly GCF_028372415.1 of Notamacropus eugenii. Lineage (NCBI taxonomy): Eukaryota > Metazoa > Chordata > Mammalia > Diprotodontia > Macropodidae > Notamacropus > Notamacropus eugenii. The sequence goes on along the minus strand of NC_092873.1, from coordinate 251,953,928 downwards.
TCAAAGCATTAGAAACGAATGTTGAGAATTTTTATTGCATATAATCAGGAAATAAGAACTACAGGGATAGGGGTATGGAAATTCATCTTGCCCTGCAAGAAAAGAGAGAAGATGGGGATAGGAGAGGGGTGGGGGTGTAATAGAGGGGAGGGTACATTGAGGGAAGGAGTAATCAGAAAGCAAGGTATTAGGAAGCAGGGGGAGGGGAGTGATGGGAAGAAAGAACTGGACATGTTACAAAGTGAGGTGAAAGCAATTAGTATTAAAACAATAGACTGAATTAATTACTGAGAATCAATCAATGACATCTTTAGTTTGGAGAAAAGAATTTCAGTCTAAATTTCCAAGAGGAAGGTAACCTCAGGTAAAATTTGGCATTGATGGAAAAGTCAAGGTTTTAATGGTAAATTTGATTTTATGATTGCCATTTAATCAGGAACTAGAACACGTATAGAAAGACATGTAAGCCACTTAAGACTTGCCTCAAAAGATGTTCCTTAGCCAAAGTAAAACTATAATCATATTTGAAACCTGGCTATTGGAACTTGCCATTTTTAGATACTATGGGACTATTAAGGGACTGTTCTTCTGAGTCTAACTCCATGTATGGGAAGCAAGAAAGGCAATCTGAACCTCCAATAAATGATGCCAGTAAGCTGATGAGATGCTGGTATGAACTGCAAAAGGTGATCTCATGGGAAGGGTGGGAGAACAGCTGTTCAGCCTGGGCTGAGGTGGGATTCTCCTGACTCAATTTCCCCACTGACACTTGGCAGACTTTAAGCCTGACTGAATGCAAGTGGACAATCTAATCCTGCCTGGAATTGACATGAATTTGGGGAGATATTGTTTCCCTGCAATGCCCCTACTCTTGGTGGCAATTTCCTATAGTCAAAAGGTTTGTAAGCTTAATAACAGATCTATTAAATTATAGATTATTGGTAGAGGAACATCCGAGGTTAAGTCTAAAATTAAGCTATTAGGCATAGGACTTCAGACCAACAACAATCAGTTAGGGGTCCTTTAATTCTTAGTAATACTGTGGAGACAATTAGGTCAAGAGCTTGTGAAGTTAGCAACATAAATATTATCTGTGTCTCAGCTGGTTAATGTTTAAAAAAAAAATTCTTTTGTGGTCCGTAGTGTAAATGCTTTAAAAAGATGCATCATCTGACCAAAAATTTGAATTGCTTTATCTGTTATAAACTGTGTGAAAAATAAATTTAAAAAAAAAAAAAGAAATATCTGTATTTACTGTTGACTAGGCTTGGGGAAAACAGGAACAATGTTGGTAAAGCTGTGAATTGGTCCAGTCTTGGGGCACTTTGACCCAGTGATAAAATTACAGGTATATACCCCCAAAGAGATCAAAGAAGGGGGAGGGAGATGCTCATATGTACAAAAATGTTTGTAATACCTATTTTTCTTATGTCAAAAAAAAAAAAACGTGGAAACTAAGGGAGAATCCATCTATTCAGGAGTGCTTAAACTATTTTTCCCTCCAGCTGTATTCCCTGAATTCAGCTTCCCCAAGACCACCCCCACCCACCTTTCCCCCACAAAGTTTATACCCAGGAAACTCATCATCACAGAGACTGCACCAGCTTTGGCACTTTCACTCCTTCACAACCCTCACCTACTTCAGTCCCTCTGATTATAGGGATAAGGGGGGTGGGGGGAACCTCCTCCCAAACCTTCCATTTAAAGAGGACTTGGAAGCCCAGCCAACTCTTCATTTCCTGCCAGTTACACTCCTTGGATTTACCTATATCATCATCATGTCCTTGTAACCCCTTACCCCACGTCAACTCTTGTTTCAGCTTCCTTTTGCTTACTTTCTTTTGCATGAAGTCTTCACCAACCCCTCTTTATCCCCGTGCCTTCCCTCTGTTAATTATTTCCTATTTATCCTGCATATAGCTTGTTTAGTATATATTTGTTTATATGTTACCATTCCATTAGATTGTAAGTTCCTCAAGAGCAGGAATTGTTTGGCCTTTTTTCTTTCCCTAGCACTAAGCAAAATTCCTGGCACATAGAAGGTACTTAATCAATGTTAACTGATTGATTGTTTCATCAGATTTTAAGCTCTATGAGGGCAAGGCTTGTCTTATTTTTTCTTCTTTGTATCCCCATTGTTTAACACAGTGCCTAGCACCCAGCAGGCCTTAATAAATATGTACTGTATTACATTGCACTGTATCGTAAATTATGGTATATGAATGTAGTGGAACATAATTGTGCCATAAGAAATAAAAAACAGACAGTTTCAGAGAAACCTGGGCCCTGTATGAATTGACGGAGAGCTGAACCAGAAGAATAATTTCTATAATAACATTATATAATAACATAATAACATAAAAACAACTCTGAAAGACTTCAGAATTCTGATCAATGCAATGATAAATCATGACTCTGGAAGATGGAAAACAAAAATTGTTACCCACCTCCTCCCAGAGAAATAACGGACTCAAAATTCAAAATGGAACATAGTTCTAGGCATGGCCAATGTGGGGATCTGCTTTGCAGATACTATGTTACTAAGGTTTTCTTTTCTTTTTTTGATTCAATGAAGAAAGGGTGAAGCTGAAAGTGAGAAAAAATATAAATGCCTATAATTAAATCAAACCTCATTTTGCCACTGATTATACATTCAAGGATACATTCTTTATGGAAAAAATAGTTATTTACAACACTACCATCACACTGATAATTCTAGCAAGACTTTGGAAATTAACTTTCTAAAAACTGTTGAGGAACCTAGCACAGTATGACACAATAACAAGGTATATTTCAGTGTTTACTCCCAAATTTACTTCCTAGCATAAGGCTGAAATGTTCATGTAAAACTATTACACAGGGTTCTGACACAGTTTACATCACCTTTTGGAGGATTAAAGATATGTTACCAATTAGTGTCTTAACTTACTTATATTTCAACAGTTAGATGCAAAAAACATAGGAACTGAGTGGGGATGACAAGTAGGGAAAGGCGGACATGAGGGGAGCTGGACATCAAAAATAGCTACTTGACCTGTTTAATGAGACAAGAGCAACAAGATAGGAGAATGATGAAATTCACAGCACTAAAAGAATCATCATATTAATCTATTTCAAAAATTTACATTTTCATATATTGGGTTTTTTCACTATCAATCCAATGCCTACCACATGCTAGGTAGGCATTGGAGATATAGCCAAAAATAAAAGTCCCAGTCCTCAAGGAGGTTGTGTTCTGCTAGGGAGACATGAACAATAATAAGTATACATACATACATACATATATATATATATATATATATATATATATATATATATATATACACACACACACACATATAAAATAAAATAAAGAATGGGGGATATGGCACCACAGAGTTTGAGAAAGCCTTCTTTCAGAAGACAGTCTACTAGAAGACATTTGGAAAAAAATAAGGTATTCTAAAAGGTGGAGGTAAAAAAATAAATAGTACATTCCAGACATGATAGATAGCCAGTACAAAGGAGTGGAAATGAGAAGATAGAGATTCATGTATTAAGTGACAAGATGATCAGTTTAGATGGACAGGAAGGTGCAGGAATGAGAGTAATATATAACAATGTTGAGAAGGTAAGATGGGATCAGGTTATAAAGAGTTTTAGAAGCAAAACAAAGAGCTTTCATTTTATCCCAGAGGGGAAAGGGAGCCAGTTATGGAGCAGGAAATTAACATCATAAGATCTGCATTTTAGGAAAACCACCGACAGCTATATGGAGGACAGATTGGACGGGACAGACTTGAAACAAAACAGTTCAGAAGAAAAGTGAAGAGGCCTGAACACAAATCGTGGTTGAGTAAAGAAGAAAACAAGAGATTTAGAAACAACTTGTTGGAAATGGGAGGTAAACGAGTGTGAAATGTCAGTATGGAAGTCTACATACCTAAGTAGAGAAAAATAGATAAGTCACCCAAAATAAGTGACTGAAGTGAAAATAACACTGATCTCCTTAATATGCACACACTCTCATGCTCTTTTCACAAGACTACAACACCACTTATTAGAAACATGCCTTTTTTCATATCACTGAAAGCTAAAGGAAAAAATCCAAGGGATATATGTACTTCTGCTACTTTCCCCCTCTACAAAGAGAATACAGTTTAAAAACAGTACTCTTCCTTTTCCACCAGAAGTGTCCTCAACCATGAAAGATAAACTCTCACCTTATCTTACACTTTTCCATCAAGCCTAAATTTGCTCCTGGTTCAGCCCTTTGGAGTCAAACAGAAGTTCAGTATTCTCCACATGTCAGCTCTTCAAATACATGAAGCCATCTACCATGGTTCCTCCCATCCCCCAATTCTTGTCTTCTTCAAGCTAAATATGCCCAGTTCTTTCAACTAATTTTCATATAACTGGACTCATGGACTTTCAGCATCCTGCCTTCCCTTTTCTGGGTATTCACCCTCCAACTTAACCTATCAATGTTCTTCTTCAACTATGGCTCCCAAAACTGAAAATAGTATTCTACTGGACTAGGTTTAAAAAAAAAAAATGCAGATCACAATAGGACAAACTATAACCTCCCCATTCCTGGAAGCTATGATTCTCTTAAGGTAATTCAAGATCCCATTAACTTTTTTGGCTTCCACAGCACATTGATGACTCATAATGAGCTTGAAATCTACTAAAATCCCCAGATCTTGTCTATTCATACCTCCACCCTCTTATAATTGTTATTTTTTGTACCTAAACGCAAGACTTTATAATTATCCTTATTGAATTTAATCTTATTAGATTCAGACTAATGTTCCAATGTCCAAGGATAATTTTGGATCCCAACAGCCACCACTCACTATACCTCTCAGCTTTATATCACCTGCAAATATGATTAACACACAACATCTTCATCCAATCATTAATTAAAAAAAAAAAAGTTAAACAACACAGGGCCCAGCCCAGATCTCTCAAATACCACACTAAAGATCTCCTGCCACACTGACATTGAACATAATTACTCTTTGAATCCCATCATCAACCAATTTTGAATCCACCTAATTGTATTGTTGTCCAATCCATCTCTCCATCATTTTTTAAACACTTCATCAAAAACTTTACTAAAATCTAGGAAACTATAGTTGTATAATTTCCCTGGTGAATTTAGTTTAGTAATGCTTTAATAAAAGGAAATGACGTTAGCCTGGCATGACCTCTAGTTAATGAAGCCATGTGAATTCTTTGCAATTACTACCTCACTTTCCAGACATTCACCAAACAGCTCTTTAGTGATCTGTTCTAGAATTTTCCCAGAATTTTAGTTCAAGCTTACAGGCCTATAGTTTTCAATCTGCATTTTCTTCCCTTTTTTGAAAATTGGGACAGTTGCCATCCCCTCCAGTACTCTGGTACTTGTATCATTTTCCATGTCTTTCAAATATCCAAATATCTTATTGACAAATGGTTCAGCAATTGTGTGCCATACTTTCAGAATCAACAAACAGAACTCTTCTGGGATAGGTAACCTGAATTCATTGAGGGTAGTTGGCTGAAGTGAAATCTCTTACTCTCTCTTAATCACTTTTGTTTTGTTATTTATAGGCTAAGAGTCATTCTTTACAGAAAAAACACAAAGTAAGAATAAAGTAACTCTGTCTATTTTCTATTGTCAGTTATCATTGTCCCATCCATCCTAGGCAAATGTCCTAAACCCTTCTTTGATCTTCCTTTTTCTCCCAACATAAGTTAAAAAAAAACAAAACAACCTTTTTCTGTTGTCTTTATCTTCCCTTGTCTCAGTTCATTTTGATCTTCAGCATTTCTCATGCTATTTTTACAGGATTATGTCATGCTCTTATATTCATCTGTTGACTAGTCTTTCTTGTTTTTGTATATTTTATATTTAAATCAAGTTGGTCAGTGAGTTCTTTGTACATCTACTTTGGTCTCTTCAAAGAAATCTCATTTTTCCTACTTGGTGGAACTGTTTCCTTTTGTTTCTTCAGAATTTCATTCTTAAGCATCTCTCATTCCTCCTTAGCTGACATCCCCTGAAGCATTTTTTTCTTTTATTTTTAATTTATTTATTTTTAGTTTTCAACATTCATTTTCTTTTTTTTAATTTTATTTTATTACTAATGTTTTACAATCACTGCCATAAAATTAAGATTTTATCCCCCCACACCTACCCCCACTACCCCCCTCTCCCTCCCTACGACAGCATACAATTCTGTATAGGTTCTATATATACTTTCCTATTGAGTGTATTTTCACTATAGTCATGCTATGTAGTCGAACTAAAATAAATGGAAGAAATCATATAACAAATCAAAACATGATACACAAAAACACACACACACATGATCTGCTACATTCTGCAAATGACTTCCATATTTCTTTCTCTGAGTGTGGAAGGCGTTTTGCCTTAGAAAACCACCATTGGGATTTTTTTTTTTAATAAGTTCTTGCATTATTATGAAATTCCAAGTCTACCAGAAAAAACTCTCGCACACTGTGGTTGTTGCTGTGCACAAAGTTCTCCTGGTTCTGCTCCTTTCACTCAGCATCAGATCATATAAGTCCTTCCAGGCCAGCATTTTTTTTTCCATAGGATCCTATCAGTATTTCCTCTGAACTCCCTGAAATATGCTTTCTCAAAATCTAAAATGCATGTCAAACTATGATTAGAATTTCTCTCATTCAAAGGTAAATAACAGTTAACACTGTTACCATTCAGACTAGAATATATTTTTCTCCTGGTTAACAGAATCAATATTCCAGGGCTAACTGAATCAACACAATTCATCTGCCAACAGGAAAATCTGAAGGACTTTATCACCTATACAAAATCCCTCATCCCTGGGCATTCTCCATGACAGTAGCAAACATCTTAGGCAAAAATGTTACCCTGTTTTATGCCTAGCTAGGTATCAATAATTAAAAAGTCAAAGTTGTATCTGTAGTCACACCTTCAAGGAATTTCGTATGACTTCTAACTTGTATAGAAGATGCCCTACTAGAGATACTTCAAGGTAGCATTTCTATTCTACCAAATCAAAAGGTTGGGTTTTTTTATTTTGGTTTTGATTGGTTTTTGGGGGGGAAGGGGGCCAAAAAATGAGAAGCACTGTGAGAACTTGCATTTTCTACATTTATCAGTCTGCTTTCATTTATAGTGAGAAGATTTATGCTGATATGATTCGGACATTCCCCTATGTAATGTTAAGGTAATTTGAAGATCTTCCCTGTCCCTTAATAAGCCCATGTGACTTGCTCTGAGTTTTGACTCAGGCCACAGCCTGAGTCACATGGAGCTCTTGATAGGAGGAGCTTGCTGAACAGGTAGAGCAGTAAGGGTACAAAAGGAAGAGAGAGGGTTGGAGTTGAGAGAGTGGCAGCAGGCAGAGGAGGGCAGAGCAGCTAGCCTGGGTGAAAGAGGGGCATTTTGCCTAAGGGAGCTTGTTTGTGGGGAGGCCTGACAGAGGGGAGGCTTGAGGATAGCAATCCTCCTTCTACTAGTAATGTGTACAAACGTACTTGTTACCATGGTGGAATTCGCTTTTCCAGTATCTGAATAAATATTTTGGTTTCATCTTTGAGGAAGAGAGTTTATATTTTGCAAATTTACCCTGGAAATACACTTGCATCCACGGTAGCTGTTGTGGGTATCACACTGGCACAACACCCTAGTATTTAAACTCTAGATACTGGACAAAGATCTCACATTCATAGTAAGAATAAAGATGATGTATGACATAACTGCAATTTTTTTTCCAAAGCAAGAAAACTAGTCCTCAGAGTACACAGTGTAATCAACAATGAAGAGGTAAGGAGAAAGTCCTTCCCTTGTTCACTGACCAGACTTTGGGTCATTCCTAAACTCTACAGCATAACCACACCTAGTCATTTCCAAATCCTGTCCCACACAGCCACCACTGCCCTCAAAAAGATCCCATCACCAAGGCATCAAGACAAAAATGGTGTTTGGTTTTACCCACTACTACTGTACTGTGGCTCATATCCCACAGATATGTTTTTCTCAACCAATCACAAAATGTTTTCTATGAAGTACCTTATCTTTATCTAACGGCCAAGGACCTATAATCATCTCAAGCTGACTAATGTCTTATTCACACATTGTTGGGGTTATAGGAAAACTTCTTAATATCTCTTTTATATTTTGTGATTAAATTCTGGGCCTAATTAGTTCAGCTGAAGTACTGAGGAAAACCTCCCTCTAGTGCAAAGGAAAACTCCCTCTTTTACAAAAGTCTAAATTACAAAAAAAAGACCAAGAGATCAAAGGTTATTTAGCAACAGATAAGTGATCTAAGGATCTGTACAAACTATTCTCAAAAGGAAAATTGCAAATTTAATAACCTGATGAAAATTTGCTCCAAGTAATTAATAATTAAGAAAAATACAGACTGAAGACACTCTAAGATTTCAATTAACCGTATGTGAATTTGCAAAGATGACAAAAGATGGAAATACTCAATGTTGGAGGAATACACCAATATAAGAACTGATCCAAACATTCTGAAAGCAATATGGAATTTAACTTTTTTTTAAGAAAACAGATAGTCCTTGCCTCTTAAACCCACAGATTCCTCTAGTACGTTAGATTCCATAATCAGGTCAAAGACATAACATTTCCAGATACACCAAATTAACCTCTACAATATGCTTCTGTGATAGAAAAGAACTAGAAGCAAAATAAGCGTCCACGAATTGGAGAATGGCTAAACAAAATACAGTATACAAATATAATGAAATAGTATTGCCCATAAGAAAAAAACAAATATGAGAAATAACAAAAGATTTACATGACCTAAAGTGATATAAGAACTAAGAAGATAATATACACACCCACTATAATAACCTAAATTCTAAGAATAATAAAAATGAAACTAAATGTTGGACAATTATAATAACCAAGCCTGTTGTCAGAAAAGAGTTCAGAAAACTCACATCCCTCCCTTCATTTCTGAAGTGGAAGATTATGGATGTGCAATACTACACGTATTGCCACATCTAGTTGACATTTTGCTTCATTTATCTAAACTTTTTTTTTTATTACAAAGGAAGGCACACTGGAGGTTGGATATGTTCAGAAATATAACGTGAGAACAAAACATCAATTTAGGACAAAAACAAAAAATTAATAATACTTGTGAGATGGAATATTATCTATTTAAGAAGACAAAAATGTACATAGTAATAGGAATAAACACAAATGATTTAAATAAAAGTTTGGGTACTTAAAAGAGATATACTCCAATGTAAAAAATTCACTTATGTAAAATAATTCATTTTGGGATATTGAAAACTATTTTTTCATGTAATTGGAAAAAATAAAATACTGTTAAGTGGGAAAAAATTGTGTATTTAAGTATACTGGCATTTTAAAACTGATGAACAACAAAAAAGTATTTGTTAAGGACCTTTCTTTATGGTCCCTTTCCTGAAGTTTACAATATCAATAAAAAGACAAATATATCAATATAAATGAAATAATAAGAGAATAATTAAGAGTGGTACTTAACATCATACAAAGGAATCCTGCAAAGGGAGCAGAAAGAAAACAAGAAGGATGAGAAGGAAGATAATGACTACTGACATTTAAATAGCATTTTATAACCTGTAAAGCAACTTTGTACATATTAGTTCATTTGAACCTCACAACAATCCTATAAGGTGGCTACTAGAGGCATTGTTTGCATTCTCATTTTTTAGATGAATAAACTAAGGTTTCAGAAGGTAAAATGATTTGAGTTAAAATGACTTCCCACTGATCTATGTCAAAAGCAAAATTTGAACATGAATCTTCCTGATTCTAAGTCCAGCACTTTATCTATTACAAACATTGTTTATCAATCAGTCAATGAAAAAAGGCTTATTAAGGGTCTACTATGTGGGAGAGGTACTGTTAGGACCTTGGGACAAAAAAATCAAAAGTGAGATGATTCTCAAAGAGCTCACTTTCTATTGTAGAAACTCACGTTGGGAGATATACAAAAACAACATATGTTGATCCTTGAAGGGGGAGAGCAGTAGGTACTAATAAACTTGGGGAAGCAAGAAAAGAATGTTTCTTAGTAACACTTGAGGTGAACACTGAAGGGAGTTAAAGTGTTCTAAGAGACAGAGGTGAGGAGTCAGAGCACTCCACACAAGAGGGAACAGCACTGAGATAGAAAAATCAATGTAATATATGCAGAGTGAAAGGCAGTTTGACTGAGAGCAGAGAGCTCATGAGAGGAAGTAATCAGCTGGAAAAAGAGGCTAGAACCAAACTGAAGGGCTTTAAATGCCAAATAGAGAAGGTTTGCTATAGATTTTACAGTAAAGGCAATGAACTACTGGAAACTTCTTGAGCAGGGAAGTAATCTGCTCAGATCTGTGCTTTCTTATCTGAAGTACATTTATCAGAATATTTTATTTTATTTTCCAATTTTTAAAACATTTTTATTTAAAGTCTTGAGTTCCAAATTCTATCACTCCTTCCTTCCCTCCCCTTTCCTTTCTCTGAGACAGTAAGCAATGAGATACAGGTCACACATGTGCAATTATGTAAAACATTTCCATATTAGTCATTTTGTACAAGATGGCTCAAATCCAAAAATGAAAGAAAATTAAAAATAGTATGCTTCAGTCTGTATTCAATCAGTATCAGTTCTTTCTCTAGAGGTGGATAGCATGCTTCATCATTAGTACTTTGGGATTGTCTTGGATCATTGTATCACTGGAAATAGCTCAGACATTCACAATTCTAAAACAATATTGCTGTTACTGTGTACAACATTCTGATTCTGTTCACTATGGATCGGTTCATGTAAGTCTTTTCCGGCTCTCCTGAAATTACTCTATTTGTCACTTCTTATATCACAATCATATACCACAGTTTACTTAGCCATTCCCCAATTTATGGACATCCTTTTTATTTCCAATTCTTAGCTACCATAAAGAGCTGTTATAAATATCCTTGTACAAATTTTTTACCTTATTTGGGATTTTTTACCTTTTTTGGGGATGTCTTTGGGATTCAGACCTAGAAGTAGCATTGCTGGATCAAAAGGGTAAGCACAGTTTTACAGCCCTTTGGACATAGTTCCAAATTATTCTCCAGAATGGTTGGATCAGTTCACAACTTTTTCCCACATTCCCTTCACCATCCAACATTTTCCTTTTTTGTCTTATTAGTCATCCTAATAGATGTGAGGTGGTACTTCAGAGTTGTTTTAATTTGCATTTCTCTGATTAACAGTGATTTAGAGCATTTTTTCATGACTATAGATAGCTTTGATTTCTTTGTCTGAAAACTGCCTGTTCATATCCTTTGACCATTATCAACTGGGGAATGACATATTTTTATATATTTGACTCAGTTCTATACATATTTGAGAAAGGAGGCCTTTATCAGAGATACTTGTTACAAAATTTTTTTCCCATTTTTCTGAAAGGAAATTCAATTTTGGCTGCACTCATTTGGTGCAAAAGCTTTTAATTTTATGTAATCTAAATTATTTTATGATGTTCTCTATATCTTCTTTGGTCCTAAATTCTTTCCTAATTCATAAATCTGACAGATAAATTATTCCATGCTCTCTCAATCTGCTTGTGGTGTTACCTTTTATATGTAAATCATGCATCTATTTTGACCTTACCTTGGTATATGGTGTGAGACATTGGTCTATACCAAGTTTCTGCCATACTGTTCTCCAGTTTTTTCAGAAGTTTTCGTCACATAATGAGTTTTTGTTCCAAAAGCCTGAATCTCTGGATTAATTATATGCTAGATTACTATGGTCATTTACTATAACACAATTTGTACCTAATTTATTCCACTGATACATTGCTCTATTTCTTAGACAGTAACAGATTGTTTTGATAATTGCCACTTTATAATAAAATTTGAGATCTTGTACAACTAGATCATCTTCTTTTGAATTTTGTTTTCATTTATTCCCCTGATATCCTTTAGCTTTTGTTCTTCCAAATATATTTTGCTGTTATTTTTTCTAGCTCTATAAAGTAATTTTTGATAGTACGGTATGCCACTGAATAGATAGATTAATTTAGGTAGAATTGTCACTTTTATATTAACTCAGCCTACCCACGAACAATTAATATTTTTCCAATTGTTTAGATCTGACTTTATTTGTGTGAAAAATGCTTTATAGTTGTGTTCACATAGTTCCTGGGTTTGTCTTGACAGTGAGACTCCTCAGTATTTTATATCATCTACAGTAATTTTAAGTGGAATTTCTCTATCTCTTGCTGCTAGACTATGTTGATAATATATAGAAATGCTAATGATTTATGAGTTTATTTTGTATCTTGTAACTCAGCTAAAGTTGTTAATAATTTCAAGTAGGTTTTTAGTTGATTCTCTAGGATTTTCTAAGTATACTACAATATCATCTACAAAGAGTGATAATTTTGTTTCCTCATTGCCTCTTCTAATTCCTTAATTTCTTTTTCTTCTCATTGCTATAGCTAACATTTCCAGTACAATATTGAATAACAGAGGTTGTACTGGGCATCTTTTTCATAAAACTACCAATTTGTTTTCTAGGGTTTTTTGGTTTTTTTTTTAGTTTTGCATGCCTAATTCATTGATCTGCTTTTTTCTATGTTATTGATGTAAACAATTAAAGATATAAAACTTTCCATAAGTATCATTTTGGCTGAGTCTCATAAATTTTGTTATATTTTCTCATTGTTGTCATTTTCTTTAATGAAACTACTAATTATATCTATGATTTGTTCTTGGACCCATTAGTTTTTTTAGGATTAATTTCCAACTAATTTTAATCTCTCCATTATGATTGATCCTGATACATGACCAATTTTTGTGTAGATGCCATATACTACTGAGAAAAATATATTCCTTTCTATTCCCATTCAATTTTCCCATGAGATCTATCATATCTAACTTTTCCAGAATTTTATTCACCTCCTTAACTTCTTTCTTATTTTTGGTTTGATTTATCTAATTCTGAGAGGGGAAAGTTGAGGTTCCCCACTAATTTAGTCTTATTATCTATTTCCTCCTGTAACTCATTCAACTTCTTCAAAAATTTAGATGCTATACCATTTGGTGCATATGTATTTCATTTCATTGTCTATAGTAACTTTTAGCAAGATATAATTTTCTTCTTCATCTCTTTTAATTAGGTCTATTTTTGCTTTTGCTTTGTCTGAGATCATGTTTACTACCCCTGCTTTCTATGCTTCAGCTGAAGCATAATAGATTCTTCTCCAGTCCCTCACCTTTACTCTGTGTGTATCTCTCTGCTTCAAATGTGTTTCTTGTAAACAACATATTGCAGAATTCTGGGTTTTAATCCATTCTACTATCTGCTTCTGTTTTATGGGTGAGTTCATCCCATTCACATTTATAATTATGATAACTGTATATTTCCCTCCATGTTTCTTTTTGCTTGTTTATCCTCCCTCACCCCCACCCATTCCCTGCTCTAATAACTACCTTCCCCAATATATCCTCCCTTTTATCAGTTCCCCACCCCATTATTCCCATTCCTTTTTACTTCCTTATAGGGTGAGATTTTCTATATCCAAATGAGTGTATGTTATTCCCTATTTGATCCAATTTTAATGAGAGTAAGGTTAAACTCTACCCACCATCCCTATTTTCCCTTCCATTATAATAGCTCTTTCATTTATGTGGAATAATTTGCCCCATTCAATCTCTCCCTTCCTTCTTCCTCCAACGTAATTTTTTTCATCCCTTTGTTTTTTGAAGTATCATCTCATCAAAGTCCACATGCTCTCTCTACAATACACTCCTTCTAATTGTTCTTCTAGTAATAAAGTTAAGAGTAACAAATATTGCCTTGCCATATAGAAATATAAAGTTTAACTTTACTGAATTTCTTATGTTTTCTCTCGTTTTTTTTTTTACCTTTTTATGTTACCCCTGAGTCTTTTATTTAGAAGTCAAATTTTTTACTCAGTTCTGGTCATTTAATTAGAAATGTCTGAAAGTGCTCCATTTTGTTAAGTGTTCATTTTTTTTCCTGAGAGATTACATTCCATTTTGCTGGGTATGTGATTCTTGGTTGTATTCCTAACCTCTTTGCCTTCCGGTATATCATATTGCAAACCCTCTGGTTCTTTAATATGGAAGCTGCCAAATCCTATGTAACCCTGACTAACTCACACAATATTTGAATTATTTCTTTCTGGTTGCTTGCAATACTTTCTCCTTGATCTGTGAGCTCTGGAATTTGGCTATGATGTTCCTGGCAGTTTTCATTTTGGGATCTCTTTCAAGAGGTGGTCTGTGGATTTTTTCAATTTCTATTCTGTCCTCTAGTTCTAACATATCAGGGCAGTTTTCTTTGATAATTTCTTGGAAGATGTTTTCCAGGCTTTTTTTTTTAATTATGGCTTTCAGGTAGTCGAATAATTCTTATATTATCTCTCCCAGATCTGTTTTCTAGATCAACTGCTTTTTCAATGAGAAATTTCATATTTTTTTTCCTTTTTAAATTTTGTTTTACTATATCTTGATGTCTCAGGGAATCATTACTTTCCACTTGCTCAATTCTAATTGTTAAGGAATTATTTTCTTTAATGTGCTTTTGTATTTCCTTTTTCATTTGGCCAATTCTGTTTTTTAGGGAGTTATTTTCCTCAGTAAATTTTTATACATCTTTTCCCATGCTATTAAGTTTTTATTTTATGATTCTCTTCCATTACTCTCATTTCTTTTCCCAATTTTTCTTCTACTTCTCTAATTTGCTTCTTAAAATCCTTTTTAAGCTCTTACAGGAATTCTTTTTGGGCCTGAAACCAAATTATATTTTTCTTTGAGGTTTCACATAGAGTCATTTCAATACTATAGTTCTTTTCTAAGTTTATACTTTGATCTTCCCTTTCATATCATCATAGTATCTTTCTATCATCAAGTTCTTTTTTTTTCCTGCTCATTTTTTTCTGCCTTTTTTGGTAACTTGGCGTTTTTATGAGAAAGTTGGGCTCTGGTCCTGCATTGTCCCAAGTCTTTTGTGCTAGGGCTCTGGGTCTTACTGTTAGCTTTCACTAGGCTTCAGGGCTTAGCTGAGAGTAGAGCTTCCCTTATGGTTTGTACTAGGGGGTTCCTGTTGGCCTCAGCTGGGTATTGGGGTTTAGCTGGCCTCCTTAGTGGGATGGGGGGGGGGGAGAAGGCAGCCTTAATGCTGGGTTGTTATGGAAACAGGGCCTCTTTGCTAGCAGGCCCTGGAGGAGTAATTTTTTTTTTTTTGCTTATCTGCCCAATGGGTAGGGCCCTGATACTGGGATGCTATGCAAATGGGGTCTCTCTGCTAGTAGGCCCCAGGGGAAGGGTCTTGCTGTTTGCCAGCCCCAGGGGGGGGCTTCACTACTGGTCAGCAATGGGGTCAAGGCCTTGCTGATGGCTTTTGCTAGGGTGGGGCCTTCCTGTACTATACAGTGCTCAGTTGCCTAAGGAGCTGCTAGATTGCATGAGGTCAGGGCTTCACTGGTGGGCTGTTCCAAGCTTAGACCCTTGCTGCAGGTCCCCTGCTGTGAGTCTGGCTCCTGTTGCTGCTGCTGCTGCTGCTCTTAGACCTTGCTCCCCCTTACCTCAGTGAGACAGACCTTTCCTACTCTGTTGGTAAGCTATGTCCCTGCCCCTATATCAATTCTAAAGCAGTTTTCTAGTTGTTTGGAGGGAAATTTGGGAGTGCTTCAGAGGATTCCTTCCTCACTCTGCCATCTTGTCAACAGAAGTGAGACCTATGCTTTAGGACTATCAATTCGACTACTAGATGGAGGATGTATTAGAGAGAGATGAGACTGAATTTAGGAAGATAAAGAGGCAACTGCAATAGCCCAGAAGAGGGTTGATGACCTGATGGTTTGTTGTGTGAATAGAAAGAAAGATGTTGAAGAGTTTAAATGTAAGATGTTTGACAACTGTTTGGATATGAAGGGTAAGTGAGAAAAATCAAGAATCACTCCTACAGACACATCCTGGAAGAATGGTGGTACTCTCATCTCAGCAGAAAAGGAGAAATGGGAGGGATAATCAGTTCACTTTTGGACATGCTGAGTTTGAGATACTTATGGAACACCCTCAAGTAAAGATATCTAGCAAAAGTCAGAGGTACTAGATGGAATTCAAGAGAAGGATGAAGGCTAGATATGTAGATTTGAGAATCATGTGCAGAAATAGTTGAAACCATAAGATGTAATAAGATCTCTGATGGTGTTTAATGTCAAGGCCTCTCAATTTTACCTTTCTAACATCTCTCTCATGCATTCCCTTCTCTCCTCTGACACAGCCACCAAACCTAACCACTTCAACCCATACCTTAACTGGCTGGTTTCCCAATCACAAGTCTCTCCCTGCTCTAGTTCATCCTCCATTCAGCTGGCAAAGTGATATTCCTAAACCACAGGTCTGACATCACTCCACTACTCTATAAAACTCCAATGATTCCATATCAACCCCAGGATCAAGTGAAATTCTCTTGCGTTCAATGCCCTTTATAAAATGTCCCATCTTTCCAATCTTTTTACACCCTACAACACCTACCACACCCACATATGCTATAAGTCCATGACACTGGCCTCCTGCTTGTTTCTCTCACAAACCATTTTATCTTCAGACTCTAAGTATTTTCAATGGCTATCCCCCAAACCTAGAATACTCTTCCTTCCCATCTCTGCCTGTTGTCTTTCTTCAAGTCCCAGCTGAAATCCCTTCTTCTACGGGAAGCCTTTTCCAATCCTCCTTAGTTCTAGATTAATCCCTCTGCTGGTTATTTCCAATTCATCCTACATATAGCTTGTTTATACAATAAAGTTTTTTGTATGTTGTCTCCCCCATTAGACTGTGAGCTCCTTGAAAACAGGGACTATCTTTTATCTTTCTCTGTATCCCTAGCACTTAGCACAGTACCTGGCACATAGTAGCTGCTTAATAAATGTTTAATGACTAACTGATGGGAAATTGCAATCCATTTCAAACTTAGAAATCAAATAACAAATTTACTCCTCTCCACTGATAAGGTAAATAAGAACAAAGAAAATCTATAGGCTACATTTCCAGATCAACACAGTGCCCAGTGCTTGGTAAGTGTTTTTTGAAAAAGAACTAGAAACCAATGTATCTATACAGCAGCTAGATCTCTACATCTTTCACTCCTTGCATATAATATACTAATCTTAGCTTCTTAAACTCTACTATTTACTGGTACCTTTACTCCTCAAATCTCTTTTGAGTTGGCCCCAAGATGCTCCTCAGCCTTTTGTAAAATGATTAATGTGGTCATCCTAAAGAACAAAGGGTGATGTTAATGGCTGTCAAGAGATACTACAAACAACTAAGTGAGCTTCATTTATATTTCAGATGAAACTCCAGATTTCTTGTCTCAAAATTTTCAGCTTTGGGAACGAGTTATCTGAATAACTTGCTCTCCAAACTTTTCAATGTCTCTCTTTAAACTCCAATTGGAGGAAGTGGGGTTAAGATGGCAGAGTAACAGCATGGAATTGCTAGTGCTCTCCCCCTCAAACACAGCCAAACCACACATAAACAGCCTATACTGAATTGCTTGCCTTGTCAGTGGGGATGGTGGGGATGGGAGGGGAGGGAGGAAGGGAGAATTTGGAACTCAAAGTTTTAAAAAAAAAATGTTAAAAATTGTTCTTACATACAACTGGGAATAAGATATACAGGTTATCCAGCTCCACTTGATGGCTGTATTTTGGGTCCTCCTGGCTTTAAGTGAATTTAGAGGGAATGTCAATGGTAACTGTTTCTCTTTGGAACCCAGAAGGTCTTCCCCTCCCAGTTTCATTTTTGGGTTCTGTTTCTTTTTAATTAAAAGGGCCAATCTTCAATTTACTTCTTAAAGAGGCAAGGCCTATTGAATGGGCATTACCTCACTTTAAATGAGTACTTGAAAAGGCCTTAGCCTAAAAGAGGAAGGGTCCCCCTTTGCATCCTGGGCCATCTCCAGTCATCCTGATGAATATCTGGTCACTGGATCCAAATGGCTCTGGAGGAAAAAGTGAGGCTGGTGACCTTATACAGCCCTCCCTCATTCAAAACAAAGTCAACTGCAAGTCATGTCATCATTTCCCTGATGTCACAGTCCTCTTCAAAAATGAAGGACAAATACAACAAGAAAATAGAAGGGATGGGGACAAGAGAAGGGAGGGGTGTGATAGAAGGAAGGGCAAACTGGGGGAAGTGTTAAATTGATATGCAAGCTGTTTGGGGGTGGGTAGAGCGGAGAGATGGGGAGAAAATTTGGAACTCAAAATATTGTGGAAGTGAATGTTGAAAACTAAAAATAAATAAATTTAAAATGAAAAAAATAAAATAAAATCCAATTGGATTTTGAGGGCAATTCTAGGCAAAAATAATGTCTACATCCTCACAGATATTCAGTTACTCTTAACCTACCTTTCAAAATCCTCAATAGGCAGAAAAGAAAAATCTCACCACTTTGAGGTACAATAGACTAAGTCATAATAGAACACTGGAGAAGTTATACTTTAAAATTGCCTACCAAATAGGGCTTTAAATACTTTGATGATGTCACGGTGACCACACTAATGCCAAGACAAAATAAAAGAATACAAAAACATCTATACAAACATTCATAAACTTAGAATACATAAAAGCAATAAGATAAGTAGTGCATATATTATAAAGTCGAAGCAAAGAATGCTGGAAGTTGCATGTTTACTCACAGTATGGTAAGGTGTTTCTTTTCCTGTAGCAGGATACAGAGTTAATGTAAAAGATGCAACATCTGGTAACAATTTTACGGGAAAGAGAAAGTTGTATAAGAGTAGGGAAAACCATAAATCAATAATAAACATACATTATGTGAGAGGATGAAGAGTCTAAATGATGTAATGGAAGGAAATGAAAAGTGTTATCAAATGAAGGGCCTTGACGGATCAGAAGAATCATGGATGCTGTGTAGAATCTTCAAAAAGATTCTGTGGAAGTGAAGGGAGTGATGAGGGGAAGAAAAAAACCTTGGAGACAGCATTAAGAAATCTACAAGAAAAATAACAACTTTACAACCTAGGACTCAACTTCAGCTCTCCCTCTTTTCCTTAAAGTCATCACTTTTCAAGTGTTGTCCTTATAAATTCTCTCACTATCAGTCCCCCTTCTCTTTGTTCATAGTCACTACCACCATAGTTCACACCCTCATCACATCTTGCCTAGACTAACAGTAGTCTCCCTGCATCTTAACTCTTGCCTCTCCAAACCATCCTCTACTGGGACTGACACTAAACATGTGCCTTCATTAGAATATGGAGCTGCTGGAGAAGAATTTACTCTACCAATGAAGGCTGGCATCTACTGTACAAATCATATAGTCTCTGAGAGCTGCCTACAGCACTGAATGGGAACATAAATTGCCAGGGTCATAAGGTCAGTATATGACACAGATAGGAAGAATTTAAGTTTTCCTAACTCCAAGGCTAGCTCTCTCTCTCTATCTACAGCTCAAGTCTCAATGTGTGAAATTGATATTTCAAAAACACAGGTCTAAACATGTCATTTTCCTGCTCAAAGATGCCTCTATGCTACCCATTCCTCCAAAACATGGTTCTTAATATTTTTTGAGTTATAGATTCCTTTGATACTTTGATGAAACCTATGGATCCCTTCTCCAAATAATATTTTTAAATTCATCAAATAAGGACGAGTACAAAGGAAATCAATTACAATGAAATACAGTTATCAAAATATTCTTTAAAACAAGCTCATACACTCCAGATTAAGAATAGTTGCTCTAGGGAAGATACAAACTGCCAGTCTGGCATTTTAAACCCTTCACAATCTAGATACAACCTATATATTTCCAGACTTATTTCATATCACCCACACACATGCTACATTTCATCCAAACTGATCTGCTATCTGTGCTTCCATATATGACATTTTACTACTGACTCCATGATTTTGCAAAAAATATTCCCCCATGTCAGAAATATCCATGATTTTGCAAAAGCTATTCCCTCATTCCAGAAATGTTCTCTATCCTCATCTAGCCTCTTGGAGTTCTTATTTCCTTTCAAGGTTTGGATGAATTGCCACCTTATAGACAAAGCTTTTCATTATGCCAGTTATCAGAGTTTAACCTCACATCCAATAAAATTAATCTGTATTTAGCTATATAAATGTTGCACTTACATATGTGGACATGTTGGTACCCCCAGGAGAATGTCAGTTTTGTGAAGGCATGGTCTTTTTTCATTTTTTTTAATAGCACCTAGCAGAGATCTGCTGACTACTGAATTGAACTGAAGGACAAGGCCAAAGAGGCTTTATAATAAGAAGTCAAGAAAGACTGGTTGTACTTTGTGAAATGCTAAGCGTTTTAAGGCACACATTGATCATTTTTATGTTTGATTATTTTAGTTGGTTGTTAAGTTTATAATTGTTAAAAAAAAAAAATCCAAGCAAAAGCAAGTAGGGTCTAGATCAAGTCTATGGCTATTTAGAGAATACAGATCTGAGAAATATTTTGTGGGGAAAGCACAGTGAGCTATAAAAAATTTCATACAATTAAGCATAAGACTACCAGACTGAGGTTACACAGACAATGGCTAATGGTTATTAATATTTACTAAGAAAGCTTTTGATTCTTTTTTTTTTTTTGATAAATTTTCTAAATTGTTATTCTTCAAATTTTTGAAATAGCCTTAGGGCACACAGAAGCTAGTAAAAGATGGTTAAAATACCGTAAAAAGGATTAGGATTCCTGAAGCAGAATACAAATAGCATCACTTTAGAAATATTCTATACACATGCACCATAACAACAGAAAAAATCTAGTATGTAAACAATAAAAGTAAGTGACTAAAAGGTTGTTTAAAGAAGAGTCTATATTAATCTAAAAATACATTTGGGTACAGAACCAGCTCAAGATGAAGTAGGGAAGAGTTCGGGGGTGAAAAAAGTATAGAAACTCTAATTTCAAAAGGCAACCTGAGTTAAGAAGAAAGAACAGTTAATCACCATTTATTAAACACTTATTAAGCACTAATTGCCAGGATTAACTGGGTTAAGCACTGGAGATACAAAGGCCAAAAACATCGGATGGCCTAAAGGAACACATTCTAAAATGGAGACAAAATGTAAATTATTAGATACATACAAGATACATTCAACATTCAGAGCAGATAAAAGTAATCCGAAGGAGAAGGCATTATTATCTAGGAGGACCAAAAATGTGGAATTGAAAAGATGGAAATGGAACTGAGTCTTAAAGGAAGTAAGAGAAACTAAAAGGCAAAGGTGAAAGGACAGAACTTTATAGTCATGGGGCCAGTCAGTGTAAAGGGACTTAGCAGAAAGAAAGCAGTGTCACAAAAACCTAGAGAGGTGAGGATATCCAGAAGAAAGTGACTGACTGCTGCACAGGTGAAAAAGGATCAGAACTGAGAAAAAGCCATTAGATTTGGCAAGCAAGAGAGTTCTAGTAATTTTGAAAGGGTCAGTTTTGGATGAACGAAGAAATCAGAAGTCAGAATACAGAGGTTTAAAAGAAAATGAGAGGAGAAGCAGAGGCAATGAATAATAGATGGCTTTCTCAAGGAGTTTAGTCACAAAAGGGAGGAAAAAAATGGAAATTGCTAGCATTTGATGGACAGATCAAATGAGGGTTTTTTTAAATACCAGGGTCTATAATCCTAGAGCAGAGAGTCAATAAGTTGTCAATTAGCTTAGCTTCTCGTGGGCTTAGTTTTTTATCTGTAATATGAAGAGGCTGAACTAAATTATATAGGATAGAATTTTAGAGCAAGATGGAACCTTATAAATTTGCCAGTACAAAACTCTAAATTGTACAAATGAGGAAACTATGACCAGAAGGCACAAGGCTAAAAGGAAACAAATTATGAACAACCCTGAAGTTAATGAATTACAGAAAAAATTGATTGTTTAAAAGATAATGATGACAAAAATTCCATGTCAAATTTTTCAGTGAATATCCAAAACAGTCCTGAAAAGCAAACTGATGGCACTATATATGTCTACACAATAAAACAGAAATTCAAAAATGCAAAATGATACAAAAGGGAGGTGGAGCCAGGATGGCAAAGTGATAGCAAGTAATGCAGTGAGCTCCTCTCCACAAACTCCTCCCAAATGATCTAAAAAATGCCATCAGACCAACTCATGATGGAGAAACATAGGAAAAAAAACCCCACCAAGTCCTTTGTCTGGCCCAGATCCTGGAGATAGGTTGGATCAGAAGTACATCCAGTATGGGGAACACTACGACATTCAGCAAGGAGAGACTGTACCAGCACTGGAGGAGGTTCTAGACTCACATCTGGGTACCCCTCAAAACCATAATGGGTCACTGAAATAGAAAGAGGTGCAAACTGGCATCTTTGTCACCCTGCTGCAGGTCATGGATCCAAAGCAGAATAAGAAGGGGACTTTCTCACTGGAGTAGTGTCCTGGATAGTGAGGCCCTGGATAACATACTAAGAAGTTCAAAAGTCAGCAGCAGTGTGGCTTAGACCCTATATAAAGGACCAGCTCTCATTCTCAGTAGCTATTCCAGCCTGGAAAGGAATAACCAAGACAGGAATCCCACACAAACAAGGAGTCTACAATTCTGACACTCTGGACCAACAGTTTCACTGTTGGTTGATAGGGGCAGAGTCCAGCAGCAATCTATATTCTAGTTCAGATCCAAACTCAGGTCAGGAGCTTGCAACAATCAGACCAGAGGAGAACCAATCACACTTACCATAAATCAGAGCATTATAAGCACTGAAAGCTGGCAGTTCCCCAACATGACCCTAAGATCCTAGGATAAAAACACTCAATACCTAAAGAAAGCAGCAACAGGACCAGTCTAGACCTTC
The DNA here is from genome assembly GCF_028372415.1 of Notamacropus eugenii. Taxonomy (NCBI): domain Eukaryota; kingdom Metazoa; phylum Chordata; class Mammalia; order Diprotodontia; family Macropodidae; genus Notamacropus; species Notamacropus eugenii. Next base: position 251,931,062 of record NC_092873.1, on the reverse strand, counting down.
CCTCCAGAAGTGTGCACAGCCCAACCCTAATATCAAGTCCAAAGTCAAGAAGTAGGCTGGAAGAATGGGCAAACAAAACAAAAAAAAAGAGCTATTAGAAGTTCAAGACACAAAGACAAAATAGATTGACTCCAAAACACCTGCAAGCAGAGTCTGAGAGAAAAATACACCTTGAGCATCAATTCAACTAGAATTTCTTGAAGAGATAAAGCAGGAGTATTTTTTTCCCCAAGAGTCAAACAACATTGTTGTTGTTTTTAAACTGAATGAGAGTACTTGAAGACAAAATTAGAAAAAAAATGAAAGTTATGGAAGAAAAAATTTAAAAGAAAATTAACAGTTTGGCATAAGAGGTACAAAACCTTTTCCAAGCAATAAACTGCCTGAAAATAACAGAAGGCAATAACTTGATTATGCCATAAGAAATGTGAAAACAAAGTCAAAATGCTGAAAAATAGAAGAAAACATAGGACAATTCATCGCAAAAAGACAACTGACCTAGAAAATGTCAAAGAAAGTACATTTAGGAATCACTGGATTATCTGAACATAATGAGCAAAAAAAAAAAAAAAAAAAAAAGAGCCCAGAAATCATCCTTTAAAGTATCTTAAAAGAAAACAGGACAGAGCTCTTAGCATCAGAAGATAAAGTAGAAAGAGAAAGACTCCACTGGTCATTTCCTGAGAGAAACTCCAAAACGAAAGCTCCTAGAACCATCATAGTAAAAATCCAGAGTTTCCAAGTAAAAGAAAAATCACTGCAAGCAGTCAGAAACACTTAGCATCTCCCCATGTCTGAATAAGCAGTTTGGCAATTTGTTCCTTTGTAGTTCTTTATCATTGTTTGTTCATATTTACGCTTTTACGCTTCTTTTCGCTCCTGTGTTTGCACTTCAAAATTTTTCCACAGTTTTCCTCTTTTCATGAGGAATGCATGGAAGTCTTCTATTTCATTAAAGGTGAATTTTTTTCTGTCTGTAAGATTATACTCAATTTTGCTTGGTAAATTATTCTTTCTTGTAAGCCTATATCCATTGTCTAGTAGCATATAATATTCCACATTTTCTCTGCTCCTGGTGGCTGCTAAATCATGTCCAAGCTGTGTTTGTCTTTATGGTTTTGTTCTGTGCTGGGCTCTTTGAAATTCTGGAGAAAATATATGGGTCTTGCTTCATCCTGCTTTGTATTTTCTTAGGTAGTACCGAAGCTTTCTCAGAGTAATATTAAGTATTATGTTCTTTATGGATTTCGAAGACAACTCAGGTTAGTAAACTACAAGATTTCATCATGCCCAAAGCAGTCTGCTCCATGGTGAAGAGTGATCACAATACTTCTGGTCTAAACTTTGTAAGCTATTGACCCTGAATATGGTTTGGATGACTTCACTTTAGGCTTGTCTCTGGCAGAAGCTCTAGATAAGGGTGGGGAATCTGTGGCCTCAAAGCTACATGAGGCCCTCTAGGTTCTCAAATGTGGCCCTTTAACGGAATCCAAATTTCCTTACTAAGAGGATTTGTTCTGTGAAGTTTCCACAAATGAAGACTGACCTTAAATAAAACAGTTAACAACAAAAAAGGGGGGGGGAGTTAAATGAAAGGGAATAGTGACAAGCAAAATGAAGTTCAATTTCAGAGGGTAGATAATATTAAAAGAGATAAACAGAGAAATTTTATTATACTGAAATTACAATATACAATGAAATAATATAAATATTTAATATGTGTACAGATGATAAATTAAAAGAAAAACTGAAATAGAAAGCAAAACTCTTAATAGTTGAGGAACTCAAGGTATCCCCTTTCAGACCTAAATAAAGATAAAGAAAAATAAATTAATGATCTGAATAAAACTTTAGTTAAACTAGGTATGATACAGCTAGGGGATAACATTAAGTGCTAGACTTGGAGTGAGGAAGACCTAAATTCAAATCCTGGCTCAGTTACATGCTAGCTGTATGACCATAGGCAAATCGCTTAAGCTGTCTCATTCCTGATTTCCTCATCTAAAAAAATAGAGAAAAAAAACAGCACTTACTTCACAGGATTATTTTGAGGACCAAATGAGAGAATACATGCAAAGTGCTTTATAAATCTTATAATTCTACACAAATGGTAGCTATCATTATTATTATCACACATTTCTCAGCGATGTTTATCTTTACAAAAATTAATCATGTGTAAGACATAAAACCTCAAATACAAAAAAGCAAAACTATTAAACACACATCCTTTACAGAGTACAATGCAATAAAAATTATTACCAAAAAAAGGCCTTTAAGGAAAGGATTAAGCCTTACATGGAAACTAAATAATTTAATCCTAAAGTAGATCCAAGAACAAGTGACAGAAACAACTGAAAATTTCAACGATGAGCCAACATATATAACTATTGGGATGACACCAAAGCAATCCTTAATGAGAAACTGACCTCTCTAAATACTTTCATCAAAAAATGAGAAAAAGTTTGATAAATTAGACACATAACTTAAAAAATAGGAAAAGAATCAAATTATTTTTAAAACCATAACAGATAAATATAACTAAAAGCTAATTTTAAACACAAAAGCGATAAACCATTAGCTAATCTAGCTAAAAGGAGAAGAAACTAAAATTGGCAATGTTAAAAAGGAAAAAGAGAAATTCACAAATAAGGGAAAATAAAGGAAATTATTAGAAACTATTATGGGGGTGGAGCCAAGATGGCAACATAGAAAGACGCACATACTCTAGCTCTTCCCACACAGTCCATAAAATACATGTAAAAAATGACTCTAAACAAATTCTAGAGCAGCAGAAGCCACAAAACAACAGAATGAAAGAGATTTCCAGCCCAAGGTAGCCTGGAAGGCCAGCAGGAAAGGTCTATCATACGAAGCACAGAGAGCAATGCAGCCCACGGAGCCCAACCCAGCCTTCACTCCACTGTGTAGCAGGGACAGGACCAGAACAGGCCTCTGGGAAGGAATCCTCAGCAGCAGTGATGGTTCTCAGATGTGTCTACCCACAAACACCAAAGACACTTCAAAGACCAGTGAAAAAGCTTTTTCTCCTGGGTGAGAAGGGAGCAGGATCCTCCCCCAAGCCCAGCCCCAGGCAGCAGCAACAGCGGCCTATATTTTTGAAGCTCTTGGCCTAAAGCCCCCACAGGAATTGAGCAGATGATCTGAGTCTCAGTCCTGAGTGGCGGTCCAGGGGTAAGGAAGAGTGCTGGCTGGCGTGGTGGAGCTGGTAGAGGCTCAGGAAAGGGAACTCTACTTGCAGATCCTAGCCAGAAAAGTTTTGGTAGCTCCCAGACCACTGAACAGGCCAGGAGAGGAGTCAACTCCTCTCCCTTGATTGAGCCACCTTGGAGGAACTGAGAACTTACAGGTCCCCAGAGTATATCCCGCTCTTGACAAAGGACTCAAAAGTCAAGTAACTGGATGGAAAATGCCCAAAAAAGGGGAAAAAATTAAGACTATAGAAGGCTACTTTCTTGGTGAACAGCTACTTTCTTCCATCCTTTCAGATGAGGAAGAACACTGCATACCATCAGAGGAAGTCAAGGCTTCTGCATCCAAAACCTCCAAAATAAATAAGCAATGGTCTCAGCCCATGGATTTTGATAAGGATTTTGAAAATCAAGTAAGAAAGGTGGAGGAAAAATTGGGAACAGAAATGAGAACAATGCAAGAAAATCGTGAAAAGCAAGTCCACAGCTTGCTAAAGGAGACCCAAAAAAATGCTGAAGAAAATAACATCTTTAAAAATAGGCTAACTCAATCGGCAAAAGAGATTCAAAAAGTCAACGAGGAGAAGAATGCTTTAAAAAGCAGAATTAGCCAAATGGAAAAGGAGTTTCAAAAGCTCACTAAAGAAAAAAGTTCTTGAAAAATTAGAATGGAACAGATGGAAGCTAATGACTTTATGAGACATCATAAAATTACCTAACAAAACCAAAAGAATGAAAAAATGGAAGATAATGTGATCTATCTCAATGGAAAAACAACCAACCTGGAAAATACATCCAGGAGAGACCATTTAAAAAGTATGGGACTACCTGAAAGCCATGATCAAAAAAAGAGCCTAGACAACATCTTTCCTGAAATTATCAAAGAAAACTGCCCTGATATTCCAGAACCAGAGGGCAAAATAAATATTGAAAGAATCCTGAAAGAGATCCAAAAACAGAAACTCCTAGGAATATTGTAGCCAAATTTCAGAGTTCCCAGGTCAAGGAGAAAATATTGCCAGCAGCTAGAAAGAAACAATTTGAGTATTGCGGAAATACAATCAGGATAACACAGGATCTGGCAGCTTCTACATTAAGGGATCTAAGGGCTTGGAATAGGATACTCCAGAAGTCAAAGGAACTGGGATTAAAACCAAGAATCACCTACCCAGCAAAACTGAGTATAATATTTCAGGGGAAAAAAATGGCTATTCAATGACATAGAGGATTTTCAAGTATTCTTTATGAAAAGAACAAAACTGAAGAGAAAATCTGACTTTCAAACACAAGGATCAAGAGAAGCAAGAAAAGGTAAACAGGAAAGAAAAATCATAAAGGATTTTCTACAGTTGATCTGTTTACATTCCTACATGGAAAGATCATACTTGTAACTCTTGAGACTTTTCTCAGTATTTGGGTAGTTGGAGGGATTATACATACACACACATACACACACACACACACACACACACACACACACAGAGCACAGGGTGAGTTCAGTAAGAAGAGATATCTAAAAAAATAAAATTAAGGGGTGAGAGAGAAATATATTGGGAGGAGAAAGGGAGAAATGGAATGGGGCAAATTATCACTTGTAAAGGAGGCAAGAAAAAGCTTTTTCAATGGAGGAGAAAAGGGAGGAGGTGAGGGGGAAAAAGTGAAGCTTACTCTCTTCACATTTGGCTTAAGGAGGGAATAACATGCTCACTCAATTTGGTATGAAAGTCTATCTTACACGATAGGAAAGTAAGGGAAAAGGGAACAAGTGCAGTGAGGGGGATGATAGAAGGGAGGGCAAATATGAGGAGGGGGTAATTAGAAGTAAACACTTTCGGGGAGGGACAAGGTCAAAAGAGAGAATAGAATAAATGGGGGGCAGGATAGGACGGAGGGAAATATAGTTAGTTTTACACAATGTGACTATTATGGAAGTCTTTTGCAAAACTACACATATATATATAGCCTATATTGAATTGTGTGCCTTGTCAGTGGGGATGAGTGGGGAGGGAGGAAGGGAGAGAGGTTGGAACTCAAAGTATTAGAAACGAATGTTGAGAATTGTTTTTGCATACAAGTGGGAAATAAGAAATACAGCTAATGGGGTATAGAAATCTATCTTGTCCTACAAGAAAAGAGAGAAGATGGGGATAAGAGAAGGGAAGGGTGTGATAGAAGGGAGGGCATATTGAGGGAAGGGGTAATCAGAATGCAAGGTATTATGGGTTGGGGAGAGGGGAGAGATGGGGAGAAAATTTGGAATTCAAAATTTTGTGGAAATGAATTTTGAAAACTAAAAATAAATAAACAGATGCAAAAAAAAAAGAAACTATTTTGACCAGTTATATGCCAATAAAATTGGTAATTTAAATGGGTAAATATTTACAAAAATGTAAAACACTCAGATTAACAGAATAAGAAATAGGTAATTCAGATCACATAATCTCAGAAGAGAAATTGAACAAGCCATAAATGAATTCCAAATGAAAATACCTCAAGATCAGAGGGAATTAAAATTGAATTCTATGAAATATCCAAACAACAACTGATCCAGTATTATATAAACAACCTAGAAAATAAGAAAAACAGTAATTCTTCCCAACTCTTTCTATGATATCATCTTGGTACCTAAATAAGGGAGAAACAGAAAGAAAAGCTAGCACTAGAAGTAGCTAAGTGGTGCAGTGGATAAAACATTGAACCTGAACTTAGGAAGTCATTAGTTCAAACACTGCCTCTGATGCTTACTAGCTGTGTGTACCTGGCTAAATCACTTAACCTCTGTTTCTCTCAGTTTTCCCAACTTTAAAATGGAGATCATAACAGCACCAATCTCTCAGGGTTGTTGTGAGGATAAAATTAAGTAATGTTTGTAAAGAGCTTTGTAAACTTTAAGAAGCTATGTAAATGCTGGTTATTATCATCAAAATTATAGATCAATATCTTTTATGAACACCTACGCAAAAATAATAAAATATTAGCAAAGAGGCTTACAAGAACATATTAAAAGAATATACACTGTAACTGTTGCCCACTTATATCCGGCTCTTCATGATCCTATGGGCCATAATACACCAATACTGTCCAAGGGATTTTCTTGGCAAAGATACCGCAGTGGTTTGCCATTTCTTCCTCCAGTAGATTAAGACAAACAGAAGTTATGTGACTTGCCCAGGTTCACACATTTATTAAGTCTCTGAGGCCAGATAAGAACTCAATTAAATAATGAAGAAAGGCTAAAGGTTTTAATAGGTTTAATCTGATATGTAGCATCTATCTAAAACCAAAAGCCAATATTCTATGAAATGAAGAAAGGCTAAAGGCTTTTCCATTAAGAGCAGGGGAAAAGCAAGAGGACCCATTATCACCACAATTATTTAACATAGTTCTAGAAATAGTAGCTACTGCAATAACATAAGAAAAAACTTGAGAAAATAAGCACAGACAACAAAAGTATCATTTTTTCTAAATGAAGATAGTCTAAAGAACCTGAGTTAACAAAAACATATATGAAACCATTCAGCAAACTTGCGGAATTTAAAATAAAAACCCACATAAGTCATCAGCTTTTCTGTATATCACCAACCAAAACCCTAAAAGAGATAAAAATAGAAATTACATTATCAGTAATTACAGAATGCAAAAAAATTTTGGAAATTCAACAACCAAGACAATGGCATCACATAAATAAAACTAGAAAATCTATTTAAGAGAATTAAAGACTTTAAATTACTGAAGACACATTAATTGCTCGTGATTGGGCTGTGGCAATGTAACAAAAACAATACCACCTTAATTACTTGCCTAGTATCTTACTAACAAATGGTTACTTACTAACAACTGTTGCCATATACAATTAGAAAAAATAACAAAATTCATCTAGAGCAACAAGAGATAAGTAGGGAAAAACAGGCCTTAATAGTATTAAATTTCCAAATATACTAAAAAGCAATAATCATGAAAACTTGGTACTTGTTTTAAAAAAACAAAGTTAATTGCTGGAGAGTTGAGAAGAAAGAGAGAAAAGTAAGATTTGGGGTGATTAAAACAAATAAAATGCAAATAAAAACAAATGAATAGGTAAATAAGCAAATAAATGTCAGTGCTATATATATATATATATATGAATTACATATGAATTCAATTAGACTATAAGCTCCTTGAGGACAGGGGGAGTTTCATTTCTGTCACTGTATACTCAAAGCCTGGGGAATTTAATTGTTGTAGCCAAAACAAACAAACAAACAAACAAAAACCGGGTAGCTTAGAATCAGAAATTCTGTACTCAGATCTAGAGGGTTATCAGGGAAAAGGCGCTGGCTCTGCAGTCCAGGCTATGGGTTTAATCCCACATCTGACACTACCATGTGACCTGTGTGATCTTGGACAAATCTCAAGCTCCCAGAGCATCAGCATCCTTATCCGTAAAACAAAGTAGGTCTAAATGGCATCTGAGCTCCCCAACAGCTCTAAATAAGATTTCTCTATTTGCAGCCTATCAGACTTCAGATAAATAATTTTCACCTCCATTCATGAGCCCAAGTTTTCATCAAGTAACAGGCAGCTGCCTTACAAACTTTATGGTATTCTTCAGGCCCAGGCCCCATACAGTATGCTTTCCACTAACATTCAGCTAGCAGACATAATTAGCTCTTGGCAAAAGCATTTACTAAGAAAGCATAGGAAAAAACAGTGGAAAAAACAGTAGCAACAACAACAGCAACAACAACAACAAAAAAACAAAAAACGGTAGCACAAACTATCCTATTCCTCCCCTAAACCTGAGATAACATTCTCCCAGAAATATACTATGCATACAGGGGAAGTGTAGGCAAAAATTTAGAATAAGAATACAAAGAGGTAACACATAAGGTCAAGGCAACTCACAAATCTGGAACTACAGGGGCCTTAAAGTCATTTCTCCCTGTGTACACTCTTCTCTACAGCTCAACTCTGGATTTCCAAGGCTGGAAAATTTATTTAAAATATTTATATTTATTTATTTAAAATTTATTTCTTCAGCCCATAGCTGACTCCCTTCTCTTCTAAACATCATACTCTTTTTTTTCCACTTAATAACATTTTATTTTTTCAATTACATGTAAAGATAGTTTTCAACACTCACCATTAAACAATTTTGAGTTTCAAACTTTTTTCTCTCTTTCCCCCTTCCTTTCCCCTTCCCCAAGACATCAAGAATCTGACATAGGGTATACATGGACAATCTTATTAAACATATTTCCACATTAGTCATGCTGTGAAAGAAGAATCAGAACAAAGGGGAAAAACCAGGAGAAAGAATTAAAAAAAAGAGAAAATTGTAGGCTTTCAATATGCATTCAGACTTCTCTGGATGTGGATAGCATTTTCCATCATGAGTCTTTTGGAATTATCTTAGATCATTGTGTCGCTGAAAAGAGCCAAGTCTATCAAAGTTGGTCACTGAACTGCACCACATGGCTATTATGGTATAGGATGTTCTCCTGGCTCTGCTCACTTCACTCAGCATCAGTTCATGTAAATCTTTCCAGGTTTTTCTGAAGTCCACCTGCTCATCATTTCTTATGGAACAATAGTATTCCATTTCATTAGAAGTCATACTCCTGAAAGCTGCTTTCAGCCTCAAATGACTGATTCTCTGCATCTTTGTCTCTCTGAAATGTCTGCCCCCTCAGCTGTGCCTCAAACTCTAGAACTGAGAGTGCAACTGATAAATGGGGTGTTTCTTTCTGGGTGAGTCTGTTGAGAATATAGTTGAATGGGAAAAGAAGAAAAAGAAAATCCCTTCTCCTACCAAGAGGTGAAAAACGTAATGCTTCCACAACTTCCTGCCTCAACTGATCCTGGCTGGACTATGTTTTTCTAAACATCACCTAGGTGCATGCCTAGGGGCATGATTATCTAATGACAGGTTCCCTCATGAATCAAAGGGTTTGTTCACTCTTTATACAAATGCCAGTAACAGCTCCATTTTTACACTCGATTTGATACCTCATTATGAACGCCTTTTGTGTGATTAATTCCTGGGATTTCAAAGACCAATCTTTGCAATTCTACAAAAATTAATGTCCTACATAAGATAAAGTTCAGGTAGCAAAATGCAAAGGAAAAATTAAAGCTGATTCCAAACCAAGAGTATTAACTCACCTACTGAATATCAATTCAGTCTTATTTTCACCAATTTACCACTAAAAACAATAGCGAAAAATTGAAAAACAAACTGAAAACAACTGAAAAAGTTAGATGGCTGAGAAAACTGATATATAAAAATAACGGAAAACAATGTTACCAAGAATGAGAACTGAGGAATAAAAAGAAACACTGATATGCAAAATAACTGAAATTTTTTAAAAAGCCAAACTCAAAGAAGAGTATACACACTGACCATGACTATACCACTGAAACATGTAAAGACATATATACACATCTGTGTGTATGCATATATGAAAGAAAGAGAGCACCAGTAAATATTATTAGATCTTAGCAAAAGCATTTGCTAAGATGATATGATAAAAAAAATAGATAAAAGCATTCCTCTCAAATCTAGGGTGCATTTTGCTGCAAATGCATACAACAATCAAGAGAAATGTGGGTATAAGTGTATATATGAACCTATTTATATATACACGTATATGTGTATATAGATGAATGATTGACAAGATCAGAAGGGATATAAAGAGAATAGCTAGAAAACTATTTACTACATATGTTATCCTAATATTTAAAGTCCTTCTCAATCTGTCTCTCTAAGCAGGCACAATACTGCCCTTCATAAACTCTACATGCTACCCCAATTGCACTATCTGTGATTCCTCACGCACAACTTTCCATCTTTGCTTTGATGCCTTTGCATAAGTCTTCTCCCACCCAAGAATAAGCTCCCTCCAGACCTCCACCTCTTAGAATCCCCAGATTCCTTCAAGCTACAGTTCATATTCCATGCACTAATGAAAGACTTTCTTCCTTTCCCTAATTATTAGAGTTCAATTCTTCCTCCTCAAATGAAAATTTATATATTTTTCACTTTACATGCTATAATCCTCAAGTAGAATACAAATTTTCCACTTTGTCCTCAGATCCCCAGTGCCTAGTATACTGCTCTGCATATACTAGGCATTTAAGACACATTTGATAGATTAGCTATTTGTATATAAAAGCATTTTCCATACTTGCAAAAATTCATTGTTTTGTCATATAAAGTTCATTAACATTAAAAAATGTCAGTTCAAAAGCTTAAGTGCAATCAAAAAGCCCTCCATTTGAGTTGTGAACTGCTACAACCATTCTGGAGAGAAATTTGGAACTATGCCTGAAGGACAATCCAACTGTGTATAACCTTCGATCCAGCTATACACTACGAGATCCATATCCCAAAGAGATTTTTTAAAAAAGGAAAAGGACCAATCTGTCCAAAAAACATTTTCAGCAGGTCTTTTTGCTGTGCCAAAAAAAAAAAATGGAAATTGAGGGGATGCTCATCAGTTGGGGAATAGCCAAAGTTGTAGCACATGATTTTGATGGAATACTATTGTGTCACAATAAATGATGAAGACCGATTTCAGAAAATCTGGACTTACACAAAATGATGCAAAGTGAAGTAAGCAGAACCAGAACACTATATACAGTAATAGTAATACTACACAATGCTCAATTGTGAATGACAACTATTCTCAGCAATACAAGGATTCATGACAATTCCAAAAGACTCATGACAAAAAAAGCTATCCACATTCAGAAAAAAGACACTGATGGAGTCTAAATGAAGGAAGACTGAAGCTTACTATTGTTCACTTTCTTTATTTCTTTCATGTTTTTTTTTCCTTTGGTCTGTTTCTTCTTTCATAGCATGACTAATAAGGAAATATGTTTTACATGATTGCACATATACAACCTGTGTCAAATTGGTTACCATCTTAGGGAGGGGGGAGATGAAAGAAGGAAGGAAAATATTTGGAACTTAAAAAAATTTTTTAAATGAATGTTAATTGTTTTTACATGTAATTGGGAAAAATACTTTTTTAAATTTTTTTTTTAATTTTTCAAAACAAAAGGCCCTTTATTGGTAACTCACACGAACAAATGGCTGAGTAATAAAGATTTGTCCATGAAAAATAGAGACATTGACAATAGCTATTCAGAATCAGGTTATTACGGTCAGAAATTACAAAAAGGTCATCCTTTAAAACATAGACTTATTAGCTACCGTAGATTATGCAATAAAGTGGTAGAAACTGGAATAACTAAAGATAATAAAAATTTAACATCTACTACATACTTAGACATAATCAAGTGACTAGAATTATATACCAGAAGCTCACTTCCTTTTACAAATGAACAGACAACAAATTTCCATATTACAAACAAAAATCCCACAGTGCTCTTGAAAATTTAGCAAATAAAATGTACTGGAAGTAGCATACCATTACAGACAGAACTATTGTCCCAAACTACTGAGATGAAATAACAAGCCATAAAAATGTAAGAACATCTGTAGTGGATATCATGATCCCAAATTCTCAATCTCTAAAAATTATGGAATAAAAAACTTTCAAAATATAGAGACCTAGAAGAATGAAAACCAAATGGGATAAGATACGTTTCCTGTCATCTACTCTAGTTGTCACAAACATATAAATCTAGAGAAAGTGGAGTTAGATCCCAATATTCTTTCACAAAAAAAAAAAAAAAGAATCATGTTATGTAACTAAACAATGGTTCTCTGAACAGTAAACTACAGGAATAGCTGGATAGCAACTTGTCCTCAAACTATATCTATCTAAACCCCAAGAAAAAAGGTAAGAATAATCTAACAGTGATGATAATACTATGCAATATATGCATATGTGTGCATGGATATGTGTATTCTATAATGAAAGAGTCAGCATTTGTAACAATAATAACATCTATCACTTCAAGGTTTGCATGATGCTTTACATATATAATCTAATTTGATCCTCACAACCCTTTGAAATAAATGCTATTATTATTCCCACTTACAGAGAAGGAAGCTGAGGTTTCTTAAGGTTAAACAATTTGCCCAAGGTCACACAGCTAATATGTGACTGAGGCAAAACTCTGAAATTGGTCCTTCTTGATAAAATCCAACATTCATTCTGTCCACTGTACTATTCTGCTCTCTAACCTCTACACAATATCATACATAAGTCACACATAATGTTCAGCTGCCATGCCTGACAAATATAGAACTGTAGCTAACTGGGTAAACATCTGGATGTCCAGAAGAAAGAGAAGGTAGTTTTGATTCTGTCTGTCAAATAGACATTTATAAACAATTAGTAATTTTCTCTTCAATACATAATTTTCCACAAGTTATTAATGCCTGACCAGCTCAATCCCACTATTACTAATTCTTAAATATTTCGACATAAACAGAATAATTCTACACTACTCAAAAAACACTGTTGATTTCTAAACAGCTCTTGAACAGATGGCAACTCAGAAGAGTCTTGTTCCAATTATGGCAACTTTAGCAGTATGCTCACCTGCTGCTACCTGAAACACCAATAAATCCTACCTTTACTCAGAAAGCTTCTAATCACAACTAAAATTCTATATAACTCCTGGTCCTCATTCCTTAAATTATAAATAAAAAACGAATTTCATTATAATTCTATAATTAAGCAAACAGGAATCAAAACACATACTAATGTGAGTACCAGAAAACTGTAGTTTTATCATAGCGCTATTATATGCCGTGTTTTCTGCATACACTGGGATGTGATACAGTTTTGCTTTACATGTATGTGTGATCAGAGATTATATCTTATTATACTGATCCTCAAGGAACTTGGAAATGGGAGTTTAATCTCAAAGACATTAAAATATTAAAAGAAATGTATTCAATTTGAAATATTTTTTCCTGGTCTTACATGTATATCTATATTCTTTGAATTTTCTTCTTAAATAATCAAAGACTATGACACAAAACAATATATAAATCAAAAAACAGTAAGTTTATGTGCAGACTGAGTAAGAAAGACAAGGTGATTATGACTTATCAATTTATCAGGTTTACAGACAAATACCCCAATGTCCCCCCTGGGACTTTCTAGATACCTCTCCCTTTGCTGTTTCCCCGATAACATCACTCTGCCTTAGCAACTCGGTCTATCACAGGTTATTAGATGTATTAAACCTAAGTTTACATTAAGAAAGAGTAGACTTAAAATTAGAGTAATCTTAATAGAAAAAATACAAAACAGGAAGCAATAAACTCAGAGAAACACATTCTAGTCACCAATGTTGCCAAAAACTTGTGAGTCCATTAAGTGGTTCGTTACTTTGGTAGTAAAAAGGAAACGAGATTTTTGAGAACATAGACACAGTAAAAAGAGTAGGGCTCCTATTTACCTAACCTGAAAAATGTCCCAAACTACTTATGAATGTCGATGGGCATCTGCCAATTAATTTTAAAGCTTGAATTTATTTATATGTAGCTTCCAGGGAGAGAAGATTCAATAAAATCTTCTAATTCTCTACAATGGTGAAGATGGTTCCTATACTAACTACTTCACAGAAAGTGCACTCTTTTAAGTTTTATAAAATATCCAGAAAACCACAGTTAACATTTTCTTTTTTGTCTTAACCCTTTTACTATATTTAACACAATGTACCACTACCTTCTCTATACACTTAACTTGGTTTCTTAGGTACCATGCTACCCTATTTGGGTTCTTAGCAATTTGTCCTTTGAGCTTAACAATTCTTTTTTCCTATCTTTACAAAGAATAGGGAGTTAGTCTAGGTCTGTGCTACATTTCATCATCTGTTTTCAATTTAAATTACAATATCTATATATGAATGATTCTTAAGTTCAGTCTTATCTCTTCCCACAATTCATTCTAGCAAAAACATCTAGTTACTAAAATACAAGAAATACTGCCCAATAGGGAACCTAGTATAAACATTTATTGAATTTGAATATACTTACCATTTCTCAGTATTAGCTCAGAAAGGGATATAGATAAATGGAGTGAATGGCAGTGGGATAGTCTAGTGTTCCCAGTCCGATATTTTACCAGACTTAACTGCCTCTGCAAAAATACAAATAAAAAACATATAAATTATCCATCAGTTATCAAAAAAATTTGGCAGATAAAAATGAAAGCGCAGTGTTCTAAATATCAGCACAGTTCTGATGACTATTGAATTTTAGAAGATAATAGAAACAGCAATCACTTCCTCATGAATAGAGAGACTATCTTTATTATACTTCTATTTCATAATTATAATGTTGTTTTGACTAATCAGAGCAAAGCAATCTTTGAAAAATGTTCTTTCTCGTCTCCTGTCTTAAAAGCCTCTATTTGTATACAGAACATTACATACAATTTTTAAAAGTTTAAATGAATGAATGGTTAACAGTGAATATCCGAAGTACAAAAACTGCAAAAATACAATCCTGAGAAACTGAAAAGTCAAGAAAACTTACAAGTCTGAAAATGCAAAAAAAAAAAAAAAAAACAAAAGGAAAAGGGACCAAATTTGGGTAACAAAACTCATGCCATCAATAAAACCCAATGGCTAATGAATCAAAACCCAAATGGCTAATGAGTGTGGCTTGAGTCCTATAGATAAGAAATTCAAAGAAGTCCTGTGGCTTACTATTAATGCTATACCAATTTACTCTATATGTCTTCCCTCCCTGTATCTATGATCAATTAAGGCAGAAATGGAACAATTAACACAGTTAAAAATCAGTTATATTCATTTTCCTCCCTACCATTCCCACTTAGTTCCACTCATCATTACTTTCCTCTTAGAGTCAGGTAAGAACTATGCAAAGAAACAACAGAAGTAAAACTTTCAAATTCACATGAATGCAAAAATACGTATTAATTTTTTAAAGAGAGATACAGCACACTTCTGAGGAAAAGAATCTGGATACTGGTCTTCCCCAAACCCAGAGCTATAGAGGATACGGGAAGAGATTTTCTAGGTTTACATGTTAGTTGTTCTTTGTCGCCTAGGAACATAAAAGGCTTCTTCACAGCAAAAATCACCACATAAGTGTGTCTATCTCTTTCTCTGGCTTAAGAACAACGGCAACAATCTGACAAACTTTCAACTCTTGTCTGGGGAAGAAGGAATATGCAATAGAGGTCTGACAGGAAAGACACCTTAGGGAATGAGGATCCATGTACTGTGGAAAAGGAACTGACAGCTTGGAAGATTAGAATAGTATTTTTTGCATATACATACTGTGCTTCATGTTTTAAAATAATGCCATTATAGGAGTCTCTATCTTCATGTGCCACGTGTCTATTAAGACCAATAACTAAATTAGTCTTTATAAGACCTGTTGCTCTTTGTGGCTTTGTCTCCACTTTAAAGTCTACCTAGCATCTCAAAAAAAAGTCAAACCCATTTCTAACTTTCACATGCTTTGGTTAATCAATATGCGACTTTGTTTCTCCACATTTCATAGCAATGGCATAATGTCTACAATTAAGTCCATTTTCTCAGATCATCTACTGCATCCTGGGTCATCATAAGTCATCTTGATTTCTGACTTGCCACTACACTTTAATGATTCAGAAAGAGAGAGTTAAAAGCTGATGATTTTGTGTGACTCTGCCTCATTTAAATCCAATTCACTCACAAATCAAGACATCACCCATGATGGCACTAGTCCCCTTAGAAAATGAAAAACAAAACAACAATGGCATAATGTTTACAATTACATCCATTTTCCAGTGAAGTCCATCTACAATTAACTCCATTTTCTATCAGCAGCTCTGCTTGGCTTCAACTCTTTGTAACACTAGGCCCCTGTATCAAGTATTCCTTCAGGTGCTCCCTCCCCTTTTTACTTCCTTTTATGTGTTGTCTTACCCCATTAGATTGTAAACTCCTTGAGAGAAGGGAATGTCTCTTCTTATTTATATCACTGGCCCTTAGCGCAGAACATGGTATATGCTAAATAAAAGCTTACTGAATTAAATTTAACTGAAATTAAGTCCTTAAAAAATCTTTCAATTCAATAAGCACTTATTAAGCACATTGGGAATACAAAGATAACAAAACTATGCAGACCTTGCCCTCGAGGTGCTAATATCTACATAGGGGACAAGGCTTATACACAAATAATTGTGATAGAAAATAGAATGAAGTAA
The DNA here is from genome assembly GCF_028372415.1 of Notamacropus eugenii. Lineage (NCBI taxonomy): Eukaryota > Metazoa > Chordata > Mammalia > Diprotodontia > Macropodidae > Notamacropus > Notamacropus eugenii. Next base: position 251,914,720 of record NC_092873.1, on the reverse strand, counting down.
GTACGTAAAAGAGATCAAATTGAAAAGGATAACATATTAGGGAGAAAGAGATCACTTATAGCTAGGGACCAAAGAAGGCTTCATGTGGCACCTGAGATGAAAAAAAGGGCAGGCTTTCAAGAATCAGAGACCTGGAGAGTCTGTGCTAAGAATTAGGGAAGATATGTACAAATGCACTGAAGGAGGACAGCACAGAATGAGACTGGGAAATGATAACTGATTGAATGACTAGTCAGATTGTGCAGCGCATTGAATATCAGGACAAATAATTTATGTTGTATCCCATAGGTAACAGGGAACCACTGAATCAATTTGAGCATTAAGGCTGATTACTTTGATAGTAGTGTGAAAGATGCATGTGCACAAAGAAGGAAGGCCCAGAAAATACTTTCCATGGGAAAAGTAAGGAGCCCCTGAATTAGAGTAGTGATAGTGGGAATGGAAAGGAGACCATAAACAGATACTGTAAAGGTCAAAATAACATGACTGAAAACAATAACCTGTTGGAAAAAGGAGATGCTCAAAAAGTTTTAAGCCTATTTAACTGGGAAGTATAATCAAGAACAAAATAGAAATTAGAAATTCAAAGAGGGAATAGGGGAATGAATGAATGAACAATTTATTAAGCACTAAGTGCAAAGTCCTGTGATTAAGCGCTGGGGATACAATAAGAAAAGTATGACAGACAGTCCCTGCTCTCAGGGAGCTCACATTCAGCACAGATAGGTTTCAGTTTCAAAACAGATGGATAGTTCCTATGGTGCTTACAATGCAGTGGCAAAGTAGATGGCAATGTCTCTTCTTTAATATTTCCATTGATGAGAGCTTTTAAATTTCTGATGCTGAACCATTTGACAATGGCAAGGATTGTGGTGGCAAGAACTTTCTTCCCTGCATCTTAGATAGGAAGCTATAACACATGCAGAAGCAATTGCCAGGTTACTTCTCTATAGGGGCTGTTTACCCAGATAAGGGCTGGAAGTATAGCTGTCCCTAAAGCTTTTGGCTTCAGTGTTCTGGGCTATTTCCATCAGAGTCTGAGGGGAAATGGTGGAGTGGGTTGTAACAGCACAACTTTTCTGCACGTTGCCTGCTAGCTATCCCTCAAAGCCTCCTGCTTCTGCTAGGCTGGCTAAACCCTTCTCCACCGGAGTTGCTTTCCTGGGTGACGGCTCTGAAGCTCAGACTGGAAGCAAAACTGGTGATCTGGAAGATGCTGCCATTCCCATATCTCATGTGCCTGACTGCCACGATAGTTAGTCAGCAGTTGTCACTAGTGTGATAAGAGAAGTGAGCCCCCTCTCCACAATGATTTCTCTTCTCAATAACAGCTTTGGGGGCTGGTCGTAAAGTAGGTCTGGTGGTTTAGAGGGTCCTGCTATTCCCAATTCCTGCTGTTAGAATCAGGGTCCTAGGCTGTCTCCATTAGGGTCTAAGGAGAAATGATGGTCAAAGTCATAGTAAGGGTTTGAGTTCTCTGACACATGCTGCCTCCTGACTCTCCCTTAGGGTGCCTTGCTGAGATAATGATAGTGATAATTCACTTAATGAAATAATGAGTTCACTTTTGGATTTCTTGCACTTAAGGTCTCAAAAGGGAATCCAGATAGAAATATCCACAGCAAGCAATTACCAGAGGCACTAAGAGTGTGGGGTTATAGATTTGAAACTCAAATGCAGATAGGTGATAAATAAAGCCATTAAAGTGTATGAGATCACCAGGGGAGAATGTAGAGAGAACATTAAAGGACTGGGTCTTGAAAGATGCCCAAATTTTGAATATGTAAACAGAATTGGTAAAGATGACTGAAAAATATCCATCAAACAGGAAGGAAAATCAGAACAGGGCTCTGTGACATAAGCCAAGGAAGAAGAAAGAAAATCAAACAATCTCAAATGCACCAGAAAGCTCAAAAAAGGCTGAGAACTTTAAAGACCACTAGATCTGGTGACCATGCAAAGAGTGGTTTCAATGAAGTAACAGAAATGGAAGCCAGACTGCAATGAGTTAAGAAGTGTTAGTTACAAGGAAATATTAACTATTCTTCCTAGAAGTTCAGCAATTAAGGGGAAGAGAAAGAGAAGACAACAGCATGAAAACAACAGCAAAGATGAGAGAAAGGACTTTTTTTTTTTGGATAGAGGAAACCTGAGCATGTTAATAGGCAAAGGAGAAGGGACTAATCAAGAGGGAGAGACTGTAAATGTATGAAAGAAGATGAACTATAGAACAAATCCTTGAGGACACAAAAAAGGGATAGAGCCAATAGCACAGATGGAGTGATGAGCGATGGCAAAACAGGAAGGGAGGGAAGAAAGGACTCATTAGGACAGAAAAGGATTAAAAGAATGGAAGAAGAAAGTTCAAGAAGCTCATAAATAGCCTCAACCTTTCCAGAATTTCCAGTGAAATCCTCTTCTGAGACAAAAGGCAATAAGAAGGGAGGTGGTCTGGAGCAGCTACTCTGGGAGATGATAAGGAGTCAGAGGTCAATACATTAAAATTAATTTTCTGTTCATACCATATGAAATGGGAACCACTTCATCTCATGATATATTCTATTATTATCTAGCCTTTGCAAATGTTTAGGCTAGAGGAAACAGCATTATCTCAACTTGTGGGTCTACAATGCTTTTGTTCAATCACTCATGTTTAAAATAACCGTCTGTGCTTCAAAATTCAATCTAACCAGTTCAAATTTTCTTTCTAGATGAATACAAAAAAGTAAAACCTAATCACCTAGTGTTTTCCTAAAGTATTCATGTATAAAAACTGGAAGTAGGTAATATCAGGGTCAGTGATTAAGAGAGAAAGTATGACAGAACCTACTAGACTTCTCTAAAGCTGTATTCAGCACTCAGTGATAGCCACAACAGGGTATACCTAGCCTCTCACAGCATTTTACACCTCCAACTGTGACCCCGTGCTACTCTCCTTGCCAAAACCAAGTTGTTCATGTAAGCTGGATCTCATTCATTCCCATCTTTTCCAGCAGACTATCCCCTCAGATCATTACACTTTCTCCCACTTTCTAATCTTCAGTATCTCCCTATCTCCATTCCCTACTTCCTTCAAGATGCTAAAGTCTCCTGCATCATTAAAACTTTTACCAGAATGTACCTCCCTTTCTCAACCAAACTCATAAAAAACTATCTATACTCACAGACTGAAACTGCTCTCTCCAAAGTAGCCAATGATCTTCTAATTGCCCAACCTAACAATATATCCTTCCTGACCTCAAACTTAACCTCCAATATGTTCTTTTCACTGGGTTTTCAAGACACTACTCTCTCTCCTGGTTCTCCAACTACTTCTTCTAAGTTCATCACTCATATCATGCATGCCCCCTCTGTCAGTGTTACCAATTCTCTACCATGGGTCCTCGTCTCTCAACTTTCTCTCAGTGACCTCATCATCTCCCATGGGCTTATCATATCTATTCAGACAGCTCCCATTTCCATATATCCAAACCCAGTCTCTCATCCAAGCTTGAATGCTACATTGCCAGCTGCATTTTGAACCATTTCAAACCAGATGTCTTAAAGACATCTCAAAATCAGCATGTCCAAAACTGAACTTCTTATATATCCTCCAAAACCCATTCCTCTTCCAAAGTTTTCTATTACTGTCAAAGCTACCATCATCTTTCCAGTCACCCTAGTTCCCTACCTCAGCATCATTCTTACCCCACACACCTAAACAATTATTAAATCTTGCATTTTCTACCTCCAAAACATTTCTTACATCTCTACTCACACAACCACCACCTTAAGTCAGGCTTCCATCATCTCTTGCCCAGGCTGTTGTAATAGTCTTCTAATTAGCCTTCTGGCCTCATTTTCCCAAAATCCACTTTATTCTACATACTGCTGTTAAAGTGATTTTCCTTTGGTGTATATCTGACTACATTACTCTTCTTTATTAAACTGCAGTGGCTCCTTATTGCCTCTAGAGTAAAGCATAAACTCTTGTTTAGCTTTTAAAGCTCTTCACAATTTATCCTCAACCTATCTTACCAGCCTCATTACACATTATATACAATCTGGTCTCTTTCACCATGCTACAATCCATTAAACTGCCCTTTTCTTCATTCCTCACAGAGAATACTCCATCTCCAACTTTCATGATTTTGCCCTGATCATCCTTCCATTCGTAAAGTCATTCCCTTCTCGCTCTGACTTCAGAAAATCCTTACCTTTCTTCAAGCTCAAGCACTACCTTCTACAAGAAGACTTTCCTAATCTCCCCAACTGCTAGTAACCTTTCTCCCTAACTACAACCTCTCTAACTACCATGTATTTAACTCCCTGACATTCATACTTATTCTAATTATGTTTATTCTACACACATATCTTGTCTGTCTCCCCAGGTAGCATATAAATTAAACTATTTAAAATTAATTGCTCTAATGTTTTTTTTTTCCTCAATTCTGATCCTTCTTGACCTTTCTGGCAATATCTGACATTCTCAATTTTTTCTGGGTATTCTCTCCTCTCTAGGCTCTTATGACTTGGTCTCTCCGGTTCTTCTACCTGTCTGACATCTCCTCAGTCTCCTGTACTGGATTTTCATCCAGGTCATCCAGAGAGTCACTCTACTGTAATCTCTTTTGGGATTTCATCAGTTCCCATGGATTCAATTATCATCTTCATGCAGATGATGCCCAGGTCTACGTATCTGGCCTTAATTTCACTACTGATTTCCAGTCCAAGTTGCCAGTTACCAATTGCCTTTTGGACACCTTGAAATGGATGTCCATTAGGCATCTTAAACTCAACTTGTCCAAAATATAGCTCATCATCTAAGAGGGTTTCCTTTCTTCCCAACTTTTCATTCCTGTCAAACACAGACATCTCCTTTCAATCACCTGGAAACCTCAGGATCATCTTTAAATATTCACTCTTACCCACATATCCAATCTGTTGCCAAGTCTGGTTGTTTCTACCTTCACAACACTTGTCATATACTTCTTCTAATTTTCATTTACACAATCACCACTCTTAAAAGGGATCTAATATCTAATATCTAATCGTCTTCTAATTGGTCTGCTTGCCTGGAGTCTTTCCCCACTTCAATCCACTCTCTACTCAGCTGCCAAAGTCATCTAAAGCAAGTGGTATTAAACTCAAATAGAAATGGGGGCAACTATGCATATAAGGATCCCAGCAGGTCACATATTGACTTAGTTTTTAAATGTAATCCCTATGTTTTATTACACTTTTTATTTATTTCATTAAATATTTCCCAATTATACTTTAATCTGGTTCAGGTCGTTAGCCATGTGTTTGACACTTCTGATCTACAGCATAAATCAGACCATGTTCTCCCTCCTACTCAATAAACTACAGTGGCTCATACCTACTTCTTCCAGGATTAAATATAAAATCTTCTGGATAACATTAAAAGCCTTTTAAAGGATATATCCTTCCTACTTTTCCAGTCTTCTTACATTTCACTCTTCTCCCCACACTCTACAATCCAGGTCCACTAGCCTACTCACTGTTCCTCACACACAACACTCTGGCTCTCAAAATGGTACATCTGCACTAACTGACTATACATTCACTGACTGCACATTCCATGCCTGGAATGCTCTCTCTCCCTCTTCACTTCAGACTTCAAAGCTTTCTCCAGACAAGAGGCCTTCCGTGGTCCTACCTCTTGGTCGTCTTTTACCTCATAGAATTACCTTTCATCTAACATATATCTTGTATGTATAAAATTTATTTGTATGTTGTCTTCCTCATTAAAATAGAATATAATCTCCTTGACAGCAGGGACGTGTTTCTGCCTTTGTAACTTCTGTCCCTATCACAGCACCTGGCATATAATAGGCACTTGGTGTTTGTAAACAGATAGTTTGGATTTGACCCTTAGAGATCCACATATTCAAACAAGGAAAATCTTGTGAAAGAAAATAGTTTTCTTTTAAATTAAGTATATTCGAAACTTCATACCAAAGCTTAAATTAAGGGTAATTCATTTTGTTGCTTTTGTTTATTTTCTAGTTGAAAAGATAAAACAAAGATTCAGAAAATAAAGGAAGGAGAATATTCTATTTCAACATGTTCCCACATACATATGATCACAGTCAATGAGATTTAGAAATTGCTAAGACATCAAGAAACAGAAGGGACTAACTTTTATGCCATACATGTAAAACACAAATAACAGATGTTAATAAACAAAACCAACCCAGCAGAAAGTTCATTGATCTTTTTTCTACAGAACTGCCTGCTCTGTAAAATGGCATACTTCTCAGAGCACCACTTTCTAAAAAGTAGTCTATCCCACCTACCAAGCCTTAGCAACAGATTGAATATGTGGGTAAGAGATGGTGAAGAATCAAGGATTATAACTAGGTTGCAAGCATGGAGGGACTAAGAGGATGGTAATATCCTAGATAGTATTAGGGAAATTTAGAAGGAGGGGGACTTGGGGGGAAAGATAAAAGAGTTCAGTTTTGGACAAGTTGAGTTTAAGATGCCTACTGGACATCCAGTTTGAGATGTATGAAAAGCACTTGGGAGATGTGAGACTGGAGGTCAGCAGAGGTAAGGGTAGGACTTAAGAATCAGAGATGATAACTATATCTACGGAAAACTAATGAGATTACTAAGTAGAATAGAAGGTAGAGAGAAGAAGGCCCAAGACAGAGACCAGTAGCCTAAGACAACTACTTCCAGAGGAATGATAATGAAACATTTCCCTCTTTTTGGCAAAGTAGTAGAGTACTGAGGGGAAATGTTCCATTTGATATCAGATATGGCTGCTGTGTCAATTGGTTTTGCCTATTTTTCCTTTATTATGAGGAAAGAGTGGCTGTGATTTTTTTTAAAAATCAGTATTAAAAATAAAGAAAAATATGAGGTCTGGGGATTATATATGTATTTCATATGTCAAATTTCTCTTTGCCTCCACTAATAACACAAAGTTGTCTAGCTTTTATAAGACTGGGAGCAGGGGAAGGAGAAGGAAGGGAACTTCTCCAAATGCAAGCACAAAGAATCAATACTATTTATATAGTATATATAGAGAGAGGATAAATTCCAACTTCCTCGGACGGGAACAAAAAAGTCTGAGGTATCTGGTTTTACAACATTATCATCAACATATTGGTATCAAGGAGATCATATTAATTAGGAAAACATACAAAGACTGGAGGACTAAAAAGACTTTCAAGACGCAGAGAGTGATCATACTACCCCCCCACCTCACCCCAAATTACACCTAATATTCCATTATGCCTTGGGATTTCCTTAGTCAAGGACTTAGAACTATGTCATGTTTTCTAAAAGCTGATTCCAAAGAACTTTATAAATATTCTTGTCAGACTCTTCTGTGAGGAACAGTATGATGCATTTAGTACATGAGGAACCTGTAACATACTTAATATTTCTCTGTCACACTTCAGGGATATAAGTGAATTAACATGCATACCTGATTCACTATGATTAACTGATCATAACATAAAGATTTCCATTCTGCTTCACCTATATTGGAGAAGGAAAAAATTCTCCAAAAAAGTTTAACTCACTTGAATTAAAAATTTTGTGTGTGTGCATGTGTGCGTGTATGTGTGTGTGCATGTGTGTGTGTGTATGTGTGTGTGTGTGTGTGTGTGTGTGTGTGTGTGTGTGTGTGCTGTGTGGAGGAAGAGAGGAAAGAGATCTACTGTGAAATCCAACAAAGATATCAAAATTCTAAAAAGGTTGGAAATCACTGATCTGGTAAGTTATTATAGGTGGATTCTGGGCAGCATGCCAAGAATACTTTATTTTTTTCTCCTTCATCTTAGAATCAAATTTGTGTAAGAACAGAAAACAAAACTTTTGTCACTTTTTATCTTACTTAGGTTTCAATATTAAAATATATGTTAATAGATAATACGTGCAAATTGCATTTCTCTCCCTCTTTGATTTAAGTGGTACATTTGATTCACAAGAATTTTTAAGTATTTCAGAATTTACCTCATTCATCAGTTATAACTACATAAAGGAAAAATTCTTATGTATAGACACTTCTGTGTTTCTCATTTCCTTAGAGATTTTGGCAAAAACAAGAGGCAAGGAGAGTCAGGGAAAGGGGAAAAAACAGTTCAAACTATTTGTAAGAATTAGAATTTGGAAAAAAATCTAATTTTTTTTCTGATGCCCTTCCTATACTTCACTTTCTCTAATGTAGAAAATAAGGAGATTATTTAAACATATCGTTTGCTAGCATTTATATACATGTATAATTTTAAGCCTACTATTGCCAAATACCAAATGTTCTTAAACTCTGCTGAATAGTTGCTCATTCTAAAAAGCTATTCTGACAACCTATAAAACAAAGTTTGACTCACCAGGGTATTGTTTAGATGGCACAAGTCACAACTTTTACCAAACAATTCCTGCTATTCCAATTACTGACACAGAATGCTGTGTGTCACCTTGCTTTCCATTTTAACTTTAAGGGAGATCATTCAATTAACAAGCATTATGTGTCAACTCACTGTGCTAGAAGTTTTTCTAAGCCTCTGGAAATTGATAATTTACTGACACTACCTATATAAATCCTTAGTTCTTTCAACAGTAACACCAGTGCTCATCAACTTTCTAGAGCCATAATCACATACCATCACTAAAAACTCACTGTTTTTTCAGTTGAATTCGAATGATACTGTTGTTTTACCAAAGGTAGCAGTAATAGCAATGATCTACCAGAAGTTTTCCCAGGGAACTAATACGTAATTTTAATGACTAGAGATGAGGAAGAGATAGAGTATGGAAAGAGAACAAAAAATTAAACATGATACTGTGCCAAAAGGGTTATCTATTTAGGACCTCATAAAACATGTCTGATATATGACCTGTCCTGAAAAGAACTTTGTCTACTATGATACTAACTTGACAGTGTCCATTCTCTTCTGATCTTGAAAGCTGCTCTCAGGAACTAAGCAGTAAGGGAGTTAAGCAGTACATCACAACTTTCCCCATTGCAGTTTAGATATATCATGGGTCAGCATAAGAAATTAAATGGGAATTTGGGGGGAGTTTTGCAGAAGCCACAGGCAACACACAACAAAGGCCAGCAGATGACACAGAAAAAGCTTAGGAACTCAGAGATGCGTAAAATATATGCATAGTATTATATAATTTGATACAGTGGTATCAAATGTGATTCTTGAGTGCTGCCCAAACTAGTAACTGGAAATTATATGACCCTTATTAGCTGTGTAGCCCTAAGCAAGTCACTTAACTACTTTGTGTATCTTTCCTCATCTGTAAAATGAGGAGGTTGGTCTCACCATCCTCTGAGGTCCTCTCTCTAAGGCTAACTCTGTGACCTCATGAAATCAAAATTATAGACAATGTGCATCAGAAGAATAAAGGTTTCAAGAAGAAGTTTAACCTACTTTTAATCATGACACAATCAATAAATTATTATGGGAAGTATTTAGTAGGATGAAAAAATTCTGAACTCAGTCATGTTCACCTATAAATTTCAAGAGGAATTTTCAAGTATTAAGCAATAGTTCTTAAAAAGCACATACAAGAAAGGTTTAGAATGAAGCCTTCCAACTAGATGAATCAATAAATTAAACTTGAAAGTAAAAGCTGTCTTCTTTAAAAAAAATTCATTAATAAATAATGACAACTCACATAAATAATGTTTTAGAGTTTTCAAAACAACTTCCTAACAACAACCCTATGGAGTCAGATAGTATAGGTAAATTTGCCAAGATTCAGATAATTAGTGAATCGTGAAGCCAGGACTCAAACTCATGTTTTCTGTCTCCATTACTTAATGGCTAAAACATGCTCATTCCCAAGCTAAAAGAGAATGCCCAAATATAAAGACCACTGGACAAAAGAAGACTTAAAGTTGTTCTTTTGATAAAATAATACCTTAAATTTTTATAGCACTTCACAAAGAAAGTACTTTTGAACCTCCCAAAATAATGAAGTAGGTCAACCAGGTATTAACCTTTTTCAGAGACTGAGGTTCAGAGGTTAGTAACATGATTATAATCACAGGTAGCAAGTATCAGAAGCAGGGTTAGAATCCCACTTTTATCACTCCTGATCTAATGTTCTTTGCACTATACCACATAATATTCCTACTATTATTCCTACTACTTAGTGCTAACTTGTCCAACAGCTAAGTTCAATTTCAAGTGATTTGGTTTCATAATCCACTGTACCACAATCTCTTTTTCATGCAATTTATTAATCTAAGGTTTAATATGACATTAATATGACATTGATCCTAAGGGTAAGTGTCCTTCACACCACCTAAAGATAATGGTAACTAATCAATGACAACAAATAAAACAAGTAAAACTAGTAAATTCTTGAAAAAATTTTCTATGCCCAATATAATGAGATTCCTCAGCCTAACTCCCATCTGACTTCTGTCCCCAATTCTCTATTGAAATTGCTTTCACAAAGATCCCCACATTTACCACATCCACTGGCCTTTTTTCAGTCCTCATCCTCCTTGACCTTATTGAAACTTTCAGAACTACTGACCATTCCCTCCCACTAGACACATCCTCCTTGCTTGAGTTCTAATAAACCATGCCCTCTTTATTCTCCTCTCTCACTAACGATTCCACCTGTCTCCTCTTCCAATCCATTCATCTTCCCTGCATAGGTCTGTCCAAAACCTACTTTCCTTCTTTCTCCATACCCTCTCCTTTGGCATTATGACTCACTCCCAAGATGTCAACCACCAGATGATTAGAGACAGACTGATTGAGATGGAAGTTAGTTTTTTCATTTTTTTATCTGTAATTTTGGATTTCTTATGCCACATATTTATTGTTGTGACATACATTGGCATGATGTTTTGTGAAAAAGACATCCAAAATACCCTAAAATTCAGTTATAATTTGCTTTGCTATTCTATAAATTGAGATATCCTACAGGTTAAATAATATTCTGTGAATCTTGTGTTCATTTCCCTTCCTCTAATACAGTCTCAAATCCCTTCCTCTAATACAGAGGTGTGCTGGTAAATGTTTAACAACTAGTTCAGTTGGGGAGGGTGGGGGGAGTGTATGCATGGCATTCTTAAGTTTATGTCATTAATATATTCTTAACCACTTTCTTAGTCAATCAACAAAGCAATAAATCAGGACCTGATTTGTAGAGTTTGCAGATTTCTGAAGTGTAAATGCCCATACTGAAAATTTGATAATAGGTTCATTCACTGAAGTTTGCTTATTAGACCCTCACTATTGTCCAAACCTCTCTTTTGACCTTTAGGTCAATAATTCTAACTGCTTACAAGACATCCTGTAAGTCCTGTCACCCACAAGCATGTCAAAAGCCAACATTTTTTCCTTACAACTTGCTCCTCCTCTTGACTTCACGTTCCATCAACATCAGCAACCCAATTCACCTAGTCTCCCCTGTTTAAAACTCTGGGATTATCCTTGACTCTTCCTTTGATCTCATCTCTAATCAGTTACCAAATCTTACCAATTACATCCCTGCAATTTCTCTCCATTCTCACTACTACAACCACAATACAGGTCCTCATCAAGACCCACCTAAACTACTGAAATTACTACTTCCAAACAAATCTTCCCAGTCACCACTCTCCCTCATCACAATTCTTCATACCATTGTCAGAATAAACATCCATATGTACAAATTTGGACGTATCGCTTCTCTGTTTAAAAATTTTCAATGGCTTCCTCTTGCTTGTTGAATAAAGATAAAAATTCTTATATCTGTCATTCAAAGCTCTCCATAATCTGCTGTTATTCTAACTTCTCTACCTTGATTTTCATATAACTTGTTTCTATCATCCCTCTACCAACTCCAAGCTCCACACAAACTAGTTTACTCTTGATCCCTCAGATGACATTGTTTCATTACTAAGCTACCCAGGAAAAACCAAATGAATGAACAATACCTATTGTTCAAGCTATGCCATTAAGTTTTATAAATGGCCCACTGAGTTAGCTCATCAGCTGGTATCTTGGATTGCCACTGCATGGGGGGCAATAAGCTAGACCTAGAATTGAATAGTAGGTAGAGAGCTGAATTGCATTTGAGGAATTCCATAGTGTTTTCAGAAATCCTAAGCCACTCTTCGATCTACACTAATAATCATCTTCATCATCTTTTTTTTTAACACCAATGATTTTTCCTATGATGCTACTCAAACTCCAGTGGCATCCTGAATCAAATACAAGTTCCTTTGTTAGCATTTAAAGATCTTCACAACCTGCCACCAACCTACCTTTCCAGGTGGATCACATATTATTCAGCTTCATATACAATATGACCAGGTCAAATTGACCTTCTTACAGTCCTCATCAAAAACCCTTCATCTCCCATCTCTAAGCCTTTGCATTAGCTGTCCACATTTAGAATACACTCTCTCCTCACTTTTGTCTCTTAGAATCCCGTTTCCTTCAAACCTTAACTCAAATACCACCTGCTCTTCCCCAGCTCCTCATACCTGTGCTCTCCTAAATTATCTAGTATCTACCTATATATGGTACAGATGCACCTATATGTTGTACATATATACCTACATATGGTATGTATGTGTACATATATACATATCTTCTCCCGATAAGACTGCAAACTACTCCCAGGTAATGACAACTTCGCTTTTGTCTCTGTATCTCAAATGCCTGGCACAATGCCTGGCATAAAGAAGGCACTTCATGAGTGCTTGCTGACTGACGGATACAGCTGCAAACCATGGACTATAACAATATCTGAAAAATAAAAATTTAAAGGCAACAGAGAGGCTTAAGTAGACTGCAGTAAACACAGACTATGACTGGGTAAGTAGCATCACTCCCTGGAAAGTATGATGGGAAAAGAATATGAGCCAGTCAAGTTAACTTCATAATAAAACTAAATTAGGTAGCTTACTTCAACAGCTAATAGATAGACTTGTTGTCTTCCTCATTAGAATACAAGTACTTTGCCAGTTAAGGGTTTTAAATTCATTTTATTTGTATTACTGCCACCTACCTCAGAGCCTAGCACACAGTAGGCCTCAATAAATGCTTGTTGACTGAGGTGCAGCACTGGCACCTATGCAATGTTAAAAGACTAAGAGAAAATTACAGCACACAAGATGGATACTCTTTGGTGGATTTATATGAGAATATGGACAAGAACTGCAGAAGATTAGAGTGTATAGATATGATACAATCTTCACAGACAGAGGGAAACGAACACGATGAGATTCACAGAATATTATTTAACCTGTAGGATATCTCAATTTATAGAATAGCAAAGCAAATTATAACTGAATTTTAGTGTATTTTGGATGTCTTTTTCACAAAACATCATGCCAATGTATGTCATAACAATAAATATGAGGCATAAGAAATCCAAAATTACAGATAGAAAAATGAAAAAAATTCCATAATCTTCCATCATGTTAAATTACTTTGGTCTCAGTCACTGAGTCTTTAGAAAAGCAAGGATGCCTAACTTCCATTCCAATTCTCTGTCCCCTATCAAAAGCATACTTGCCAAAATGGAAAATCTCTTCTTACCTGCTTCAGCCCTATTCTAGATCCACTGTGGTTCAATTTTGAGGGATATTTAAAATAGGCTTGGTGTACTACTGTGTACAGTTTTTAGCTTTAATAGATTAAAACTGCACTAAGACTTTTGAAACAGGTGACAAGACTAGCATCTCAACTTAACACCCAAGCCACAAACTTCAATGAAATAAACAAATTTCATGCTATCTAAGCAAAGCATTAGATTTATCAGGACTGACAAATACATTAGGACTGACCCACTGCAGGATACACTATGCTGTCATTTCTCAAAAACAGAAGGGAGCCCTATCTTTTTATTTATCTCCCATGAGTAAAAGCTGCCAATGGTTTGAAAATGTTGATTAAATGAGTTTATTATATACTCATCTTCTCTACCCCTAAGATTATGGCTAATGCAGAATAAAAATTGTTTCTAATTCATTAGCGTGATACAAAGACTACTGAATCTTAAAACGACAGGTCTTGGGCTCAAATCAGTTCTGTGACTTACTAGGTATGAGAAAATTTGGAGGTCATTTGACCTCTCCAGACCTCAGCTTCATTGGGGGAGGGGAGGAATTACTAGATAACTTCTAGGATCTCCTCCAGATATACAACTATGATTCTAGGATTTCCAGAAACTTCTACAATGCTTGTTAAAACAAAGCTATTTGATTCACTTCCATTAATAACTTTTATACAAATTAACTCCCATTTAAATTTAAAAGTTGAATACTAAATTTGGATGTTCATGCTTCATTCATATAATCATCTCCGAATCAGTAAACTATCAGACTAGACATAGAAAAATCTCATTTTGTTCTGCATATGAATGTCATTACACATAAACTTCTGAAATTAGCTTCTAACCTGTCCAGGCAGGCAAAGACATCATTGAAAGGCACTCTCTAGTCTGCAAGTTTTTTGTTGTGGGCTTGTTTAAAAAAATTCTGTTATTTCACATTCCTCACAACCTTAAACTTGAAGTTACAATACTTGATGACTGGTGCCTTAAGAGTTCTGCAGGAAACAGCATCACGAAATGGATTTGCCTACACATACTAAAATGCAACCACAGATAAAAGGCAAAACCATGGACATAAAAGAAAAGCAACAGAGAACTTTATTGCTTTCTTTAAAAAACAGATTTCTACCTTTAGATTTTAGTACATAAATTTCTCCCTGTGCTTATATAAATTTCATCGTGAGGCTGACTGGAGGTCCTACCTTCCCTTCATGAAAGGGATTCTTTGAAAGATATGGGAGATAAACTAACAAAGAGAGAAAAATAACCTCGGAAAATACCCAGTAAACAGGTCTCAATCCCAAGGAGAGGTAAACCAGTTCACCTTGGTAGTTAAGCAAGCAAAACTGAAATCGCAAGTCATTTAGGTTCAATCCCCCTCCAGACCCAGCCACCCAGCCTTGGAGGGGTCCAACGGGAGCCTGAACAAGCCCAAGCCTAATGACTTCAACAGGGGTCCAACTTTGAGACTGACACAGTACTTTTTTTAAGGAGGGGACAGAGGAGAGGCGCCTGTGTGATGTGTCAGAGGAAGCAGCAGACTCCAGACAACACGAGTGCCAGGATTTCCATGCAGCTGGCACGACAGGTGACTGGGCGCTGCTTTGCAGACACCCCGCTCCCGACGGCCTCCCCGGGGCTCGCTCAAGGTGGGGTAGGGAGAGAAGAGGTAAACGAGACGGGAAAGGGAGCGGGGGGGGGGGGGGTCGGGGGGGCCCGAGGCTAACTCTGAGTGGGAAACCCTCCTCAACCGGAGGAAAAGGAGGAGGGCAAACCCCAGCTTCCTGGGAAGGGGGGACCGTTTTTGAGGGATTTTCTGCCACCACAATGAAATAAAATGGCTCCAAGCCAAACGCCTCCGGATCGTCCCCATCACCCCCTCTCCTCCACACTCTCGGGGAAAACGGATTTCTCTTTGGCCCCGCTTCTCTCCAGCGTGGAAACAAAAGGCCAAATAGAAAAAAAAAAAAAGGGCAGCAACCGCCGCCCAAGCGGCCGGGTCAGACACCCGTATCCCACCCCCCAAAAAATGTCTTTAGAGGCTGAAACCCCCATCCCCCGGCCGTGGAGGCGCCTCCCTCCCGGACCCCCCGGAGGACCCCAAGCACCCCAGACCTCGGTCTCCCGCTGACTGTGTGGGTCCGTCGGTCGGTCCGTCCGTCCGTCGGTCGGTCCGTCCGTCTGTCTGTCTCCCTGCCCCGGCGGCAGTCGCCGCTCCCCGGCTGCGGAGCGAAGCCCGGGCCCTCCTCCCGCGGGGCGGACAGAGCCTCGCTCCACTCCCTCCCGCCCCAGCGGGGGTCGGGGCGCCCCCTGCCCAAGCCGCGCCTGGGGCGGAGGGGAGGAGGCTGGGGGAAAGAAAGCAGCCGGCCCCTGAGGCAGACGGGGGAGGCCGAGGCCGCGAGGCGACGGGGGGGAGGAGGGAAGGGGGGAGCCCCTGGGCAGCGGCGGCGGCGGCAACAACAGCATCCCGGCCGGGGCCGTGACAGCCGCCCCCCATCGCATCCCTTCCGCCCGCCCGCCTCGCCTCACCTCCCCCGGGGGCGGCGCCGGCGGCCGCTTGGGGTCTCGTCTGGTCTCCTCGGCTCGGTCGGCGTCGGCGGCAGCCAGCGGCACCACCGCCTCCTCCTCCTCCTCCTTCTTCTCCCCCTCCTCCTCCTCCTCCGCCTTCACCACCTCCTCCTCCTCCTCCTCCTCCTCCTCCTCCCTCCTCCACCTCCGCCCTCCCAGTGTCTCGGTCTGAGTCTCCGCCTCCCTCCGCCGCTGGGCCCTGACTGCTGCGCCACGTGACCCGTCACATGACCCAGCACATTTAGCAGACACCACCCCCAAACCTCCTCCCGGCTCCTCTCCAATTCGGGCTCCTGGGCTGGACCAGACGGAACCCGCAGGCGGCAGCCCCAGGCAGCGACCGGGACCCGTCCCCTTCCCCCTCCCCGCTTCCTTCTCCTCCCTCCTCCCCCTCCCTCGGAGGCCCGCGCTCCGCCCCCTCTCTCTCCCCGCCCTCTCCCCCGCCGCGGCCGTCCCTGGGTGCTCCGCCGGCGCCGACTCCCCGCGGGCCTCCTTCCTCTCCCGACCCGAGGCCGCGGGGAAGCGCGTCCTGGCGAGGCTCGCGCAGCCGCGGCCGACCAACCCCGACCAGGCTCCCGGCCACGTCTTTCCCTCTCCCCGTCCCACCCGCCCGCGCTTTCCCCAAGTCCCGGCGTCCCCCCCCACCCCGTGACTGCCCCCTGGGTGGGGGCCTGGGCAAGTCGGCCTCAGTGGCCTTAAGGGT
Source organism: Notamacropus eugenii (assembly GCF_028372415.1). Lineage (NCBI taxonomy): Eukaryota > Metazoa > Chordata > Mammalia > Diprotodontia > Macropodidae > Notamacropus > Notamacropus eugenii. The sequence continues at coordinate 251,897,913 of NC_092873.1, read as the reverse complement.
CGTGCAGGGATAACAGCTCTCCGTCCTCCAGGGTGCTGATGAGGACCAATACCTGAAAATATTATTAAATATCAGATACCATCAAAAGATCTTTTTAATTTAAAAAGTTCACAAACCTTAAAGCGCTCTATGTTTGCTCTGATAACCTTTTATTAAACCAAAGGGTTACGGGGAAAACACTTGGGGAAAGTTTCAAAGTGCTCTCTATGAACGTCTTGCGCTAAGTGCGGTGGGGGGTCACTTTAGGCCTGAGTTCCAATCCTACCTCGGATCCTAGCCGTGTGACTGGCCCTGAGCGAATCCCTTAATCCATTTGGCTTCCTTAGCCCGGTCTGTACCGGGGGCTACTCGCAGCACCCACCTCCCCCATGAGATAGTAAATGTGCTTCAGTCTGACAGGAAGCGACCGAACGTTAGCTGTTCCATGAAAGGCTCTCCTTCCAGCAAACCTAGGAAAAGCAGCTTTATTGTCTGTCTTTACAAGGACTTGAGCCAGTCTTTCCTGCTTTCCGTTAGATTAGATCACCTTTAGCTAGTCATGGAAGCTCAGTCTCATTAGTTAAATGATGGAAATGACAGATATTGTCTTTAAAACTGGGAGCCACTGGATGTAAATCCCCCCAGCGCCTTGCACCAATGAACCCAGATACCTGAAAACTGGGAGTCTCTCAAAGACGGTACTACTTTTGTGTAGGGGAAAAGGAAGAGAACTTAGACAAGGAGATGGGTAGTGAATTTTCACTTAAGCTTTTAAAGAGAAATTCACTATTTTTGCTCTGTGAAGGAGGCAGAATTTGAGTTTGGGGGAAATATCTCCCCCGAGAAAATGTCACCTTAGAAGAGATCAAAGAAACAGCTAGTGCTGGAGAGACAGACCTTTATTCAGTCTGTACTTCAAACAAGGTAAGTGCACCAATTCCATCTGGAAGGAGCCCTCAGCTGTCTTGGAAATGTCCTGCCCCAGCAGGGTGTTCTGGGGAGATCAACTGCATACGGAGAAAACATCCCCACCGCAGGAACACACCTGATTTTTGGCAGTTCCCGAGACGCCGAGGTTAACACGTTCTCCCCAAATCCTTTGACGTTGTGTCCCTATTTCTCAGCTTCCCAAATCAGGGAAATGACTGAGCCGCTTCAGCTGATGGTCTCTTTCTGCAACCCTATAATGTTGCCCTGGGGTTTTGTAAACCCTGTGTATCTCCCTTATTTCTTACCTACCTTTCCACCTAACAACTGCCCATCAACAGAGACGAGTTAATCTTTTTGATCTTCCAGCCTTGTCTCTTGATTTATCAACCTCAAGGCAAAGCTCTGGGAGTTCTTAGGATCGAAGAGTTGAAGCATTCCTCAACAATTCCTTTATTAAATAATGCAGGTACTCTTGGGATTGGCAGATACTAAGACTAGGGCATTGTATATTCTCCAAGGACAGTATATAAGAATTTTATGCTTGTGAGAATCCAGAAATAATTAGGGGATACATAAAAATGTAAGTAACTTGGGAGAGAAATTGCAGCTGTAGCTTGAGGGTCCCCAAATGGTGCGGTGACCCCAAATGACCCAGAGTATTAGCCTTAGAGCTTTCATATCTCTTTCACTGTGTTCAAAGAAATAGCATTGCTGACTAGAAGACAGTAAACATGAATGTAGCTTTAAAAAAATTTTTGAACATGATCCACAGGCATGAGTACACATGTAGAATACATTTTCGTTTGTGGCCATGGCCACTGTTTGCAGAGCTTATTATGTTTCTGGATCTGCTTGTTTAATTGGGAAGAGAACTGAAATCTATTCCAATTTGAAGACTTCTCTCATATACTATAAAGTCACTGTGGGCAGGGTTTGTGAGGTAGGATGTCTGGGTCCAAGACCCTACAGTTCTGTGATTCAGCATGTGTTGGTTAATGATAACAGTGATTAAATGATAGATGTAGAGTGGAAAATTGTCAGCACTGATATTATTTATAGATGCTGGAGAACTAAAAAGTTAGAAGGTAAACCCTAAACTATATTAAGACTGATGTGAGTTCCTAATTAGTGTGAATTATGAATCCTGTGACTAGGCTGCATTATTCGAATTTACACTGCATATTTCCACTGGACCATATTACCAAATGTTACATAATCATACATATATTTACATACCAATGACCATATGGTGCATACTCATAGCTTCAAACAGTGTAAGTTCAAGAGATTCATTATTTGCACTAATCAAGGCCTTGTGTGAACTATTTATTGTTTACACCTAATTGCCGTGCAACAAAGTAACAAATATGTATATGCATATAACATTAAATATATATCATATATCTAATTAACTTCTTATAAATTTTTATTCAAGTCCTGTCTCTGATAAATATTGGCTATATGACCATAGGCAAGTTGCTTTTCCCCTCAGTACCCCCAGGCAACTCTCTAAAATTGTAAGTTGCAGAGAAAGTGCTGATTTGTATTGATTTGAGGAAGCTCTCCACACAGGTGAAATCATGATCTTGGTCCCAAAAGTTTTTTTTTAATTACTGAACTCTATACATAAATGATCAGTCTTAACAGTTTCACAGTCATGTGTTCATGATACTCTGTGCAAAACTTTACAAAATTATAGGGAACAATTACCAGTAAAAAGGGCCTTTTCCCAATGGTTTTCTTACCCCAGTTTGGACTCTGCCTTTTGATATGTAATAAGATTTACAGCTTGAAATGGTATTGCTATGGATGCTCACCCAGATCTAAAAATGTATACATAAACCTCACTGATTATAAGCTAATTGAGATAGTTGAACAACTTCAACACCTTGCTCTATTACTGTTAGATTGTTGGTGAATTTCTTTTCCTTTAATGAGCTGCAAGAGGGCATTTCAGGACACGTGTAATATTCAAGAGATTGGTACTCTGCATCAGTTTCTTAAAATAGTTGCCAACCTAATTCCTAGAGTTTCTCTTGATTTGTCTAAGTGCATTCCCCTTCTGTGGTGCTCTATAAAAAAGATAAAGTCCACTGTCAAAATGTTAATTATAAAAGTATGTCACAAGCAGTCCGTAATGCTCCAGAAGTGTAAGAGACTTCACAAAGAGTGAGAAAAGTAAAAAGAGTAGTAGCCAGGGACTTTTTTTTGTTTAACCTACAGTAATATACTATTCTCTAGAATACCGTCTGGAATCTCAAACATTTCCAGTAAATAAAGATTTCCTTCCTTGGACTAGGAGTTGAAAACACTTAAATAACAAAAAGCAAGGAAGTCAGATGCAGAAAACCCCAAACATGCAAAGTGCTACTAATTCAAATACATTATTTCATTGGGAATCTCTTGGTGGCATGCACCTGATTAAATAGCCAGCCTATCAACAAAATAAAAATGTGATGACACACATTTAAGTTAGGGCTTTGGAAACCATATGATGAGGCTACATTGGCAATACAAATGTTTATTTTTACTGATCTGATCAAGAAAGTTATGAAGGATTATTTTTAATCCCTAAGATTACTCCTACTGGGACTTCTCACCCTCATCTTATACTCCATCCTCCCTGGAATACCATTCTGGTTTTCCATGTGAGAAAAATTTTAATTCCCAATCAAAATACAGGTTTTAAGTAATCCCTTAAATTCCTACCAATAGTGCTCATCACTGTCCTCCAATCCAATACTACCTCTGCAGGAGTTAGAAGAATTTGCTAAAAGAAGCCACCTGAATGTAGAAGAAACTCTCCTCTCCCTTGGCACCACAGTATGGGGCATCAGGATGGTGGTGTAGAAGTTGCACCAGGGAATGGAGAAAGAAAGGTATACATGTGCCAGATTGAAGAAAATTTGGCAAAGGAGGTTAGGACACATGGTTTTAGTTAGGTTATTTTCCCCACAAATTCTTACCAAGATCATTATCATTGTTTAATATGGAATGAATATTATAAATGGACACAAGCATCCTAGGTGTTCTGTCAGGTATAAAAACAAATATTGTACCATGCTACATACCATTATTATAGTGCATATATATGTATGTATATACATTCATTCATTCATTTATCCTTGGGCAATCTATTTTCTGAAAGGAATTATCTCATCTTTTTTAAAAGATTAATTTCATATATAATATATATGTATATATCATCTGATACAGAAGCATGCTACCCCGACTTGCATATTTTTTCTGAGTTCAAGGCACTTTGTGGTTCACTATCCACTCAAAAGCATGGGTTAAAAACTCCTATCAGTGAGTTTCTTTTACTCAACCAATTAGATGATACATTACTTCAGAGCAAAAGATATTTAATCAAACAGTACAGCAATATAAATGTCTAGAAAGATTTCTCTTTACATCAGTCATATACCTCTTACCAGTTACCAGCAGGAGAGGAGATTCACACAGGGAATATGTTTGGCTAGGGACAAGTATCCAGGAAACATGCTCGCAGGGACACAGAGAACATGCATGGCTAAAGAATATATACAGATGGGACAATTCCCACCCTCAGTGCTCTTGTTTGTTTCTTCCACAAAACTACTGCTGTCTTCTGGTGATTATGTCAAGAGATTAGGGCTGATTCCCACCCCCACCCCCCTTCTCCACCCTCACCCCCACCCCCACTGAGCTTGGATGCTTTACTGCTTTCTGTTTGGTGTCTGCTCTTATTGTTCTGGGTAGACTGTGTATCTAATGCTGCTGCTGTTGTCTGCTGGCATTTGCTGGTCTTCAACTGCCATGTTATTTCTTTTGGGCCCTCTTCCACCATCATCTGGTGTTGTGCTAGACTGCAGCTGCTACACAGACTTTATGTCACAGAAGAGGGCTCACCTCCTTTAGACATCATCCCAGGGATTACTGAAACTATATTGAGCCAGCCTACCAAAACAAATAGAAACAAACAAAAAACCCTCCGGTTTAGGTTATCTATCTTTTGAAAATCTTTTCTCCTGCTGGGAGGGAGCAAGGAAGGAAGGGGGCAAGAACTGAGTCTCTCTTTGTCTAAACTTTGTTTGATTTAAAGTGAAAAAATTCCTTTCATTTTCTTTCATCTCCCATGATTACAGTGATGTTCCAGGGCAGGCAAATCACAGGGAATTGGCAAAGAAGAGTGACTGGTGATCTTTGTCCTATTCCCCTCCTTCTAGCCAAATACCTTCACCCTTGACATTTCCATTTCCATAGTCTGACCACTTGCTTTCTCTCACAGGACATTATATCTCTTGTCTGTTGCTCTTATGCTAGCTGTCCTCCATGCCTGTAATATGCTTCATTCTCATATCTGCCTCCCAGAATCCCCAGCCCTCTTGACAGCTTGGCTCAAGCGCCAATTCCTGTATGAGGTTTTTCCTCATTCCCTCTAGTACTTCACAAGCACTGAAATGGCCTTGCATTTATTTTGTGTGTTTACCTATATATGTATTTATGTGTTATATGTTCACATATATATCCATATATTGACTCTGATAGAAACCTTGAGGAAAAGGACTGTTTCATTTTTGTTTTACCAACACCTGATACAGCACCTAGCATGGAGTACTTAGTGAATGAGTGTTGGCTGATTGACTGATAATCATCTTATTCCCAAAATGCTGAAAGTTCTCAACATGTTTCTTCATTTATGATGCCTATTTCATTATCATGCTATGATTGGCAGCCACATAACATCCTTATGAGAACATTGTTGTTTAAAACGTGAGATTTTACATCAGGAAACAGTTTAGGATTGCCAGAAGTGCACAACCATTTCCCAAATTCAATTCAGACCTCTTTTGCCTTTCTAATCAAGTTTGATCTACAATGCCCATATACAGTGCCTCTTCAAACAAAATAGATATTGATGACAGAGATGTAGATGTAGAACAGATGCTATAAATACATATAAGTAGAGATACATAAATAGATACATACATACATACATGTGTGTGTTTGTTCTTTGCTGCCAAAGAAGACCATGCCATCAGAGAAAAGACTTGACTTGCACTTGACTTTGTTGTGAGGGAGGGAGGGCTGTGCAGGTCACCAGCCTCACTTCTTCTCCAGAGCCATCTGAATCCAGTGACCAGATATTCATCAGGATGACTGGAGATGACCTAGGATGAGGCAATTGGGGTTAAGTGACTTGCCTAAGGTCACACAACTAGTGAGTGTCAACTGTCTGAGGTAAGATTTGAACTCAGGTCCTCCTGACTCCTGCACTGGTGCTCTAGCCACTGCACCACCTAGCTGCCCCTCATATACATACATACATACACAGAGACAGACTAATTCAAGGGACTGCCCATTCAACTGCCTGTCAATATAGAAAACAGATTTTTTTACCTATTTTGGTTGTTTTTTTTTCTGTATGGATAGTTAGGTTGATCTCTTTTGAGTAGTTGCAGATTACTTTATATATCATTTAAAAATATATACAGTTTAGTAATGCTTATTAAGGCTAATACGTTTAGCTTCTGGGAATCAGGGACTGTCTTTGTATTTCCCACAATACCCAGCACCGTGCCCGAGGTGTTTAATCAATATACTGAATGAATGACTTCCTTTGGAAGGTTATAAGGTAATACTAGCATTATGCCAACCTCTCTGTGAAATGAAGGAATAGTATCTCAGTGGTTTCCCACAAGACAGAGCAAAAAAAAAAAAAATCTTCAATTCCTTTTGCTGTTCTATCAGGGTAAAGTATATATTCCTGAGCAAGTCATTGCTTCTGATGGAATGCATCTGCAAATGGAAATGATAATACTCTGAGTTTATTGATTCTTTTATTCTGAGAACACTTGAATAAATAAAGGGTTTTGAGGTCTTTGGGGGACAATATATAAAGAACACAAAAGTATTTTGACTTTTTATCTAGAAAGCCAACCTTACCTTTTATGAATATCTAGTTTTTGTTTAGAGAGTTAGTTGCTTTGCTCATGAATACAAAGTTATATACAAAATTTTTATTTAGGAATGAGTAAAAGGTCATTTTATGGAAAGTCCCAAAATCAATATTTTAAAATAATTTTTATTATAGAAAATATTGACATTTAACACCTTAAATATTTAATGACACTTGGCTTGTACATGACTTTCATTCTTAAAAGATGTTCATTCTTGTTTGGATTATAAGTGTAGAATGTCATATAGTGTCTTCATGGATGTATACGTAAATTTTATTTAATTTTTTTTTGTTTTTGTTATAAGGTTGGTTACTATGAGGAGACTATAAAAAATGATACAATGTAAAAATGGGTTAGTAAGATGAGGTTCATTAATGTTTGAATTTTTAACCATCACATGAAAGAACTTATAAGCAGTCATTTTAAGTGTTTTCTTAATTAAAAGAAAGCTTTTTTCTACCTACCCCCACCATTAAAAAAAATCCTTGAAACAAACATGCATAGTCAACTAAAATCAATTACCTAATTAGCTGTGTTCAAAAAATATATGTCTCGTTCTGCATCTTAAGTCTGTCCAGAGGAGGACATTTTCTGATTTACAACTATACAGCATCTTCAGAAGAATATTGTTAAAAACATGAGGTTTTGCTTCAGACTATAATCTGAGAAAGATGAGCTAAGTCAGTGGGCTACTTATTCAACTGTCTGTCATAGTGTAGAAAGAAGGCATTTTTTACACTTTTTTCTCTGTGTGGATAGTTAGGTTGATCTCTTTTGAGTAGTAGTCAACTTATATATCATTTTTTAAAATAAAGTTTAATAATGTTGATTAAGGCTAATATGGTTAATTGCACTAATATGTTTTCCAATAAACATACAGGGAGTGAAAAATTCATGGCTATGAATTAGATTTCAAATAAAAATACCACCATATTGCTTTGACTTTTTAACCAAGTTGTTTACCTCAGTAGAACCCTAATCTAATTGCAGAAAAAGTACCCTAGAGGATATATAGTAACAATATGTCTCACTTGGGATGAAACGATAAATCTCTGGGATTCATTTAATACTGCTTTTAAGAAAAGACTAGATCTCTTATTAGAAATTTGGGAGGTAAAAAGGGGAGATATGTTTTGGTTCACTTTCACCACAGGAGAACTTGGTATGAATAAATTTTCATACTTTGAACATAAGTTTTATTTAATTTAGAAGTGTTGGAAGGCTATATTAGTCTTAGAAAACTGAAGCCACTATGGATTTCATAAATGTAATTCCATGCAAAAAACAGTTATCCTATGACCTGTGCTACTTAAAACAATCATAACAAAAAGAAAGATAGATCTGGAAGATAAAATTATTTGGGATAACCTAATCCAGCACTTGTTTTAGAGAGAAAAGGAAATGGGCCCAGTTTCTTGCTCACGGTCGTACAACTATTAACTGGTAAAGCCAGGAAGAAAACCTAGATATTGTCATTCCAAAATCAGTATTTTTTTTCTGTTGCAACACACCAACATGGTGAAATAGAATTATTTAAAAAAAAAAATTCAAACTCTTTGAGCTAATTAGCAAAGAGTGCAAATTTGTCCTAAAAGTTATGAGTCTTTTCCCATCACCACTACACCCTTTGAATAGAAATGGGATAAAAAAGAAAGAGAATGGTTGCCTAGCAACCTCAAAATAGTAAATTGTGTTCCCTATTATTGGCCAGATATTCAAAATTCAGCACAATTATTAAACAACTGTAAAAAATAAGGACAGATAGATGGCACAGTGGGTGGAATGCCAAGCCTAAAATCAGGAAGACTCATCTTCCTGAGTTCAAATCTGGCCTCAGACAATTACCAGCCACATGACCCTGAACAAATCATTGAATTTTATTTACCTCAGTTCTTCATCTGTAAAAAGAGCTGAAGAAGGAAGTGGCAAACCACTCTAGTATCTTTGCCAAGAAAACCCCAAAGGGGGTCACAAAGAGTCAGACACAACTGAAAAATAACTCAACAACAATAAAGACTGGCTGTTGTCCTTCGTTTTCAAAGAGGACCAAAATGACATCACTATGATAAAGTGAAGTTTCAGTGTGTCTGACTGTGACTGATCAGACCAATACAAACTTGGAATGCTCTACCACAGGCTGGGCACAGAGAGTTCATATGAGTTTTTGAGATGGATACTCCAACGTGTGCATCCTATGTTTAGTCTCAATTCTGTTTTGCTTATAGATCACAACACCTCTTCTGATGTAGGCATGCCATGCTGAATAGTCTTGTGCCAGTGTCTCCCATGTTGCACAGTCAAATTCAAAGTTCTTAAGAGAGAACTTGAGAGTTGTATGGCTTCTTCTGACTATCATGAGATCGTCTTCCTCATGTGAGTTCTCCATAAAATAGTCTTTTTGGTAAGCATATATTTTGCATTCAAACTACGTGGCCAGTCCATCAGAGTTGCACTCTCTGAAGCATAGTTTGAATGTTTGGCAGTCCAACTTGACCAAGGACTTCAGTATCTGGTACCTTATCCTTCCAGGTGATCCTCAGAATCTTCCTAAGACAGTTTAAATGGAAGTGATTCAGTTTCCTGGCATGGTGCTGATAGACTGTCCATGTTTCACAGGCATACAACAGTGAGGTCAACACAATGGCTCTGTAGACCTTCAGTCTGAGAATCAGTCTAATACCTCTTCTCTCCCAAACTTTTCTTTGGAGCCTCTCAAACATTAAGCTAGCTCTAACAATGCATGCGTCAACCTCATCGTCAATGTGCACATCCCTGGAAAGTACGCTACCAAGGTAAGTGAACTTATCCACAGCATTCAAAACTTCTCCATTTGTTGTAATTGATGGTTCCACATATGAATGGTGTGGTGGTGGCTGATAGAACACCTGTGGTTTCTTCATGTTAATAATTAAGCCAAAATCAGCACAGGCAGCAGAGAATTGATTCATACTTTGTTACATCTCAGCTTCAGAGGCTGCATTGAATGCACAATCATCTGCAAACAGAAAATCATGTAGCAACACTCCCTCCACTTTGGTCTTGGCTTGTAGCCTTTTCAAATTGAAGAACTTATCATCAGTATGGTGGTTGACCTTGATGCCATGTTCATCCTCATTGAAAGCATTTGTCAACATGGCTGAAAACATCATGCTAAAAAGCATGGTAGCAAGCACACAGCCCTGTTTCATTCCATTGGTGACTAGGAAGGCACGAAAGCATTGTCCACTATACAGAACCTGGGCAAACATTCTATAATGAAACTGATGTGCAATACTGATGAACTTCTCTGGGCAATCAAATTTTGACATAATTATCCATAAGCCTTCAAGACTAACAGTGTCAAAGGCCTTCGTCAGATCTACAAGTGTTGTATACAGACCTCTGTCCTGCTCCTGGCATTTCTCCTGGAGTTGTCAGGCAGCAGACACCATATTGACTGTTCCTTGGCCCTTTTTGAAGTCACACTGGCTCTCAGGTATATGACCATCTTCCAAGTGATCAGTCTATTAAGGAGCACTCTAGCAAGAATTTTGCCAGCAATGACTAAGAGAGACCCCCCTGTGATTGTTGCAGGACAATCTATTCCCTTTATCTTTATAGAAATGAACAATGGGGGCATCCTTGAACTCTTGGGGGGTAACTTCCTCTTGGCATTTAACCTGGAAATTTTCAGTCAATAATAACTAAGAACTAAGAACTAAGAACAAGTGGAGAGCATGTAGGTTGTATGGTAGAAAAACCTGACCTAGGACTTAGGAGACTTGGGTTATAGTCCTGGTTCTGCCACTAGCTGGTTGTATGACCGTAAATCAGTCATTTTACATCTGGGCCTCTGTTTCCTCATTAATAAAATGAGAATATTGAACTAAGTAATCTCTAAGATCCTTTCTTGGTCTAATATTCTATAATTCTAAGATTTTTCACTTCAAAACATCAACACAATGGAAATAAGAATGAAATTATATGTGAGAAGAAAAAGCTAATCCCTGTTTTACTTCTATGGAAAATTGCATTATGGCATTTATTGATAAAATTCAGAAGTAAGGGACTTAGGGGACTAAGATGAAATGTAACATTTCCCAACAGGAAAAAGGGACTGAATGATCACTAAAGGCAGATGCCATTGAAGACTGAGGAGCAAGGGAGGAGAAAGCAATTACTCCCAGGAACTTTGAATCTCCAGAGTGCTGTGAATGAAGCAGCATTATAATCACTTGCTGATTGCAAAGGAAGGGCACTACTGCCTCAAATTGAATGCTATCATAAGCAGTTGGAGCCTTGCCTAGCTTACTGACTTGCTTTAGGGGTGATCTTCCTGAAAGGAATTTGCTGACTACTAGGACCTGGTGAATTCTTTCCTTTTCCTCTTCCTCCCTCTCCTTTATCTGACCACAGCCTGGAAAAGTGGTTCCTCTTACCCTCAGGAGTTTCCTACTCTTTAAAACTTATTTATTTTCTTTCTATAGTTTTATAATGGGTTTTATTTCCATTTGAAGAAAAGCTGATTTTTATTTCATTCTGAGCAAGTGAGTATATATATATATATATAAGCATACTTCATAACGGGGAAGGATAAAGGGAACCCCTGGACAAATGGCTCTATTTGTACCCATAAATCTACATTAGATTTCCATGTCTCTCTGGGAACACAAAGGAAGAGCGTCACACGTTTGGCCTATGACCTCAGATACAGCTTCTCTTGTGGTGATTCAAATCCCTTTTAAATGGTTCTTGTGAGTAAAGAAGAGGATCTTGGTGATCTCTATAATTATTTTTAAATAAAAAGATAGAGGAGTATAAAAGAAAGAAATGGGTAAATGTTTGAGACTCAAGAACCTTTGTATAACTTTTTGTACAACACCCTCACCAGATGTTTCTTTTTTATAAACTGGAAAAAAAAAACCCTCTCATTTCAACATAAACCAAGGTTCTCCACCAATTTACTATTAAGTTGCATCTTCAACAAGTCCAATCAATAAGCATTTATTAAGCATTCACCATGTGCCAAGAAAAAAACATAAATGGGTTTGAAAGAATGAGACATGACTGAAAAGCGACTAAACAACTGCCTGGAAAGTAAAAAGAAATATAGCCCCATGCCCTCAAGGAATTTACATTCTAATGGTAAAAGGCAACACATAAATAGGACTTGAAAAACAATTGGATGGGAGAAGGATGGAGGAAGGGAAGAAGATAAACTTGAGGAGTAGAACCTGGTAAGGAGTGAAAGGAAAGTAAGCATGGCTGGCCTGAGCTCTTACTCAAAATGGACATTCCAGAAGGAACTCAGTAGTGAGAAGAAGAGGGAGACAAAGGGAAGAGGAATCTGTCAGGGAAGGAAGGTAGTTCAGAAATAGTAGAGAACTATGAGAGGAAGAGAGGACAAGAATTTAGAAAACCAAATGTATTTATTCCCTCGGACATTTTTCTAGGAGAAAAAATATCTTCTGTAACAACATTGGATTTCATAAACAAGACAGCTGCATCAGGATTGTAACACTTAATTGAGAAAAAAAGGGATGGCAAACTCTAGGCCACAGGAGAACAATCTGGAAATACCAGAGAATAGGCTATAATTTCTAAAATTCTGGGTTAGAGCTCCCTCTACTGGCAGTCTTTATGTATTACAGTATGTTATTCATATTTACCTGGCGTGAAATTCACAATTCTGTTACAAACAAGACTTAAATACTTATATAATCTTTTAATATTTGTTTGGGAAGAATATTTCTCACAAATTACTACTTCTTAATTTTAAAAGTTCATGGTCCACCTTCCTTTTTAGACTTCCCTTTCCCTGATATGCACCTAATGTTACTCCAATTTTACATGCAAGTGATTTACATCATAAGCTTAAAGCTAGAAATAACAAGAATTAATAATGCAGACTGGCACACCTATTCAGAGAGCAGTTAATAAAACTGGAAGAACTAAGAATGTATTGATATGAATCTTCAAGCAATTTTTAAAAGCAATTGCCTATTTTAGTAATAATGTTCTTTCAATCCTCCAGCTCCTTTCATGCGTTTCCTACACACATTTCAAGGCTTAGTTCTAATCAAAGCTATTAACTAGTTCAGGATAAATGTGGCTTTGATGCAGTACCCTGGCATCTGACAGAGGTCTCCCTCTTCTGAAGGGGTCATTTCCTTCATGCAATGACCACTCTTCTTGAAATTTACTTATTCCATCACGCTTTTTTTTTTTTTTAGCAGCTGCTATTAAATGAGGGACTGTGGCAGAAACCAGGGATGAAAATAGTACCTGTCTTCAATGAATTTACATTCTACTATAGAGGAACAAAATGTTTACAGAAAAAGCCAAATTTATACAAAACAAATACAATGTAATTTCAGGGAAAAGACACTAGCAATTGAGGAAGTTGAAAAAAACAACCTCTTGTGTAAGAGCTAGAATTTAGGATGAACCTTGAGTGGAGTCAGGTATTTTAGGAGGTAAAAATGAGGAGGGAGAACATTCCCAGTATGGGAGACTTAGTACAGTCTCAAGAAGGTTTACCAAACTAAATAGTCAAGCATAAAGAAACATGGAAAGGGTAGAGCCAAGATGACAGAGTGAGACGAAACAGTACAGTCTAGTTCCCCGCTGTATCTCCTCTACAATGATCTGGAAAATTCTGATTGGGAAAGATAAGAAAAAAGTCATAATTAGTCTTTTCTAGCCCAGGGTGGCTTAGAGACATAGAGAAGTCTTCAAGCACCAGGAAGGGGGTCTGGCCAGTAGCACACATGAGCGGGGAGCGTTGTATCACCCAGGACTGAGGATGGCAGAGACTGAGCAACAGTTCAGAAGATCCCAAGAAGTTCCTTAAATTTAGTGCAGGATGCATTGAGGTGTCTCTCTCATGCACTACCATCATGAGACATTAAAAGAGGATTTTAGTGGGATAATATTATTTCAAATAAATGACAGGGATAGGGGTGGGGTTTCAGTCTTCCCAATTTTTCCTAATCCCAGGTCTCAGGGAAACTTCATTTTTTTCCCCATGTTCTTCCACCCTCCAAACCCACAAAATAATTTTCACCTCTTCCTTCTTTTCCAAAACAGGTTTCTTCAATTTTATACCAGATAAAGGGATTGGGCCTGCATTTGGTAAGCAAGAGGGAGCCATTGAAAGTTCAAAGCAAATAGGTGACATGAAATATCTCTGCTTTGAGGGTCACTGTCACTAGCAGCTGCTTTGGGATCATCTGAAGAGCAGTGAATTGTATCTAAGGCCTTAGGGGGTTTTCTCTGGAAGTCCCCAGTGCTGTAGACCCCAGGATGATTCCAGGACCACTCACTTTTTTCATGTGAAAGAGTTGCTGTGGGAAAACACAATGAGGACTGATCATCAGGGAATCCCAGTGAGGTAGGAGGGATGGCAGGGGTTGGGGGGAGGGGGAAGGAATATTTTCTAAGATTAGGGTTTCCCTCAGGGGTTATTAAAGGTCAGTGATTCACTATAAGTTCATGGATTCTGAGCTGGCAAGGACTTTAGAGGTCATCTAAGCTAATATCTTCATTTCAGAAATGTGAAAACTATGGCTCAGAGAGCCTTGACCAAGGTCACACAGCAAGTAGCAGAGACAGTATTCAAACCCAGGTCTGCTAACTCCACATCCAGCATTCTTTACATCACACCACATCACTTTTGATCTTATAGATCATTTGAGGTAACATCTACATGACGACTAGTATCACCAAAGTTCAGAATTTAAGAAGTCCACTTCATTATAGAACAAAGGCTAAAACTCCCTATTAGTAAAAAGAAAGTTGAGCATGGGCCTCCCCTAATATATGTGTTTACTTAATTTTGAATCATATGCATGTACAACTGTACTAATAATTATGCACATTACAAAACATACAAAAATAGACATTTTAAAAAAGAATATTTTTAAAATATTTTATTTGCAACCAGTACAAAAAAACCTTTTGTTCATTAATTTTTAAATGACAGGGATGTTTTTCATGAGAGCAATATGATTAAATACAGTTCTTTTTTTAAATCACATTTTAACATTATATGACACTTCAAAGGTTTAACTCTAACTTCAAGTTATCTGGTTTTAATGGCTGTTATAGCTGAAAAAACATGCCTTACAAAGATATAGAGATCCTAGTGGAATACATTATTGGCTATACTTACAAAATCATGATAATCATTTTTTCGGTCCTAAAAACCACTTATGCCAAGGTTTTTGCTAACATTCAGTTAGTAAGCTCCTAGCATCCCTCCTCAGTCAGCTCTTGAAAATTAAATAGAATGTGTTACATTTTTATATTTTCAACAAATGGTTTCAAATCCCACCAAAACTCTTCATTTGGAAGATTTTTAAACAGGTTAGAAAATTGTTTCCAAAATGTTTTTTTTTTAAGTGAAACTATGAGATTTTTCTATAGGTGACACATTATTTTCAGCCACCTAGAAAAGAAAGAACAAGGAGGAAAAGATGGTTAACCATATCAAATGCTGAAGAGAGATCAAGAATGATTTGACAATGAAGAGATCTTTGGTAACACTGAAGACAGTAGTTTCAGTTGAGTGAGAATTCAAGAGGTTGAGAATTCAAGGATAAGAAGAGGTTAAGAACTTGGAAGTTTGAAGGATGGTATTAAACTCAACAGGGAAATTCAGAAGAGGGGTGTGTCTGAGGAGAAAGATAATGTAATGACATCCTCAATGCAAATTGTAAATGCATCCATGGTTGTCTATCCTGTGCTACTCAATCTTTCTCACTCAAAAAAATAAAAAGTGGTCTCCAGAGTGCAGAATTTGGCAATGAGAGGCATCTATGACAGTTACAAGGTGATCTGGGGGCAGGGTATAGGAACCTTAGGGTTGTTAGGGTGGAGGAGTACATTTCATCTGTATTCCTGCTTCTGGGGCTTGGTATCTAGTAATAATAACAATAGCTAACATTTATACAACACTTGCCATGTGCCAGACACTGTGCTGAGCACTTTACAAGTATTATCTCATTTGATTCTTACAACTACCCTGGGAGGTTGGTGTAACTATTATTCCCATTTTACAGATGAGGAAACTGAGGTTAAGTGACTTGTCCAGAGTCACACAGGTAGTAAGTGTTTAAGACCAGATGTGACCTCAGTTCTTCCTGATTACAGGCTTAGCACTCTAATGTGCCACCTAGCTTTCTGGGTCTGGGTTAAGTTGTTACTGCCTGCAAAGGCGTGTGCTTGCACAGCCTGACAAGGACAGCAGTGGGAGGTAGGTGGAGTGAGGGAGTATTGAATAGGTTAACTAAATGTTATAACTGTGTTGGAGACAAGCACACCATCAGCTATTGTAGGATGTGGGAGGGGATAGAGTTTAACCCATCTGTCCACCCTTTGATTCACTGACCACGTTGTCATTGGGGTCAGACTCTGGCTTCCTTCAGGTCAGGTCAAAGACAACTTTGGAGACCACTGGACTAGAAGGTCCCTTTCAGCTATAATTCAGCAATTCTTCCCTCAGAGATCTTCTGATCTTGTAACTGAACCAAGATCCTCACTGCTATATTTCCCAAAAGTAGTTATTCAGTTTCTACCTGAGGTCCTCCAGAGATGAGGAATTTACCCCCTGCAGAAGCTACCCATTCCAACATAAGACATTATTTGTTAAGAATTGTGTTCATTTTTAATTGAACTGAATTCTGAATCTCTGAAACTTCATTTCATTGCTTCTAGTTCTTCCCTCAAGGACAAAACGAGACAAATGTAATCACTTTTCAACATGACAGCTCTTGAAATATTTCAGGACAGCTGCTACCATGTCTCCTCCAAATCTCCAGGTGAAACATCTCAAGTTCATTTCCTTCAGCTTCAACCTGTCCATGACTCCTTATTCTGTTCTACTCAGTCTGCCCCACACAAAAATTAAAAGTGAGAGGGGGCTTCTTCTGAGGAGCAGCTGCCCTTATAACCTATAAAAGCAAACTGGAACCTACTCTGGAACTATCAGCTCTTGAGAATTGTTCTTTGATATTTCCCTTGTACCTTGCAGCAAAGGGCAGGGGAAAGGCAGTTCTCCCGCTTTGCCCACAGTAACAAAATGGCTCACTGCCTCAAGAACACGTAGATAGTATATGCAGCCAAAATGCAACCTTCTCTAAGAAGCCTTTTACAGATGCCACTTAATGCTAGTGCTTTCCCTATAAGATTATCTCCAATTTATCCTGTATATATGTTGCTTATACATAGTTGTTTGCATGTTCATGGACTCTCCCATTAATGTGAGCTCCTTGATATCAGAAATTGGTTTTTTTTTTCTTTTCTTTGTAACCCCATCACAGTGCCTGGAACATAGCAGATCCTTAATGTTTGTTGACCTCACTTGTTGACTTCTGCTGATTATCATCAGTCATCCTGGTTACCCTTATTTGGATATGCTCCAGTTTGTCAATGCCTTTCCTAAAATGTGGTATCCAGAACTGAACACAATAGTCCAAACATGTTCTGGCCAAAGAAAAAATAAAGTAGGATTACATCTCCCTCTTCTGGACACTGTGTTTCTATTTTTGCTATTGAATCATTTCAGTAGTGTCTGCCTTTTCATGATACCATCTAAGGTTTCTTGACAGAGATAGTAGAGTGGGTTGTTATTTCCTTCTCTAGTTCATTTTATAGATGAGGAAACTGAGGCAAACATGTTTAAGTGATTTGCTCAGGGTCAGCCAGCTAGTAAGTGTTGGAAGCTGGATTTGAACTCCTGAAGAAGAGCCTTCTTGATTCCAAGCTTAGAGCTCTATCCACTGGGCCATGTAGCTGTCATTTTTCTATTAATCTAGTCTAATATTTCAATTACTTTCTTTTGCTGCCATGTCACACTGTTGAGTTATATTAAGCTTACTACCCACTGAAATTCTCAAATCCTTTTCACATGTGTAAGGGATGTACTTGACCCAACATGTAGGTTATGTATGCCCACATGGATCTGTCTAGTTGTGGCTCACAGGGAGACAAGAGATATTTGGAGAATTCTACACACACATACACACACACTTTCTCCAAGGAAGATTTTGAATCCTTCCAGGAGGGAAAACAAGGAGCCAGAGGTTGATCACTACTCTCCTCTGAGGAAGAGAGTATTGGGCTTGAATTCTATCTGCCTACTCCCTTAAATATTGTTAGTTTTGGGGGAATAATTTTTAGATTAAAGCTACACTTCTGCTTGCTATTTTTTAATGAGAAAAGAGGGCTCCAAACTACATATTCATGTCTTGAGACTCCTTCCCATCAAATGTCAGTTCCATAATGAACATACATAAGAAGCAGCAGATAGAACCATTTATCCAAGTTTATAGCAAAACAGAAATCAGAGAAAGTAAATGTAGGAGAATATATAACAGACAATACACAGATTGATGAGCTCTCCCATTGGGAGCAAGATAGCTCAGCTCAACCAAGAGAGGGAAATTTGGGTTTCACCCAAAGGGAAACTCCACAAATTCTCTAGTGTAGCAAGCTAGAGATATTGACATGATATAGATTGTCAGCTTCTCTACATGTTGACTTCTTCCTAGAGTCTTTTTCCCTCCATGGACCTTAACAGAAGTTGGAATTGTGTGTCTTCTCTCTTGACACTAGAAGCCAGAATAAATGAATCTCTCTTTTCTACAACTCTCACTGACACTGACTGTCCCACACACATGTACATAGAGCATCAAGTAATCAATCTCTACTAATGATAAGAGTTCTATACAATTGACCTTCAAGCTAAGCATTAATATGAACTGTTGTCTAGACCTCCCCCTCTTTTGTACTTTATGCACTTGATTTATTTTACTCCAAGTGTTGGACTTTACATTTATCCCTATTAAATTCCATCTTAGATTCAGTTCAAAGAATTCTTTCATTCATGATTCTGTCATTCAATATATTAGCTATACCATTGATCTTTGTGTCATCTGTAAATTTAATAAGTATAATATCTCTGCTTTCACATATGACGTTTATAAAAATGTTGACCAGAATAGAGTCAGGGATAGATACTCAAAATACCCTATTAATGAACTCCATATAGGGTGAAAACAATTTATTTATCATTATTTTGGGGGTACAATCATTCAAATGTTTTAAATCCACCTAACTCTACAATTGCCTATCCTACATCTATCTACCATTTTAACAAGAAAGTCATGAGAAATTTAGTCAAATACCTAGCTGAAATCTAGCTGTACTGGTTCTATGGACTTCCCCAGGTATACTAGCATAGTATCATTGTTTTGTTTTTTTTTTTAAAAAAAAGGATGCGGTTACTCTGCCATTACTTATTCTTGAGGAACCCATGCTGGCTCTTAGTGATCACCTCTCCTTTTAGTATTTACAAACCAAACCTTTAGCAATACAATCTAGAATATTTCCTGGTTTCAAAGTCAAACTCAGTAGTCTATAGAATACTATTCTATCTTTGTCCCTCCCTTTTTTAAATTTAAATTTTTTGTTACATTTTAAGTTCTAAACTGTCTCCTTCAAAGTTTTTTTAATTTGCATTTCTCCAATCAATAATGATTTAGAGCATTTTTTCATATGACTATATGTAGTTTTGACTTCACTGAAAAACTGCCTGTTAATATCCTTTGACCATTTTTCAATTGGGGAATGACTCATATTCATATAAATTTGACAAGGTTCTCTATATATTTGAGATATAAGACCTTTATCCAAGAAACTATCTATAAAAACACCCCCCCCCAATTTTCTGCTTTCATTCTAATCTTAGCTACACAAAATCTTTTTAATTTAATTTGATCAAGATTATCCATTTCATATCTCACAAGGCTCTCTACTTCTTGTCTATTCATAAATTCTTCTCTCTATAAGTCTGACAGGAATATGTTCTGTGTTCTTCTAGTTTTCTTATGATACCTCCCTTTATATCTAGGTCATGTATCCATTTTGACCTTATCTCGGTAAATGGTGTAAGATATTAATCTATACCCAATTTCTGCCAGACTGCTTTCCAGTTTTTCCAACAATTTTTACCAAATGTTTTACCAAAATTTACCAAATTTATCCCAAAAGTATAAATCTGCATTTGCCAAATAGGTGAATATAATCATTTACTACTATTTACTATATGTCTCCTCTGTTTCTACTGATTCACCTTTCTATTTTTTTGCCAGTACCAGATAATTTTGATTTTCATCCCCTTTTTGAAAACAACAAGAAAAAAAATTCACTCCTTCAGTTCTATAGCATCTCTTCCATCATTCCCAAATTTTGAAAAAATCACTGGCATTTGATTTTCCCTAGTTTTTTCTGTATTCTGTAAAGCAATTTTTCTGGTCCTGAACACTTGAATTCGTTGAGGGCACCTAGGAATTTTCAGTCTTCTCATTTATCTTAGGTTTTGATTTCCTGTTAACTATTTTTTATTTTCTCCTTCCTGTTATGGATACACACACACACACACACACACACACACACACACACACTTCACCCCTTAAAATACAAACTCCGTCATTTGCCTGTCATTTAAGGTCCTCCACAATGTGACTCCTACTTACATTTCTAAACATTTCATATTATACCTCTTCATGCACATGTTCCAGTCAAACTGTTGATACTAATTATTCTCTCTGAATTTGACATGCCACCTAAATCTGTGCAGGAGTCCACTCTGCCTGGAATCCACTCCCTCTTTATCTCTGCCCCTTAGAATCTCTCATTTTCTTTAAGGCTCAGTTTGGGTGCCCCTCCTATTCAAAGCTTTGATTGATTCCTGCTAGTTGTTAGAACTCTCTCCCTCCAAATTATTCTGTATTTACTTGTCTTTGTACATGTTGTATCCCCTCAGTAGGCTGTTACTAATTATTCCTTCTACATTATACCTACTGTGCTGTTTTCAAGCTACTGCCAATATTAGATTCTGACTTCAGAGGTTTGGATGCTGCTACCCTAGAACAAAATATCAAATAAAAATATGCAAAAGAACAGAAAATAAAAATTATAACAGCTAAATGATCAGTATTATTATCCCAAATATAAAACTTAAAAAGAAGCTTTTTTTTATTTCTGTTCCCCATAATTTCCATGTTACAATAAGGTATTGAAAGAGAACTTTAGAAATTTTTTAAAATGTATTTATTTTCAGTTTTCAACATTCACTTCCATAAAATTTTGAATTTCAAATTTTCTCCCCATCTACCCCCTCCCACCACCCCAGGACAGTGTATATTTTGATTACTCTGTCCTCCAATCTATCCTTCCTTCTATCACCCCACCCTCATCCCCTTCCCTTCTCTTTTCCTATAGGACAAGACAGACTTCTATATCCCATTGCCTATATATCTTATTTCCTAGTTTCATGTAAAAACAATTCTTAACATTCATTTTTAAAGCTTTGAGTTCCACATTTTCTCCCTTCCCCCTCCCTACCCACCCTCACTGAGAAATCAAGTAATGAGATATAGGTTATATATATGTAGTCATGCAAAACACTTCCATAACCGTCATGTTGTGAAAGACTAACTGTATTTCCTCTATCTCATCCTGCCCTCTGTTTATTCTATTCTCTCCTTTGATCTGTCCCTCTACCAAAGTGTTTGCTTTCAATTACCCCTTCCCCCAATCTACCATCCCTTCTATTATCCCCCCTCTCTTATCTCCTTCCCCCCTGCTTTCCTGTAGGGTAAGATAACTTTCCATACCCAATTGAGTGTGCATGTTATTCCCTCCTGAAGTCAAATCCAATGAAAGGAAAGCTCACTTATTCCCTCTCACCTTCCCTTTCTTCCCCTCCACTGCAAAATCTCTTTCTTGCTCTTTTCTGTGAGATCATTTACTACATTCTACCTCTCCCATTCTCTTTCTCCTAGTACATTCCTCTCTACACTTAATTTTCCATTTTTTTTCTCCTAAAGTATTATACTTAGTTTTGCTGGGTAGGTCATTCTTGATTTTAATCCTAGCTCCTTTGACCTCTGAAATATCATATTCCAAGTCCTCTAATTCCTTAGTGTAGAAGCTACTAAATCTTGTGTTATCCTGATTATATTTCCACAATACTTAAATTATTTCTTTCTGGCTGCTTGTAATATTTTCTCCTTGGCCTGGGAACTCTGGAATTTAGCTATCATAGTCTTAGAAGTTTTCCTTTCAGGACCTCTTTCACAAAGTGATCAGTGAATTCTTTCTGTTTCTATACCTCTGGTTTTAAACTATCAGGGCAGTTTTCCTTGATAATTTCTTGTAAGATGATATCTAGGCTCTTTTCTTGATCATGGCTTTCAGGTAGTCCAACAATTTTTAAATGATCTCTCCTGGATCCATTTCCTAGGTCAGTTGTTTTTCCAATGAGATACTTCACATTGTGTTCTATTTTTTCATTCTTTTGGTTTTGTTTTTATAATTTATTGATTTCTCATAAAGTCATCAGCTTCCATTTGATCCATTTGAATTTTGAAGGAATTATTTTCTTCAGTGAGCTTTTGGATTTCTTTTTCCATTTGACTCATTCTACTTTTTTAAGGCATCGTTCTCCTCATTGATTTTTGGACTTCTTTTGCCATTTGGGTTAGTCTAATTTTAAAGGTGTTGTTTTCTTCAGCATTTTTTGGGGTTTCCTTTAGCAAGTTGTTGACTCATTTTTCATGATTTTCTTGCATTGCTCTCATTTCTCTTCCCAATTTTTCCTCTACTTCTCTTACTTCATTTTCAAAATCCTTTTTGAGCTCTTCCATGGCCTGAGACTAATTTATATTTTTCTTGGCGACTTTGCATACAGGATGTTTGGCTTTGTTGTCTTTTTCTGGTTGATCTTCCTCATCACCAACGACATAAGAATATACCTCTTCACTGAGAAAGTAAGAGTCTTTGATCTTTTTCTTTTTCTCCTTTTTGCTCATTTTCCTAGTCAATTACTTGACTTTTGAACTCTTTGTTAAGTTTGGGGCTCCAGAAGCAGCCTCTGCTTCAGCAGTGGCTACTGCCACCCTGGGACTGGGGCTGGATTAGGGCTGGACCACTTTCCCCTCTCAGCCAGATGAGAGACCTTTCCCATTGACCTTTGAAGCTGTCTGGTGTTTGTGGATTGAGAAGTCTGGAAATAGCAGGTGCTCTCAGTGATTCAGTCCCCTAAGGCTTGCTCCACTGCCAAACCATGCTCTACTCCCAACCTGGTGTGATAGACCCTTCCTGTCAACTTTCCAGTTTGTCTTGGGCTGGAAATTTACTTCAGTCTGTCATTTTGTGACTTCTGTTGCTTTATAATTTGTTTAGAGTCATTTTTTACAGGTTTTTTGAGGGGTTTGGGGGGGAAAGCTCTAGCAGGTCCCTGCTTCTAGTCTGCCCTCTTGGCTCTGCCTTCTTGTTTTGTTTTTAATATAGGATAATCTACTTTAGCTAGCTCATTACCAGGTCCAGTCAAAAATCCTTTTTCTTGTCAGGTACTTTTGTGATTACCAAAGTTCTTTGAGATCAGACAACTTGAATGGCTTCATTAAGAATGATGAAAGCCTTTATTTTGTGCAATTTTTCTTAGGGAGCATACCTCATATTTCCAACTTAGACTGTTCAGAATGCTTTCCTGATAAGATCCTGCAGGTGGAGTGTTCTGAGTCAAATGTCTTTCCAATTAGATATTATTCATGGATTTAGAACTGGGGAGATCTTAATTTATAACTGAAAAAACTGAAGTCCAGTCAGTACTGTAGCAAATGCTAGGTACACATAGTTTTCCTAGTCATTTCCCAAAGTTTGGTCAGTCTTATCTGACTCAGCAGGGGTAGCAATCTTCTTGGGGAAAAGAAATGGTAATTATTGGGATTTAAATGCATTGTGAGCTTCTCCATGGCAACAAGGAGGACAGGGAACATTATCATCAATGTCAGTCCCAGAAATTAATAATAATACTCAAACACTTAGAAAACTAACAAAGTCATCAATGTGGATACTTGCTCCACTATGTTCTTTTAGAAGACAGTCCTCAAGAGCTTCTGGAGCTTAAAATATTCATTATCCAGTGCCCTTCCCTTGATGAACTTAGCTAGTCTAATCCTAGGACCGCAAGTATCATTGGACCTACCTGTACTTGAAGCCTTTCTGGCTTGGTAAGATCTGATAGAACTTGTGTTCCATTTGGATAGCCTTCAGGAATCCAGGGCCACTTTGTAATGATAATTTAAGATTTATGGTGGGTGGAGGGAAGAGCTAAATATCTTCCCTGCTTATTAATAGGTCTCAATACCTTTTGTTAATTTCTATTGAGGCACTGGGTCAGAGGGTCCTGCCTTCCAGCTCTGAAAAGTGTATAAATACTCTGAGGTGAGATTATACTTTGGGGCTTACTCATTGGAAGTGTTTGTTTGGCCAGACAAGACTCTGGGTAGCCTCTAAGGAGCCCTCCTGGCTTTGAAAATCCAGATGTTGGTGCTTCTCTCTCTGGTAACTATGTATATATTGTTTAAGGTCAGACAGTTGGAAGCTCTGTCTGTTGATCTTTACCTCTCTGTTTGTATTTTCTCTGAAGTTCAGGGTGCTGACTTTTTCCCCTGGACTAAGTGAATGATATATGTGTATGTGTGATTGTTGACCCCTCAAAAGTTGCTTTTCTTTTGGAAAAGAAGATCTAAGAACCTGACCAGTGGGCCCTCCTGTGTGTGTCGGGGTCCTTTCTGTTACACACTTCCATGCCCTACTAAGGTTTTTCCAGTAAGATTTGGAATATGACTCTTAGGGAAAATTTTTTTTGAGGGACTGAATAGGACAGGTAGAGCCTGGATCTTTGATGTCATCTGTATAGGGAACTGCTAGGGCAAGCTCTCCCCTGTGATGTGCAATGTGTAATCTTAGTGGCAGTGAGGTGTCACAGTGAATAGAGCATTGGGCCTGGAGTTAGGAAGACCTAAATTCAAATCTTACCACAGACACTTATTAGTCATGTGACCCTGGGCAAGATACTCACCTTCAACTGTAGATTGGGGATAACAGCAGCATCTACCTCGCAGAGTTGTGAGAACCAAGTAAGATAACATTTGTAAAGTTATGAGCACAATGCCTGGTGCACAGTAGTCATTACTGTTGCTGTTGTTCTGTTGCGTCCAGATTTATATGACCCCATTTGAGTTTTTCTTAAAAGAGATAAAGGAGCGGTTTGCCATTTCCTTCTTCAGCTCATTTTACAGATGAGGAAACTGAGGCAAACAGGGTTAAGTGGGTATTGATTATGTCTGTGATTATCTTGACCCATTTAGTCCAATTTTTGTAAAAAGTCCCTAAATAGAAATTGATGGCCAAATTAATTGCCACAAATTTAATAAAAGAGATTGCGTGTCTATAAAGCTTGACTCCAAAGCAATGTGTTCAGAGTTCCCATCAAAATTCAAAATGAGTTTCCTTTAGAGACAATATAAAATGGTGACTTAAAGATCTTTCCACTTTTGAAATAAATATTTCTGCATGCTGTAAGATCTTAGGCAATTTTCTGGTTTGTATCAAAGAAACAGGGTGGAAAGAATGTCTTCTTTGGGGATAGAATACATGTTACCTTGCACACATAGTGTGTGTGTGTGTGTGTGTGTGTGTGTGTGTGTGTGTGTGTGTGTCCTTCATTGCTGACGAAGACCATGCCATCAGAGAAATGATGACATGACTTGCACTTGACTTTGTTTTGAGTGAGGGAGGGCTGTGCAGGTCACCAGCCTCACTTCTCCTCCAGAGCCATTTGAATCCAGTGACCAGATATTCATCAGGATAACTGCAGATGACCCAGGATGAGGCAACTGGGGTTAAGTGACTTGTCCAAGGTCACACAGCTAGTGAGTGTCAAGTGTCTGAGGTGAGATTTGAACTCAGGTCCTCCTGACTCCTGCACTGGTGCTCTATGTACTGCACCACCTTGCTGCAACTGCACACATAGTAGGTAAATGATGAATGAATGAATTAGTGAAGAGTATTGGGGTTCGGAAAAATAGGAAAGCAAGATTAAGTAAGGAAAATTATAAAAGAGAAAACTCTAAATTTTTCATTCATATTTCTTTAATGCTATATAGTCCTCAAACATGGTTCTGAAATTTCTGGACATTTATAGAAACTTATAAAGCAGAATGATGCCTAACTACATACTTGAGTTCTTAATCAGATTGTCTTTAAATTGTTTTACCTTAATCCATTCTGACTTGTGTTCATATAGTTCTTTTCCTTTTTAAAAGAATTTTTTTAATTCTCTTAGTTTTTTGCAACTGAATTTCTAATAATATCCCTTTTGAATAATTTCTAGTAACTCTGAGTATGAAACATTTTTCATCCATAGTCTATTATACCTCTGCCAATAGGAAAAAAGTGTGTTATAAGGTCAATAATCTGCAATCAGCTTGGTTGTTCACTTGAACTCAATTCCGTTCTCTTCCAGTTTTGTCTTCATTTACATCTTTGTGGTCAATGTGTATATTGTTCTCTTGAATTTGCTTTCTTTACTTTGTATCAGTTCGTGCATATCTTCCTATATCTTCCTAAATCCCTCATAGTCATCATTTCTTATGGCACAATGATATTCTGTATCTCTCATATATCATAATTGGTTCAACTAGACCCTGAATGATGAACACTTTGCTTCCACTTTTCTGGAATTATATCCTTGTTTATCCACAGTAGGTTGGTATTGCAAAAAAGTAAAATAATGATTAGATGCTACTCTTAAAAATAAAACAAACAAAAAGTACTCAACTGTCAGTAGCCTCTTTTTAACTTTATACATTCTGCACAGATTTAATGACAGAACAACAAATATTGTCTAAAGAAACATGAACTATTACTAGACAATGTGTCTTTTAATAAGACTTTTATTCATACTTTGATGGTCTCTGGATTTCACTAAACTGGGCAAAATTCCTAGAGTCCTAAGAGCTGATTCCCCTTCCTGATAGTCACATAAGACAGCCTACATTTGTTGAGACTTCTCTGAAGTGTTTATGAATTCAGAAACTGCCCAGAGTGATTACTGTCCAAATCCATATGCCTAGAATTTGTAGGTCCAGAGGGCATAGGACTGGGTAGACACCAGGCTTCAGAGCAATTAAAAGCCTCACTGTTTTTTGTTGGATGCCATTTGGCAGCAAACCAAAGTACTGTGGTATCTCTACTGTGATAACCGAGAGGCTTTGTCCTTTGATATCCAATCAAAGGCAAATGCTTTATTTAAGGCTTCTTTAGATGTCAGATTAATATTCGATAAAATGAAGAATAAGGTCAATAGATTTTTTTTCAGTTCACACCAACTAACAGTCTCTTAGACCATTTCCAAGATCATTGTGAGGACCTAAGGAAGGTGACACAATATTTATTACTCTTGGTGTTGTGGACATTTTTTTAGGTTTTCCAGTGTCTGTCACCATGTTCAATTTGTGGAGAATTCTGTGTTTTAAATAGCAAAAGTTCACAGTGATCTTCATGCAGATAGTCAATATGACAATAAGGTTTATTATTTAAGGCAATTTGAGGGGAATAAGTTTCAGAAGAGAAAACTAGCTTTAGCAGCTCTGATAACAGAAAGGAATTAGAGGAAAATAAACATCAGAATAAAATAAACAAATTGATCAATGTGGTGACCAAAAAGTAAAGGAGGAGTAGAAGACAAAGCAATGCAGTGCAGCCCTCAGCTTTCAAGGCAGATGCCATTCATATTTCATAAAAACTAGTCCATGAAAGTAAAATCAGCTTTGCCCAGCTTACAGGTGAAGATTTTTTTTAAAAAAAGTATGCAGAACATCCTATAGAAAAGCACATTTCATGTATTTTTATTCTTTAGGAAGAGGAAAAAAGTGAAAGAAAAGAAAGGAGGGAAAGCAGGAAGGAAAAAGGGAGTGAGAGAAGGAAGAATTTTAGAACTCATGTATCACATAAGTATAGTAAGGCAAAACATATTCCCACATTGGTTACATTAAAAAATGTATTTCTTATTTCTGCATATTCATACATCATCAGTCTGTCCCAAGGTTGGTAGTATTCTTTTTTAACAATCATATGGCATTCTGGCTGATCATTTAGTTGATTAGAGCTCTTACGTCTTTCAGAATTGTTCATTATTCTAATATTGATGGCATAGTACAAATTGTTCTGGTTCTCCTCGCTTCATTCTACCTCACTCTTATATTCCCAGTGTCTGGTGCCATAGCCCAGAGGAGGCTCTCTGATTGTGTTTAATGAATTTTCAGCAGTATAGGTGCTCCTTCACTTAGGTCCCCATCTCCTTCTCTCTCATCTTGTGCTGACTTCTGGGAGACATTTGGTCCTTATTTGATTTTTTTATTGTAAACTAAGCAATCATCAATGAATATGAACATTTTCATGTTCAAAGAAGTCTAAAAAAAAGGCTTGTGTGCAAAATCAAGAATACGTTACCTATAGCTTGCTTTAGAAAATGTTTGTATTAAATTTAATGTGGTAGAATCCACATTAACTTGTTTGTCTCTGTCCCCTTCTGAAATTCTACTCTCTTCTGTGTATTTTTAAGGTTTCATCAATATTCTTTTTTCTCCTTTTTTTTATCACCATTGCTAACACCTCCCTCTTTTTTACAATTCTGCATCCTCTTCCTTACCCTCACTGAATTAAAGCCCTCCCTTAAAATAAATATGGTCAAACAACACAAATTTGTGTTATCAGTCATGTCTGAAAATGTATGATTATTTTTCTGCACCTACAGTCTATCCCCTTTGTCCTAACAAGCAAGTTGTATCATCAGTCTTCTAGAATTATGCCTGGTCAGTGCATTGATCACAGTTTTAAAATCTTTCAGAGTTGTTTTTCTTTGCAATGTTGTGGTCCATTGTACAAATAATTCTCCTGATTAGGTTCACTTCACTGCATCACTTCATACAAAAATTCCCAACTGTGGAGTCTGCTGTACCTTCAGGCATGTTGAGATTCTGGTATCATTTTAGATCTTGATCACAGCTTGGCTTGCAAAACAAAAACCCTTAAATAACTGTACCATTTCGTTTTCAAGAGAAGTTAAATGGGGACTTTCAGCTCATAGACATAAAGGAATTCTTAGATCAGTAATGAATGTATCAAAATACCGTAAATTTGACTACAAAGCATATGTACTATTAGATGAACTATTAATTCAATAATAACCATATGACTATACAATTACTAATAAAATAGAATATTTAACAATAGCTCTAAGTATATAAAATATACTAAGTTCTAAGTAGAAAATACACAATGAATAATGAACCAATACCTTTATACTTGGCCCAAGTGGGCCTGCCTGAACATGGCCACATGAACTTGTCAACTTTAAGCAGAAAGATAAAGAAAAGAAGAGAAGCTCAACAATGTCGGGGAAAGGAGGGAACAAGGCTAAGGGAGTTCTTTTGTGTGTTGGAAGAAGAGGAAAAATAGCATTAGGATGTCAACAGGAAGAGCGGGAAAAAGAGAAGTCAAGAGGGCAAATCCAGAGACCCTGCCTATTCTTTCACTCAAACCAGGTTACATGATCTCATGCTAAATGGCCACCTACAAGTAGGAAAATACTTCTTACTTAAAACTATCAAAGGAGTCAGTTTATAAGTAAAGGAATCTAACTCTAAAGCTAATGCTTTAATTTACTCCACTTGACTATTAGGGTTCCGTAGTATTAAATCATGTGTCCTACCCCCAGACTATAATGCAAAGTTGTTCCTTCAATCCTATGATCCTCTTGGAGAATAATCTTGTACTAGTGATCTAAGTGGAAGGATAGCGTCTTCTATAACTCCTAACCCCCATTCAAATAGAAGGTATCAGATATTAATTATGGCATTTCAAGGGATAGTAAAACTGAGAGACATAGTTATAGAGTATTACTTGTTAAATATGAAATTACTAAGGAAGGTATGGCTAGGAACACATTGTACCAGAAGTGTAGAAGGAACATTCCATTCCTCCTTAATCTTTTCACTTAACCAAGCTCTAAGTGCTCCATATCACCAGCTTCAGCTGCCTTCATGTCCGTTGGAACAAATTGCTCTCATCTGCCCATTCCATCAGAGGAAGTCTTTACGTGCTTGGGGTAGACATGCCCCTAACTCACCAATGGTTTTGAGACTCCTTGGTTACTCTCAACCTGCTTTGGCCTATCTGCTGAAATGGTTTACCAGGGTATGGCTGCTGTACATCTTGCAGCTCCTTGGAGCCACAGGTGAGAGTTGGGTGGAACAGGTGAACACCAAAGTTGGAAAGAGCCCCTAAAAGGGCTTGGCAGCCATCACAGCAAAGGTACTAGTCCTCCCTGAATACACCTTATACAAAATCCAGTAGACCTGAAAGACAAACTGCTCTTGTTGCAAGAGAACTCAACAGATATCACATCCAAATAATAGCCCTGAGTGAAACAAGGTTGGGAAATTAAGGCCAGCTTACTGAAGTTGGAACTGGATACACATTTTCTGGAGTGGGTGCAGTGAAGGGGAACACTATAAAGCTGGCATGGATTTGGCAATCAAAACTAATCTAGTCAGCAAGCTGGTATGCCTGCCAAAAGGAGTGAATGACAGGCTGATGACAATGTGATTGCCACTTACAGGAAAACACCATGCCACCATTGTCAGCGCCTATGCTCCCACTATGACAAACCCTGATGAGGTTAAGGAAAAATTTTATGAAGACCTAGAGACCCTTATCGTCAATGTGCCAAAAGAGGACAAGCTTATAATTCTGGGTGACTTTAATGCTAGAGTAGGCTCAGACTACCAGACTTAGCAGGGAGTCCTAGGGAGGAATGGAGTTGGAAACAGCAACAGCAATGGTCATTTACTGCTGAAGACTTGTGCATCACATGACCTTCTCATCACTAACACTGTCTTCTGTTTACCTAAACACAATAAAACTTCATGGATGCACCCTCACAGCAAACATTGGCATGTAATAGACTATGTGATTGTAAGGAGAAGAAACAGACAAGATGTGAGAGTGACAAAGGCAATGTGTGGTGCAGAGTGCTGGACTGATCATAGACTTATCCTTTCCAAGCTAAATATTTGCATTCATCAAATGCACCATCCCAAGGCAAAATGACTACCAGAAGAATTAATGTCAACAAATTAGGGTTCTTCTCTGAGCATGAACAGTTTATTGCTAACTTGGAGGGAAAGTTGAGTCAACACACAGTTGGCAACAGTGGAACAGAAAAGGAGTGGGCAGCTTTCAGAGATTTGATGTGCAGCACTGCATTTACTCATCTGGGTCAGAACACTCACAAACACCAAGGCTGGTTTGATGAAAATGATGGGTAAATTCAGAAGCTGCTAAATGAAAACTGAGAACTCCACAGGATTTACCAGCAGGATAGTTCATCCACCTCTAAGAAGGCAGCATTTAATTCCAGCAAAAGCAAAGTACAAGCAAAGCTTAGAGAGTTGCAGGATTCCTGGCTTAGTAAGAAGGCAGATGAAATTGTTTTAGGCTAATAGTAATAATCCAAAGTGATTTTAGGATTCCCTGAAAGCTATTTATGGGCCAAAAACCTATGGTGCATCACAACTACTCAGTGCTAATGGAGCCACATTGATTAGTGATAAGGACATGATCCTAGAAAGATGGGCTGAACACTTCCATAGTGTTCTCAACAGACCATCCTCAATCAATGTTGAGGCCATTGACTGTTTACCTCAGGTTGAAGTCAATCCCTCCTTAACTGAACTTCCAACTGATGAAGAGGTTTTGAGGGCCATTAGTCTCCTTTCATGTGGCAAAGTATCTGATGCTGATTCTATTCCAGCTGAGACTTACAAGGTAGGGGGACCACTACTCATACAAAAGCTGACTGAAATTTTCCAGGTTATATGGCAAGAGGAAGTTATCCCCCACGAGTTCAAAGAGGTCTTCATTGTCCATCTCTATAAAGATAAAGGGAATAGATTGTCCTGCAACAATCACAGGAGCAGTCTCTTTCTTAGTCATTGCTGGCAAAATTCTTGCTAGAGTCCTCCTTAATAGGCTGATCCTTCACCTGGAAGATGGTCATATGCCTGCGAGCCAGTGTGACTTTAGAAAGGGCCAAGGAATAGTCAATATGGTGTTTGCTGCCTGACAACTCAAGCAGAAATGCCAGGAGCAGAATAGAGGTCTGTACACAATATTTGTAGATCTGACTAAGCCCTTTGACACTGTTAGTCTTGAGGGCGTATGGAAAATTATGTCAAAATTTGGTTGCCTGGAGAAGTTCATCAGTATTATACATCAATTTCATGATGGCATGTTTGCCTAGGTTCTGTATAGTGAACAATGCTTTCATGCCTTACCAGTCACCAATGGAGTGAAACAGGGCTGTGTGCTTGCTCCCATGCTTTGTAGAATGATGTTTTCATCTGTGTTGACAAAGGATGACAATGAGGATGAAAATGCATCAAGGTCAACTACTGTACTGATGATAAGTTCTTCAATTTGAAAAGGCTACAAGGCAAGAGCAAAGTGGGTGGAATGTTAGTGCATGATTTTCCGTTTGCAGATGATTGTGTACTCAATACAGCCTCTGAAGCTGAGCTGCAACAAAGTATGGATCAGTTTTCTGCTGCCTGTGCTAATTTTGGACCAATAATCAACACCAAGAAAACACAGGTGCTCCATCAGCCACCATCACATCATCCATATGTGGAACCATCAATTACAACAAGTGGAGAAGTTTTGAATGCTGTGGATAAGTTCACTTACCTTGGTAGTGTACTTTCCAGGGATGTACACATTGACAATGAGGTTGATGCACACATTGCCAAAGCTAGCTCAGTGTTTGGGAGGCTCCGAAGAAAAGTTTGGAAGAAAAGAGGTATTAGATTGACTACCAAAGTGAAAGTCTACAGAGCCATTGTGCTGACCTCCTTGTTGTATGCTTGTGAAATATGGACAGTTTACCAGCACCATGCCTGGAAACTGAATCATTTCTATTTGAACTGTTTTAGGAAGATGCTGAGGA
Source organism: Notamacropus eugenii (assembly GCF_028372415.1). Classification (NCBI taxonomy): domain Eukaryota; kingdom Metazoa; phylum Chordata; class Mammalia; order Diprotodontia; family Macropodidae; genus Notamacropus; species Notamacropus eugenii. Next base: position 251,865,159 of record NC_092873.1, on the reverse strand, counting down.
TCACCTGGAAGGATAAGGTACCAGATACTGAAGTCCTTGCTCAAGCTGGACTGCCAAGCATTCAAACTATGCTTCAGAGAGCGCAACTCTGATGGACTGGCCACATAGTTTGAATGCAAAATATATGCCTGCTGAAAAGACTATTTTATGGAGAACTCACATGGGGCAGGCAATCACATGGTGGACAGAAGAAGCGATACAAGGACACTATCAAAGTCTCTCTCAAGAACTTTGGATTTGACTATGCAACATGGGAGATACTGGTGCAGGACCATTCAGCATGGCGTGCCCACATCAGACAGGGTGCTGTGCTCTATGAGCAAAGCAGAATTGAGACAGCACAAAGTAAATGCAGGATGTGTGAATTTGGATTATCTACCCCAAATATTCACACGAACCATCTGTGACCAACTTGTGGTAGAGCATTCTGAACTTGTATTGGTCTGATCAGTCACAGTCGTTCACACTGAAACTTCACTTTACCAAGGTGATGTCATTTTGGTCCTCTTTGAAAACGAAGGACAACAACCAACCAATCAATCTTTTTGTTATGTTTATACTATAGCACTCTGAAGCTCAGACACCATGGGGCTCCTGCCCCCTACCTAAAGGCTGTCTTCTGGACTCTTCTGGCTTCAGAATGATTATCAATAGTAACTGTTGCTGTTTCCCTCCCCTCTTGGTGTCTTTCTTTTCTTTGCCTCATTAAAGGGGTCATGTCCTGATTACTTCTTTTAAACAGGCCTGTTCAATGAATGGGCATTACCTCACCCTAAGTGAGTGTCTGAATAAAACTTGGCCTAAAGGGGACAAGATCTCCTATTGCATCCTGGGCCATCTCCAGTCATCCTGATGAATATCTGGTCACTGGATTCAGATGGCTCTGGAGGAGAAGTGAAGCTGGTGACCTTGCATAGCTCTCCCTCACTCAAAACACAGTCAAGTTCAAGTCACGTCATCATTTCTCTGATGGCATCTCTTTGGCAATGAAGGATAAGCACAACAACAACTACTACATTAAATGTTCTGCTAAGTCAATCATCAAAAGAGTCGTGATAATTCATCTAAATATCCTCTCATTTCAAATATCTGGATAATGCCCACAGACAATGAGAATAAGAGTTTTCTAAACTTATAGTCTAAATTTATAAATAAATGGCCAGTGAATGTTATGGGGATATATTGGGCGTGCAAGGAGGAATGAGACCTCAGGTGTTGCTGCTCATCTACCTTTGGTGTCTACCTGGCACTCACCTCTCACCTGTGACTCCAAGAAGCTGTAACATTTTCAGCAGCCACATGCCAGTGAACTGTCTTAGTAGACAGGCTAAACCAGTTTGAGGGAAACCTGCAAACCTCAAGCCCCACAGTTAGGAGGATGTCTATCCCAAGCATATAAAGACTTTCCACTAGCAGAATTTGTAAATTAGAACAATTTGTTCCAACAGCTATGAAGGTGGCCAAAGCAAGCGTTGTGAAACATGTAGAGATTGATAATCACCAAAGTGACTGCATCCTGAGCCATCACCAGTGGTCTTGACTTTCACTTGCCGCTGGACTTCAAAGACTCTTGAAGAGAAAATGAGACAGACAATTTTGGGCAACTCTGCCTCATTTATATCCAATTCACATATGAGTCAAGACATCATCCTGTGATGTCATTACTCCTCTTTGAAAACAAAGGACGAACAACAAGAACAATGTTGTATAATGGTATAATCATGATTAATTTTCCTTCAACAAAGTTTTTTGAGTTTCTGCTACTGTCGGGGTAAAGTGCTAAGTGTGGAGGGATAGGGCTGGGATTCAAAGATAAATAAGATAATTAGGTCCTGCTCTCAAAGAGCCTGCCATCTAGGAGAGGGGTGACTAAATAGTTCATCAACCCATAATCAAACTACTGGTGATTAACTTTTCCAAATTTTGTTAGGGTTCCTGTTACCAATCACATTAGAAGCATTTTTAACTTTGCAGAACTTAATAATTGAGTATGAGCTCTGTTGACAAAGGATAACCTCCTTGCCACCATGAGGGATCATTTGCCTGGATTGTTGGACTAAAATTCAGTAGACCTGATTTCCAGTCCTGCCTTTGCTCCTAACTTGAACCAGTTTTTGAGGAAGTAGACCTTTATGATGTCACCAACTCCTCTGTTTTGCCCTTGGGCCCATTCTTTCCTTGTATTTTCCAACAGATTACCCCTTTGATTATTCCCTTCGCAATTTTCAAGCTTTCTTTATCCAAAGTTTCCTACCACCTACAAACAAGCTTATATCCTACCAATCCTTAAAAAAAAAAACAAAACTTTTAGGGAATGGCTGAATAGTAACATAAGTATAAAGGACTTGTATTGTGCCATAAAAGATGAATACGATGGATTCAGAGGAATATAGACTTATAATAACTGATAGGAAATTAACAGAGCCAGAAAAAAATCTAAGTGACCACCACAATAATAATATAAGAAAACACAACCTTAAAGAATGCTAGAACTCTGATGACAGCAATAGCCAATTATCACTTCAAAAGACTGATGATGAAACATACCTTCTACCTCTTGGCAGAGAAGTAATGGTGCATGGGTAAAGAATGAAGAATGCATTCTCATACATGGTCAATGTATTTGCTTGTTTTACTTGACAATAAGTATTTGTTATAAAGAAAGACTTCTACCAGGGGAACCTGGAGGAAGGTGGGTTAATATGTAAAAGTAATAGATATAAAAAGAAGAGTGTCCATAAATATTGTTTAAATATGCAGAAGAAAATGCAGGAGACCTTGGAATTTATTAGTACCTTACTAAACAAAATAAATTACTTTAAAAATTGCAAACTGTACATAACAATAGTTCATAGCTTTTTTAAAAATTAAAACATTTATTGGAGTGTCTTGTACAAAAAAGTTTCTAGTCATAAAACATATATTACAAATCATTGAAAAAGACATTTGGCATGCATGTATAGTCTTAAAAAACATTTTTGAAGTGATACAGTATAGATTATCACATAGTTCTCAGATGCTCTGCATGATGATCTGTCATTTCTTCTGAAGTTTACAGGGTTTTCCATGATGACTGTTCAACTTAGCAAGTCATGTAATCCTTTTTTTTTACAGCAGTGTTCATAAAGAATACATCCATAATGATCAATAGCCACTATATAAAAAGAAAGCTATCTAAAAGTTGTATGACTAAAACTACCATTCAAGTCAAAAGTCATTATCCTTATGAAAATAATTTGATGTGGAAAGTGATCTCAGTTATTTGCAAGTCTTGGAGGCTTACTTTTCTTTAACAGATTATTATTGCTAACAACTTTAGTGTGATATGTTGGGGAGGAATGTTGCACTAATACCTTTCACAAAAGTAACTGTCCCTCCCAAGCCCCTAATAATTTTCCTATTCTGTTGAAGACATCACTAATTCTTTCAATTGATCAGGTTCATAATATAGGAATCAACTTCACCTTTTTACTTTCACTCTTTCCCCCATATTAAAGCAGTTGCTACAGTTTGTCAATTTTCCACGACATCTCTCTTATCAGGAAGGGTGCTCTGTTCTTACCACTTATTTATTAGCAAGGTTCCTGGCCCATAAAAAGAATGGAATGCTGGTTGGATTAAAGTGAATATAAGGCAAATCATCCAACTTCTCTGGGTTGTTTCCCTTTGCTAAATGAGATGGCTTGACTAATGATCTCTAAGGTCCTTACATCTCTGTGGATCTGCTTTCCATTCCTTCTATTATAACAAAAGGAATGAGATTTAGAGAAAAATGACAAATATAATATCACAATACAGTAGTACAATTCTTTTCAATTTCTCTAATGTTCCTGTAATGAGATACTGAGTCCACACAAGAAGAAATACTTAGAATCAAAAGGAATTTCTTAAATAACTTACAGTGAAATCTCTACTTTTAAAAAAGAAAAAAAAAGCAACAAGAAGACATTCTTAGACTACTTAAAGGATCCAAAATGAGATAACTACTATCAATAAATAGCATCAACTACTACTGGGGGAAATCAGTTATCTTCTAATTAGCAAGTTTTACCCAAATCAGGCTTCTTGCTGGGCATGCTCAGCACTTCTCTTGGCAGTTAATGCAAACAGCTGTGCTAGTGGAAGAGGCTACTGAAAAGCATTTTTTTCCAATTACCTTACATGCTTTCTTTACCACCCTCATGTAAAGAGTAGTGAACTCTAGCTTAGAAATATAAAATTTCTGGAATTATTTTTCTCCTTTAGGGTCAAAAGGAAATTTTTGGGAAAACAAATATATACAATGACATTAAATATCTCTTATGTGTATATCTTAAAGTCATTATCCAAGAAAAGTAATAGGAAAAAGTAGCCTAGTTTTATAGTGTGAGAAAAAGATAACAGATGGACCATACAGGGGGAATGTGAAAAACACTTAGAGGAAGGCTTCCAGAGCATTGAGTACATTCCCTACTTTCTCAATTCTTACCTGACTTTTAGCCATTTGATTGACATGGCCTCAGATAAACTGAGACTTGGGAAAGACCTTAATTAGAAAGGCCAAGGTCACCCACTGCATCTTGGGTCATTGTCAACCATCTAGAGAACTTTGTCTTGCCACTGGACTTGGATGATTCTGGAGGAGAGAGGTTGATGACTTTGGGCATCTCTGACTCACTTAAACCCAATCCATATTACAAGTCAAGAACTCATCCTTGTGATGTCATTGCTCCTCTCCTGGAACATAGGATGAACAACAGATTCCCCTATGGAATATTTATGATAGGAATTGAACAAGAACGTAGGGTGAGGTTAAAAGGGTTGCAAATGACACTGTTGATAGGACATCTGCTGATGAGATCACTGACTTATGGAAGTATTGAAGTTACAATTGCAGAGGACTTGTTATAGGTGCTAGTTAAGAAAATAATTATAACCTTGGCCTTCTCATACAATTATGTTTGATATGAAAATTGTATTAGAAATAATTTACAAATTTACCATATTTTAAATTTTCATTGTAAATCGAGTTACAAGTTGCCCAGCTTTAAGAAATTTAACATTGTTAGGTGAAGCAATACAAATGACACTGGTTTTGGAATCAAAGACTTAGGCTCAGCTACTTACTACCTGTCTGACCTTGGTCAAATCACTCCCCCCAGACTCCATTTCCTGTTATCTGTAACATAAAATACTTGTGTCATTTTCCTCTTATCATTAGAAAGACTAGATGTATCAATTAAGCCAATAAATTTTAAAAATAATTTTACTGTAAGTTCTCCTAGCTGAGCAAACATACTTTAAATATAATTATAAGCAGATATAATATTACTTTTAAATAAAGATCTTCATCCTATCTCTAGTATATGTAGATGTGCTATGTCAATTGTCTCAGCTTAATCTTTCAAGGTATTTTTAAATTCCAGTCCTTTCTTAGGCTCTATATTATATAGTTATTTTAAAACATATTTGTATATTCTATGTTCGATAACATTTTAAAGTCTTAGAGGTATAGATGTTCCCACCCCCACCCCACCCCACCCCCATCAAATACAGTAATATTGCTAACATCACTTATATTTCTGTCATTATTGGCAAGTGATATTTCAATAGCCTGAACTGATGCAAAAGTTTCTTGCTTTTAATTTTCCATTTTAAACTTCTTTTGTACTTCTAAGCAGAGAAAACAGAATCTCAAAATCAGCTGATTTTTTCTGGGCTATGTACTAAAAAATTTTTAAAGGTCACTAATTCAGAGATAGTAATGTGGTTTGGAGTGCTGGGAACCCCAGAATGTAAGGGTATGGGATGTCTGCCTGGAAGGAATTCAAACACTCAAGCCTTCTTTCAGTCAAAGAAACAAAATTTATGGTACTACCAGTAGAGTGTGCTGAGTGAATCTGCACCTGGATCGGGGTGAGATTGATATTTTTATACAAAAAAAAGACAGTGAGAGGATCTGGATGGGAATAAGGAGTAGTAAATAGCCTGGCGTAGGCCAGGTAAAGACTGTGAAAGTACTTAAATAGTCTGGGTTGGGTTGGAGAGCCACAGTGAAAGGATTGTTAAGTATAGGTGATCTGGAATGGACCAGATGCCAGGGACTGAGTTGTGTGGGAAAGTTCAGGGTACGGGTCCCATCACTACATCATTTGTAATTACTAAGAAACTGGATTTGGAATCTTTAGAGATTTCAGCAGTTGAACTGGGAGTTATTTTCTTTGAGTGCAAGTTACACTTCCAGGTATCTTAAATTCTCAAGCAGCTTTCTTACCTTGGAAGATTCCTTCACCCCTAGCATTCTTACCCTAGAAAATCTTTTCCCCTTTGCAGCTTCTCCTCTGATAGGTTACTTCCTTATGGAACATCCATTTTAAGGATCACTGACTAAATTAAAAGGTATTTAAATGTCTTTATGTAAGTTTTCTCAACAGTTTTGTTAATTTTCCCTCCCTAAACTTTTGCAATATTATAACTAAAAAACACTACTTTGTGTTTATCCTATTTTGGTTACCTATATGTATGTATGTATATATACATATTACACACATAATATATTACATGGACAATGAATTAATATAAAAATTGAAAAGGAGAGTAGGTTGATTGCATTTGGGAAATAGCATAGTTCCTAACAAAGACTCATATTTTCTAATACCAGTATTCTTCTGATAATGCATGGCTATAAATCATGGCATACTTTATTCTAAATTATATGTATACTCTTTCACCCATCTGACAAGGTCACTGTGGTCATAGAGTAAAACATCAAGTGGTGTTTAATTGTTATTTAAATATTAGTAAGCAGTATTTAAGTATTTATTTAAATATTACCAAGTTTCAATTAAACACTCATCACATTCAAAACTAATACTGTAAACTTAGATCTGGAAAAATGAAGGAATTAAAATTTTATCAATTCACAACACAATGCAGTATCAAGCCTTACTTCTAAAGTACTGAGCTGGTCAAATATTCTTGGAGACCATCTACAGTTCAAGCCTCTCATTTTACAATTGAAGGAACTGAGGCACAGAAAGGCTAAGTGACGTGTCCACATTCATATGGACAGTATCAGAGCTGGAATTTGAACCCAGATTCTGACTACAAATCTGTTATCAGTATGCCATACTGCTTCCCAGATCAAAGAGTCTAGAGTTGGAAAGGTTTTTTAGAAATCATCTAAATCAGGAGTGGAGAACCTGCAGCCTCAAGGCCATATGTGGCCCTGTAGGTCCTTAAGTGAAGTCCTTTGACTGAAACCAAACTTCACAGAACAAATTCCCAAAACTTGGACTCAGTAAGAAGGCTGCACCCAAGGACCCAGAAGGCCACATGTGGTCTCAAGGCCTGATCTAAATCCTACTGCTTCATTTCACAAAGGATGAAACAAAGGCCAGGCCCAGGCTCAGTGAGAGGCAGTGACTAGCCCAAAGTCAAGCAGGAAGTAAATATTTACCCACCTCACAGAAAAGTTGTAATCAATATTTTAATACATTAAAGGTGACACTAGCATTCAAAATATGATTGTTGCCATGTCATAGATTGACATTCCTAATTTCTTGGCTGCCATCAGCACTCATTAGACAACCTAAAGCTGATTTCTCACAATACATTGTTACATAAGATATGATGCATATTCAGGATTCCTAAAGTTCTAATACAAAGCCAGCATTCTTTTCCCTGCCTGAAACCTCATAAGGGCTTGATTTTAGATTATGGCTTACTTAATCAAGTAGGTAAAAAAAATTAAACCTAATTTCTATACCTCTGAAAAGAGTTTAATGCAATTTCCTTGATCTCTGGCCATCAGTGATTTCTAAAGTATTTCTCTACAGTTAAAATAAACCACAAATGCATTTCTGAGAAAAATATATTTCTTGGTGGTATCTGTCTTACCATAAATCCCTTGCTCATAATAAATTTTATCTGCCAATGATATGTATTTCCCTGTATAGAAAACTATAGTTCCCATTCAGGATGTTTTCCTCCACATAATTTTAATACTTTGAAACTCAAAATTCTGGAAGGTAATTTTAAAAAATTATCCTAGCAGTATAAGTATTCTTGTCTAGGCAGGTGAATTACTACTAAGTTTTGTGATTTATTCTTAGGGAACTAGGGACATTCCTAATATAATAATGTTTAGGGCTACTTAATGAGTTCATAAAGAAATAAAACTGGCATTTCCTCTTTTATAAAGCTTATTATGCTTCTGATTAGGAGAAATATACTGCATGGAACTGCGTTTGTTTGGGGCATGCAGCCAGTCTCCTACAAGTTTTATCAAAGTCATTATTTCTACTACATGAATTTAGGTTCTCAACACAGCTAATCTTTCCACAAAGGACAGAGCCCAAATCAAGTTATTTCATTTCCATGATGTTTTTGCTTCTGCAGTGAGGTTTTTATTTGTTACCTTTAGCTTAAAAGCTTCTAAATTCAGGAAGTTACTTTAAAAAAGTCATATACTATATTTTTTTATTCTATTAGTACTTTTCTTTCAATCTGGTTCCATCCTCTATTTCAAACTAATTTAATTTTCACAAGTCATATAAAGACTATTGCACAGGTAACTGGCAAGTTTTAACAACCTATTTGCATGAATTCATTTAACCATAATGGATCCGACAAGGGGTGGGGAACTGCGACCTCAAGGCCATATGTTGCCCTCTAGGTTCTTAAGTGCAGCCTAAATCTAAACTTCACAGAACTGGCCTTGAGGCCACAGGTTCCCCACCCCTGCTTAGACCAACCATATAGACATGAGGATACATACCTGGCAGGTGTCACAAATCAGCATAGACTTTCCTTATTTGGTTGCCTCTAGCTACCATAAGACTTGTTAACCAGTGAGGGAGAAGTAAATTTCTACATATATCTCCCTTCTCCATGGTTTCCTACCAATCTTTTTTATTTCATAGCTCCACATGGGCCAAAAAAATTTTTTTTTTTAAAAAAATACAGTTATAGAAATCAGAATACAGCATTACTGAAGTCTCCCACCTCACTAACACAGTAAATTCCTGAAATGCTTTGTAACAAAATGAGGTAAAATAAACACTTAGGTCAGATGAATAATTCAAAAGCATATTATGCTAGCCTCTCCTCTATATTCTTAAAATTCTGTATAAACAGGAATACATTTATATTTCTACTGTAATACACAAACAAAATTCAAATCATAAGGAACTCTAGTAAAGTTTTTATTTGTGTTGTCTATGGATTGAACAGAAACCAAACAACTCAGGAACATTTTGTCTGAGGATATGAATTTGTGCAATAACCACTGCTAAATAAATGCTTAATTATTGATGTAATCAGTCTCATAAAATGCTACTTGGAAAAATCTTGTTCTTTTGTTTGTTGTTTACAATTTCAGAGTTTCTGAGATAGGTCAAATCCCATTTTCTGGTCTTTTCATTTCTGTGTAATAGGAAAAGAGTTCTGGTCCATTAGCTCTCCCACTCGCTCCTGGAGGAAGTTAACCAGCTCCGCCAGTACAAAGACATGGGTGTCATCTATGTCTTGTATGATGAATTTCTTCCCTAGGGCATTTGACTCATCCAAGTACAGCAGAAACTGCTTCATAGCAGGGTCACTGTGGAGACAAACACATTGCCAAAAGATACCATTGCCATTTTATACAGAATAGTTTATAAGAGCTCTAACCTATGGAAGTTTTAGAGCAAGCAATGATACTTTTATTCTCCCCTCAAAATTTTACACAATTGTCAGTAAGATTAACTCTACAACTTTTTGCAGGTAAACATGGTAAGGTTTTAAAAATGCACAGGTTACTAACCAGTAGTAGATATTAGAAGCTATGAAGTTACTGGGGTCAAAATAATATTCACTTTTCTTGATAGAACAATTTTTAAAAATTGCTAGTCAATAACTTAAATGGCACATTTTAGAAATGATTAAGGAACAATTAATTCTGTACCCTAAGAGAATCATAACTTTTAATCTTCACTCATAATCCATGAAGATTGAAACTTGGTATATTATAAGCTATAATCATCAAAAAAGATTAAAAAATTTCCCATATATAGTATGAAGGAAAAGAGAGTCATCAACCTTTTTAAGTGGTAAAAGTTTAATTCCAGAAACTTTCCCCAAATGATTGAACCAGAATATTTCCTTCCTGTTGGTTAAGGTTTCAAGAAAATGACAATTTTTTGACCAAAGCCCTAATCGTGCAAAATCAGTAGAATAATGACAAGTATTAAATAAATAGCCTTTTTTTTAGCTCTTAAATAATCCACTTAATGATATTATATTGCTACTCTCTCAGTTCACTGAGAAATAGTGACATTTATAAGTAGAATATTAAAAGTTATATGGAAGATAAAAAGTGGTATGATGGTCACAAAGGTAAATATAATAAAGTCTCACTAACTTGGATAAAATCTTCATGAAGGAAATTCAGATTAAATTACTGACTCCATTTCACTCATATGCTAATTAAAAAAATACAACTATTTCCAAGTATATCCAGTAATTCAAGCTAGGATAAAGGTTTTCTCTAGAAAAGGTTCTTAAGAAAACTTACTTTTAAAGAGACGAACAATAAAAACTAGTACCTAAGTATGTAACCTTTAAGAAAGCTAAATTTTCCAAGTACCTCTAGAATACTTAATACATTCCCCCTTCACACAATTTACTCAGGAAAGTCCTTAATTTGTTTTAAAAATATAGAGCTAAAATCCCAGCCCAGTCAGTGTTTAAATCTCAGATCTGTAAATATGAATAACTGGAATTTATTCATTCAGTAAGCATTAATAGGTTCTTAGGTGCCCAAGTTTCAGATACTATGCTAGATGTTGAGGATACAAAAACAAAGTCCTTCAAAAGCTCATATTCTACTTGTACTATATGACTTTGATGATCTACTTGGAATTGTACATTCTGAAAAAAACACATTTAGGATTATAGATTTTTAGTTGAAAGGGACATCTGATATTATTAAGTCTAATCTCTGCATTTTACTAAGGAGGAGACAAGGCTAAGAGAGGTTAAGTGATAGATCCAAGGTCACACAGGTTAAGCATAGTAAGTAGCAGAAATGATAAATCTGAACTTCCATTTTCTTTATTCCAGCATTGCTAGGGCTACCATGTTTGTATGCAGCTCCAATTTTATTTGGAAGATACAGAAACTGAGCACTGGAAGAGCAACCTTAAAGTTCAATCCCTTTTAAGAATTCTTTCTACAACATCTCTCAGCACAGGGGAAGCTCACTAGATAATTTATTTTACTATGTAACTAGACAGTACTATTCACTAAACATTTCGTTTAAAACAAATGATACTTTTAATTGTATTAACCCCAAATTGTCAAGGTCACAAGTGGTGGGAACTATAAAAATATAACCAGCTATTGTTCTTATTTGAAACACTGTGCTACTTAGAAGATTTCACTTTTCAGTTCCTGAAATTGCAAATTTTGGCAAGAGGAAAGTAGAATGAAAATCCATTGCTGAAAACAAGTAAGTCTGAATAAAAGGTGCTAGTACTGAGCACAAAATACAATTCATAAAAAACAAAACTAGGTGAGTTAAGCTATGTAATTTACGAAGCACACTCAACAAAAGGGGACTTGGAATATTGATTGAGACATGTATTTCTAATACTCCAAGTGGAAATAATGCTTAAGTCAAGGGAACAGGTTTAACAACGTAGTTGCTAGACAGTTTTGTAGGGAGGAACATAAGTAGCGAGGACATATTTCAAGTTTATCTAATATTATTCCATTTATTTGCCTTCACCCAATTAGAGAAAAATCTGAGTCAAAAACTCTTCCTGCCTTTGCTTTAAAAGAAGGGATATAAAGAAAAAAAGGGGGCACATGATGGGTAATGGGGAGATGGTAGGAAACAGTAAGAATCCAAATGAGATTCTCAGCTAGGGACAGTTACAGAAGAAAAGTCTATGTTTAGGGCTTTGAAACTTAGTTGTTCTTTTATTTGTCTCTTCCTATCAATTCCTATCTCTCAAAAGATGTTGAAAAGCCTCAGTTTTATTCTCCTGGGGTTTTAACCTTGGTGCACATTCTTCCACTCTTATAATTTTTCTCAGTTCTCAAAATAGTTTTCGAAATTTTTTTTAAAAAGGCACTTAGAACTTACAAAGCCTCAGGTGAACTTGGCAACACAGCATGAGATACTATGTCAGCATCTTGAGGGATTGGTAAAGTGTAGTTCTAAATCTATGATAAAAAAAACTAGGCATAGGGTTGAGGACAAACTGAGAATACAAAAAAAATATCAAAATGCAAACTAGTATAACATGTTGGTAGCTCTGGTAACATTACATATATACATTGTATTCTTTTTAACTATTAAAATGTATTTTCACAGATATTATTTTTTAGCCTCAATAATAACAGATTCACCAAAGTACATTAGTGCTTGGAATTAATTGGGCATGTGGGCTCTTATCGATACATTTTCTCATCTGAGCAAATTCAACTCAATAAACTTTTATCATGTGCCCAGTGTGGCACTGCAATAATACTGGGCGATACACAAATGGAAAAAAAAAAAACACTCCCTGTTCTCAAATGTGTACATGGAGAAGACATACACAATGCGACACTATGTCAGAACAGAAATATTTAGAAGTATATAGGATATATACATATATATAGGAGATACACACACACACACACACACACACACACACACACATATGATAGTTAAAAGAGTACGAGAAATTTGTGGTGAAGGAATCGTCTAGCATTAGGGAAGAAAAAACCAAGGAATGCAGCCTGGAGGTGGCACCTGATCTTTGTTTTGAAAAGGATTTTAATCTGTGGAGCTAAAGTTCATTCCAGGTTTCAAAAGTGAGTATTCAACAGAGGTTGAACAGAGTAAGCAAAGCCCAAGAAACAAGGACTCCAATATGGGCAGAATGTAAAATTTATGAAGAGATATAGTGTGCAAAAAAAAGACTAGAAAGCCAGGATAAAATCTAGTTATGGAGATGCCAAGTAAAGGTATTTGCATTTTATTCCACAGGTAAGATGTAATCAGTGAAGATTTTTTGAGCAAAGGAGTGACAAGATCTGATCTATGCATTAGGAAGATTGATTTCCCAGTAGGATGAAGGATGGAATGGAGGGGAGAAACTGGAGACAGGGAGACCAGTTGGAAGGGGCCACAATATTCCAGGTGAGAATAGGAGTTGGTAGAAAAGAAAAAGGGATGGATGTGAAATGTTGTAGAAATAGAATTAATAGGACTTGGCAACTGACTAGATAATGGGGAATGACAGAATGAAAACACAGATGACTCCGAAGTTAAGGGCTTAAATGACTGATAGGAGGATAAACAGAAAAAGGAAACTTAGGAAAGGAAAGAGGACTAAAATGAGGTCAGTTGAGGCATGCTGTTGAGTTGAGCACAGCACACCAGTGGATACGTACAGAGAGCAGTTTGAAATGCAGGGTTGCAGCTGGAAACAACTGAAAGTCATCTGGGATAGTAACTGAAGTCACAGAAATAAGTACCAACAGGAATAGAATACAAGGTTAGAAGAGGAGAAATGACATAACATTAGGAGAAATTCATATTGCCAGGTGAGAAGAACACCCAGGGAAAGAGACAAAAGGAAAACCCAAAAAGGTAGGAGAAAAAGCAGGACAAAACAGTATCAAAGGAGTCAAGAGGGATAATAATATCAAGAAGGATGGGGGTGATGAGCCTTGTCAAATGCTGTAGAAAGGTCAAGGATGAGGATTAAGAAACAACTATTGGATTTATCAACTGGGAACTTACTGGTGGCTCTGGGGAGAACAGTTTCAGTAGAGTGGTGAGGATTAAAGTTTTTGTTGAATGATGGGAACTAGACTGTAGTGGGTGCTGATGAGGATGTGTACACAGGAAGTATAAGCCTTTTTTCCGAGATGATCATCTAGAGCAACTACACCAAAAAAGCTAAAACTAGAAAGTGTGTAGGCACAGAGAAGCTCCTTTCATAATTTTCTCAATGTATTGCTGATCTCTCAACCTTTAAGAAAATATTGGGATCCTTTAACTGTCCAGCATTTTCTATTTCTCACCTCAGAAAGTTACTTGAATACTTTGAATTGAATAGTGTTCTTTGCTTCTGAGAAATAAGTTGAGTAAAGTATTTGCATAATCAAGATATCTGCATTAATATGTTACGTCTGTGCCACTTGTATCTTTTTTTTTTTTTTAAAGCTTCCATTCAAGGGCAAACAGTACAACTGAAAGACCACTAATCAAGAAGATGTGGGTTCAAATCCTACTTCTAATATTTACTAGCTGTGTACCCTTGGGCAAGTTAATTTCCTCTTTTGTAAAATGGGGTAGTAGCTGAAATGCCTGCCCTAACAGGCTGTTGTAAGAAGAGAACTTTTTAAAACTTAAAACTCTATTTAAGTTCATTTGATGAATTTTAAGGTATGATGAGCTTTTGTTTAGAACTTTTATCATATCTTCCAGAAGGTAGGCTAGCATATTCAATAGCATTTAAAACATCTACTGCCATTTAGGGATAACTAGATGCCACAGTGGATAGAGTGATGGGCCTGAAGTTGGGAAGACTCATCTTCTTGAGTTCAAATTCTGCCTCGGACACTTAGTAGCTGTGTGACCCTGAGCAAATCACTTAACTCAGTTTCCTCATCTGTAAAATGAGCTAGAGGAGGAAAATGACAAACCACTCCAGTATCTTTGCCAAGAAAATCCCAAATGGGAAGTAAGAGAAAGAAAACTGAAACAACTACTACTCCCATTTACAGAGAAGAGAATGAATAGCTATAGTGGTAGTGTTCTAGGGTAGTGACACCACTAGAAACATTCTAGTGCCAAACAATTAATCTCCACTGCTGTTTAAAAAACAAAGCCTGTATTTATCCTCAACCCATGAAACAATCACTAGTCTTTAAAAAGAGACCTAAAGAATATACAGGGAAGTGTCTATGCTCTTCAGAGAAAGGCACAATCCAAATTCAAGACTCTCAACATCCTGTAAAATGCATCAAGTTGATTAGAGAACATCCCCACATGTAATGTGAATTATGACTTACTGAATATATAATCAGGTCAATTACCCACGCATCAACATAAACTTGCAAGACACTCCAAAAAGAGGTATAAATAGCCCAAGTTAAAAAAAGACATCCAATTGTATCTTTTATTTCTCTATGTAAACTAACATCAGTCAATCATGAGGCTACTCTATTTTGCTTTGAACTACTTAATGTACACCAGTGTCCCCACAGTGCCTTGAACTTGGTGGTTGCTGTTAAGTGGAGAGAACTATAGAGCACAGTTCCTCAAAGAGTCAGAAGTTAGCAGAGGAGAAGGAAAAGTGTCAACTGGTAGTCCTACATCCTCTAAGAATGTGTGATTCTAAGTACCAAACCAGAGGGTAGAACATCTAAGTTCAATGGTGGTTCAAAGGAAAAGGAAAACCAAAAAGGCCTGGAATAATCAGGAAAAGCTTCACTGGGACTTAGAATCATAAAATCTCAAGGAGCAGGAGGTGGCCTTAGATTATCACTGAGTCAGATCATCTAATTTTATAAATGAGGAAACTAATGGGCTTCGTAGGAACAAAAAAAAGTAAGTGAGAAAATCAACACTCATAAGTGAAAAAGTACTAACCATTCTATAAGTACGCCTTTCAAGACATTCACCATTTTCTCCAAGTTACAAGTGTCAAATGCTGTCAATGATGTCAACAAAAGGGACGAAGTGAACTAAAATTTAAAAAAAAAATCAATCAATAATCAATTTTAACATTTCACTAAAAGAAACATAAGGATAATGAAAATGATGATATTACTACATAAACCCACAAAAGTCATTTTCAACACTTCTGATTCAAAGACGATAAAGCATATTTACAAAGAAAATATAGCTCAGTTGTCATCATTGACTTTCCCTTAAAATTTAACCTATCATCAAGTGTAATTTTGTTCACCAAATTGCACACATTAAATATATGGAATACAACAAAATTCTAAATACTCATTCTAGTAAAGGCTGGGACATAGTGAATAGGAAAAAAAATTAACTATTAGGGATAGTTGGGTATTCTAGCTTTTTAAAAAAAAATAATCCAGGACCACATCCAACCCAGTATTTGCTGGCACTTGGACGCCTACAGAAACCCGGGGATGAGGACCTGGATGTGTTTTAGGGTCCGAGCTTGGGACCGGTAATAGATAGACAGTCCAGGCCGAGATGCAATCAATCTAAGTCACAATAAAAGGGGATGGGGGAAGGGTTCACGGCAGCCTGAGAAGGCTGCTTGAAGTGAGACAACAAATGAAAAGCGTTGTTACGTAAAGGGCTTGACAAACCTTAAAGAGCTACGTAAAAATCGGCTCTTAGTAAATTACTATTATTATTCACATTCCCGGGTCCTGCTCTGGGCACCCAACACGCCGAGGACTCCAGATCCTCCGCGGGCTGGGGGAGGGGGGGCAAGGCCGTGCCTTCGCTCCGCAGCCCCTGAGGAAGGCAGCACGGCAGGGAGAGGAAGGGGTGGCTAACCCTGGGCCTAGCTATCCCTCGGCCACTCCAGGCGTACTCCTCTCACCTTCGAGTCCGGAAGCTACACCACCTACCAATCCCTAACAACAGCGACGCACCTCCGACCAGCCAGGTCCCAGCTGCAGCTCGCCGGAATTATCAGCGGAGTGCGCCTGCGCTGTAGGTTTCTGCGTCGGGTCGGTGAGGTTACGCAGAGGGGGCGGGGCTACACCCGTGGGAGGAACGGAGGGCGGGGTCACGTGCCCGCGCCAGTGGCAGAGGCTCTTGGGCGCCGGGGCCCGGGAGCGGATCGGGGTGGGTCTTTTCCCTTATCCTCCTCCTTTCCTTCCCCCCCCCCACCAGATCCAGTTCGGCTGTGGGCGGGAACGATCCGCCCGCAGCAGCCAGGTAGGTGGGAAGGAAGCGGGGGAGGGACGAGGAGTGCGTCAGTTGTGACTCCTCCGGGGGCTGGGGAGGCTCGGAGCCGGATACGTTGGGGCGGGATGGAGCGGAGCCACGGGAGCACCCCCGTTTGAGAAGCTGCGCGGGCCACCCTACTGCTTCTCTGAGGCTGACCCTGGCCTTGCCCGGCTGTGCCCGGCGCTGTCCTGCCTTGCCCTTAACCGACTGACTGCTTAGGCGGGGGGCGTGGCGTGCTCAGCTGGGCCCTGGCTCGTGAGTGCGCGTGCGCCTCTTCCTGCTTCCCTTTGCTTCCTTTGGAGGTGGGTGGTGGGTGCCTTCCCCTCTGCGTCTTCCGTCTGTACAGCTCCCTCTTACAGCCAGGCTTCTGGAAGACAGCTGTCTGCCCTGGCTGCACCAATGTTCTCGCCTCCCTCTCACTTCTTATTGCTGTGCAATTTGATGTCCTCCCTCACACTTTACTGCGATCCACCCTCTCTCTGTCTTATCTCTCTTTTCCTGTCCCTTGTCTGTCTCTCCCCCTTCTCTGTTTCCTGTCTTTCATCTCTCCTGTCTCTGTTCTCTCTCTCCTTTCTCTTCACCTTCCTGGGCTCTCTGTCTTTTGGCTGTCTGTTTATGATTGTCTTGTCTATCTCTCCCCTTCCACTCGCGTCCAGTCTGTCTCTGTTTTTTTCCCTTTCTTGCCTGTCTCTCCCTCCTCTGTCTCTCTCTGTCTCTTTCTCTATTTTCTCCATGTCTCTTTCTGTCTCCTCTTCCTCCGTTCCTCTGTCTTTCCCTCCCCTCTCTCGCTTGTCTGTCTCTTCTCTCTTTCTTTTCTTCCCCTTTCTTTTTCTATCTCCCTCCTTCTCTCTGTCTCTTTCTCAGTCTCTCTTTTTTCCCAGGTCATGAGTTATCTCTAATGCAAATATTTAAGCTGTGGTGACCCAAGGCAAGTCACTTAACCTGTCAGTCATTCACTAAACCGTCCCTACCGTGTGCCAGGCACTGTGCTAAAGGTTGGGGATGCACAGACAAATTTGAAACAGTCCCAGCCCTCAAAGAATGTATGTTTTAATGGAGGAGACATGTCCATATATAAGCATATACATATATGTTTGTATATATATATACACAAAATGAATAGAAGGGAAGGAAGTTTCTACCAGCTGGAAGGATCAGGAAAAGGCTTCATGGTTAAGGTAACATTTGAGTTGAGGTGAGGAGGGAGTTCATACGAGGTACAGAGGACAACTCACCTTTTTATTCGAAGCCACAAAGAAGGGAAATGAAGATGAAAGGTGGAACACCTTGTGTGCAGAACAGCAGGTAGGCCAGTATGTCTGGATAAGAGTGCAAGCAGGGGATTAACACATAAAAGATTGGAAGGACAGAAGGTTGTGAAGAGATATGAATGCCAGAGGAATTGATATTTGATCCTGGAGATAATAGGGAACTGCTGGAACTTATTGAGTAAGGGAATGTGGGGTGACATTGTCATACCTGTCCTTTAGAAAATTATTTTGATGGGTGTGTGGAGGAGAGATTGAATTAGGGAAAGATTTGAAGTAAGGATAACAAATTAGGTAAGAGGTGATAGGGAACTTGAATGGAGGGGTGGGAGTGGGGATGGAGGTGTGAAGGGAGAGAAGGAAGGATGTATAGGAGCCTTGCGGAGACAGAGGTGATAAGTTTTGGCTACTGATTTGGAGAGATGGGATAATTGAAAGTGAGTTGAAGATGACACTGTGGTCTTGAACCTAGGTGACTAGATGACTGGTTGTACCCTTAACAATAATAGGGCAGTTTGTAAGAGAGGTGGATTGAGAGAAAAAGAGAGAAAGAATGAATTTTGTTTTGGGTATGTTGAATTTGAGATGCCTATGGGCATTCAGTTTGAAATGTCTAGTGTGGTTGAATGGCACCTGCATAGAGATGGTAATGGAGCCCATGGGAGCTGATTAGGTCTTCCAGTGAAGGAGTGTGGAGAGAAAAGAAAAGCAGGTTCTGCACTGAGCCTAATAAATCAGAAAAGAAAGCTAAGAGGGGTCATTAAAAACTGAAATGATCCAAAACTTCTAAGGGTTGAAAAATCATTTGTTGGCCTAGATGAGTTATTGACTATTTAAAAAAAACAACCCTGAGAAACAGCTTTCAGCATTCATCTTTTTCCCATGAAGTGTGATTTTATTTGCCAGTAGTCTTTAGGGTCATTGGACAGCATTTATTGATTATAACTAAGGGCAGAGTACTGAACTAAGTGGTGTGGAGGGCTGGAGATGAAAACAACAGTGCAGTTAATATAATGCATGCCTTTCAGGACTTTACTGGTATCAAAGGGAGTCTGATGTCTATAGCCTTCTATTCTTTAACCATAGACTATTACAGAATTGTAGTCAACAGTGGAGCCACACCAGGGAAGCTTTTAGGGTAAGTTTTGTTTGGTAGGACATGTGAAATTTGGAGATAATTATTAAAAATGAACACATAAATATGTAGTATATACATATAATGATTTGTAAAGTACATTTATTCTTATTTTCTAGTATTTGTGAAACAGGAAGAAAGTAATTTTACCAGTCGTGTAGCAAGAAGTAAGTGACCTATGGTTATGGTGTTTTCTGCTTTATCTGTAATTGTGGTGTTTGGGTGTTTTTTCTCACAAAATCACTCTATCTTCTGATTTCTTTATTTTTATTATTGGTCCTACTATCTTCCCAGTCAACTTCAGAGTTCAGACCTCTTTGTTTCCTTTTTCTGTTCCGTTACTTAGTCCAGTACATTGCCAAATATTATTGATTGTTCACTTCTCCATTCCCTTTCTTCTTCTTCTTCCTTAATTATTGTGGTAGCCTTCTAATTGATTTGTGTCTCCAGGCTCTCTCGTCAGTCAATCAGTCAAATATTTATTAAGTGCCTGTGCTTTCTCTCCCAATCTGTCCTGCATACTCCTGCCAGGGAAATAATCCTATAAATATAACTGGAATCATATACTCTGCTCAGTTGATCAAAAAACTTAAATGACTACCCATTACATACTGAATAAAAGTCCAGTTCAGTCTGTCATTTAATATTTTCCATTTTTTAAATCCAGCTGCCTTTCTAATTTTTATCTTTTATTCTTCTTTCTGTATTTGGTGCACCAGTCAAACTGGCCTAGTCACTCTGTTTCTTGAACATGCCTCTTCCTTACTCCATCACTCTCCCTTTAATTATATTAAAGACTTTTTTGCCTGGAATATCTTCCTCTTCATCTTCATCTGTTCAAATCATACCCATACTTGAAGAGTCAAATCATTGCCATCTTCTTTATGAAGCATTTCCTGATCTTCCCAGGTGGGAAAATCACTTCCACTTCTCAACTCCCACAGTATTATATAACAAAATGTCATAGGAAAGGTACAAAAATTATCTTGTGAGCAATCTTATTGTGTATGGAGCTGGAACTACTGAGTTTTGAATCTCTTGTAGCTCCAAACATAGTACCTTGAAGCATTGGGTCAAGTGCTGAGTGCATGGTTTGTTAAACATATGTGTATCATGGACTTCCACCACTTTATTAATTTAATATTTTATAAAATTAGACCATTTTATCAATTTGCTCTATTAATGTTGAGTTTGTTTTATTTTTGAGAATATAGTTTTTTTTCTGGTATTGAAGCACTTTAAGTTGAAAAAAGGCTAAGGAAAGTTTTTCCAGAACTAGAAGAGAGATTAATTTTCTGTTTAAAAGATAATTTTGAAAAATCAATTCAAAGTGGTATTTCACTTTTTCCCTTTCTTATATATAATTAAACTCAAATAGTAAGCTGATCAGTTTTTTATTCCAATTACTCACATCTCTCTCCTTCCTTCTTCAGCAAGTTCAATACCTGGCTTACGATTTTTCTCCTTCCTAACTCCTCCCCTTATGCTAGGGGATTTCAGCACATGTACTGACTCACCCTCAAACACCCTAAGCACTCAGTTGCTCATACTACTAACTTCCCTTGACCTCACTCCTCCATCCTACCTTAGCTACACACAAAGATAACCGTTGGTCTTTCCATCATCTGCAGATGTACCACCTGCATGTTCAAGAATTCTGAAATCACCTTTTCTGACCATAATCTTTTGACTTTCCACCTCTCCCTTGGCCTTCCTTTTGTAAACCCTATTTTTCATCCACACCTTGGCCTCCAGTTCCTCAACCCTTAGTTCTCTCCTAGGTCATCTGTACTAGGCACTCTCTCCTCTTTTCCCCTTATTAAACCCTTGTTGAACCAGTTCAGCTCTGTGCTGTTCTCTTTTCTCAGGTTCCTGGTCTCCTTATATTGTCAGTGGTGCTCTGCCAACCAGTGCTTTTACTTCTGCTGAATGAAGATGGAGAACATTATGTAATCGTTCTAATGGGATCCTCTTCACATATATGTCACACAGCCTTAATTGGGCCCCCACTGCTGCTTGGCCTACCTCCCTTAGAGCTCACGTTGGGGACCTGCAACTTTCAGTGCTCCTTGAGTAGTTAGATGCAGGGTAAAGTCTGTTTACTGCAAACACTGCCCCCACCCCCATGCCCACCCCCCCAGCTCTACAAGTTCCTAACCTGGGTTTGGGTTGGTTGCCAGAGGGTGCAGTAAATAGAGTGCTAGGCCTAGAATCAGGGAGTGGCCTCTAACGTTTGCTTTGAATCACTTAACCTCTATCTGCCTTAATTTCTTCATCTGTAAAATGGGGATAATAATAGCAACCCTCCTCTCCATCCCCCCATTATGAGGATCAAATAAGATATTTGTAAAGTGCTTAGCACAGTGTCTGGTGTATGGTAGGTGCCATATAATTGCCTTTTCACTTACCATTCCCTTTGGGTCTGAATAATGATAGACTGCTGTTGGAGTTAGCCAAGCTCAGCCAGCTTGGAACCTCTACGGGTTCAGATAGTTAAAGAACTGTAGGCACCCCGTTCCTGACCTGGTTATTTCTCTACCATGACCATGTAGGTTGGGTTAGAAGCTAGAACTAAGACTCTGCTCTGCCCTTCTTGTTTGAGCCACACTGCTGCTGCTTGAACTTGCTAACTCTTTTCCTACTATGTAGGGTCTGTGGCTGCACCTTAGCCCCAGAATTATGCCTCTAGGCACATCCAACCCTGTAAGGGATTAGTAGATATCAAAGCTGCCAAATGACACCTTTTTCTTTCTGGGTGTCCCCATATGGTTCTGGGACCTGTTCTTTCCCTGGAACTTAGCTTCTCCCTTGTGCTGGAGTGCTCCATGCAGTATGCTCCTGGTAAGACTTGGCCTGCAGGTCTGCAGACCACTCTATCTGTCTTTATATGTATATGATAACTTGGAAAAATAACTCACTGTGACTTTTTCTTGGATTTGTTCATCAGGTTTTGGTCTGATTCATTTTCTACATCTGTTTAGAAGGGTTTTGTGAGGGAATCAGTTGTAACTACTTTCTGCTACTCCACCAGCTGGACTCTGCCTCCTGTCTTTGCTTGGTATCTCAGAAGTAAACACAATTTGAAGAAATCCAATTCTATGAAGTCTTTCTTAATTAAATAAGGAATTTTTTCCCCCAGAAGAATGAATGCTTAGCAAAAAACATGATTGTTTTATTAAGGTGTTTGTTTTTTTCCTTAGTCCAAAAATCAAACTCCCTTGATTCAGAAAGGGTTTGTCCGTTGTCATGATGGTATTGGGCTTTGGTTTTAGGAGAAATGGTAACAAAGTGTACATTAAATAACATGTATCATTTATTCTGTTTGCACAGAATGTCCCTGGCAACTTGTTGTATAATTTGTTGCAGAAGGATAGGAACCTCTACAAACCCTCCAAAAAGGGACGTGTACTGGAAAGATATTCGTGAGTACAGTCATAAAACTGTAGTTATGTGGTTATAGCCAGTCCTCAGCTTCTGAATGTTTGATTTGTAAGCCAGTGCTTTAGAATTTGGAATACAGTACAATTCTACATAGAAATAAACTGTGCAAAATGATTAGAATTCTCACAAAAGTTCATTTAACTTTAATGTATCTGAATAATACTATATATCCTGACTTCCATTTCTAATATTCTGTCTATGGGAAAAATTCTTTTGTATTCAGGCTTGGATGCTAGGAAAACAGCTCTTGTAATGCAGCCCTGGCACACAAAGGGTTTCATGGTGTTGGGATTGGAGAGAAGGGAGGAGGGTCCCAGGTTTTTCCCACCTACCTCCAACTGTCTTCCACCAGCTTATCTATCATACTTGGATATTTGCTGAGCCATGGTCCTTCCTACTTTGTTGGGGATCTTATTGAAGAGATTCCTTGTGTTGGGTAGGAGATTGGAATAAATGACCTCTAAAGTTCCTTCTAATTTAAGATTTTATAATTCTTGTTTGAGTATGTAAATCCAAGGATATTTAGTGGAATGGTGGTAAAAAGAAGATGAGGAATTGCTGTTTGGGTAAGAATAGAATCTGTGGATATATTAGACATATATATCTACTCTGTAGAGCTATAAATTAGATTGTGGGTTAAAGATTAGGAAGGTATGCACTGATGATGTCAGTTTATCCTACTAGGGGAAAATGATGACATAAATTCTTACTCATTTAGATCCATTATTGATAGAAAGTCATACTTCTGCTTGTGTTCAGTAAAATTTTTGTAAGTGTTAATTATCTTATTCGTCTTCTTTTTAAAGGGAATATTATAAAATTTACTGGACCACTTATTCTAGGGTAAGTATTAACAACTACACATTGATTTTGCCTGTATTAGTATTTTAAATGATTGTTTTCTGTAGAAGTAATTCACAGGAATAATGAGCTTTAATATATTAAAATTTTAGTTACATGCTTCATTTAGCATCTTTTTAATATTACTTTTTAAACTAATGTAACCATATCTTTCTCACAAACTGAAAGTAGTGGAGAGAAGAATTTTATATCTGGCTAAAATACTTTCTTTTCTTATAGTTAGGAATATGGCATGAAAATATAAGGCAAAATTTGGCTTGCTGTTTGTTTTTCCTTGCCTTATTCTGAGGCAAAGGACAGAACCTTTACATATTCTGTAGCATAATATCTCTATATGAAAAGGTGTTATATTTAGGAGTGTAGCAAAAATAAAAACATCTTGTTTTCCTTGAAAGGAAATACAGATAAGAAGGCAACCTATTTAGCCCAGGCAAGGACCCCAACAGAACATAAAGTTCTTTTATGGAATCTTCGCTGACTGTCTTGGTCTGGAGAATAGGATGTCAGCATAGTTCATTGGAAAGAACTTTGGGTCTGGAGTCTGAACGTGTCTTCATACCTCATCTCTGATATTACATATATCATCTGGGTCAACTTACCTAAACTCCTTAACTAGTGCTTAGACTGAATGGTCACTGAGGTCCCTTTTCACTTTTGGTCTCTGATTCCATGAAGCCAATTGGCATGCCTGTCTGCCTGATCTCTAAGGTAGATATAGAAATTTAGGAGCAAGACTGAAGCAATAGAAGATGGGATTTACATTCTGAGCCCATTCTAGTTGAGCTTTAAACAGTGGGTGTACACTTAATTCTTGGATGCATAGCAAACTTAATGTTAAAAATTGATTTAAATGCCATCTCAAAAAGTGTAGCTTTTTTATGGTTAGATGCCAAATTTACAGTAGATTTTTTTTTGTTATCTTTTTAAGAGGTTCTTTATTTATTACATATGAAGTTCTGGCCTTGAAGAAGTCTGTGACGCTAGATACCCGAGTAGTCGAAAAAGAAAAATTGAAATCATATATATATTTAGATGCCGTTTCTTTAGATAAAAGAGAACATCAAGGTAAGTTTATGGAAAAAGTATGTGGTTAAAATACTTTTAAGTCAATATTATAATAACCTTTCTGGGAAATGTAAGGTAGCTATTGAGTTAAATTTAGACGCTATTTGAAGAATGATGTTATTAATAAATCCACTAGGATGAATTTTCAGTGCTATCCAACCTTTACTTTCAAAACCTGTATTGAAAGTTTTGTACAGTTTAGAACCAAGCAAAAATTCTTATCCACCTCTAATCTGGAAAAGGTGAAAACTCTACATATATTAATTTTGGCCAGAAAGGGCAGCTTAAGTTAGGATGGTGCTTCAGACTGAGAAATAATTGTTTCTTCTCATCCTGGAGGAAGAGAGTTTTGCTCATAGGGCCAGCTTAGGATAGGGAACCTGAACACCCTTTGCAGATGCTTTTGAGTCCACCAAATTTAAATGAAAGGTCAAAATATGTTCCAAAGCAAATGTTAAGTAAATTTTAGAGTCTCTACCTTTTTGGACTTAGTCATCTAAATTCTTAATTCCTTTACCTAGTAGGTATTTTTAAAAATATATTAACTTCCACAGCTATAGTTGTTCATGTTAAGATTAGTTTACTCAGATGAGAAATTATTTGCTAAATATTGGGAAAACAATAAAATGTGAATTAACTCTTTGTTGATATTGTATAGTTTTATTTTTATTTTGTTCAGACCTCCTAGGATTGATTTTTTTTGGTGTAGGGAATCCTTAGTAGAAAGCTGCCCTTACTTGTGCAGGTTATAGTTTTAGAGAGTTGCCCAGGGTTAAGTAACTTGCCCAAGATCAAACAGCCATTATGTCTCTGAGGGTCCCAGCTCTTCCTGACTGAGACAGATGTTCTATTCACTGCACCCACTGGTGTGCTGGAATCACTTCAAGTATCCTGGAGAGAACTGATTGTTAAATTTTCATGGTGAACCTTAGCATCTTGGAAGTACGAGAGATTAGGGCTTGATTTTTGTTTTGTTGATGTCTAAAATTA
This sequence comes from Notamacropus eugenii, assembly GCF_028372415.1. Lineage (NCBI taxonomy): Eukaryota > Metazoa > Chordata > Mammalia > Diprotodontia > Macropodidae > Notamacropus > Notamacropus eugenii. The sequence continues at coordinate 251,839,490 of NC_092873.1, read as the reverse complement.
AGGAAGTGATGGAGAAAATGTAATATTGCAGATTAATCTTTGAAAGTTTTTTTAAAATTTATGAAATATAACAAACATTTCCATAACATAAAAAGATGATTGCATGTAAAATTGCAAATCTATTATGTACAACTTGCTATTCCTTTTAAATATATAATTATCATAGACATTTTTTTCTTCCTGTCTCGTCCTCTCCATGGCTAGCATTAGATATATATACACACACCTATATGTATATGTAGATATACACACACATATACACATACATGTGTATGCATATATACATATATCAGTTCTTTCTCTGGATGCAGATAGAATCTTCCTTCATAGGACGTTTGTAGTTAATTTGGGTATTTTAATAGTCAGAATGACCTGGTTCCTCAAAGCTGTTCTTGAAACAGTATTCTATTATTGCATAAGACACTGTTTTCTTGCTCATTTTGCTCTTCGTTATTTTGCGCAAGCCTTTCCATATTTTTCTAAAGTCATCAAGTTCATCATTTCTTGAAGCAGAGTAGCATTCTATCATGAACATATACCACAACTTACTTAGTCATTTCCCAGTTGATGGACATCCTTACAATTTTGTTTTTTGCCATTAATGTTATTCTCAAAACAATATTGCTGTTATTGTATACAGTGTTCTCTTGGTTCTGCTCATTTTGCTTCTCATTATTTTGTGCAAGTCTATCCATGTTTTTCTAAAAGTTAACAAGCTCATTATTTCTTATAGCATAGTAATATTAAGTATTAAGCAGTATTAAGAAGAATCTTAAAAGTGTGTTGTGTGTACTTCCTCCTCCACTTCGCCTTTGGAGAGTTGTTAAACATTTACCAATATATCAAATATACTACTTTGCTGAGGCATTTTATAAAATCCCTTTTCAGGGCTTTAAATGAAATGGTAATCTAAAGAGTTAATTCATGTGTGAAATAAGAGCTACCTTTTCTTTTTTTAAATAGTGTTTTAATTTTTCCAGTTACATATAAAGAAAAATTTTTAAATTCATTTAAAATTTTTGAGTTCTAATTTTCTCCCTCCCTTCCTCACTTCTGCCTTCCCCAAGACAGTAAACAGTATAACATAGGTTCTATATGTGCAGTCATGGAAAACATGTTTTCATATTAGTCATGTTGTGAAAGAAGAAACAGATCAAAAGAAAAAAACACACACAAAAAAATAGGATGCTTCAACCTGTATTCAGATACTCGGTTCTTTCTTTGTATGTGAATAGCATTTTTCATGAGTCCTTTGGAATTGTCTTGGATCATTGTATTATTGAGAATGGTGAAGTCATTCATAGTTGATTATCCAGATATAAGTGTTGCTGTTAACTGTGTATAGTATTCTCCTAGTTCTGCTTATTTCACTTTGTATCAGTTCATGTAAGTCTTTCCAGACATTTTCTCAAATCCACCTGCTCATCATTTCTTATAGCACAGTAGTATTCCATTATATTCACATACTACAGTTTGTTCAGCCATTCCCCATTTGATTAGCCCCTCAATTTCCAATTCTTTGCCACCACAAAAAGAGCTGCTATAATTATTTTTGTACAAGTAGGTCCTCACCCCTTTTTTAAAAATCTCTTTGGGATACAGATCTAGTAGTGATATTGCTGGATCAAAAGGTATACACAGTTTGATTGTCTTTTGGGCATAGTTCCAAATTACTCTCCAGAATGGATGAATCAGTTCATAACACCACTAATAGTGTATTAGTGTCCCAGTTTTTCCACATCCTTTCCAAGATGTCATTTTCGTCTTCTGTCATATTAGCCAATCTGATAGGAATGAAGTGGTACCTCAGAATTATTTTAATTTGCAGTTCCCTAATCAATAGTTATTCAGAACATTTTTTTCATATGACTGTAGTTAGCTTTGATTTCTTTGTCTGAAAAATGCCTGTTCATATCCTTTCACCTTTATCAATTGGATATTGACTTGTATTCTTATAAATTTGACTTAGTTCTCTACATGTTTGAGAGAGGAGACCTTTAGCAAGAGACATTTGCTGTAAAAATTGTTTCTCAGCTTTCTGCTTTCCTTCTAATCTTGGTTGCATTGGTTTTGTTTGTACATAACCTGTTTAATTTCATATATTCAGAATTATCCATTTTAAATTTTGTAATGCTGTTTATCTCTTATTTGGTCATAAATTTCTGCCTTCTCCATAGAACTGACAAGCAAACTATTCTTTACTCTCCTAATTTGTTTATGGTATCACCCTTCATGTCTAAATCATGTACCCATTTTAACCTTATCTTGTTACTTAGTGTAAGATGTTGGTCAATACCTAGTTTCTTCTATTTTGTTTTCTAGTTTTCCCAATGGTTTTTGTCAAATAGTGAGTTCTTGTCTCAGAAGCTTGGGTCTTTCGGTTTATCAAACATTAGTACTATGGTTATTTACTATTATGTATTGTATACCTAATCTATTCCAATGATGCGCCCTATTTCTTTTTTTTTTTTTTATTTATTTTTTTAATGTTTAACAATCACTGCCATACAATTGCGATTTTATCCCTCCCCACCCACCCCCCACTACCTCCCTCCCTCCCCACGACTGCATACAATTCTGTATAGATTCTACATATACTTTCCTATTGAGTATATTTTCACTATAGTCATGCTATGTAGTCAGACTAAGATAAATGAAAGAATCCGTATAACAAATCAGAACATGATACACAAACAGATACACATACACAAACATGATCTGCTACATTATGTGAGTGACTTCCATATTTCTCTCTCTGAGTGTGGAAGGCATTTTGCCTTGAGGTCCACCATTGGGATTTTTTTTTTTTTCAGAAGTTCTTGTGTTATTACAAAAATCTAAGTCTACCAGAAAAAGCTCTCACACACTGTGGTTGTTGCTGTGCATAGAGTTCTCCTGGTTCTGCTCCTTTCACTCAGCATCAGGTCATATAAGTCCTTCCAGGCCTCTCTGAAGTCTTCTTGTTCATCATTTCTTATGGCACAATAGTACTCCATTACATTCATATACCATAATTTATTCAGCCATTCCCCAATTGATGGACATCCCCTTGACTTCCAGTTTTTGGCAACTACATAGAGTGCTGCTATAAATATTTTTGTACATGTGGGACCCTTTCCCATTTTTATGATCTCTTGGGGATATAGTCCTAGTAGCGATATTGCTGGGTCAAAGGGTATGCACATTTTTGTAGCCCTTTGGGCATAGTTCCAAATTGCTCTCCAGAATGGTTGGATGCGCTCACAGCTCCACCAACAATGAATTAGTGTTCCAACTCTCCCACATCCTCTCCAGCATTTATCATTTTCTTGTTCTGTCATGTTTGCCAATCTTATAGGTGTGATGTGGTACCTCAGAGTTGTTTTGATTTGCATCTCTCTAACCAATAGTGATTTAGAGCATTTTTTCATATGATTATAGATAGCTTTAATTTCTTCCTCTGAAAATTGCCTGTTCATATCCTTTGACCATTTATCAATTGGGGACCTATTTCTTAGCCAGTAAGAGTTTTTATCATAACCACTTTGTAACATAGTTTCAGATCTGGTATGTCTAGGCCACCTTCCTTCACATTTTTTTGTCATTTAATTCCCTTGATATTCTTAGCTTTTTGTTCTTCCAGATGAATTTTATTATTTTTTTCTAGCTCTATAAAATAATTTTTTGGTAGTTTGATTGGTGTGGCACTGAATAAATAGATTAGGTAAAATTGTCGTTTTTATTATATTGGCTTAGCCTCCCCATGAGCAATTAATATCTTTCCAGTTGTTTAGATCTGACTTTATTTGTTTAAAGAACATTTTGTAATTGTGTTCATATAGTTTCTGGGTTTATCTTGATAGGTAGACTCCCAAGTACTTGATATTGTCTGAAGTTATTTTAAATGGAATTTCTCTTTCTGGCTCTTGCTGCTAGGCTTTGTTGGTAATGTATAGAAATGCTGATGGTTTGTATGGATTTGTTTTACATCCTGCAACTTTGCTAAAGTTGATAATTATTTCAAGTAGTTTTTAGTTGATTCTCTAAATATACTGTCATATCATCTGCAGAGAATGATAGTTTTGTTTCGTCATTGTCTCTTCTAATTCCTTTAATTTCCTTTTCTTCTCTTATTGCTATAACTAATATTTCTAGTATAATATTGAATAATTGTGGTGATAATGCGCATCCTTGCTTGACCCCTGGTCTTATTGGGAAGGCTTCTGACTTGTCCCCATTACAGATAATATTTGCTAATGCTTTTAGATAGATACTACCTAGAGGCAGCTAAGGGGTACAGTGGAAAGCACTGAAGTCAGTAGGACCTGAGTTCAAATGAGACCTCACACACTTGACACTGTGACCCTGGGTAAGTCACTTAACTCTGATTGCCCCCACCCCCCCAAACAGATACTACTTATCATTTTAAGGAAAGCTCTATTTATTCCTATGTCCTCTAGTGGTTTTAATGGGAATTTCAGACAATATTTTGGATGAGCTGCTTATTCTAAGGGAATATTGCTTATAGGACCATCTTCCTGGAAAATGGCTAAAAGTTAAAATTTGAGTCTTTTACCTTTACCCCAAATATGTGACTCCCTAATGCAAAATGAAGACAAGATATCTGTTTGAGGCTGGATCCCAGGGTAAAACTGGAAATTTGATTTTATCAGTTTACCCAGTGATGATTAGGCTATTGGAATTGGTTTACAATAACCAAATTCACAGAACATTGATTTCTAAAAGTTAGAATTCCAGTTTATTAAGCACAACAGAAGATGTAGCCATGTGCCCTCTAATTGTGATTTCAGTTGGCATTAATGACAGTTATGTGAAAAAATTAGACCATAAACTCCTTGAGGACGGTGACTTTTATTCTTTTTGTTGGTTACATAGTGCTTTGCATATAATACATGTAATACATATGCACATATATAAAGCATGTAATACATATTTATTGACTAGAAAATGAAGTGAATAAAATAGAAAAATTATAGTCCTTTACATTAAGTGATGTTTATTGGTGCATGATTTATATATTTTTCTTTAATATCATGTTAATTATAATGAATAATAATGTCTTATGCATAAAATTTCAAAAGTGCTTAATCTTTATTAAATTTGTAATTAATTTCATTCAGGTATCACATATCAGGCAAGGAAAGAACTTCACAAAGCATTAAGAAAAGTATTGGCAACAGCAGCCAAAATATTCCGGAATCCTTTTGATGGTATGTGCTTAATACTTAATTCTGTAATATTAACTTTGTTACTTTTTGCTAATTTTTTGAAAGAAATATTTGGAAAAATTATTTGGTTAACATTTTTGGAAGATTGTATCTAATTTTTAAAGTCCAAAGCTTTGGAGTATCTAGTTTCCAGGTCCAGAGTTGCATTATCGTTGACATACAATTATCTATACTTAAGGAAAACATTTATTAACACAAGTAATTGAAAATCGCTAGTAGTATTCTGTTATGGAAAGTGTGTTCGGAGCTATAAGCCAAACTGAGATGAGAAGCTCCATGAGTAGCATTCCTGTGTCTCTGACAAAGCCCTTCTTAACTTAGCTATTGAGACAGCCGTATCAACAATTGACTTTCTCCAAGGAAAAGGATCATATTCTTATTCTTTTTTGTAGTAAAAGCTAGAGCATGAGCAGTACTATTTAGGGCTGGCTAGGTTGGGGGCCATGGTCCTATTTCTTGGATTTTGAAAGTGGTGGTGATGAAAAGTATTTTTTTTTAACCTTGCAAAACACCTGACCACTTGGGATCATACTTTATATCTTCCTGATTTGGCTTTTAAGCTAAATGCATTATCTGGTTGTGAATATCAAGAATTGACTGTGTATATATAATTGGATAAGCATAAATATATACAAGTGAACCTTTTAATTGCATTATCTTTCTCTTGGCCAGCCATCTTGAGTTATCTTTGAGGCTTCTTTTTTGTTTGACCCGCCACAATCACTTACCAAATCCATTCTCCCTTTGGAATTGTCAGTACTCCAGTTTGTCTTTGGGAGACATACCTGGACAGACCTAGATTACATAAGCATATTGGAGGAAAATCCCAGTATACCTATGAGCAAGCAACTTCCTATCAGCATCTGTAACATTCTCTTTGATTCTTTGTACTGTGCTCTGCTTACCTCTAAGCAGATCCTCTATAAGATTTTCTTATAATGTTCATGGCTTATTGTGTGTCATCTTCCCTTGTTTTCCCTCTTAGCCTTCCAGTCTCTGCTGTTTGAAGCCCTCAATTTCTGATCATGTCCCTCATCTTTTTTAATAGTTGACTACCATGCTGTACCAGAACTCTCTGTCTCCTTCTAGCTCCTCACTGATTTCCTTGTAAGCATTTGAACATATTCTGAGACTTGCCTCCTCCTCCTCCAGCACTAGAAAGCATATCTCTTGATTCCATATTTTCCTTACCAATCCCATTTTTACCACCTTAGTAGAGGTATTTAATGCCTCTTATTTGAATTTCCATGTCATTAACTTTGAAATTCTCTTATCACAGTCTGTTCTCATTGTATCTCTTTCTCTGCCTTACAACCCCAAACTGTTTTCTTTGTCCTCACTGTGACCTCCAAGCCCCTGAGCCCTCAATTCTTTCCCAGATCATCACCATTGTACTGGCTATATTCTACTTTCTTTCTCATCTTGATCTCTTGGCAAAACATTTCAACTCTACACCGTCCTCTTGAGACCCTTGGAGGCAGCTAGGTGGAGAAATGGATAGAGTGCTGGGACTAAAGTTAGGAAGACCTGAATTCAAATTTGGCCTCAGGCACTTACTGCTGTGTGACCCTGGGCAAGTCACTTAATTTCTGTTTGCCTTAGTTTACTTAACTGTGAAATAAGGCTAATAACAGTACCTATCTGCCAGGGCAGCAGTGTGAGGATCAAATGAGGTAATATTTATAACGTGCTTAACATCATCCCTGGCACACAGTAGGTGCTATAGAAATGCTTATTACTTTTCATTCTTTCTTGTCCATCACCCCACTCCCCTTTACCTTCTTATCCTATGTCAATCTTCCCCTCACAGACTTTAGCCTTGGATTACTCCCACCATTTATTGCCTTCACTCTTATTCACATACTGCTGAGCTGATCTGGAGAAAATCATGAAACTGTGTTGACTGGATCCACTACAAATTTGTGTTAAATAATCTCACCTGGGTCTTCACTTCTGTAAGACATTTTTACACCTTCTTAATCAGTTAATTCTCCCAATCACCACCGCAGCTTTTCCATACCTATTTCATCCTGTGGCTGCCTCCCCTACTTTCTTAGCTGAGAACCTTATGTCTATTTTACATTTGCTGAGAGCTCTTTCTCCCATCTTCCTCAACTCATAGTTTTTATGTCTTCTCCCACTATTTCTTCCATCCTGTTTCACATGAAGAAAGTAGTTCTTTTGCTTGCCAAAGCTAACTCTTCTACATGCACAAATGATCTCAATCCATCCCATCAATTTGTGCTCTCTATCATTTCTATCTTCTCACTTAGCTTCAATCTTTCCCTATGTACTGGCTGCTTTCCTAGTATCTACAAGCACATCCGTGTCTCCCTCATCCTCAGAAAACCTTCTTTTTATTTATCCATTCCCACTAGATATCATCCCATATTTATCCTCCCTTTTATGGCTAAATTCCTTAAAAATGTTTCCTATAATTGGTGTTGCCACTTTCTTTCTTCTTATTTTCTTCCTAACTTTCTGCAGTTTGACTTCCAACTTCATCATTCAACTGAAACTATTCTGTCTAGTGTTATCAGTAATCTATAAACCTAATGATCTTTTCTTAATGCTGATCCTTCTTGACTTCCTTCCTTGCAGTCTTGGATGCCGTGGATCATCCTTTTCTTATGGATAATCTCTTTTCTCTAGATTTTCATCATTGTGCTCACTCCTAGTTCTTTTCCTACTTGTCTGACTGCTTCTTCTTACCTTCTTTTTTGGATCTTTATGCATGTCATGCACTCTAACCATAAGTCCTCTCCAAGGTTCTGTCCTGGGTGTCTTCTTCTGTTTTTATACTATTTTGCTTGGTGATCTCATCAGCTCCTATGGATTCAATTATGGGTTTTATGCTGATGATTCCCAGATCTGCTTTCTAGCCTTAAGGTCTCTCTTCACCTCCAGTCTTACATCTCCAACTGGATATCCCGTAGATATGTTCAGAACTGAACTTATCATCTTTTCTCAACTCCTTCTGTCTTCCTAATTTCCTCTTACTTTTGAGAGTACTACTATCTTTCTAGTATCCCAGGATTGCAAACTAGGTGTCATCCTCAACTTCTTACTTATTTTCTCTCCACACATCTATTCAGTTACTAAGTCCTGTTGCTTTAACCTTTGTAATATCTCTTGTATACCTTTTTTTCTTTCTTTTGACATTGCCACCATCCTCTTGGAATCCCTTATTATTTTAAGTCTGGAGTATTTCATTAACTTTCTTGTTGGCCTCCCTGCCTCAGGTCTCTCCCTTTTATAATCCATTCTCTCTTGAATTTTCAGATTGATCGTCAAATAGTTTTATCCACATCTTGTTGAACTTCCATTTCCCATTGTTGAACATTGAACCAAGTGTGATTGGATGACTTGAAGCATTATCTAAAATTAATAATGCCTTAAATACGGTATTGTCATCCTTGTAACATAACAGCTGAGCTAAACTTGAAGATCCATCGTTAAAAAAAATACTTTTAGACATTCTTGCTTTCTTACTTGATCATCAAAGTAATCTATGGTTGTAACCTCACAGAGCATGAGGATTTTGAGATTTTTAAAGAAGCATTGGTTTTAATTTAAAATTCCCTTCAGCATCATCTCCTAATAAAAATGTTAGGCAATCTTTGATTGCTTTAAATCTAGATTGAGTTTTTTCTTTCTTAATAATAAAAGTTCTAGAAGGCATTCTTTCTTTTTTTTTTTTTTAACTAGGAAATCAGTCCCTTGCCCTGAGTCACACAGCAAGTGTCTGAGGCAGTGTTTAAACTCCATCCACTACGCTATCTTGCTAACCCTGGTATCCTTTTTTAGAGTAAGCCTGTTTCACCCACGTTAAAAATTTGTTGATCAGTATATTCATTTTCTTTGATTATTTTCTTCTAAACTTCAGGATACTTAATTACCATGTCCTTATCTGCAGTGGCAGACTCTGGTAATTTTAACATGCTGCAGTTGAACTTAACCCACCAACACATGCAGTAAAAGTTTCTTCACTGTCTACTTAATTTTTCTTTTTTTTCCCCACTTCCTTAAATAAACAACTTCTGTCTGAATGACTGCTCTGCTAAGAGGAATGTGTTTCTGAGTGCAGTCTTCAATCTGTGCATCTAACGGAGGCTTCATTTCTATCATTGTAATGTTTTATTCTTGGTCCAAAGCTCATATAATTTTGCCTTTTTATAAATTTCACCTGCATGGATTTATAATAGTGTTTTCTGTGGATTCAAGCATTCCGGTATCTTTTTCTCTTTTATAGTTAATATAACATTTTTATGTTGTCCAATGAAATCAAACTTTTTTTTGTAACGTAATGTAGCAAGACTTTTCCTTTTTTCACTGACAGTGTTTCCATCCGAAGTGTTTTTCCATTTGTTTTGTTAAGGCCTCTTTTTAAAAATGTGGTACTCTGTAATGTACCACATCCACAGGTAATGATAGACAAGCGTATACTGATGATGTAGTGACATGCTAAAACCCCCAAGTAGCTTACATGTCATGCATTTATTGAGTTTTTGCTCATGTTAAATTATGATGTCATTTTACAATGACATCATATAATTTTGCCTTTTTCAAACTCAAATTAATCATGACTTAGTTGTATAAAAACTTCTGACATTTCAGAGCCCTTCAATATCTGGCCCTTTCCTACCTTTCCAGTCTTCTCATACCTTACTCTGTATACTCTGCAGTCCAGTGACACTGGCTTCCAACACATTTTTTCTATTTTTTTTTTTGCCAGATATTGTACGCTTCAGTTTAATTGGATAAAAATTCATTACCCTCAGAAATTATTTCATCCTGTCTTCTTTACCTTTGTTCACACACTTCTCTGAACTTGGTGCTCTCTCCTCAAATCTCTACCTGTTTAGGATACTATCAATTCATCAAAGTTTAACTCAGGTAATACTTCCTCTGTGAATTTTTCCCTGATCTCTCCTGCTAGAAGTGATTCATTTTATCTGATTTCATTGTGGCTTATATAATCCAGTTATGCTTTTACCATATAATTTGAATTTTATTTACGATGAGGACATGGTAGCTTAGTGTCCTGCAGTTTATATCTTCTATTTCTCTATTAGATTGTAAGTTCAATAGTAATAGCAATAATAACAACTCACAAGTGCTTTTAGACTTAAAAAATAACTTCACAAGAACACTATGAGCTTGGTAGTATGAATGTCATTTTATAGATAAGAATGCTAGAACGCTGAGAGGCTAACTAGCTTGTTCTTGATTGCATGGCTGTTAAATTGCCGAGCTGGGCCTGGGACCCAAGTCTCCTGATTTTGAGTCCAAGAACGTGACATAATGGAGAAAGAGCCTAAACTAAAATCAAACACAGTATGTGTTGACATTCCTCCTCTGTTAATAGCTGTTATTCCTGAGCAAATCACTTAACCTTTCTGAGCTTGTGTTTTCTCTTTAGTAAAATGAGAATAATACTCATCAGAGGGATACTATTATCAACAGTTGTCCAATAAGGTTATTCAAAGCACTTGGCAAACTTAAAATTATTATTTTACCACACTACCTCCTTGAAGACAAGGATTGTGTCTTTAGCTTTCCTCCTTGCCTAGCATGATGCATTGACATAGTAATAACCTAATAATTAATGAAGTATATTTACTACAGCAAATGCTCAGTAAACAAGTAGGGTGAAACTTTTTTTATTAGTGATTTTAAGTCAATGATTTTTGTGAACATAATGTTTTTGATACCACAAAATATTTTCCATTTCACCTTTGAGAATTTTAAAATTGGTACACAATAGGACTGGGCAGCTAATTGGTACAATAGATAGAGTACCAGACCTGGAGTCAGGAAGGCTTATCTTCCTGAGTTCAAATCTGACTTCAGATACTTACTAGCTGTGTGGCCCTGGGCAAGTCACTTCATTCTGTTTGCCTTGGTTTCCTCATCCATAAAATGAACAGAAAAAAGGAAATTGCAGACCACTGCAGTATCTTTGCCAAGAAAACCCCAAATGATGTCAGGAAGAGTTGGATACAACTGAAAAAAACAACTCAACAACAACAAACAATAGGACTACTTTTAACTAAAAGGCACATGTATATTCTTGCACTGAGAAAGAGTCCCTCAAAATTTCATTTTTAATATTTATAGATTAATTTTTTTTGCTAAGAAAGTATGAAGAAAAATGTTTTCTGATCCTTTAACTCTTTCTTATTTTTGCTTTGCAAAGATCACTTCAGTCCAGTTGACTTAGAAGATCACGAATATGGCTTGTGGCTGTTGCTGAAGAAGAGTAAATCAGATGACAAAATGGTTCGACTGCAGGCTGTGAAAGAGATGGCAGCAAACCATCATTGGCACGGTGAGGTTTCCTTGAAGACCTCTGCCTTTGAAAAGATGGCAGTGCGGTCATCTGGATTTGTACATAGCTGTTGTGCAAAACAACAGGAGGGATTAGTGATGAAGGAAGAAAAAGAGTGTGGGCATTTTTTCTTCACAGAGACATACACTTAAATGTTAGTGTTAAAAATATTAGAAGAGGCGAGTATTCACTTTTCATCACAAATGGAACATTTTCAGACTGGTTTTTTCCTTGATGAAAACTCTTGATCTTGCTTGTTAAAACTTGATGCTGCCATTTCCTTGTGTGGAAGGTCATTAATTCATTTCAGTGTAATAAGATTTAGATTTTGTGGCTCAGTGTGAGTGTATTGAAGACTATTAAAACCTTCTTCATGGTAAAAAGGATGTTTTTTTTTTCTTTTTTAAACTCTTTGAATTCAAAACTGTTATTTCTGTAATACTGTAGTTAAGGTGATTAGAGTCACCTTTGAGCAGACCTGAGATAAGTTATAACCAGCTTCTATAATTGAGATACCAACGTGAAGTACTTTGACCCTGAGCAATCCTGAAGGTTGATGAAAGAGTACCAACAAGTGTCATAAGATCATAGGCTTTTGACCTAGAAGAGATATTAGAGATCATTTTCTCCAACCCCAACATTTTACCAGTGAATGACAGAAAGGTGATGTGACTTAACATAAGCAGCCAATGGCAGGCCCATGGATTTGAACCCAAGGACTCCAAAATCTGCATTTGACTTGAAGCTAAGATTGAAAGTTGATGGATTTTTAAAAATTGAGAATAGAAGCTGCTCTAAAAGCTATTTCTGCCTTACTATTTGATGTGGTTTTCAGTTGCTTGGTTGAGTTTATTTTTCAGACGTAAAACTCAAAGTGGTACTGTCAAGGAGATGAAGTTAGAAAGTCACCATTTCTTATCTGTCAAATTTTATGTTTATTCTAAGTTTAAAATATATTTAGGTATATGCCTGGTAGGTAGATATATTTGCTAATAGCTATGAATTAGTCATGTAATTTTTGAGGTCTTTGTATTATAGATATAGATGTGTATTTAAATAGTTTTAAGTGAATTTATGTGTCTTTTATAATTTTCTAAAATGTTTTTAGATACATTATTTTGTTAATCTGTACAGCCACCATAGACTAGTTTTAGGACACTTGATGTGCTTTTACCATAGATTACCAGTATAGGACAATTGCTCAAGCCTGTGATGTGAGGACTGTCATTGGCTTGGCCCGAAGCAAGGAAACAGATCTTCGTTTTTTCCTACCACCACCTCATTTGCCAGCAGTAAAAGAAGTAAGTTTAAAAAGAAATCTGCAACGTGGAAAATTAGCTTAACATGTATAATTTTTACTTTGAATACAATAAATTGAAACTGAAAATAAAAATTTTAGCAAGTTGCTATTGACTATATTCAAAATTTTATACTTCCAACATGAATCTGATGATAGAGTACAACCCAGTGCATTCAGTATTTGTTAATGAATACTATTGATACAAGACACTAGGTTACAAGCTTGGGCAGAACTGAAGACAAGCTTACATTTTTTTGAGGGTAAAAGTAATTGTTGTGGTTTGTCAGTTGTTTTCGAAGAGGACCACGACATGAGGGAGATGATACTCCCTTCTAATCCATTTGGGTAGGTATTTTCTTTTCATATTATTTTCTTCTCCATTGGTGATTGTGTGCCATTGCTGTAGCCTTTTGAGGTAAACTTCAAAAAGGATTGGTCTCCTTTGAAAATGATCTAACTTCTTTGTATTACTATGAGCAGTGAAGCAATATTTTAAACAAGTTTTATTATAATTATATTAACTTGTCAACAAAACAATTCAGATATACTAATTACGGAATGAAATTTTACATAAAACTCTTGCATTTGATGAGGTAGAAGTAGGTGAATTAACAAGCAAGTTGATTTTTGTGGCCTTTTTAAGGTTCGTCTGAAATTCCAGTATCTCTGCCTTTGTTTTTTTAAAAAAACCCAGTAATTTAAGACATATTTCCTGATTTCCTGTCTTTTTCCAGGACATACTTGAAAAACTAGAAGACTTAGCTAGTTGGTATATGAACTATATGAAGACGAATAGAATATATTGGAATTAATTAAGAAAATATGGCATACTAATGAGTACTGGAAAACAACAACAATAGACAAGCCAACTCACTTAGAAATGGGCCAACTCACTTTTTTCCAAGGTGAAATGAAGTACAAATATAGAACTTCACTTAACATCAGGCCTTATAAACTGAATGCAGCCACGGGTCAAAATTTATTTAATTCCAATATATGAAATGAATTTTAGCTATGTCATATTATTGTTACATCTACACACAAAAGTAACATCCATGTGTCTTAAACACAGAAGAGAGCACCAGTTTGAAGCAGATTATTAAAAATAAATACCAAAAATTTAAAGCGCAACATTTTTGTTTTTTAGTTTACTTTTTAAATCAACAAGCATTTTTTTCTTTTCTTCCCACCTATTGTCCCCCTTGAAAACCAAAACCAAAACCCTTGTAGCAAGTATACAAAGTCAAGCAAAACAAATTCCCACATTGGCTATTTCCCAAAAAATGTATGTCTCAATCTGTACCCTAGGTCCATCACCTGTTAGGAGGTAGATAGTGTATGTATCACCATAAATCTTCTGAAATCATAATTGTTTGTTATGCACATTTTAAAAGGTAGTCTGCCTTCACTGTCCTAGTAGATTTAGATTCCTTGAAAATAGAAACTTTCAGTTTTGTTATTGTGCCTTCAGCATTGCCTAGTATCTTATATATAGTATGTGCTTGATGTTTATTTAATTGAATTAAGTTCCCATTACCACCATCCATTATTAACCCTTATTATTATCCATCCAAGATTATTGAAATAGATACCATTTCCCCCTCCCCTTTCTTCCCCTCCGCTCCTCTTCTAATCCATCCTAAACCCTGCTGCCAGATGTTTCTGGTGCACAGATGTGCTTGTGTTGCTTCTCTGCTCATAAATCTTCAGTGGCTCCATGCTATCTATGCAGTTCCAAGTCCTTGCATGGGTCTGTCTTAGAGCTCTATTGCTTCATTTACTCCAGACTTTTGTAAAATGGGGAAGAAAATGTCAGAGCACCATTTCTGGAAGCATAGGGCATAGGTTCTGGTCACTTAAACCAAATTAGACACTCGCTAGCTGCAAACCACAGTTCTAGGCATTAGGGACATAAAGACAAGTAAAGCAATCTCTGTCCTCATGGAATTTGTATTCTACTGTGAGAATAAGCCACATAGATTTATAAGTAAAGGGAATTTTGGGAATGATGAAGATACTAGGGAAATCAGAGAAAAAAAAATCAAGGAGGAAGAACCTGGGCTTGAGGCATGAAATAATAATAGGGATTCTGAAAGGCAAAAGCATTATAAAATGATACTCTGACATTAAGCCCTTGAGCTAGACCGGGGCCTTTGATGAGACTATGCTTCACACTTTATTATTAGATCCTTCTGTCCTCACTCTTATCCAAGATCTTTTCTGCCCTTTGTGGCTACAGTCTTTGAACAGGCCATCTATAATAGGTGCTTCCACTTTTTCTCTTCTCTTAACCTCTTACTATCCAGCTCCTGACCTCATCATTCCACCAAAACTGCACTCTACAAAGTTATGGTGATCTCTTAGTTGCCAGATCCATTGACCTTTTTCAGTCCTCATTCTCCTCAGTCTTTCTGCAGCCCTTGATATTTTTTCGTCACTTTCTCCTCCTTGTTACTCTTTTTTTTTTTTATAGGTTTTTCAGTTCACTACTCTCTTGATTTTTATCCTGTCTGTTTGATCACTCCTCAGTCTCTGTAACTGGATTTTTATCTAGATCATGTCCTCTAATTATAGGTATCCCAAAGGGTTCTGTCTTAGGCACTTTTTCTCTTCTCTCTCTATACTGCTTCACTTGGTTATCTCATCAGCTCCCGTGGATATAATATCGTCTTTATGATGATGATTTTTTAAAATATATTTTCCTTTCTTTTGTTAAATATTTCCCAATTACAAATAAAACAATTTTAGCTTTCTTTAAAAAAAAATTGAGTTCCAAATTCTCTCATTCTTCCCACCCCTCCCTCTCCTTGAGAAGGCAAACAATTTGATATTGACATGTGAAGTCATGCAAAACATATTTCCATATTAGCCATGTTGCAAAAGGAAACAGACAAAAAAATTTTAAATAGTTTGCTTTAATCTTCATTCAGAATTCGTCAGTTCTCTGGAGGTGGATAGCATTCTTCATCATGGGTCCTTTGAAATTGTCTTGAATCATGGTCTTGATCAGAGGAGCTAAGTCTTTCACAGTTGATCATCTTTGCAATATTGCTCTTACTATACACAGTGTTCTGATTCTACTCACATCACTTTGTCTGTGATGATGATTTTGAAATCTGTATATACTATCCCAGTCTCTCTGCTGACCTCCAATCTTACATCTCCAGGGGCTTTTCAGATATCTTGAATTGTAAGGCCAATAGACATCTTAAACTCAGTACGTCCAAACTGAAATCATTATTGTTGTTGTTCAAACAAGACACTCCATCTCTTGGCTCCAGGCATTTTCTCTTGCTGTCTCCCATGCCTGGAACACCCACTCAGTCTCTGCCAACTGCCTTTCCTGGTTTCCTTTGAGTCTCACCTAAAATTTCATCTTCTGAAGGAAGCCTTTTCCAACTTCTCTTGATCCTAGAACCTTCCCTCTCATTTATTTTGTTTATCCTCTATGTAACTTTTTTATACGTTTGCATATTGTTCCTCGCTCCTCTCCCCCCACAATTAGATTGCAAACTCCTTGAGGTAGGGGCTATCTTTTTTCTCTTTTTGTATTCCAATATGCACTAAGTACTAAGCTTGGATATTCTAGGTACTTGATGAATGTTTATTGATCTACCAATTCTCTGTCCTAGTCACCACAGTTCCAAATCTTTTTTCCCTCAAGCCTTGTACAGCATTTCTGTCGTCTCAGGACTTTTCCTGAGAAGGCATTTTTTGCTCACCAAAATATTTGAGCCCATTGAAATTAGATAATGTAAATTTGTAGTGGAACTAATTGTCATAGAAGTAGGAGAGGAGAAGGCACATTGAGGTTTGGCAAGGCATGAGAGACCATAGAACTAAGGGCTGAGAATTAGATAAAAGACTAATGTATAGCAGAAGTAGCCAAGCTCTGTGCTCTCCTTTGTGCCTATGTCTTTGTTGTTCCTTGTATCTGTAAGATCCTTCTTCCTGCCTTTTTTTTAACCTGTTCAATTCTTAACCACTCTTTAAGACCTAACGTAAATGCTACTTTCTTCATAAAAATCTTCCCTGGTTGCCATTATTTGTCAGTTAACTTTCCCTTGTGGAACTAATATAGTACTTTTTTTTTCACTTCTCCATTTCTCTTATTTTTTTGATTTTTGTTTTTACGTCATTCATTTCCTGACATCCAGTCATGAAGTTTCCCATTGCAACAAAATAAATCAATTAAGCAAAAGCAATGGAGACATTATGATTGTCTCTGCTAACTATATATAACATTCTGCATCTATAATCTCTTGCCTCTCTAAAGAAAGAAGGTTGTTGTACATTTTATCACTTAATCTAGAATCAAGATTGCTCATTGCTCCTTAAAATTAGTCAGCCTTATTTTCAATGTTTTGTTTATATTATTGTGGCCATTGTGCATATTATCTTTCTGATTTTACTTCCTTCATTTTTCCTAGTTCATAGAAGTCTTCCTCTCTTTCTCTGTATTTTTCATATTCTTGGTTTTGTACTACAGTTTAAAATTCTGTTACATTTATATGCCACAGTTTGATCAGCCATTCTTCAGTTGTGATAGGAAGTAATTTTGTTTCCAATTTTTTGCTGTCACTAAAAATGTTGCTTTTTGGTTTATATGCTACCCTTCTTTAAACTTCCTTGGGATGTATAGATATAAATATTGATCTATATATTTTTTGTCTATAGGTATATAGATCTATATCTATATATCTCCTCAGTAGTAGAATTTCTAGGTCAAAGGCTAAGAACAGTATGGTCTCTTTTGTCACATGATTCCAGTTTTTTTTTTTAAGAACTCTTAGGCCAATTCACAGCGGAATCAACAGCAAACAAAATATTAGTGTCTCTGTCTTCCCACAGATGTTGTAACATTGACTGTTTTGTTTCTTATCATCTTTGTTTATTTGCTTGGTAAGAAGTAAAACCTCAGTTTTGCTTTAACTTGAATTTCTATTCTTAGTAGAAATTAAACCTTTCATGTAATTGTTAATAGTTGGTAGTTCTTTTGAAAACTGTTTATATATTCTTTGACTACTTATCTATTAGGGAATAGCTCTTGGTTTATCCTCCTGGATATCAGACTTTTGGAATTAGGCTTTGTACTGGGTGATCTGTATCATGGCATTGGACTGATCTGAGACCCTCATCTCTTCCCTCTCCTTTCCCTTTTATTTCAGGATTACTCCATTGAAGAGGAACTTCGACAGCTGCTGGCATCTTTACCTCAGACTGAGATAGACCATTGTATCCAGTATTTCACATCTTTGGCTCTGAGAGAAAGTAGTCAGTCTCTAGCTGCTCAGAAGGTGAATACACTCACACATTCATTCAGCAAGTATTTATTTGGAACTTACTATTGCTAAGGCATAATTGTGATTTTTAGGTGCTTAGTGCGTACAGTACAAAAGGTACAAAAAATTTTTAAGTCATTTATAAAAGAAAAGAGTTCTTTTATCAACTTCAGATGAGTTCAATATCAGCGTCCCTGAATGTGAAGAGTCCATACATAGGAAGGATCAGTTAAGTACTGCTCCTCCCTTTGCTTACCTATCCTGAAGCTGCTTGGCATTGAAGGATACTTTGTTCCTGCCTTCCTTTATATGAGGTAGAAGTGAGTTATCCTGGGTCGATGTCACTTTGTGAATCACAGTAGGAAGTTGTTTGTCTCTTTTTCTTGCATCAACCCCTTTCTTCTCTCTTGAGGGCATCATTCTGACTTTTCCCTTTGTCTTTCACATAAAAAAAAAACCAAAAACTTTTACCTCAGGCAACCTCTTTAACAGTTAGAAATATTGTCAACCCACTTTCTCTTTCCCCTTTCCAAAATGAATCTAATTAACCTAGTTGATAAGGATAAGAAAAATGATATTTCTGAGTGGGGAATAAAGACTTCATAAGTTTCAAAATTAAGTTAGAAATATTAGAGTATTAGTGTTGCCAACCTTAGAATAACTCCAGGGTTATTAAGAATTTTAACATATGTTTTACTTCTTTATCATCCTCTAATTGGGCAGCTTGGTGGCACAGTGGATAGAGTGCTGAGTATGAAGCCAGGAAGACTCATCATCCTGAGTTCAAATATGGCCTCAGATAATTAACTATACGTGTGCGACCCTGAGCAAGTGACTTATCCTGTTTGCCTTAGTTTCTTCATCTGTAAAATGAACTGGAAAAGGAAATGGCAAACCGTTTCAGTTTCTTTGCTAAGAAAACCTCAAATGGGGTCACAGAGTTAGATATGACTGAAAAATGACTGAACAACAACATCCTCTAATTAAACTTGCTTTTTCTGAAACTCCAACATTCAAAATATTTCTTATTCAATTTTGGTGTTTTTTTAAAAAATTATTAGTATTGCAACAGTATTGTTTTAACTACATTATAAGTGATATTTTTTGGAGGGGGAGACTAGCTTTCAAAGCTAGTTGTCATTGCTATTTCTATGTTTCTGTATGAAAATCTATACATAAAGTTTCAATAGATAACTTAGAGGTGAACTTTTGGAAAATGAAAGTTATGAATCTCCTAAAATGGTATTTCAGTAAAAAAATTTCACCTAACCGAATTTCTCATAAATAAAGTCATTTCGTTTCACAAAGAATATAGATCATCATATTTTTGTGTATATTTGAGTCAGATGAATATTAGCATCCAGATGAATACTAACAGGGTTGCAATATATTTGATTAACAAGTATTAATTAATTTTCTGTGACAACTTGTAGTCCTCAGGAAAATAAGAAAGGTAGCTTAGGGTTGCTCATATCCTGACTTTCTATTATTGCTGCATTTCTTATAGAATTGTAGTTGCTTAATGTGTCCCTGAGAGGGCCAAAGAAATGTACTCTTATGCACAGTGAACATAGTTTTCTATATGCTAATCTTCCTAAAGACCTCTTTATTAGTCAAAGGCTAGAATATATATCCTGTATCACTTTTTTTCCATTTCAAGTTTTTCATTTATGTCTTTGTTTTTACTTTATCTTCATTTCTAAAGATAGTCCTCTTCCTTCCCCTACCCAGAATCATCCCTTGTAGCAGAGAATAAAAAAAGAAGAAAAAAGAAAGCCATGCAGCAGAACTAACCAACACATCAATGGAGGCTGACAATATATGCAACATTCCCCACAGCTTCAAAGAAGAGATATAATTTTCTGATTATTATAACTACAATATTCAGTTTCTTGGTTTTTTTCATTGACATTATTATAGTCAGTGTTTTCTTCTTTCTGCTTACTCTGCATCAGTTCATATTAGTCTTCTCGTACTTTTCTAAATTTTCTATTTCTTAAGGTAATGTTCCATTAAGTTTATATATTCTGATTTGCTTAGCCATTCCCAAGAAATAGGAATCTACTTTGTTTCTAGTTCTTTGGTACTACAAAAAGTGCTGCTATGAACATTTTGGTATATTTTAAGACTTTTCTTTCTATCTTTGACCCTCTTGGAGTATGTACCTAGCTGTGGGATCTCTGGATCAAAGGATGTGGACACTATAGACATTTTAGTCATTTTTTGAGCATGATTCCTAAATGTTACTCAGAATGGTTGGACCAGTTCACCCCTCTAACAACAGTGTTTTTTAGTAACATTCTTGGTGTTTTACAGGATTTGTCTTTCTGCAGCCTGTCTAGTACTATTTCTGTCTTTCTCAGTTTTCTTGTTGTGAGGTAAAACTTCAGAGTTGTTTTGATCTGAATTTCTCTTATTATTGGTAATTTGAACCAATCCTAAAATTTACTTGAAATATTTGAAATCATGATTTTACCTTTTTAATACTTCCATCGAAGTTAAATTAAGGATAACGCTAGGTTTTTATCAAGTTTTTTATTCTGTCATTTTCCACTTTTGTTTCAGAGAATGTGTGCATGTGTTTGAATTGTTTTGAAGTTAACTATGTTAATTTTTTTTGTGACTTGATTTTTAGCAATGTAAGTCGTAAGAAAGTTAAATGGCACAGTGGATAGTGTCAGGCATCAAACACTAGTTCCTCAGCAAATCACTCAAATTCTCTAAGCCTCAGTTTCCTCCTCTGTAAAATGAGCATAATACTACTAGCTACCTCCCAAGGTTATTGTGGGAATCAGATGAGATGATAATTGTAAAACACATAGCAGAGTGTCTGGCACATAATAGGTGCTACATAAATGTTAGCTATCATCATCAATATTTCATAAATTGAGAGGATAATGTGAGACAAAAATTTCAAGTTTTAATTTCTGGCATCTGATTTTCAGACAAGTTGTGTGTATTTTAGAAAGGAAAACCTACTGAAATAAGTGAGTTGTACTGCAATTATTCAGATGTCCTTACAATTATTACTAAGCTGGAAGGTATCAGACATATACTTGAAAACAAACTGTGTCTCTGTTTTGGGGCCTAGGCTACTGACTTCTTTTGGGCACAACAACTCATGAGAATTGACTTCTAAGTATGGAGGGATTGAACCTTTATTGATGGAGAAGATACTCTCTACACTTATGAAAAACACCCAGATTTTTTGAAATAATCCTGTGAAGCAATACTGTCAAGCAGTTGATCAGTAATCATTTCTTCCATGCCTGCTGTGTTCTAGGCACCTTGCTAGGTACTTGGGAACACAAAGACAAAAGGGAAATATTCCCTACCCTCATGGAGCTTACATTTTTCCTAGGAGATACAACAGGTACATAGATAAGTAAATATAGGATATGTGTAAAATAAATAATACACTGATGAGGGACTAAGGATGAAGTGGGATAAGCAGAGGCCTTGTGAAGGAGGTGGTCCTTGAGCTAAACTGTGAAAAGAACTAAGAGTTCCCAGACGTGGAAGTAAGAAGGGAGAGCGTACTAATGGTGGGACTGGGAGGTATAATGTTGTTTACAGGGAAGGAGAGGCAGGCTAGAATGATTGGAACATAGAAGATGGGAGTGGGAGTAATTTGTAATCCTTTAGAAAGAAAAGTGGAAAAAACAAATCTTGTGCTCCTTGCTTCTCTGCTACTCCATGACTTAACATTGCCTTTCTATGATCAGGTTTTTTGAAGGTTGTATTGTTTTGTTTTTTTTTAAAAGAAAGACTGAGACCAGATTGTGAAAAGCCCCTTGCCAGCAGGAAGCAGTTTCAGAAGCTGAGACCTTCACCTTTTGCCCCAAAAAGATTTGAGTCCAGTCTGTTTGAGGGAGGAATGATGGGGTTCAGACTCTGGGAACCTCCTTGAATTCTCCCTTTCATACTCAAATCTATTACCTCTTGATTGCCCCACCTACTTCTCACTCAAGCCCTGCATAGTCTGATACCTCCCAATTGCTTCCGGCTGTTTTCCACCCTGGATTACAACACTAGTTACCCTAATCCCGTCAAGATCCTCCTTAGACCCTCCTCCCGAAACACTAGACCACCAGAACACCTCTAGATCTTTCCTGCGGACTTTCTGTATATAAATTCCATCACACCTCCATGAAGGCGCTCAGATTCAATCCAGCTCAGACTTTCTAGCTGAGAGTCTGTCTGGCCCACTTGTGAATACAAGCGTTACAAATACTTAGGCTCCTTAAGAGGCAACCCAATTTGGCGAATCTTTAATAAACTTTGTTTTCTTTGGCTTTAAATATACAAATATATATATATAAATTTATATATAGATATAAGATATACAAAAGTGTATATTTTAGCCAAAAGGCAGGGGGGAACCACTGAAGCTTCTTCAGCAGAGCAGTGACATAGTCAGACCTTTATTTTAGGAATATCAGCATTTGTATGGAGAAAGAATTGGAGAAAAAGATGGGCTGGTTGTGGGGGAAATAGCTAAAAGATTTGCAGGAGTCCCTGGGAGTGGCAATAAAGGCTTAGACTATTGTGGTTATGATTCTCATGAAAGAGATACTAAGGAGGCAGAATCGACATGACTTGGCTTACCTAATTGGATGTGGGAGGTAACCATCATGGTCTATTTGTTTATTGTCTTCATTTTCATCCTTGACCATTACTGATGTTTTATAAATGAGAAAGCTGACTTAAGGATGTTAAATGACTTGTCTAAGGATCCACAGCTTGCAAGACAGACTTGGAATGTGAGTCCATTAATACCATTACTCATTTCCATGTGCTCTTTCATAAAAGCAGATGTGAAGAATCTTTTTTCTGGCTTCAAGGACTTATTATGTATTTGAAGACCTGCCATTTGGAAGGATTAGCCTTGTTCTACTTGTTCCCAAAGTAGAACTAAGAGCAGTGCTTACAATTTGGAGAAAGGCAGATTTTGCTTCAGTGCAGGAAAATCCTTCCCAACAAGCTGAAGGATGAGCTGCCTCAAGAGTTAGGTAGTAGGTCTCTCCTTGGGAGAGGTTTTCAAGAGAAGCCTAAATTCGTTTCAGGAAGTACTTATTAGTTGCCTATAGAGAACTTGCTGAAGATGTTTGAGAAGAGATTACTATATAATCAGCCAGCAAGGTATTCCTACTATGTGCCAGGCTCTATGGATACAAAGGCAAAAGTGAACTTGCCCTTGAAGTCAAGTATCTTACATTCTAATTGGGGATGCAACATGTACATTAATAAGTATATGAAATATATACAAAATGAACACAAGGTAGTTTTGTGAGTGACACTGCTTGCATCTGTGGGGATAGGAAAGGCTTCCTGTAAAAAGTGGTACTTGAGCTGAGTCTGGAAGAAAGCCATTCTAAAAGGCTGAGATAAGGAAGGAGACTTTTCCAGGCATGGGGACAACCAGACAAAGGCATTGAGATGGGCAGTGGGGCTGTGTGTGGTTGAATTGTAGAGTATGGTATGGTTTAGAATAGATGACTTTTGAGATTCTTTTATTCTCTTTTATTCTCATTTATTCTCATTTTTGTTTTACCAACACCTGATACAGCACCTAGCATGGAGTACTTAGTGAATGAGTGTTGGCTGATTGACTGATAATCATCTTATTCCCAAAATGCTGAAAGTTCTCAACATGTTTCTTCATTTATGATGCCTATTTCATTATCATGCTATGATTGGCAGCCACATAACATCCTTATGAGAACATTGTTGTTTAAAACGTGAGATTTTACATCAGGAAACAGTTTAGGATTGCCAGAAGTGCACAACCATTTCCCAAATTCAATTCGGACCTCTTTTGCCCTTCTAATCAAGTTTGATCTACAATGCCCATATACAGTGCCTCTTCAAACAAAATAGATATAGATATTGATGACAGAGATGTAGATGTAGAACAGATGCTATAAATAGATATAAGTAGAGATACTTAGATACACACATACATGTGTGTGTTCGTTCTTTGCTGCCAAAGAAGACCATGCCATCAGAGAAAAGACTTGACTTGCACTTGACTTTGTTTTGAGTGAGAGAGGGCTGTGCAGGTCACCAGCCTTACTTATCCTCCAGAGCGATTTGAATCCAGTGACCAGATATTCATCAGGAAGACTGGAGATGACCCAGGACCAGGCAGTTGGGGTTAAGTGACTTGCCCAAGGTCACACAGCTAGCGAGTGTCAAGTGTTTGAGGTGAGATTTGAACTCAGGTCCTCCTGACTCCTGCACTGGTGCTCTATTCACTACACCATCTAGCTGCCCTTTAATAGCTCCACAAAGGAGTAGGTTGAGAGTGTCTTTTCATATCTCTTTATTTGAGTCCCACTTGATCTTTATAATTTTGTTGCATTTACTTTTGATTTTTTTGTGGCATTCTTTTCACTATAATTACTATGTGTATTTTTTTATTGGCTCTACTTACTTACTTTATTGTTTATATATCTTGGATACCAAGCCCTTGTGAGGGAATTTAATACAAAGATTTTTTTTCCCCATTTGACCACTTTCCTTCTTATCCTAGATGCATCCTAGAAGCATTAATGTTAAATGTGCAGAAGCTTTTTAGTTTTATTTTCATTTTTCTGTTGCAAACATGATATCATGTTACTTCAGTTACTTCACTTTAATCTTTTTTTTAAGGTATCCCCATTCCCATTGACTTTCTTCTTGTCACCCCTGATTCCCTCTTTTCATTGATATTCCATCTTCCTCTTCTCCCCTTCAGCTAGTCCTGTACCTTAGTTTTTAAATTTCATTTTTTTGTGCTCCTTTGCACAAAGAATTTCTCTCTTTTTATTATCCATCTTCTCTTTCTGTTTACTCTAGAACCTCACTTCCTGATTCATAATCCCTATAATTACCCTTTTCTCAGTGTTCTTCAAAACTTATAAGCTTTCCTCCCTCTCTAGATGTTTTATGTCACTGCCTTATAAGATTTACTCCATGGATTCCCTTTTCCTATTGTGCTTCACTCCCAGAACGATACCAATAGTTGTGGTTGTCAGAGAGAACGTTGCCCCCTGGTGGAGCTCCTCCCCCACCACTGATCTCTACCCTCTGTTGTTGATCTTTTTTCTACATTTACTTGGGAATCTCTTCCTTGGTTCCATGTTCTTCCCCCAGGTGTCAGTTGCTTTCAGGGGTTCCAACCCCTCTCTTCCCAGGACAAGCAGACTTTTGAAGCACCAAATCCCTCAGGACTTTCCCTGATCCAACTCATTTACACATAAATCTCTTCTTTTTTTAAAGGTGTCTGGTATCCTGAGGTGGAGTCTAACACTTATTTGGTTATGTCTAGTTGCTGAAGAAAAACTACGGATAACATTTTTTTCCCAGTAAACTTTGTTCATTTTTTTTCTGATTATAGGGTGGTTTATGGTGTTTTGGAGGAAATGGACTTCCTTATGCTGAAAGTTTTGGTGAAGTTCCTTCAGCAACAGTAGAGATATTTTGCTTGCAGGCTTTAGTGAAACATTCTGAGGTAACAAAAATTTTAAATGTAAAAAATTCAAATTGACCATGTTCCTACATAAATTATACCCTATAGCAATGATTTTTAAACTTTTTCAAGTTTGAGAACTCTTAGCATTGTTTTTCATACATACTCAGGAACACTAATGAGTTGCTCAAAAAAGGTTGGACTGGCAGGTAATCAAATATTAAACTTGCCAAGTAGACCAGACATTTTTAGGAATATAAATAAAGTTGCTTCTTGGAACCTTGACTTTGCATTTTGAAAATCATGTCTGTTTGATATAACCATGTCTGGTCTCCCTTTCTTCCTGTCATGGAGTTAGAAGCTCAGCACAGGGTAGAGCCGATAAGGTGTTTTGGCACAAAAGGAAGCTTAGATAAACTAGATTGGGTTTTGGTGGTTTAAGAATAGGGCCTGAATTGATAATGTAGCTCTGCCTGGAGTTGCTCTCTTCCCAGGAATTTCTTATCTATGTGAGTTATCTAAATTATCCTCTAACTTAATAAAATTTGGATATTGAAAATTAAAAAAAGATATCTTGAAGTTGTCATTCTTTAAAATTAGTGAGAAGTAGAGCCAGTTGAGGGTGTGGTGATGGGGAGGGGGTCAGAGAAGGGTGGCATGAAATAGTTTTTGTGCTGTCTTTTTCTTTTCATTCTTCTTTGTCCCTGGGCCTTTCTCTTTTTGTTGTTTCTCTCTTATTTTTAAACTTTTGACTATAATCCCAGACCCTTTCTGCCTTTTTCTATGATTGCCCCTTCTTGATTGTTCCTTTGTCAGGCCAGTTAGTAAAGCTGTAGATGTTGCTTAATCCTCCTGGTAGTTAGGTTCAAAGTTGTAGTTGACACCTGACCTACTGCCTGTGCTTGTGTAGAAACAGAGATTGCCTTCTTCCATAGAAAAGACTTCAGGAGTTAGATGGGCTTTTGCTAAGGTTGGAAAAGGCCATTAGACTCAGGGTCGACTGTAGAAGCCAACTCACAACACAATTTGAAACAGGAAGTCAAACCCAATTATTTATTTGATTTATTTGATCTAAAGAAAGTTCATAACATAATGAAGATAGAAGGTTTGTGTATGACATATTTGTGGGATTTTTTTTCTTAATGATTCTAACAGTGAAAAGCACTTTTTTCCCCACTTAGGTGTGGGATTTGATTTTTTTTTTCGCAGCTCACGTCAACTAAAATGAAAATGTAATGGTTTTGAATGATTATAAATGGTTTTCCAAGTTTGGTGATCCATCTAGCCAGTTGCCTGTCCTTAAGATGGTTTTTATACGTGTACTGAAACTTAAATACTGAAAAGGGATTTTTAATGTGATGTAGGTCTGTATATTTTTATAACATTCAATTTTAATACATTTATTATGTTAGATTGCCACACATTGTGATAAAATTGAAGCAAGTGGAGGCCTGCAACTACTCCAGAGGATATACCAACTTCACAAAGACTGCCCTAAAATACAGAGAAGTATAGTTCGTATTATTGGAAATATGGCATTACACGAGCATCTTCATTCAGCCATAGTCCATTCAGGTAACAAGCTAATGTGTTTAAGTACTTTAGGTTTGATGAAATTTTTTTTATTGCCTTGTGATTTTAAAAGATAACTAAAATTGATGATAGGAGTTTAATTGTATACCTTAAAGCCTAAGACATGTTTTTCTCAGGACAAGAATAATACAGCTACTGGTAATTTGAGTTTCTTAGATGAATTTGGAGGTATACTTCTGTCTCAGTTTTATGTTCTTAATTTCATCAACTTATTGATATGTGCCTTCTGTTAAAATTCTACATTCTAATATCTAATGAGGATGTGGAGATGACCCTGAGTTCTTTTGAGCATGTACCCAGTTGGTGGATTCTTGGTTTGTTTTCTGAGGATTCCTTTCTAAGGTTGTAGAGCCTCTTTTTATAAGAAAAATTCCCCAAAGCTAGATATTCCTGGTTACTTTATCAGTTCTTTCTTAGAGGTTATATGTAATTTTCAAAATTGGTAGTGTTGGTGTTGCTAAGCATTTGGGATATTGGAAGGTGTCCTTTCATCTTTTTCTTAATTATTTAGCAAAATAAAAACTTAAATATTTTGCTTTCTTTTCTGTTGATTACCCCTTCTTAGATTTCCTGTGAGCTTATACACTGATTTTAAATTTCTTCATTTTTTTATTTGTTCTGTACCTTTTACTTTTCTGGGTAGAGATAGTACTTTTGGGGTAATTCTAATACGTAATATAGTAGATATATGTTAGTAGATAATATAACTCTATACTATCCATAGCAGTAAGGCAATTATCTATAACAGTAAGGAGAACACAGATAAGAAAATTTAAAACTAATAATCATCTGTCAAACTGTGTTGAGGCCATTGTACCCATTACCAATAGACAGTGAATTAATGAGTATTTTTTATTTGTTTTTATTTATTTATTTTTAGTTTTCAGCATTCATTTTTATAAGATTTTGAGTTCTAAATTTTCTAAATAGGCTATACATGTGCAATCCTATTAAACGTATTTCCACAATTAATGAGTATTTTTAATTGCCACCTTTGTGTCAGGCTCTGGGAGTAAGAAGAAAAGCAAAAGATAGTCTCTGTCCTTGGGGAGTTCACAGTCCAATGTGGAAGACAACATATAAACAAATTTGTACAAATAAGCTAAATACAGGATAAGTAGGAAACAATAAACAGAAGAAAAAGGCACTAGAATTAAGAGGGACTAGGAAAGGCCTGCTATAAAAGGTAGGGTTTTAGCTGGGACCTAGAGGAATTTGGAATCTAGGAGATAGGGATCAGGAAGGAAAGCATTCCAGGTATGAGGGACAGCAGAGAAAATGTCCAAAAATAAGAGATGAAGTATCTTGTCTGGGGAACAGCAAGGAAGCCAGTATCATTAGATTGAAGAGTATATGGTGGATGTACGGTGTTAGAAGACTGATAAGGGGAAGTCATGTTTTAGGAAGGTCACTTTGACAGCTGAATGGAGGATGGACTGGAGTAGGGAGAGACTTGTGGCAGTCTGACCAAAGCATGTAGAGATGAGGGCCTACCAGGGTAGTGGCAGTATCAAAGGAGAGAAGAGGGTCTATTCAAGAGACATTAAAAAAGTGAAATGAGCAGGTCTAGGCAACAGATTGGAGGTGGGGAGAGATGGGGCAAGAAATAGTGAGGAATCCAGGATGACACTTGGGTTTCAGGCCTGGAGTGTGGGAAGACAGTGGTGTCTAGATAGTAATAAGGAAGTTTGGAAGTGGGGTGAGTTTAGGGGGAAAGATAATTAATTGTTTCAGATATATAGAGTTTAAGATGTCTCCAGTTCAAGATGTCTAAAAGGCAGCTGGAGATTTGAGACTAGAGTTCAGCAAAGGGTTTAGGAAGGGTGAGTAGATTTGAAAATAATCAGTGTAGAGATAATAATTAAATCCATGGGAACTGATAAGATCATTAAGTGAAATAGTACAGAGGGAGAAGAGAAGAGGGGCCAGGACAGAGCCTTGTGGGATAGTCACAGTTAGTGGGTATGACCTGGAAAAAGATCCAGTAAAGGACCATGTAGTAGACAAATCTTCACTGCTTTTCAACTCAGATGGATGTTACCATTTCAAGCTGATCTCTTTTGTTTTTTGTTTGTTTGTTTTTTAAGAGGGTTTTAATCTTCTGTAGCTACTATACTTCCCACCTGGATTGGAATGAAGTTCCCAGATCTTGGTGCAGTTAGTTTGTGACTGTGAGAAATGGGTTTATGACCCTGACTCAGTTGGATATTAAAGATGGGGTGTCAGGGAAAAGGGAACAGCTTGAGATAAAGTACTGTCATCCTTAATGAAGATAGTTGATAATCAGGAAATGAGTATAATTTTTTTCCCAAGGTTATTATCCTTTTCTGTGTGAAGTTAAAAAAAATAATCTAGGACAATTTGCCTAAATAGGAGCCTCTTTCAGGCTAAAAAGTTAAATCAAAAACATTTTTTCTATGTTTATTTCTCCCTTATTTTCTATCCACTTTAAGTCATTTGCAAGATTAATAGTAACCAAAGGGAAAAGAATAAATTATTTCAATTGGAAGGCTGGAAATACAAAGGTTTAAGACCATAAAACAGCAGTTAAAAAAAAAAAGTGAATTTCACTAATATTTAGTCTAGCTCTTGTTGAGATGATGGAGATATCTCAGCATTGATAATTAAAAATACTGAAGCTGAAGACAAGCCAATTAAATTATACTTTAATAATTCATTGGATTCATGATCTTATAGTTTACTACTTCCATTGGTGGAGATTGCTATGCATTTGCTTTTTCTCATCTTATGCATTTCTTGTCCATGTCCTTCCTACAATCAAAGAAAAAATATTAATTCTGTCCTCTGCACTTTAGGACACAGATCTTCCAGAAATAATTTTATGTAATTTACTAAATTTAAGGTAATATTTAAGCCATTTGTGACTTAGAGAGATGTCCAAACTAGCATAATTCTCCCATGCCCTATAACATGTTTCTCAACTGGGCAAGTCACTTAAAACTTGGTTTGCCTCAGTTTCTTTATCTGTAAAATGGAATAATAATAGCACCTATTTCACAAGGTTTATCATAAGAATAAGATATTTGTAAAGCACTTTACAAACCTTAAAGCTCTACTATATAAAGGCTAGCTAGTTATTATCAATATTGTCGTCGTCACCATCACCACCCAAAGATGAATTTAAGGTACATTTATAAGAATCCTTAATAATGAAGAGATGATAATATATTAAATTGCATTTTGGGGTTAATATACCAAAACAAGAGTTACTGTGAATTTACCCCCTAGACCACTCCCTTCAGTTGTTCTTCTGGAATACTGGAAAGGACTTCGTCCCTCCTGTCAATAATTTAATCTTTTCACTTTGGAGGAGGGTGAGTCAACCTCTTCAAGGAACTGTGTCTATTAAAAAAGTTCTGAGAGACATAATTTCTGGGTAATTTAATCATTTTACTAATAAAGCCAGCACGTTTATTAATAGAATGATGGTTGTTTGACTGTCTGTCTTAGATAAAAGACCCCTAATGGCAGTGGGCTCATGGGTGTTCTTACTTGAAAGAGTAAGCAATCAACCCTGATTAGCTAATAATTAATGAGAAAATGAATATTACAGTGAAAGAGTAGGCTGTATTACAGTGAGGGTCTTGGTATATGTGTCTTGGATCATCCAGATCTTGATCAAAGAGACATCAATTTCCATATCACCTGTCTGACAAAAATGACAATCCACCTTTTCCCAGACCTGTCTGAGCAAGCACAAATGAGCAGGAACACACTCATTAGCCCAAACTTAAAATTTCTTTTACTATCTTTAACTCTCATCTATTCTGGCTAGATATGTCTTTTAGAAAGATTTAACACACTAATTGATTTCTAGATGAAGAAGTAGAAAAGGGGAAAAGTCTTGGTCCTAATATAATAATTAGTTCTTAAATACAAGGGAGAAATAATAATTTCTCACAGGATAAACTAAAATGAGATAGCTGTTAGATTGGTAAGTAGCCTGTTCACTTTTGGGGTAGGTAACTAGACTAGAATCGTTTGGTTATCACCTTTAATCCATTTCCTTAAGAAAGACCTAACCTTTTATTCTTTTTTTTAAATTTAATTTTATTATTATTTTTTAATGTTTTACAATCACTGTCATAAAATTAAGATTTTATCCCCCCCACACCTACCCCCCACTACCCCTATCCCTCCCCACGGCAGCATACAATTCTGTATAGGTTCTACATATACTTTCCTATTGAGTACATTTTCACTATAGTCATGCTATGTAGTCGAACTAAAATAAATGGAAGAAATCATATAACAAATCAAAACATGATACACAAAAGCACACACACACACAAACATGATCTGCTACATTCTGCGAATGACTTCCATATTTCTTTCTCTGAGTGTGGAAGGCGTTTTGCCTTAGAAAACCACCACTGGGATTTTTTTTTTTTAAGAAGTTCTTGCGTTATTATGAAATTCCAAGTCTACCAGAAAAAACTCTCGCACACTGTGGTTGTTGCTGTGCACAAAGTTCTCCTGGTTATGCTCCTTTCACTCAGCATAAGTCCTTCCAGGCCTCTCTGAAGTCTTCTTGTTCATCATTTCTTATGGCACAATAGTACTCCATTACATTCATATACCATAATTTATTCAGCCATTCCCCAATTGATGGACATCCCCTTGACTTCCAGTTTTTGGCAACTACAAAGAGTGCTGCTATAAATATATTTGTACATGTGGGACCCTTTCCCATTTTTATGATCTCTTGGGGATACAGTCCTAGTAGCGATATTGCTGGGTCAAAGGGTATGCACATTTTTGTAGCCCTTTGGGCATAGTTCCAAATTGTTCTCCAGAATGGTTGGATGAGCTCACAGCTCCACCAACAATGAATTAGTGTTCCAACTCTCCCACATCCTCTCCAGCATTTATCATTTTTCTTGTTCTGTCATGTTTGCCAATCTTATAGGTGTGATGTGGTACCTCAGAGTTGTTTTGATTTGCATCTCTCTAATCAAAAGTGATTTGGAGCATTTTTTCATATGATTATAGATATCTTTAATTTCTTCCTCTGAAAATTGCCTGTTCATATCCTTTGACCATTTATCAATTGGGGAATGACTTGTATGATTATACATTTGAGTCAGTTCTCTATATATTCTAGAAATGAGGCCTTTATCCCCAAGCTTAGCTGTAAAAATTCTTTCCCAATTTACTACATCCCTCCAAATTTTGGTTGCATTGGATTTGGTTGTGCAGAAACTTCTCAGTTTAATGTAATCAAAATTATCCATCTTGCATTTCATAATGCTTTCTATCTCTTCTTTAGTAAAAAATTTTCCCTTCTCCATAAATCTGATAAATACACTATTCCTTGCTTCTCCAGTTTATTCATGTTATCAATCTTTATACCTAAATCATGTACCCACTTGGACTTTATTTTTGTGTATGGTGTCAGGCATGGGTCTGTGCCGAATTTCTGCCACACTGTTATCCAGTTTTCCCAGCAATTTTTGTCAAACAGTGAGTTCTTATCCCAGAAGCTGCGGTGCTTGGGTTTATCATACAGGAGGTTGCTATATTCCTTGCCTACTGCGTCTTGAGTGCCAAGTCTATTCCACTTGTCTACCTCTCTGTTTCTTAGCCAATACCAAGTGGTTTTGATAATTGATGCTTTATAGTACAATTTGAGGTCTCGTAGCGCTAGGCCACCTTCCCAAGCATTTCTTTTCATTAGTTCCTTTGATATTCTGGACCTTTTGTTCTTTCAAATGAATTTTGATATTATTTTATCCAGCTCTAGAAAATAATTATCTGATAGTTTAATTGATATGGCACTAAATAAGTAAATTAATTTAGGTAGAATTATCATTTTTATTATATTAGCACGGCCTACCCATGAGCAACTGATGTTTTTCCACTTATTTAAATCTGACTTTATTTGTGCAAAAAGTGTCTTGTAATTGTGTTTGTATAATCCCTGAGTTTGTTTTGGTAGGTAAACTCCTAAGTATTTTATAGTGTCTACCCTAGCTTTAAATGGGATTTCTCTTTCTATCTCTTGCTGTTGGACTTTGTTGCTAATATATAGGAATGCGGAAGATTTGTGTGGGTTTATTTTGTAACCTGCAACTTTGCCAAAGTTGTTTATTATTTCAAGTAGTTTTTGAGACATATATATTGATGAACTGACTTATCCATTTGAATGTCATAGTCTACATAATATGCTTTCTTTATCTATTTGGTTTTTCTTATGTGGATTGATTGTTAGGTTGATCTCTTCTGAGTGATCATGGATCTCATTGAAGAATGAGTCACTATGTACTCAGGGGCTTGATTCAATCGGAACAATATTAATCTTGAGTACCTCATTATTTATCATAGATTCTTCTTTCATTTAGACACAGTGCAGCACATTAAAAAAAATAGACATTAATTCATTTTTAAAAATTTTGAGTTCCAAATTCTCTACCTGTCTCTAGTCCCTGTGTACCCATTAAGAAGAGAGGGAAATGATATTGATTATACATGTGAAGTCATGCAAAGCATATTTTCATATTAGTCTTGTTGCCAAAAAAAAAATGAAGAATAAGTAAGTTAAGAAAGTATGCTTCAGTCTGCACTCAGAGTTCATCAGTTCTCTCACTGGATATGTATAGCATTTTTCAACATGAATGAAATTTGGCATTGTCTTGGATCATTTTGTTGATTAAAGTAGCTTAGCTTTTCACAGTTGAGCATCATTACAGTATTGCTGTTTCTGTGTACAACATTTTCCTAGTCTGTTCATCTCATTTTGTATCAGTTCACATTGTATCAGTTCACATTTTTTTGAAACCATCTTTTTCATCTTTTCTGACAGTAAAATAGTATTCCATTGCAATCATGTACCGCAGCTTGTTCAGCCATTCCTCAGTTAATGAGTACACCTCACCCCCCTCACCCCCAGTTTCCAATTCTTTTTTTTTTTTTTTTATTTTTAATTTTTTTTTATTATTTTATTTTTATTTTTATTTTTTTTATTTTTTTTATTTTTTTAATGTTTAACAATCACTGCCATACAATTGCGATTTTATCCCTCCCCACCCACCCCCCACTACCTCCCTCCCTCCCCACGACTGCATACAATTCTGTATAGATTCTACATATACTTTCCTATTGAGTATATTTTCACTATAGTCATGCTATGTAGTCAGACTAAGATAAATGAAAGAATCCGTATAACAAATCAGAACATGATACACAAACAGATACACATACACAAACATGATCTGCTACATTATGTGAGTGACTTCCATATTTCTCTCTCTGAGTGTGGAAGGCATTTTGCCTTGAGGTCCACCATTGGGATTTTTTTTTTTTTCAGAAGTTCTTGTGTTATTACAAAAATCTAAGTCTACCAGAAAAAGCTCTCACACACTGTGGTTGTTGCTGTGCATAGAGTTCTCCTGGTTCTGCTCCTTTCACTCAGCATCAGGTCATATAAGTCCTTCCAGGCCTCTCTGAAGTCTTCTTGTTCATCATTTCTTATGGCACAATAGTACTCCATTACATTCATATACCATACTTTATTCAGCCATTCCCCAATTGATGGACATCCCCTTGACTTCCAGTTTTTGGCAACTACATAGAGTGCTGCTATAAATATTTTTGTACATGTGGGACCCTTTCCCATTTTTATGATCTCTTGGGGATATAGTCCTAGTAGCGATATTGCTGGGTCAAAGGGTATGCACATTTTTGTAGCCCTTTGGGCATAGTTCCAAATTGCTCTCCAGAATGGTTGGATGCGCTCACAGCTCCACCAACAATGAATTAGTGTTCCAACTCTCCCACATCCTCTCCAGCATTTATCATTTTCTTGTTCTGTCATGTTTGCCAATCTTATAGGTGTGATGTGGTACCTCAGAGTTGTTTTGATTTGCATCTCTCTAACCAATAGTGATTTAGAGCATTTTTTCATATGATTATAGATAGCTTTAATTTCTTCCTCTGAAAATTGCCTGTTCATATCCTTTGACCATTTATCAATTGGGGAATGACTTGTATGATTATACATTTGGGTCAGTTCTCTATATATTCTAGAAATGAGGCCTTTATCCCCGAGCTTAGCTGTGAAAATTTTTTCCCAATTTACTACATCCCTCCGGATTTTGGTTGCATTGGGTTTGGTTGTGCAAAAACTTCTCAGTTTAATGTACTCAAAGTTATCCATTTTGCATTTCATAATGCATTCTATCTCTCCTTTAGTAAAGAATTCTTCCCTTCTCCATAGATCTGATAAATACACTATTCCTTGCTTCTCCAGTTTATTCATGGTATCAATCTTTATACCTAAATCATGTACCCATTTGGACTTTATTCTTGTGTACGGTGTCAGGTATGGGTCTATGCCTAATTTCCGCCACACTGTTATCCAGTTTTCCCAGCAATTTTTGTCAAACAATGAGTTCTTATCCCAGAAGCTGGGGTCCTTGGGTTTATCAAACAGAAGGTTGCTATATTCCTTGCCTACTGCATCTTCAGTGCCAAGTCTATTCCACTTGTCTACCTCTCTGTTTCTTAGCCAATACCAAGTGGTTTTGATAATTGCTGCTTTATAGTACAGTTTAAGGTCTGGTAGCGCTAGGCCACCTTCCCAAGCATTTCTTTTCATTAGTCCCTTTGATATTCTGGACCTTTTGTTTTTCCAAATGAATTTTGATATTATTTTATCCAGCTCTAGAAAGTAATTGTCTGATAGTTTAATTGGTATGGCACTAAATAAGTATATTAATTTGGGTAGAATTGTCATTTTTATTATATTAGCACGGCCTACCCATGAGCAACTAATGTTTTTCCACTTACTTAAATCTGACTTTATTTGTGCAAAAAGTGTCTTGTAATTGTGTTCATATAGTCCCTGGGTTTGTTTTGGCAGGTAGACTCCTAAGTATTTTATACTGTCTACCCTAACTTTAAATGGGATTTCTCTTTCTATCTCTTGCTGTTGAACTTTGTTGCTAATATATAGGAATGCAGAGGATTTGTGTGGGTTTATTTTGTACCCTGCAACTTTGCCAAAGTTGTTTATTAATTCAAGTAATTTTTTACTTGAATCTCTGGGATTCTCTAGGTAAATCATCATATCATCTGCAAAGAGTGATAACTTAGTTTCTTCTTTGGCTATTCTAATTCCTTGAATATCTTTATCTTGTCTAATTGCTACAGCTAACATTTCTAGTACCATATTGAATAATAGTGGTGATAATGGACAACCTTGTTTCACCCCTGATCTTATTGGGAATGCATCTAGCTTGTCCCCATTGCATATAATGCTTGCTGAAGGTTTTAGATAGATACTGCTTATTATTTTATGGAAAGTTCCCTTTATTCCTACGTTCTCCAATGTTTTTAGTAGGAATGGATGTTGTATTTTGTCAAAAGCTTTTTCTGCATCTATTGAGATAATCATGTGGTTTTTGTTAGCTTTGTTGTTGATGTGATCGATAATGCTAATAGTTTTCCTAATATTGAACCAGCCCTGTAGTCCTGGTATGAATCCTACCTGATCATAATGTATTAATCTCGTGATAAGATGCTGTATTCGTTTTGCTAAAATCTTATTTAAAATTTTTGCATCTATATTCATTAGGGAAATTGGTCTATAATTTTCTTTCTCTGTTTTGTCTCTTCCTGGTTTGGGTATCAAAACCATATTTGTATCATAGAAAGAATTTGGGAGGACTCCTTCTTCCCCAATTTTCAAGAATAGTGTATGTAGTATTGGAATTAACTGTTCTTTAAATGTTTGATAGAATTCACTTGTGAATCCATCTGGCCCTGGAGATTTTTTCCTAGGGAGTTCATTGATGGCTTGTTCAATTTCTTTTTCTGAGATGGGGTTGTTTAAGTATTCAACTTCCTCTTCTGTTAATCTGGGCAATTTGTATTTTTTAAAATATTCATCCATCTCGTTTAGATTGTCGAATTTGTGGGCATAAAGTTGGGCAAAGTAGTTTCTAATTATTGTTTTAATTTCCTCCTCATTGGAGGTGAGTTCACCCCTTTCATTTTTAATGTTAGTAATTTGGTTTTCTTCTTTCTTTTTTTTGATCAGATTAACCAAAGGTTTATCAATTTTATTAGTTTTTTCATAAAACCAACTATTGGTTTTATTTATTAATTCAATAGTTTTCTTTATT
Organism: Notamacropus eugenii; assembly: GCF_028372415.1. Taxonomy (NCBI): domain Eukaryota; kingdom Metazoa; phylum Chordata; class Mammalia; order Diprotodontia; family Macropodidae; genus Notamacropus; species Notamacropus eugenii. Next base: position 251,802,158 of record NC_092873.1, on the reverse strand, counting down.
TCAATTTTATTAATCTCTCCTTTGGTTTTCAGTATTTCTAATTTGGTATTTACTTGGGGATTTTCAATTTGTTCTTTTTCTAGCTTTTTCAACTGCAAGCCTAAGTCATTGATCTCCTCTTTCTCTATTTTATTTATGTAAGCATTCAGAGATATAAAACTTCCCCTAATAACTGCTTTTGCAGTGTCCCGTAAGTTTTGGTACGTTGTCTCACTATTGTCATTCTCTTGAATGAAGTTGTTGATTGTTTCTATGATTTCTTCTTTAACCCAATCCTTCTTTAGAATTAGATTATTTAGTTTCCAATTGATTTTTGGTTTCTCTTTCCATGGCCTTTTATTACATGTAATTTTTAATGCATTGTGATCTGAAAAGGATGCATTGATTATCTCTACCTTTCTGCACTGGATTGTGAGATTTTTATGTCCTAGTACATGGTCAATTTTTGTAAATGTTCCATGTACCGCTGAGAAAAAGGTATATTCCTTTCTATTCCCATTTAATTTTCTCCAAAGATCTATCATATCTACCTTATCCAGAGTTTTATTTACCTCCTTAACCTCTTTCTTGTTTATTTTGAGGTTGGATTTATCGAGTTCAGAGAGGGGGAGGTTGAGGTCCCCCACTAGTATAGTTTTGCTATCAATTTCTTCCTTCAACTCCCCCAACCTCTCCTCTAAGAATCTGGATGCTATACCACTTGGAGCATACATGTTTAGTAATGATATTGCTTCATTGTCTATGGTGCCTTTTAGCAGGATATAGTTTCCATCCTTATCCCTTTTGATTAGA